>NC_063440.1:22107405-22738702 GCF_020379485.1 Brassica napus
AGTAACGAAGAAGAAGAAGGTGACTTACAGCAAAATCACCACCGTTTATATAAGTGATACGCCCACTGTACGCAGTGGTTTGGAAAAGTGTAGTGAACTGGCTAGCTGTAACAACCAGAAACTGCAGAACCAGAAAGATGCGGAACCTATGGCTTATTTTGGATAGGTAACGGCGCAAATTAGTGTGCTCGCCGATGAAAAAGGAGATTTCGGACTCCTCATCTAAGAGCTTTGCGTAATCTTCAAAGTGAATGACTTGCAAGTTGCAGACCAAATGAAACATGGAGCTTGCAGCTAGAAATATAGTGCTTAAGTAAGTCCATGATAAGATCATAGATAAGAGGATAAAAACAGATAGCCACGGCTGGTCATGAGGTACATATAACATCCGAATAATCTCTCGAACAGCTTTCAGAACAACACATATGAGCGACCATAGTCCAAGCAGTTTCACAGAGTTCTGCAACGAGGTAAAAGAGAAGAAAAAAATCAGCTTTCCACATCAGATGCTTACTTTTATCACAAAAAATCCCGAAGTTCTGATTTCAAGCAAAATAAACACTTCATGCAAAGTTTATAAATTACAAGATCGAGTTACAATTGAGAAAATAAAAAAAATATTAGATGTTGTGATTTCAGAGGATTTCTGGAGGATTACAAGATTTGGTTTAGAAACTCCTAATAAAGGGAAAAGTTAGATACTATATAATCAGACATTACAAATTTTTTTTAACACTAGTTAAATTACCAATTACATCATCATCACATAATCTTTTATTCTATTACGTATAATGATCAACTACCTGCAACATCAGTATACTATCGTTTTGGACATTAGAAAAGGACTCCGGCTCAAAACCTCTTCCTAATCTAAAAAAAAAATACATTCTAGAATTAATGTAAAAATACATTAAGAACAACCGATAATGTTCGGGACAAAACTAGCACTAACATGTTGTGGTTTCAGACATTCAAAGACGGTGTTCGGTCCAAAACCTCCACCTAGAAAAGCACACTAGAGATCTAGATGTCAGTTTCAGTTCTCAAGATTGAAACACACATTCTAACAAGAATGTGTCACAGCAGAGGAAGAAGAAGAAGAAGAAGCAGATCAGATCATATGATATGTAGAACCAGTGATCATTCACAATCAACCAAGAATCATCATCACATAAAGAAAAGAAAAAAGAGTAGAAGAAGAAGAATAAAATCACCGAGATTTGCTGCATATAGTGATCCTTGAGGCGTCCCATACGACCACTGAGTTGATCAACGAACAAAAACTCCCTAATCCCATACTTCCTCAAGTTATGCGAAACGCAGAGCAGAGACACACCAGCCAGACACGCCTGCGAGACAACGATGTTGAGCTCAAAGCTCTTGTTCTGATACCTCTCACACCCTTTACAATGTCCTAACTCCAACACTGTCACCGGAAGCACCAAACCGATCGTCAAAAACACGATCCACGACAAGACAAGGCTTCGCGTTGACGACTGGTTAAACCCGAGGAGCGCCAGAAACATCTCTAGCCTTTGCAGTGTTTGACTGAGGTCGTCGTCTTCTTCGTCTGGCGGAGGTTGTTCTTGATGAAGCAACGGAGTTTCAACGGGTGGTGATTGGTCACTAGACATCAGAGCTTGAATACGTTTGTAGAAACCAACGGCGACGGATACGATCTCATTCAAAATCGACATCTGACCGTTCAAACTCCCCGTCGACGGCTGTGATTCATCTTTCCGGTTAATCGGAATTTTGAGAATCAGAAGAAATGAGGGATTGGTAAATTAGAGGGGAAAGTTTATAAAAAATTAAATTTCTGTGTTATGTGGTTTTAGACCGTTAGATTGGGTGTTAGACTGAAGATTCAACGGTCGATGAGGAACAGACAATGCACCCACCTGATTCTTCGTTTGGGACGTGGGAAAGCATAATACTTTGGTACTCGATATAGATTTAAACTTACTTTATAATATTTTTGCTGACGGTCACAGTTCAGAGTGTAGAACGTTTGATTTTTTTTATTTTGGTTGACCAAATATATATACAAGATTATCTATGATTCTTTCAATTGTTTTTCTTAAATTACATCTTTAATTATAAAATAATATTAAAATATTGAAATATATGGAAATTAGAGATGAATTTCACTATAAAGAATAGATAAGCAATAAAAATTGTTGTTTATATTTATATAAACTTTATATAAGCTCTATATACGGTAATTGTTAATTTATGATTTTAGTGATCGATTCATATATTTATCAAAAAAACAAATTATATTATTATTTTGTGGAATTATGTCTATTAATTCAATTTAGAACCATAAAATCATTAACTAATCAAATATTTGAGATTATAATTCAATTTAAGTACTAATTCATATCTTGGGTTCAAAATTTTCAATTTTCAAGCTTTAGAAGGTTTTAAATAAGGGCAATTCTCAATAATAGCACATTTTGAAGTTTATGTCTCAAAAATAGCACTAGAAGGAGAAAGTCACAAAAATGACATTCATTAAAGGGTAAAATATCCCTAATACCTTTGGTTTAAAATGAAATAAACAAACAAAAATAAATAAAATAAAAATAAAAAAAAATTAAAATTAAAATAAAAAGAAATTTTTTTTATAGTTTCAGATTCGAAATTTTTATAAATTTTTTTCGAAATTTTTTTTTTGAATTTTTTTTATTTTTTTTTTCAAATTTTCCTTTTATAATTTAAAAATAATTTTTGAAACTGTTTTAAAAAATTTTATTTTTTTATTTCAGTATTTATTTTTTATAAAATTTTAAACCCT
This sequence comes from Brassica napus, assembly GCF_020379485.1. Taxonomy (NCBI): domain Eukaryota; kingdom Viridiplantae; phylum Streptophyta; class Magnoliopsida; order Brassicales; family Brassicaceae; genus Brassica; species Brassica napus. The sequence goes on from NC_063440.1 coordinate 22,110,206, forward strand.
AATTCCAAAAACCCACCCCCTTAACTCTAAACCCTAAGTTTGGATTAATTAACCCAAGAGGTATAAGTGTATATTTACCTCTTTAATAAAACCTATTTTTGTGACTTTGAGCCTTGAGTGCTACTTTGGGAACAAAAACTTGGTTTGGTGCTATCCTAGTATTTTTTTCTTTAAATAATACATAAACCTTTTTTTACAACATACATAAACCTTTTTTGAAGTGTCAAATAAATCTGTTCAGATGTTTTCATAAATCAGACTGGTATGGATATAGTTTTTTTATTCGGGTTTGATTTAGATCTTAGATTCAATTATAAATGCCGAGGTCTAATTCGCAGATACCACCAAAATCCGTTTCTTTATCTCCATGAAGATCATTACAATGAAATAAAGTTGAGGGCCTGCAAATCTTGAGTGGTTTCAGTCCTTCAGAATCAGATCCCATCTAGTATTGCATTTTCCTTTTCCTGGTCTAATATTATATTGGATAATTGTCAATAATAGCACCTTTTGAAGTTTATGTCTCAAAAATAGCATTAGAAGGAGAAAGTTACAAAAATGACATTCATTAAAGGGTAAAATATCCCTAATACCTTTGGTTTAAAATTAAATAAATAAATAAAAATAAATAAAAATAAATAAAATAAAAATAAAAAAAATGAAAAAAATAATTTTTTTTTATAGTTTCAGATTATATGTTTTCAGATTCGAAATTTTTATAATTTTTTTTTTGAAATTTTTTTTTGAAATTTTTTTTATTTTTTTTTTCAAATTTTCTTTTTATAATTTAAAAATACTTTTTGAAACTGTTTCTAAAATTTTTATTTTTTATTTTAGTATTTACTTTTTATAAAATTTTAAACCCTAATTCCAAAACCTCATCCCTTAACTCTAAACCCTAAGGTTTGGATTAATTAACCCAAGGGGTATAAGTGTATATTTACCTTTTTAATGAAACCTATTTTTGTGACTTTGAGCCTTGAGTGTTAATTTGGGAACAAAAACTTGGTTTGGTGCTATCCTAGTCTTTTTCTCTATTATATTTTTATACGTCATAAGAATACACAAAAAATAAACTATAAGATACTATTGTGTGATCAGTTCAAAATACTCCATGGGGCATTATATGAGGAACACGAAGCGTCGAAGCCCAATGTCTAAGTGCCGCTACAAGATCTCATAGGGCGACCTGCTAATAACACCATTTTTTTCTCCAAATAAACTTTTATCTGATTACGAAACTGATTATGCTATTAGATATGGGTTCTGCAATGCACCATGTAAACAAAATGACGATAAGGTAAAACATGGTCATATTATTACTTGTTTGTTGGTAGTTGGAACTATAGCTGGACAGTAATTGTGAAAAGGTACTGCTATCAGCGCGCCGTTCAATATTATATCATAGTTGCTAGGTAAAAAAAAATTAAACCTTCAAATTTTAATTTTTAGGTATTTTAGTATTTTTTCCTTTCAAGTTTTATAGTATTACTGATTTTGTTATGAGTACTTACATGTATATTGTAAATAAAATATATTCACTAACGCTTTTCAATAAAAAACCTTGTACTATTTCTAAAATTTATATTATTCACAAATATAAATATATAAAATCAGGAACTTTGATTATTACAACACCAAATTGAATGTGTGGTGTGGCACCCTTTGCCCCCTCCTCAGCCGGCATTGACTGCGATTACAAAGACAGCATACAATGACAACATTGACAAGAAGCATACGAAGTGGTTTCTGTAGACTATTGTGGTGTTTTATTATTTGCAATTTGGTTTTCGGTGTCCCAAAGTATACTTTACTATGATAATAATGATACCCATTTACAGATTTTATTTATTTATCAGAAAATGCCCGTGTCGGGAAAAAAATAGTCAAGACCATTTTCCACTTTTTTTAATTAGCGATGAATTTAGCTTTAGTCCACTGTCAGTCCTAAATTTTTATAAAAAATATAAATTTATGCAATACGATACAAGTATAAAACTTCTTGCATTACTACCATGATACATTGATAAACGAAGAAGGAAAAAACATAATAATCCTCATATATATTTTACAGATATAGACTCTACCACCAAAAAAAAACCCATACAACATAATAATCACATAAACTATATGGAAATGCTATTTGGAATACCACGGCCAGTGACTCCATGTGGTGAAGTAGGTAGAAGTAGCTCGTAAGGAGGCATCCCAGCACCTGTTCTGTTCTTCAGTTTCTTATCTTTGTTTCTCTTGTTTATCTTCTTCTCTACCTCCTCAAGCTCCTCCGAAAACTTGCTAAAATACTTAACCACTTCCTCATCTTGAAACCAACGTCTCTGATTCTCTTTCAGGTCGATCAAGTACTCTTCGTCAGCGGAATGCGTCGAGAGCGTCTCTTGCACCGCCATCACTTTCGTTGCTTGCAGTTGTGTCGGCAAAGAGCTTAGGAAGCTGTACTGAGGGTTTCTCATGAACATTTCGTACTCCGGATCGTTTTCTTGTGGTATAAGTTTCCTCAACAGCGTAGGTCGGTTCGGGACGTACCCTCCGAACGGGTACTGACCAAAGTTGATGGCTGCGTGTTGTCCCGAGGCGATCCATATCATGTTGGTTAGGATCTCGGTCAAGTCTTGTGCTGTGTTGAGTTTAGGCCACCAAGGCTCGTCTTTCTTGTCGTAGTGACCTTTGTTCTTGATCTCATCCCACCAAGCTTGGAGCTCAAAGTCGGAGGCTATGGATTTGGGATCAGAGTAGAAGTGTTTCACATAGGATTCAACTAGGTTCTTGATTGCTTTCCAGATCAAAAGACCATCTGCTGCGTATGGATAGTCTTCGATCACAAGCTTCACACCACATTCCTCTGAAGCATCCTCCTCTGCCATTCCCCTATATATGATGTCATATCGCATTAGATAGAGAGACATACAAACTTTAGCATAAATGGCTATAAATAAAAAAAATCATAATATCATAAAACCCTAAAACAATAGAATTAATTATCTTATTAATAAGTACTAAACTAGATAATCAAAATATTTGGAATATTTTCCAAATATTCTCTCTGCATCACATCTGACCAAACTAAAAGAGTGTTGTCTTTTATTAACCTTCGAACAAGATCAGCAGGAAGTCCTTCCATGTCAAACCGCCACATACTCTTGTATGCCGCAGAGCTTAGTTCCATCGAGTATTTTCCTGGAGTGAAGCAACTTTCGATGATTCCTCCTCCATTGATTAGACTCTTACGTGCACGTGCATTGATCTCTAGCGTGTAGCGCATGTGAGGGTGAAGCAGCTTGTAAACCGGATGCATTGTACTCAACTGTCTGTTGGTAGCAATGATGTATGGCTCCATGGAAGCGTGAGTCCTTAGCCTGAGGGTTGCAAAAAAAAAGACATGTCTCTTCAATACATCAAGAGAGACCACAAAATCAAAGCTCAAGTTAACTTATGTTACCAGTGGTTCACTAGTTGATGAACACCAGCATCATTTGAGCAGACATGAGCTTTGGCTAGTTTCCACATCCAGTGAGTGGTAGCGTCATGTCCATGCACATAAACGAACTTGTTATCGTTATCCGGCGTGGGAGGCAACGAGAGCTCTATAGCCAACGGCCTCAGTGCACCCGCCTTTGAATAGAAGAAGATTGTTCTTGATGCATATGTTTTTCTTGGATCTTCTTTGAGGGAGTTTATCTTGTCTACAAAGGGTAAGAGCATGTCATGGTAGTCCAATAGAAACAACCTCTTCTCTTCAAACGCCTGAATTCACCAATATATTAACCCTTTTAGTTTTGTGATCAACAACATGAGAAGATTCTTATAGTACACTATTACAAAACCTGTTCCAAAGTCATTCCATAGTGTAAAACTTCTTTAGCAATCACTTCTTCTGTGAGAGCAGATTCTTGTGATCCATATATATCAGGGTCAAGCTTGCTTCGAATTGGCAGCTCCTATCAATACACACAACAAATTTCATAAGAGAAGTACCATAGGATAGCATTAAAATACATTTTTATTCTAAAAATAGTATATAAAAAACAATTTCAAAAGCATTAATTTAAAATTGAAAAGACATTTTTATTTTACATTTTGGGTTTGAGTTTAGTGAATAGGGTTTTATAGTTTAATATTTAGGGGTGGAGTAAGGGTTTAGGATCTGAAGTAATTTAATTATTAACTGATTGAAATACTATATGTTGGCTACCATTTTTTAAAAATACATTTAATCAAAAATACATTAACATTTGGGTTTATTATTTAGTAAGTATTCTCTTTTTATGTGATTTTTGTCATACCTTTTTGTGCTATAAAAGGCATTTGACATTTCCGAAACTCTCACAGAATAAATTTTTGATTTTAAAAATGGTGGAAAATAACATACCTTCAGAAGCTCAATGTTCACAGGGTTGACACCAGCGAGAGCCTGACGTCCAAACTCATTGTCGCGCAGCCACGCAAACCTGTCAGCTGAACAACCAAACCAGAAAACACATAATATGTATATATTTCAAGAATGATTACACTCTGAATGAGAGACCATTTCAAGAATGACAAAAGGTTACATTTAATAACGGCAGGAGTATCGTATTTTAGTAGTGTTTCCCCAACGTTGAGGATCCCATCCACGAAACCGCCAAAAACCCCGCTAATGCCTGTGTCTTTTGGTTCAGTAGGTCTCAAGACAATGTCACATTTGTATAATTTATCGATATCCGAGAAGCATGTGAATGGAATGTCTAAGTTAGACAATGCAGCTGCAATAGATGGGACTAGGTTGTGAAAGAGAGCTTTTAATCTCCCAGCTGTAAAAGTGTCTCTCTTGATATCCTCGAATTCTTCGTCTCTTGGAACATAAAATTCTTCCTTGTCTTTACCTCTGCTCTCACAAGGTGGATCTGAATGATATAACCATGCAAGTCAAGAACCAAAGACAATATGTTAATATATTTTTTTGGTTTAAATGTTAAATTATATATATGTTAATATTACTTAGTACTATGTAAAGTGAGTTAGAGAGAAGAGAGATGGATCACCTCTTGAAACGAGAGTCCGGCCAGACCTGCAGCGTCTTGGATACGGCCTCTCTGGTCCACCAAGAATAGGCCTAACTCGATCTTTTTTACGTGGATCGCCTAAATCGTTGTAAACATCGTAGTCATAGATCCTCTCATGAGGCTTTCTTTCGCCTTTTCCGTTACCACGGACACTCCTCAAGTCCTTTTCTCGTAGTTCTTTGATCCCGGCAGGAGTCTGGGAAGGTAAGCATGGCTAGTGAAACAACATCAAGAATAATAGTTAGGTGAAAGATGTTTAAAGAAATAAAATGAACTTTGATGATAAGAAGAAGTGTTCTCACTTGACTTCTGAAGATTATTCTGCCTTCGGGGTTATCATTCCTGGAGTGGATCCAAGTGTTACCAGGGAAGAGAATGGTGTCACTTCCGTCACGGATGATAATCTCCGACAAGCAAATCTCTGAGGAAAGGAGGTTGGTGACAAGAATGGCACCTGGTTTACCAAAGTCAGTCGGTACAGTGAAGGTGGCGGTGAACTCAAGGTTTCTAGGATCATTCCGAGCCTTGGGGAGTCCTAGCACTGGAGTTTCTAAACTCCTCCTACCTGAACCAGTTTCTGTAACATATAAAAAACAAACATTGTGTCACCGACTCACCATCCAAGTTAATATTTAATAGAGAAGAAGCCTGTGCTGGTAAAAATGTTAACCCTATTGATATCCTTTTTTACTGCAACTATAAACATTTAACTGGACATTTCCAATGCCCAAAAATAATATTGTAATTTTCAATACTATAACACTATTATTTTCAATATAATCTAATTATTTATTAAATTTTATATAAATTAAAAAAATTATAATACAACATGTGGCAGATGAGTACAAGTTTTTAAAGGATACTGATACTCTGAAAACATATAATAAGAGATCTAAATAATGTTGTGTTAAAAAAAAAAAAAATCTAAATAATGTAGAACGGAATGAAAAGTCAAGTATCGTTTTCTACATTATTTAATACTCTCACTAGCTTATTATATAGTCTTAGAATAAATGAGAAACCGGATTTGATAAATTCACAATCTGGCACAAAAATACACAAACTAAGATATTCATACAATAAAAGTAAGAAAGAAAAAAGTCAGATCTAGCGAGGAAGATGAAAGATTCAGTTTTGCAGCAAAGTGATCATTACAATGACCAACTAGTTCCGACAGAAGGGCCATGGCAGCAAAGAGGGAGAGATAAGAATTGTGATCATTGTGGTCCTTTTAACTAACAACCAACCACTTATCAAAATTTAATAACCATGTAATTATCTTAATTATACACGAGTGAATAGCTGTGATCTTGAGTTTAGCACCAAAAAAAGATGAAATCAAGAATCAAAACCTAAGTCCAGGATAAATCCAAGAAAGGCAGAAACGACCAAACTGGTAAAAACTGGGACTGAATCTATGTGTTTGGTTTTGTTCTCTAGCTCAAAATAGTGATAAACTGATTTGTATTTTTTTTTAAAGCAAATATAATTTTAGAAACAAAAGAAGTAAGTGAAAACGAACCAGGATCTATATCTTCACTAACAAGCTGAACCAACATCCCTTGACCGACAGCTTTCATTAAAAGCTCAAACTGATGCCCGAGCCTCTCGGTTAGCTTCTCCCTCATCTTCCTCCTGATCTTCACGACCGCCATAACCGTTTTTGTTCCTGTATACTTAGATCTCTGCCATGGAAACGCAGGAGAGCTACTATATACGACTGATCTGTTTATACTTTTCTCATCTTCTTGATCCACCGCCTTTTCTTCCCGCGAGATCACAGCTCGAACTTGTCTGGAGAGAGGAACTCGGTGTTGTAGCCTACGTGGAAGTACGGGAAACGCCGGAGATCTCACTAAGCCGACGCCGTATAAGTTCGTTTTCACCGGAGACGCTATAAACATTTTTATTTTATTTTTTATTTTTCTCTACAATTGGAGAGAGAGAGCGAGCAAGAGAGCTGATAAATAACGCCAGCGTGAATCGTTTGTATCGTGGACCTCGTGCTAGAGGAATTCGGACGTGTGAAACGACTGCGTTTTGGTAAATTTTCAGTACACATTTCCCAACTACGGTAAAACTAAAATGACGACAATTCTTACGGTCAAACAAATGATCCTGTCCGAGCCAAAATATATGCGTGTAAGAGCGCGTGAGTTACATTTTCCACAAGTAGAAAGCCACGTGTATGACTGGTCAGTGGGATAAGCGGCATGGAAGTTTATGAGTTTTTTTTTACTTCAAAACGCGACAAAACTTCCTTGTCAACGCAATAAAAAAAGGTCAGTGGGATAAGCGGCATGGAAGTTTATGAGTTTTTTTTTACTTCAAAACGCGACAAAACTTCCTTGTCAACGCAATAAAAAAAGGAACAATTCTGTATCTTTTTTTTTTTGGGTCAAAAACAATTCTGTATCTTTTGTGTTATGACGTACGTATGTATCTATCTAGTATAAAACAAAACACCGAATCTTAGGGCTGGGTAACTTTGTTGCACAAAAAAGGGCTGGGTAACTTCTCGGTCTTTTGTATGTTATTTCATTAAATTTGAAAATTGTTTTCAATATATACTCATCACCAATTGACTGTGAGTGAGAGAACGGATAAGAGAGAGAGAGAAAACAGATCTGTCATAGGGTCCGGCGACGGGCAGCGCGTTCGCGCGCGTGCCGTCACCGGGGCCCCCAGCCATTAGTAAAGCTGCCGTTTCAGTTTCGGTTTCGTCTCCTCTTCTTGCCGCCTTGCTTGAGCTCTGGAAAAAGGTCGTCTATGGCGGATCTGTCTCTGACACAAGGGCGCGGTCGGGGTGAGGTAGGCGTGGTGAGGTTTCCTCGTTCGGTCTTTTGGTTTTGTCTCCGGGAGGCGGAGGCTCTTTCAGCTCCGCCGACGCCGGTTCCTGTCCCCGCGTGGTAGAAGCTACCTTAGCTCTGACGGCGTCGGTTTAGATCTCGGGGGGCGAAAGCGTTCCGCTGCTTTGCCTCGCCGCCTTGGGTCCCTAGGGTTCGTTTTTTAGGGTTTGTTCTCATTTTTCTTTTAGTTTTAAGGTTCTGGTTTGTTTGGGTGGGGGGAGATCCCGTAGGAGGGTGATCGAAGCTCGACCATGGTTAATGGTGTTAGGTCGCGCGAAGCTTCTATCTCGGTGATGGGTTTGAACGGTTTCGGTTGAGCTCTCGAACTATCGATTGACGCTCTCCGAGTTTAGTTTTCACCGGAGAGGAAGGCGTTTGCGGTGGCGATGTGTGGATTGTGTGGTTTCCGATTCTCTCTAGTTAATCGAAGGTTGGTCTACCTGGTGATGTGCCGAAGGGGGGCGACGTCTGAGCCGTAGCGTGTGTCCGCGCGGCGACGGGGCTTCTTCGAACTGATCGGGTGTCGTAGGTGGGCTTTGGGCCCGGTTGGTGATTTGCGTTTTTTTGGACCCGTTTATTTGGCCTTTGTATTGTGTTAGTTGGGCTCCGCCCGTTTAGTGAAAATTTCAATTTGACGGAAAAAAAAAATACTCATCACCAATTGAACATTTGGGTTTTCGTTCTAAAACAAAATTATGAATATATAGTACCTATTTTCACAAATTATAGTGTATTAAAAACAGAATAAATCACATTGCCTAACCCGTATAATAGGATATATACAGACACATGCAATATCCTAAGTTTTTTTTTTTTTGCAATATCCTAAGTTGATAACGTACGTCTATTTGAATTTTTTGAACCTTTAAAATATATATGAATGGTTAGAAACAAAATATACATGAAAAGATAAAATTATAATTATATATTAATTAATAAAATAGTTGTTATAAAGTAATACAAATACTTACTTTAGGTATTTGAAGTGTTTTGTCATCTCTCTTATTTTATATGTTTTCACCGTTCGAATATTTCATTTTCCTATAATTTTATGACTAAAGTTATAATATACCTTCTATCCCCAGATGGCCAGATCTATCACTAGCAGTAAAGAAGAGAGAAGCAAACTATAAGCAGGGATCAATTTTAAACTTAATGCTTAAATTAGTTCTCAAAACAACTTTAAAGCTAAAATTGTAGAGCAATTCATAGGAGTTCACACAGATACGCCGTCCAAGAGTCTTCTAGGCAATTCAGAATTAAAAACAGAGAATGAATGAAAATATACTTCATCATAAAGTGAGCAAAAGTCGTTCAAAATTTGAGAGAGTTAGTTTAGGGTGGTCACTGAATAAGGAACCGCGTCACTTCTGTCAGTTCACAAAATGTCCGTCTCAACATTTTTAACATAATTGAAGCATCTTGATCTTCTTGATGGACTGAGTAAAAGCTTCCATCTCAAAATATAGCTGCGAGAGAAATTCATCGTTAGCCATTTGGCTTCTCACGAACATAGGCTAGGGGGACAAATAAACCAAATCTAAAAATTTGAATAGAATTTGATCCGTGAATCTGAACCGAACTGAATCCGACCTAAATATATAATGAATCTTGTTCTATGATATTTTGGGTTATAAGTTTTATATATCCGTTTAATCAAAATTGAACCCAGATTGATATCCGAAAAAAACACTAAAAGTTTAAATCCCAAAAGAAACTTATAGCAGACTGAAATTCAGTCTCAGATAAGTACATATTGCATGAATAATTAATTTAAAATTTTAATTTAATATATATTTTGGTATTTGGTTGCATTTAACCTTCAGTTATAATAGGTATGCTTTTAAAGTTTAAATAGTAGTATTTTATTTTGAAGTTAAAGAACTTAAACTAAACAATTATTTTTAAACAACTTTTTGAAAGATCAATCTAGATGTTCAAAAAAATAGTCTAAGCACCCCTTAATAATCCTTTATATACTAAAGCACAAGTCACCTGACGAATCATAATTTGCCACATAATAAATATTTACAAATTTAAAAAGAAAATTAATTAGAACAAAAAAAAAGCAATCGTATGTTGGTAAAAAAGAAGCAACCGTATAGCAGTTCTAAACCCACTACTAACTACACCAACGATGTTCCACCTTATTTATCTATAGATTTGTTTACTTTTCATGTCTACATAAACAAAGAAACTGTCAATCGATCAGAAACAAAATATGAAAGGATACTCTTATTTACAAGCAGAAGAAGAAGACGAGATCAAAACTTAACCTTCCTTTGAATGAGAGAGATAGATTGGGACTACTAAGTATATCTCTTTTGAACAGGTAAAGTTTGAATTTCTTCTGTTGCAAAATACTAAGTATATCTGCTATCTTCTATAATGCTTCCCTTTGTTATATGTTCGTGTGTTTTTCAATATAATGGTCACTATCCCCTTTTATGCAAATTCTTTTACTGTGTTTTCAAATAAAATGGTTCAAGCGATAAAGATCACAAATTCTTTATAACATGCTAATTTTTTATTGTTCATTAGATTTATAATATTAGTTTTTGTAAATGGAGATACTGAATGAATTAATAAATGTAATTAGCCAATGAAAGATAAATCATACAAAAAAGCTTCAAACTAATATTATAAATCAAACAAGCTAATTAACATCAATGTAAAAATAGTGAAACAAATCTATAATTTCATTTTCTACAGTATATGTGTGGTTAGTTAATGATAAGTGTGTTAGCATTCTCTTATATATATCAAAGTCAAGTAATACATGTTATTTTAGTTATACATAATTAAAATTTTCTTTTATTTGAAATAAAAACATTCACATGTTTTTACCAAAAAAAATATATATATTCCCATGCATAGCATGGGCTTAATACTAGTTTCATATAAAACATTTAACAGTCATCTACCGATTTCTTGAGCATTATATATAAACTTTTTTTTGTCAGCAACATTATATATAAACTATGCATTCAGAATTATTAATTTTATTGAATTGGATAAAATAAAATATATATTAGACGAATATGAAAACTATTCCTTTATATACTAAAGCACAAGTCACCTGACGAATCATAATTTGCCACATAATAAATATTTACAAATTTAAAAAGAAAATTAATTAGAACAAAAAAAAAGCAATCGTATGTTGGTAAAAAAGAAGCAACCGTATAGCAGTTCTAAACCCACTACTAACTACACCAACGATGTTCCACCTTATTTATCTATAGATTTGTTTACTTTTCATGTCTACATAAACAAAGAAACTGTCAATCGATCAGAAACAAAATATGAAAGGATACTCTTATTTACAAGCAGAAGAAGAAGACGAGATCAAAACTTAACCTTCCTTTGAATGAGAGAGATAGATTGGGACTACTAAGTATATCTCTTTTGAACAGGTAAAGTTTGAATTTCTTCTGTTGCAAAATACTAAGTATATCTGCTATCTTCTATAATGCTTCCCTTTGTTATATGTTCGTGTGTTTTTCAATATAATGGTCACTATCCCCTTTTATGCAAATTCTTTTACTGTGTTTTCAAATAAAATGGTTCAAGCGATAAAGATCACAAATTCTTTATAACATGCTAATTTTTTATTGTTCATTAGATTTATAATATTAGTTTTTGTAAATGGAGATACTGAATGAATTAATAAATGTAATTAGCCAATGAAAGATAAATCATACAAAAAAGCTTCAAACTAATATTATAAATCAAACAAGCTAATTAACATCAATGTAAAAATAGTGAAACAAATCTATAATTTCATTTTCTACAGTATATGTGTGGTTAGTTAATGATAAGTGTGTTAGCATTCTCTTATATATATCAAAGTCAAGTAATACATGTTATTTTAGTTATACATAATTAAAATTTTCTTTTATTTGAAATAAAAAACATTCACATGTTTTTACCAAAAAAAATATATATATTCCCATGCATAGCATGGGCTTAATACTAGTTTCATATAAAACATTTAACAGTCATCTACCGATTTCTTGAGCATTATATATAAACTTTTTTTTGTCAGCAACATTATATATAAACTATGCATTCAGAATTATTAATTTTATTGAATTGGATAAAATAAAATATATATTAGACGAATATGAAAACTATTCCTTTATATACTAAAGCACAAGTCACCTGACGAATCATAATTTGCCACATAATAAATATTTACAAATTTAAAAAGAAAATTAATTAGAACAAAAAAAAAGCAATCGTATGTTGGTAAAAAAGAAGCAACCGTATAGCAGTTCTAAACCCACTACTAACTACACCAACGATGTTCCACCTTATTTATCTATAGATTTGTTTACTTTTCATGTCTACATAAACAAAGAAACTGTCAATCGATCAGAAACAAAATATGAAAGGATACTCTTATTTACAAGCAGAAGAAGAAGACGAGATCAAAACTTAACCTTCCTTTGAATGAGAGAGATAGATTGGGACTACTAAGTATATCTCTTTTGAACAGGTAAAGTTTGAATTTCTTCTGTTGCAAAATACTAAGTATATCTGCTATCTTCTATAATGCTTCCCTTTGTTATATGTTCGTGTGTTTTTCAATATAATGGTCACTATCCCCTTTTATGCAAATTCTTTTACTGTGTTTTCAAATAAAATGGTTCAAGCGATAAAGATCACAAATTCTTTATAACATGCTAATTTTTTATTGTTCATTAGATTTATAATATTAGTTTTTGTAAATGGAGATACTGAATGAATTAATAAATGTAATTAGCCAATGAAAGATAAATCATACAAAAAAGCTTCAAACTAATATTATAAATCAAACAAGCTAATTAACATCAATGTAAAAATAGTGAAACAAATCTATAATTTCATTTTCTACAGTATATGTGTGGTTAGTTAATGATAAGTGTGTTAGCATTCTCTTATATATATCAAAGTCAAGTAATACATGTTATTTTAGTTATACATAATTAAAATTTTCTTTTATTTGAAATAAAAAACATTCACATGTTTTTACCAAAAAAAATATATATATTCCCATGCATAGCATGGGCTTAATACTAGTTTCATATAAAACATTTAACAGTCATCTACCGATTTCTTGAGCATTATATATAAACTTTTTTTTGTCAGCAACATTATATATAAACTATGCATTCAGAATTATTAATTTTATTGAATTGGATAAAATAAAATATATATTAGACGAATATGAAAACTATTCATTTTTTTTAAACATATCTTTAAAAAAATACTAAAATCACTCAAACTTATCTAAATTGTGATTCATCCTGAAATTAATTTGTAGTCGAAGTTTGAATACTAATTCTAGATGTTCTGAGTTTCTAAATCCATTCCATTATCCAAAAAATTATCATGTTTATTTATCTAAAATACTTTAGATAGTGTTTTGATATTATTATTTATCTGTTGTCATTGTTTTGCTTGTTTTTTCAGATTTCCAAAATAAAGAGATTTATATTACATGCACATATGAAAAGTTCATACTCTTAAAATAAGTTCATAATCTTGGATTATTTTTTATATAAAAAATCAATATAAGACATATCAAAAAGTATTCTTCAACCACATGCATGCAGACTCATGTTGGGCAATGACTATCTCTAAATTATTTTTTTTCCATTAGCTCTAAGCTTGTGAACTTGTAGAGTTTAAATAATTAAGCACATGTTCTTCTGAAAACTAAGCATTTACATGGTGGTTTCCTTGGACGCTGTAAGATCCTTAAATATCTCAATAATAATATATTCAATCTAATCGGTAGATATTTCGAGAAGACGATATCGATGGATAGTCAATTAACAATGGCCTCTACCTATTTTACCAAAAAAAAAAAATGGCCTCTACCTCTCTTTTTCTTTCTTTTTTATATAATGTTTTTGTTTTCTAGAAGTACGTTTTTTAATTGGCAACCACTGACACTGTTGTAATAAGACTATTATAAAAATAAGAGTTTTCCTGAATGATTGGATTTGATGGTTGTTGATTATCCATTCAAATTGTTACACCTCCAAAATCTGAATTAATTAGACGAACCGTGTGAAGTGTGAACAGGTCATGTGTGATCGAATTGTATATGCACAAAGACAATGACTTGAATTCATGTCACACTAACCAAACTATTGCTTTTCTGCGAAAATAATATAAATTAAGTGAAGAAGAGAACACAATATCGATTATCGATTACACACATAATATGTTCCTCGTGGGCAAAAATCTTATCGGCGAATCCGCGACGGTATCATTTATGATAAATTTAAAAAAGGAAGAACACCAAACTTATGATTACCCAAGCCCGGCTTCACGTAGCTTCCTGATATGATCCTGTACTTGTACTTTATTTTATTTTTATTTTGATAATCCTGATCTTATAAGAGAACGAAAGCATAAACAACTCTCTTTCGGTTTTAAATTACGAAATATTTTATTTTATTTGTATTATTTATATAAAAGACAATCATCAAATTGGAGATGTTAGTTGGACTAAGCTTCAAATAGCTCAAGATGGTGAAGAAGGTAATACACATGAATAAGATGGTGAATCGCACCATTTAATAGTGAGATGAGGATAATCATATCAGAATCTGTTGCTGATGTAAAAGCTATTACCCCACAAGGGCACATGAACAAGGGAAGTCCACTAATGGCTCCATGCCAGTAAAGAAAGAAAAGAAGAAAGAGACGCCACTTTATTGTTCCATAATGGATCCTCTTGTCTAACAACATTTCTCCTTGATCATATATTACCACGTTTCCTTGCCAACTTATATTTGCTTCTCTAACTACTTTTTTGTTTTTTTGTTCAGAGAAGCTTAATGTATGTATAAATCGGTATGGTGTTTAAGGTGCTTCATTTTAGTTAGAAATGCCTATGTATATTTGTGACTCCTTTGGACCACCCAATAAAAGGGCTTCATTTAAAATAAATGTGGTTAATAAGAATAAACAGAAAGTATAATCTAACAAAATTGTGAATAAATTGATTTATGATTTATACTATTTTTAATATCCAAACAAACTGTAAATAAATCAAAATGACAGAAAATTACCGGTAGTTAAAAGCATTTTGTGAACAATCTTAACTGTTAGCTTGTTGTAGCAGTTTCTATATCATTTTACATCTACTAGTGAATAAACTTTATCTTTGACCTAACATTAAGCATACATAATACTATCTTGTGCTAACAAGATTGAAGCAGTACAACGTGTGTGGTCTTCCTGTCGCAGAATACCTATATAGACAAAACCTTCGAACTGATTCCACATGCTAGTCATGTAGCCATGCTTCTGAAAGCACAAATTATATGATGTTCCATTGCAGAATGTCTCTTCAGTTTTTGGACGTCTCACTTGACTTAAGCCCACCAGCCACCAGGTGATCTATCTATCTATAATAATAATTTGGAGTTTTCTCCCACCTCAAGCAGCCACGTCCTTCTTTTAGTATAGTGCTTTTACTGACACGTGGCATACTCTTTTAAGACTATTCTCTCGATGTATTGCAATGGGCTTCTGCGTTTGATTTTTTCTACACAGGCTGACCCAGATTTTTTTAGGGTTTCTTTCAAGTAGTCTTTGGGGATCAGTCACCGTACCCCTTCGGATCTCACCAAATCCGATCAACATCTATGTAACGGCTTCGATTTTCCTTAATATACTACATTAATCCAGCATTGGCGTCGTTTCCACCTCTCCTCCCACTCTTTCATAATCGGCCCAAACATCATCGAAGGTGACCGATTGAAGTTCCAACAGCTTCACAGCTCCAAAATCTGAAAGAACAATCTATGTCAAGCATCAATTCCAACTATGGTGAGTTTATGCATTCTTCTTGCCGCTTCTCAAATACGGCGGAGGTTCGTCTTGCTGCTGTTCAAACACCATGAGATTTAGAAACGTTTTAGCTTCTTCATTACCTTGATTGCATGTTTTATAGTTGTCGTAGGAGGTTCTTGTCTTAAATTTGAAAGTTTTTGATGATCAATGCCTTATGTTAGCTTTACCTTATCATTATGGCTTTATGTTTATATCAGATTCCACGATTGAGAGTGATAAATAACTTATAAACCTTGTGTGCTCATGTTTGTCAGGAATGGTTGATAGCTTTCTTGTCCTCCAGATTATAGAGAAAGTTTGTGTCGGACAAATAGTAAGTTCTGCCTTTTTTTAATCTTATAGTTAATTAGCATGGCAAATACTTTAATGGTTGGTGCAGATCTTGAAGCTTGCTTTGGAGAATGGTTGTGGCATACTCAGGATGATCCGCACGTTGGACTCTGAATCTACAAGACTTTCAGAAATCAGTAACAACTCTTAAGTGAATTCTTATCAATGGAGTATCTGCCAAGGTGAGATTATTGATCTCTTGATCTGGAAGTAGTGTTGCTCCTTCGACAGAAACTGGAATGTAAAGGTACAAGTACAAAAACTAAATGCCTTAATTTTCCTCTACAAGTCGCACTATTGACGACCTGTAAAAATGATCTCTTTACTTATTTTTTTTTTTTTGACATCAAATGATCTCTTTACTTATAAAGTTACAAAAAAACTTATTCCCTAGGTTGTAGACTTTGGGCTGTCAAAGTGGAAGAACGCAACATTCTTAAGCACTAGATCCGGGAAAGGAACAGTAAGCCATCTCTGATTCTATAAACCGATAAAACATTCTTGCGGTTCTGTAACGAACCATCATTCATATTTTTCTATGTGCAGCCACAGTGGATGGCCCCTGAAGTTCTAAGGAGTGAACCTCCGAATGATAAGTACATATTAACCCTTGCTTACTCTCTTTCTTGTGATACATTGTTCAGTATCTTAGAATTTTGGATTAAAAACTCAATACTTTTGTTGTAACAGGTGTGATGTGCTCAGCTTTGGAATCATCTTATGGGAGCTAATGCCTACTTTAATTCCATGGGACCGTCTAAGCTCTATCCAGGTACCTTATCAACTTGTGAGATTATAGCACAATAATAAAGATTCTAATCAAGTTTAAAATAGGTTGTGGGATTCATGGACCGACGGTTGGACTTGCCTGAAAGATTAAATCCTCAGATCGCATCCATAGTAGAAGATTGTTGGCAAACGTAAGACACGATATACGTATTATACATTGTTTCACCAAATATTCCCTCAAATCATTGGTTAGGGTGTCTAGGGTATCTATAACCTTTTTGTGATACGTTCTTGGAACAGTGATCCAGCAAAACGACCGTCGTTTGAAGTTATAATTAGTAGGATGATGAGCCTGTTCTGCAAAGCGGGGTCGAGTGCACAGGAAGAAGAGGATTGAGAAGGTTAAATTGGTTCATGGTCAGAGGAGATGGTTCACACAAAGCAAAGGACGTCAACAAAAGAAAAGCATACTTTTATAAAGTTAATATAATATGGTCAATGTGAGCACTTACGTTCTTTTTACTCCTGCTGTCCTAAATGTTTTATTTTTATTTCTTTGCCAAACTCGCAATGTGAGCACATACTTTTATAAAGTTAATATAATATGGTCAATGTGAGCACATACTTTTATAATGTTAAATATAATATGGCCTGGAGAGCAGTGCTGGAACCATCTCCAGTGAGACAGGGAGAGCAGTCAAAGCTCATTCAATTTGGTACAATGTATTGTCTCTGTGATCTTGCTGATGAACAAGGACGTCAAAGTTAGGAAGATGCTATAACCATTCAAGTCAGAAATTGATTTGATTCTGCACAACGTTATCACATTGCAGGTGATCATTTGTTTTTTTCTCCTACTCTCTTATCGTTATATATTGCAAAATTCATGCTGCTGATTGAGTTTTTACCTCTTTAATTTCCTTTGCAGTCCTCTATCTTGACTGTAGAAGTAAAACATATTATGAAAACCACAGAAAAGCAACTTAGGATTGCATCAAATAGTTTAGTAGGCTGTGCAACTGTGCCAGTATAATGATTTTTGGCTCTCAGTTGCAAAAAGGATATGTTTTTTCTTTGCTTACTCGGGAAAGCACCAACTTTAAGTTCACAATTTTCATACGTTTCACGGCTCGGACATGTTCCATGAGTAGCAGCAAATCCACACTAAGTGTGCTCCCAAAAGGCCAGGAGATCAGATTTTTTTTTGGTTGTTTCCCCACAAGATATAACCAAATAAATAATAAGTATTTAGTGAAAAGACCTAATTAAAGTCAACTTAGTTAGTTTGATAAAAAAAAACGAAAAAAACAAAAAAAAACTTATTAAACAATTTTCATAACAAAATAATAATTTAGTTAAACGTATATTATATTATACAAAATACATAAATTCCAAGAATAAATAGGAATTTTTTCACAAAATCAAAAAGAAGAGAACTCTATTTACAATATTTTTCTTCAAATGTCATCAAACACCCATGAAAAAAGGGAGTCTCACATAAAAAAATTTATACCAAGTTCAAGCATAGATAAATAAACAAAAAGATGATGCAGCCCACAGTAAATTATTAATACATAATAAAAATAAATATTTTGCAAAAATCAGTTCAAAATAATAATATAACAAATAAAACCATAAATTTACTCAAAATACTTAATAGAACTTGTGTTTGGTAAAAATATTAGTCAACAAATACCAATTTGGTAAAAAAATACATAATATAATTCAAAATATAACTTCAACAGTATATAGAATTTTTTTTATTAAAAATCCATTTACGCTAATATATTTTTTCCGTCTCATCAAATCCATGTTAACGTTAATAAAATAAAAAGTCAATCTCACTTACATTTCCCATTTCTGGACATCAGGTTCAATTTTTAAATAATTAACAAGAAAACTGATGTAAAATAGTGATTAATACAAAATCAAAATAAGATTTAGCACAATCAAAAAAATCACAAGATCAAACAAATAAAACAATAAAATGTAGTACCATACCTATTAGGCTATTACCATTATTGACAAACACTTCTAGAAACAACAAAATAGCACCACAATGCTTTTTATGCACTTTAAAAGATTCTATACAAAAATAAATACGGAAAATTTTTTACGCATAGCACTATTTTCTTGAACAAGCATGTGTTACAGAGTCACATTGGTTCTAGCATAGGCCGCACAAGTCCGTCGAGTTTACAAGTCCGTATAAAACTTTAACACACAATTAAGAAAATATATTAAAATACTACACATATAATCTCATGCAAATGCAAAAGAAAACGTATTTCCATCAAAAATATAATTGAAATGAATACTTAAAATAAAATAGTATAATTTCATAAAATATAGTTGATAACAAATAAAAATCTATACACGTAAGAATTATAAACAAAGGTCAAATGTTAACAAATAAATATAAAATTCTAAAAATTAATAAATTTATAATAAGATCTTAGAAAACAAATATTTATCATATTAAATTTAAAGTAATTTTCAAATGTTTTATAAAATTAAAATATACTTGATATAAAATGATTTTGTTGTAAACTTACCCGCCCGTAGGGCGGGCCAACCTCTAGTTAAATATATAGAATAGCTCGTTACAAGAGAAACTTGAATATTTTCTGAAGCTTAAACAAAGCTCTCATTTGTCCAAAAAAAAAAAAAAAAAAAAAAAAAACAAAGCTCTCCAACCAATTGGATATGGAAAATGAGAAATGACATGGCCTATAACGGTTGTTAGTTGTTACTGACAAAGCTCTCATTAATTCGATTGCATGAACAGATGAAAACAAGGCTAAAAACAAGACAAAGCTTTCAAAGTCACTTCCCGATCATAATACATACGTTCCACAATAGACGTACTAAGAGTTTTTTTTCCGTCATTGGTTCCGAGATACAAAAAAAAAACCATCTCTATTTTACCTGATGGTTCGATCCAAAAAAAAAAGCACATTAGAATGGCCCCTCTCCCTCACTACTTCATGCCAGATTCCAGCATAGTCGCAGGAACTACTGTGTCAATGTCAAGCTTGGCCCTCTTCCTCGGTTGTTCGGCTTCTTCAGTCACTACTGGAGTTTCTTCTTCAGGGTCGGTAGTCTCACAGTTTTCCTCAGACTCTGACTCAGCTTTTTCTTCCATACTTGCGTCTTCAACTTCTTCAGACTCTGCCTTGTCCTCTTCCTTGTTCTTCAGCTTCTCTATCACCTCCATTACTTCTCTGTTAACCTGTTTACACATGATTACGTTTAGAACACAATGGCAATTTCACAAGGCAGGTTATTTCTCAAATTTGTATGGACGTAACGATAAATAGCGTATAATAAAGATTTCTACACAACCACATTACAAAATGAATAATCTGGTGGTCTGACGATCTTGCTACCACTACTAGTCCAATTTTTTTAATCAAGCAAATCGCCATATTGGCAGATACTGTAATAAGAAACATTTAGTTTACGACTGAACCAAATTCTTCATCTAGTTCTAGCAAAGATGAACCAACACTAATGCAACTTGCACTTGTATTCATGTAAGTGTATGAAATAAGTAAGATACGGAAGAAAGAAATTCATTGCATAAGACCAATGCAAGAACAGATGATGTTCACCTGAGGGTTCTGGAGAAAGTCAGAGATGTCAGTGGGGCAACATGGGCAGTTCATGACGTTCTTCTGTGCACGAAGTGTCCGCCCACCTCTGCTTCTTTCTCTCACTAGAGTTTGCCCAGCAAACTTATCTTCTAAGCAAGCCTTGCAGAAGTTATGAGCACAAGGTGTTGT
The DNA here is from genome assembly GCF_020379485.1 of Brassica napus. Lineage (NCBI taxonomy): Eukaryota > Viridiplantae > Streptophyta > Magnoliopsida > Brassicales > Brassicaceae > Brassica > Brassica napus. The sequence continues at coordinate 22,130,816 of NC_063440.1, forward strand.
CACAGGAAGAGTCATTACTTGACGGCAGATCTTGCAGCTAAACTCTGCATCAAGAAAATCAGAACAAGGGTTTAGATGTGTACACAAACCACAGAAGAAATTGATAATTGGTGCAAATTCATAAACTTCTTCCCAGAAAATTAATAAAAGCAAAGGCCAGACAGAGACTCAAACCTTTCAGAAGTTTTTCTCTCACGGAATTTGAATGTGCCGCCTTTATGGCTCTCTTCATAGTCTTCCTCTCCTCAGGATCCAAAACATTAACTGCCTTTAAACTAGCAGGTGGAGGCTTCATCCATTTCCAACAAGCCTCACCTTCCTGATCAGTTAATCATCAGTAGGTAATAAAATTTGAAATCTGGTCACAAGCCCATCTGTTAATAATTGGGAATTTGATCTAGGCGTATTGGAACTAAGCTATGAGAAGATAAAAGAGAGACGAAACTTACATCAAAATTCCATGATGGACTTTCCTTTCTCTCAAAGAGCTCTGTTGCCATCTTAAGCTCTGGAATGTTAGGCAAAGGTCTTGGACGATCCCCATGCTCATCACTGCGTGCATTATATCAAAGAGTTAAAGCTCAAATTGAAAATATAAAGAAGGCGCTTTCTAGAAGTAGATCAAACCTGGTCCATGGAGCAGGCTCATTGTCACACCTAACAAATAGGTAACGACAGACCTTGAAAGAACCCTACGGAAACAGAAGAATAGGTCAGGAAAAGAATCCAGCTCTGCATAAAAGACTAGGTGAATCACTCAGACACAGACATACCTGTATTCCAACTTTTCTCCAGCACTTCTCAATCCTGTAAACCCCATCATATCTCACTCCTGCCTCAGGGGCATATGCAGAACGCTTCTCCTTGTGAGACCTACGAAGAAAGGAATTAAATAAGTAGGATCACAAAGCTCAGACTTTATTGGTGAAGGTAAAAAAGGAATTAAAAGGTGCATCCAAGGAACAGCCAGTTAACACAGAAGATAACATCAGAAAGTTTAGCTAACTCTATAGGACCAACAACCTCTTATTAACTACAGAAAGCAAATTCAATGCAAGGAAAAGCATTTGACATCACCTTACTGATTCAGTTTTTAGTACAGGAAAATAAAAGAAAAACTAAGAATGTGTAAAGATGTTGAGCGAAATTGACTTTCACTAACCTGACAACTCGAACGGGATAGCCCATTTTGCAACTAACTCTTAAAGCTTCGTTTGACTTTTCAAACTTCTGATCAAAGGATTGATCCTTGTTAGTCCTTTTGTTGCCGCTAAGGTCTCTTCCTCCACTGTGTGACACATTCGCACATATTCAAGACAAAAAAAAGAGGACAAGTCTATCAGTAAATTAAAGAATTTGACTGCTGCTATACACGTGAGAGAAGTACACCAGGACTACTCGAATGGACCAAAAAAAAAGAGAGTACTGAAAAACAAACCTTCCTGTGTACAAAAACCATTCTCCATGATCCTCATCGTCCTCGTAACCTCCAGAGAGTGCCACGGATTGAGCTCCATAATTGGATTGTCCAGCAATGCCAGCAACGTGCGGGAAATGAGCTCCCCACTGCCTACATTCCAACCTATCCTCCCAGCTTTCTCCAACTAAGACACCTTGATTTCTGACAGGATCATTTTCAGCAGGAATAGGACCAAAGTGATCAGGCGGTATCGTCACATAGATCCTGCCACTGGCGGCATTTGCCTTCCCGGTTTTCTTTGCGCGCTCGGTTGTAAATGCTTTATCTGGACGGTCTTGGTTACTTATAAAATGAAAAACTTTCCCAGTACCCGCACCAGCACTCTTCGAAACCCTGGCCAGACGAATGGCAGACACGAGGGAGGAGTTAATCCTGGGATTGCTTGCCATTTTGGGAGGAATTGGGCTACGGCATTTTGCACAGGTTCGCTTCCCTTGACCAATCCACTTCTCAAAACACTTCAAACAGAAGTTGTGCCCGCATGGTGTCTGTAAAAAATACACATATAAAGATAATCCATCAGCTCTGCTTCATAGTTTTCAACTTTTTCAAAAAATACTCATCTACAAAACTAAAAGAAAAAAAAGATACTAGTAAAAAAGTCTCGCCACTCAAAATACTCGAAAAAAATCAAAACTTTATGGTTTATCTTTTACAATAACAAGAAATTTCAACAAATAAAAAGAAACATCCATAAACTGCAACAAACCATCAAAAACAGAATACACATATACAATCATTTGCAGAAACTAAGCTGCCTAACAAACACAATAAATTAGCCACCATAAAACCTACCTACTAAGTAAATCATCAAAAGAAAGGGTAACACAAACAACAACGTAATGGTTAAGATGCCAAATCTGTTATATATAACACTAACTTATTATTAAACACAGTTAGTCAGAAATGGTAAGCCCAATAAAAGCCCATGCCATTGTAACAAACCTACTGCTGGAGTTGAGGTTTCAATCTCGAATTAGTAAATCACCAAAACTAACAAAACCCTAGATACGAAAACGGCTGCAAGAATCCAAGAATACACACTCGATCTAAGGCGAGTTGAGAGAAAGCGAACCGTGACGGGCCTCTCAGGCAGCTGAATACAGAACGAACAGTTTAAGTTTTCACCGAGCGCCTTCAAGAGATCAACATCGAGCCCACCCGCGCTCTTCTTCCCTTCTTCTTCATCATCCTCATCGGCGGCGGATTTGCCGCTGAGCAGCTCCTGCCTCTTCTTAGCCTTATCCGCGTCCGTCAGAGACTCGTCGGCCTCGATCGCGCGAATCGCCGCTACCAGGTCCGATCCGCCGCCGGATTCGACTCCGGAAACGGGGAGGAGAGGGTCGATTTCGCCGGAGCAGTCGGGGCAGTGCCACTGTAGAGTGGAAGCTAGGGTTTCGGGAGGGGAGGAGAGGCACGCCGCGTGCCAGGGAGTACCGCACGTGCCGCACGTGAGGGTTTCTTCCTGGGGAGGCTTGGCCTTGCATCGTAGGCACGCCCCGTCGTTGTCGCAAGGAAGCTGGGCCATTTCGATGGAGAGAGAGGGAGAGGGGGGAAGGTGTTTCCGAGATTCGAGGTTGGAGAGAGAGAAAGAGAGAGGAGTGGAGGTAATTAAAGAGGGAGAGACGAAAATTGCAGGGGCGGGGTTTTAAAATATTTTAAAATTCAAACAGGCGCCAAAACTAAAATATATATATATATATATATTTTTTTTTGTCATCTTTTTTTTTGTCATCAATATTTATAACAAAAAGTTTATTATTCCATTTTTTTTTTTTGAATTTTCCGATTTTTTCAAATTTTATCTTGAAATCCCAGAAAATATTAAAAATAGTTTTAAAATAATTATTTTAATCCAAATCTCCACCCTATAATCTTAAACCTTCAATTTAGATTATAAGAGTAATGCCTTTTATTTTAATAAAACATGTTTCGATTATATTTTTTACGGTAAAAGCGTTTATAGTCTTATTCTAAGATATTTTTCTAAACAGTAGTCACTAATGTTAAAATGAGAAAAATGGTGGATAAGATTAGGTCTAGCTTTTAACTTTTAGTTTTTTTTTTTTTTTTGAAAAAAACTTTTAACTTTTAGTTACACACCCATCCTTCTATATATCTACTTCTTTTGTCTTATTAAACATTTAGTAAAATAATCACATTACATGTTTGTTAATATTAAAAAAACAACTGCAACTGTGTTTTTCTAAATGCAGCTCCATGATGGCCTATGATCTTTATCAGCTTTTGGGTTTTAAATTAGTAAACGGACACTGTGCTATTTCATGGCCTATGATCTTTATCAACTCGTTAGTCTACAAACATTAGAGTTATTACAAATATCAGATCTCGAATACAAATGAAATTTGGATATTTCAAGTACCTAAAAATGTATAATGTTTGTTAATATATAAAAGTGGTGAAGTTCTGAATAATTATCGTTTCATAAATGCTTCTATGTATGGTAGTTTAAGAAAGACTCTCTTGACAAGAGAAGTTTCCACTTTCCACAAAAGAAGATTATGTAAACGATTTACCTTCTTCCCAAAGGCAACACAGCGGTTGAAATGATCCAGAGACAAACAATTGATACTATACACATCAAAATAACACTTTCTGATTAATTCTCTTTGGGCCGTCACACAAAGTTCAAATCGACCCACTAACATATCAGGCCCACTAAGTTACTCCACTACCGAACTGAACCGAACCAAACCGCTTGGCTAACTGTCAATTTCGGATTCTGTGGAGACCTAAACCCACCGGCGGGAATCACAATTTCAGGGATCCGACCAAAGTCTCAGAGGGCAGACATGGCTGAGTCTCTGTCGGGTCCGAATGTTTTCAGCTTAAGGATTGTTTCGATCGACTATTACATGGCTTCTCCCATCCCTGCCTATGATCTTTGCTACAACAGCTTCCAAGGTATTAAAAAATAAATAAAGCTTCCACTTTTCACCAACATCATCACCATTCTCGTTTAGATTAAGTTAAAGAAACAATTTTTTGTTGCTGAAATTTGAAGGTGGCGAAGTAAAGGAAGTCCCTGTCATAAGGGTTTATGGTTCCACACCTTCTGGTCAGAAGACTTGTTTGCACATTCATCGTGTAAGCTTATTCATTTCGCCCCAGCTGTCACTAGAACTCGAACTGGTGACCTCTGGTACATGCCAGTATCCTTATTACATTTGTGGCTTCCTTTGAGTTAGAAAACTTTGTTTTCTCTTGCAGGCATTACCATATCTCTATATCCCATGCTCGGATATTCCACTTGATCAGCATAACGGAGGTATGATGAAGCCACCACTCTATCGAATAGTTCAAGCAACCAATAACATGTTTCATGTTTTTTTTCTTTGCTTTAGTTGATGGAATCATACCTACCATATCACTTGAGTTGGAGAAGGCTCTAAAGGTGTGTTTTTTTTTTTTAAATACCAAAAGTTAGCCATGGTTTCTTACACTATGAGCTGCGTTTATGTATCTGTCTACTTGATATGGACTTGTAGCTTAAGGGCAGTGCTGCTTCAAAAAGGCAACATGTTCATGATTGTGAGATTGTTAGAGCTAAGAAGTTTTATGGGTACCACTCAACAGAGGAGGCTTTTGTGAAGATTCACCTGTATCCTTTGTATTTACTTTTGGTGTAGTATCCTTTTAGTTGGCAGTTTCTTGTTTGTTCACCTTGACAGTATAATAGCTACCATCCCCAAGATGTGTCTCGTGCTGCCAGTCTTCTTCTGGTATGAATATTTTGATGAGACCACTCACTCCACCGTTATTCTGTACAATGCACAAAACTCTGTGAAAATAGTATATATTAATAACGATTTTTTTTTTGTCTCCACTCTCTCTAGGCAGGTGCTGTTCTTGGTAGAAGTTTGCAACCTTACGAATCTCATATTCCTTTTATTCTTCAGTTTCTGGTAATCTTTCGTTGTTATGTATTTTCACAAGACATTGTTTAGCGACTTGGTATTCTGTTCACTTCAGCAATTTCACATATGAACATAGCTTCTAGATTGATTATACACTCTGTATTTTTTCTGAAGCTTAAGTCCACTCCTGAAGTTTCTTTGGTTCATTTCTTTAGGTTGACTATAATTTGTATGGAATGGGTCATGTGCATATATCAAAGATGAAGTTTCGTAGCCCAGTGCCTCACCAGTTCCATCCAAGGAAATTTGATTTGGATGATTGTGTGGGACAAGGGATTGACGAAATGGCTAGTACAAAGGTAGATCGTCAAATACTTGAAGCTCGGCAACATATTGTTTGATAGTTAGTTACTATCTTCTTTTATTTCACAATAATGAAACAATGTAGCAGGCAGATTCTAGTGCTGCTGCAAACGTCAGTTTCCCTGTTTGGAGTTTGTCAACAATCCCAGGTCAATGGATGTGGAATCTCTCTGAAGAATCTGATACACCGTTGAGCCAAAGCCAGCATAGTCACCAGTACAGACGTCAGAGTCTCTGTGAACTTGAGGGAGATGCTACTATTAGTGGTAATTCCTGAAACGAAGTATAGTTGTCTCTGTTTCATGTATGAAGAGCCACCCTTTGAACTAGCTCCTTCTTTTGTAGATATTCTCAATCAACAACTTAAGATGTACAACTCCCTCTCACAAGCCCAGTCAGATACTAAGATGGTTCAGTCGCTTGTGGCAATTTGGGAGGTTCATCCTTACTTTCTTAGCTTTATTCTTTTGAAGTTATTTTGTTGGTCTCTTCCCTGACCTAACCTTGTCACTGTTTTCTCAGGAGGAGTATGAAAGGACTGGCGTGTATGATGCACCTATACATCATGATCCTGGCAAACCCTCTGCAGCTGATGTGCTTAAGACTATGTCACATTATATTGGGTTTGAGAATATGCTAAAAGAAATGTACCACGAAGTTGGCATGCCTTCGCCTGATACGAAGGCTACTGCAGTGTCTTCAGCCGTTTCAGAGATGCATGCCAAACCTGAAATTACCGATCCGCAGGCGTTGGGTCATATATTTGGTACAGGGAGTGAGTTTCCTGCATCAGAAAAGCTTTCTCCACTTGATGAGAGTGGAGAAGCATCACTGGAAAATGATGCATATATGAAAACACCCACGGACATAGATATACATGCTGAAATACAAGATGCTGAAGCGTTGGGTCTCTTTAAGTGGTTTGCCTCATCCCAGGCTGCAGAGGACATAAACTCCGACGATGAAATTCTTCGGGAAACAATCCTTAGCCCTCTGGTTCCTTTAGCGTCCATGAACAAGGTTCTTGAAATGGCTAGTACAGATTATCTGAGCCAATCCCAAAAGGAATGTCAAGACATTCTTGATTCTCAGGAGGATCAAATTGACTTGGGGAGTTCGACGAAACCTGTACCTTCATCAGACAAACAATCTATTGACACGGAAGTCTCTAGTGATGTTCCCAATATCTCAACTTCAGATGCATCATACGAAAATTCATTCCAGCGATACAGAAAGAGTGAGTTACATACGACCTTCTCTAGGAGTAGCAAGTCTGTATGGGGGCCTTTACCTTTATCCTTGACTAAAAATCTTCAGAAGGACTTTGACAGTACAAATGCTAGCGATAAGCTTGGTTTACCAAAGATTAGTTCCGACGCCACGAATGAGATGAAGGACAATTTTGATGTTCCAGTCAAAGAACATCAAGCGGATGTTTGTAACACGATTGACGGAAGCGTTTTGGCTGGATATTCGCTGCGGGACTTGATGAGGAAAAAACGATTAGCCCTTGGGGACTCGCCTGGTTCACAACATAAGAAGTTTAAAAAGGTTCTACCACTGACTACAGTGACTCGAGACTCTGGGGATGGGAAGAAAAAGGAGTGCAGTGCTACTCTTTCTGCAGAAGTTAGTGATGCAGGAAATTGTGAGTTTAATATATCCACTCAGTCATCTGAACTTCATTCTGCTGATAGATGTTCGGCTAAAGAGACAGCAGCTGAAGACAGTGATGAAGCTTCGAGGAAATTTTCATCTGCCAGTGCTCCACTTTGTAAAGAATCACAAACTGTGGAATCAGGAATATTGGTGTCTAGCAATAAACTTGTGGGGAATGATATAAATAATGTCCAAAAATCTGGGGATGAGCAAGAGTTAACTGCCAATGTAGCTGTTGAGACAGGAAGATTAATATGCCTAACCTTAAGCAAGAAGCCTCCTTCACTCGATTGCTTAAGTGCTGGACTGCAGGATTCTTCACGTGATGGATATGGTACTTTTACTCATCTTGTTCTGATTCTAGTGCTAGTTTGTGCTACTTACAAATATATAAATTTGAAGTTAGGTCTTCTCTTTATCTTATGTTACTTCTGATATCTTGTTGTTTCTTCTCTTGGAAGAGGGGAGTTCCAAAGAGATCTCATTTTTTTCCAAGGAGGACACTGAAGTCAACGAAAAGAAACACCTTTCCAAAGGAGCTTCCCTTGGTATTCCCATGCATCATCTCAATGACGGCTCAAGCCTTTACCTACTGACCCCTGCCTTTTCACCCCCTCCTTTGGATTCTGTTTCACAATGGATATCGAATAACAAAGGTATTGTGTATAGTTACATCCTCTAAAAGGTTCAATATACGTTGCTTATAGCCCATTTGCCACTGTTCCTGATTAAGATAATAGTTACTGTGTTGGATGTTGTAAACGCAAGTGAAAATGATGTTTGTGTTTTGAACTTTTTGAATTTTCCAGGTCCAGTGGACTCTAGTATTGCTTCAGAAAAACAAACGTTAGGAGATGATCATGTAATGTCTGTGTCTGAGCACGTGGAGCAGCATGATAACGTTTTTGTGAATTCAGAATCAAATGCTTATACGGAGTCTGAGATAGATCTGAAAAGCAAAGGAAAGAATCCTAACCTTAATTTGCAGACCACTGTTTCACAAGAGATGTCTCAGCTCTCAGGTCCTGATGGGAAATCAGGGGCCACTCCCTTAAGTCAAATTGGATTCCGAGATCCTGCGAGCATGGGCGCTGGGAAACAGCTTACAGTGCTGAGTATAGAGGTGCTTTAACTCAATCTCTTTTTGTGAAGTTACACATAATTAGTCATGTACATTTTGAATTTCATATATTAACCCTCATTTCATGTTTATCAATTCATGCCACATTTGCCATTTCTCGAGCCTCATAGCGAGCAACATGATGTTCTGTTTTCATTGTGATGATCTTACAGTTAATAGAGTAATAATCATTTGTTCAATGCTTGAGGATACTTGGACTTAGAAAGTAAAATGTGCAGCTCGTTAAGTAGTTTGTCTTAGTACATTTATTATGATGTATGTTGTTTAATGCTTTTATTAAAATTCTCTATGTGGTAAAAATGAATGCCCTTACTTTAGGATGATGTTTTCTGGGAAAGTGTTCGTTGATATATGTCAATATCTATAAAATTACAGGTTCATGCAGAGTCTAGAGGGGACCTTCGACCTGATCCACAATTTGACTCTGTCAATGTCATAGCTCTCGTCGTGCAGAATGATGATAATTTTGCAGCTGAAGTATTCGTACTTTTATTTAGTCCAGATATCGTTTCTCAGAGGTAAACTACTTATATTTTTCAGCTGAAGTATTCGTGCTTTAGTCATTTCCTTCTCTAAGATGCTTTTCGATCTTGCTATTGTATCCCACTACAGAAATGTTGATGGCCTCTCTGGATGCAAGTTGTCTGTCTTCCTTGAAGAGAGGCAACTATTCAGATATTTTATAGAGACTTTATGTAAATGGGATCCGGATATTCTCGTGGGCTGGGATATACAGGGTGGATCCCTTGGTTTTCTAGCTGAAAGGGCTGCACAGCTTGGTATAAGATTTCTCAATAATATCTCCAGGACACCAACGCCAACCACGAGAAATGATTCAGATAATACGAGAAACCTTGGTAACAGTCTGCAGCCAGATCCATTAGTAGCTGGTCCTGATCAAGTGGAAGAAGTGGTGATTGAGGACGAGTGGGGCCGCACGCATGCCAGTGGTGTTCATGTTGGAGGTAGAATTGTTCTCAACGCGTGGCGTTTGATCCGCGGGGAAGTGAAACTCAACATGTACACTATCGAAGCTGTGTCGGAGGCTGTTTTGAGGCGGAAGATTCCGTCGATCCCGTATGAAGTATTGACACAGTGGTTCTCAAGCGGTCCTGCAGGTGCAAGATACCGATGCATAGAGTATGTGATACGCAGAGCAAATTTGACACTTGAGATAATGAGCCAACTTGACATGGTATGTACATTTTTTCAGCTTGATTTATATGTAATTTGTATCCTACTAAATCATCGTTTGCAGATAAATCGCACCTCAGAGCTTGCTCGTGTATTTGGCATCGACTTTTTCTCAGTTCTCTCCCGAGGTTCCCAATACAGAGTGGAATCCATGCTTCTGAGATTAGCACATACACAAAATTATCTTGCTATTTCTCCAGGAAACCAACAGGTTCGTTGTATCAGCATCCATAATAGATGGCCTTGCAGTTAAATCTTTAAAACATTTTCACGCCTTTCTAACTAAATCATGTTACTATGTAGGTTGCTTCTCAGCCAGCTATGCAGTGTGTACCTCTTGTGATGGAACCAGAATCTGCCTTCTACGATGATCCTGTTATCGTGTTGGACTTTCAATCACTTTACCCTTCAATGATTATAGCATATAATCTGTGCTTTTGTACATGCCTTGGAAAACTTGCTCATTTGAAGATGAACACCCTTGGTGTCAGCTCATACTCTCTAGACCTTGATGTTCTTCAGGATTTTAGTCAGATCCTGCAGACCCCAAACGGTGTTATGTACGAGTCACCAGAGGTAATGTGCATTGCTTTTCTTGAGTAAATTAGATCTTGAATCTAAAGTCGTCATATTCAATACAAACCAATGATCTCATTTCCCTAAAGCATCATTAGCTTAAGCATAACAGTCACCTCCTCTTCTTACATGTAGGTGCGCAGAGGAATACTACCGAGGCTGCTGGAGGAAATTCTATCTACAAGAATAATGGTGAAAAAAGCAATGAAAAAATTGACTCCTTCAGAAGCAGTTCTTGGTCGGGTATGGTTATTATCTTGATCAGAGTCCGTACTTAATATTATGACTAGTGATTCTGAGCTCATCTACAAACGTTTTCTGCATTTTTTCTAAAAATAAATGGTATTTGTTTTTCTTTCAGATATTTAATGCGAGACAGCTTGCTTTAAAGCTGATAGCAAATGTGACGTATGGCTATACTGCTGCTGGCTTCAGTGGTCGAATGCCTTGTGCAGAGCTGGCAGATAGTATCGTCCAGTGCGGTCGTAGCACGCTTGAGAAGGCTATTTCGTTCGTCAATGCCAATGAGAATTGGAACGCGAGAGTTGTATATGGCGACACAGATAGGTACATTTCCATATTACAGTTTCTTTATTTGCTTCTTCCGTGTGGCCTCATGCGTGTTTAATTACTTGTGTTAGTATGTTTGTCCTCCTCAAAGGACGAACTGTTAAAGAAGCTTTTGAAATCGGACAAGAGATTGCATCTGGAATCACTGAAATGAATCCATACCCAGTCACTCTGAAGATGGAGAAAGTCTACCAACCTTGTTTCCTTCTTACGAAGAAGCGTTATGTCGGGTACAGTTACGAAAGTCCCGATCAGGACAAGCCTACGTTTGATGCAAAAGGTATTGAAACTGTTCGGAGAGACACTTGTGAAGCTGTTGCAAAAACTATGGAGCAGTCATTGAGACTCTTCTTTGAAAAGAAGAACATCTCTATGGTACAAAATTTGATTTCTTCCCCTCTTCTTAAATTATCAGCTGACAACTGAAGTGGCTTGCTTACACTGCTTTTCTCTTTTGATTCTGCAGGTTAAGTCCTACTTGTATAGACAGTGGAAACGGATACTACAAGGGAGAGTGTCTCTTCAAGATTTTGTCTTTGCAAAAGAAGTTCGGTTGGGGACTTACAGCGCAAGAGACTCTTCACTCCTTCCTCCAGCAGCTATTGTGGCAACCAAAGCAATGAGAGCAGACCCTCGGACAGAGCCACGGTACGCCGAGCGAGTGCCTTACGTTGTGATCCATGGGGAGCCAGGAGCTCGCCTTGTCGATATGGTGGTGGACCCGCTGGTTCTTTTGGACATCGATTCGCCTTACCGGTTGAATGACTTGTACTACATCAGCAAACAGATTATACCAGCGTTGCAGAGGGTGTTTGGACTTGTGGGTGCGGATTTGAACCAGTGGTTTTTGGAGATGCCGCGTCCCACCAGAAGCTCTCTTGGTCAACGTCCCTTGAACTCTAGAAACTCGCACAAAGCTAGGATTGATTATTTTTATCTCTCGAAACATTGCCTCTTGTGTGGAGAAGTTGTTCAGGACTCTGCTCAGTTGTGTAACCGGTGCCTGAAAAATGGTGGTGCTGCTGCAACCATTGTTTGGAAGACTTCGAAATTGGAGAGAGAGATGCAACACTTGGCCACGGTAAGTACTCCACATCTAACATTTAAATGAGAGAGTGAATCTCTGTAGATGACTTGCTTTTTTTTTTTAATATTGATCATCTTATTTGCAGATATGTAGACACTGTGGTGGGGGAGACTGGGTGGTGCAGTGCGGAGTGAAATGCAATTCCCTTGCGTGCTCAGTCTTTTACGAGAGGAGGAAAGTTCAGAAGGAGCTTCGTGGCCTCTCCTCCATTGCTACTGAGAGTGAGCTCTACCCTAAATGCATGGCTGAGTGGTTCTGACCTTGTCACCTCGGAAGTTGATTGCTTATGTATTATATGTTGTGATCAAAGAAGCATTTTCGTCAAGGACTTGTGGACATGGATGTAAAGATAGGAGTACAATGATCAACGTGAATCTCTGTGTAAATTGTAATGTAGATCTCTGTGTTGTTGTGCAAGTCCGAGTATATAAGCAAATCTTTTTCTAAAAAAGAAAGAGAAATTCATTTTTTAGGCAGAACAATTATATTCTATGTTTATAAAAGTCCAATGCTTTTTATTACTTGTATGGCAGACGTTCGAACCTGCAGATACATGTATGAACCAATACTGTAATGAGCTTTGATAATTAGAGGGTTAAACTAATTAGTGCTTATTTTTTTTTATCTAATTCATGCGTTTTAATCCACACATGTTATATATTTATATTGTCTATTATTTTAATACGTTTTTGATAAAGTTTACAAGTACATAACCAACAAATGATGGATGTAAAAAAAAACAACAAATGGGGTGATTACTATATAAATTTTATACTTATATACTTGTTTACTCTATACTTGTTTTGTACTTCCGAATAATTTAACTAGATTACTTGCTATTTGATTTGATCAAACTAGGGGCGTTCAATCTGGATATCGGTTCGTTTTTTTCGGTTTTCGGTATTTCGGTTAGTAAAAAATAACTACTATTCTAAATCTATATTTACTTCGGTTCGGTTCGGTTTATATACCGTCAGTTTTCCGTTTATTCGGTTTTATACCAAAAAACATAATTTCTTTTTTTGAGATAATATTGTATGAATTTTAGAGTCATATTATCAACACAATCATTTATTAAAAATATATTACATGTTCAAATAAATGAACAAAAAAATAAAATGTTTTTACCATCAAATAAAATATTCAAATCTATAACTAAAATCAAAGCTTGCAATTTTGAAAATAAAAATATGAAACAAAAAAGAAACATGAAAGAAAAGTTTTTCCACTCTTCCATATTTAGTGTTCATTAAAGTCATGCTTTTTCAATTGAAAATTTTCCATTAATTATTGTCCATCAAATTTATAATCTTCATATTAATTTAGTGAATACTAAAATAAATCAAAAAGATCAAAAAAAAACTTAGAAAATAAGATGTCTGAATTGCGATGTATTGTTATTTAGTTATAGTTCAAGTGTTTTACAAATTAAGATTTTTTATTACTATAAATTTATGGTAATAGTTATTAACACAAATTTAACTTATGTAACAAATAGATTTTCATGTATTGTTATAAAATAGATACATATTTACATGTTTCTACTTTTAATCGGTTTTGTTCGGTTTATTCGGTTTAATCGGTTATATACCAAACCATATCCAAATCCTACGGTTTTTATAAAATTATATCCATTCGGTTTATATGGTATATACCAAAGCCAAACCATATTATCTATTTCGGTTCGGTTCGATACGGTTCGGTTTTACCATATTAAACAGGCCTAGATCAAACCAACTATTCGACTTTACATATCAACTATCAAGTACCGACAAAATAGCAAGTACACAGCAAGTAAAGAATAGTGTACAATGGTTTATGAGGAAGATATGGTTTGTTATTAGTGAAATCGTCTATAGTAATTAGTATACAATGTAACATTAAATTTTTTGAGTAAGATAGGAAATAAAAAGATATAATTTCATGTAATGTAAACATAATTTTGGTGGTCATTGTAGGTTGAATTTATGAAGTTCACATTTGACAGTACTTCTTACACTATGCTAAAGATTTCACATAAATTTTTTTTATAATACGATTTTACGAGATTTGAACCACAAATTTTTTAGTATAAAAACATTAATAAATTTTTAGTCAAACTATAAATTTCCGTCGAAAAAGCCTAAACTTAGATTCAAATTGAAATAATTTAACCCTCTGAAAAAAGTATATAGAATGATAATCTTGCTGAGAAAACTGATCCCGTATCAGTTAGGACTTATTAGGAGTTTAATTAGAGGAAAAATACGATTGGTCAAAGTCAACCCTTCACACTCTCCCTCCCGACTCCACTGATCGTAGCAATCAATCACAAGGCCCAAATCGTTCATAAGTTTATCGATCCGCATTCTCTCCGACCTCCCGTTCCTGCGATCATGACCGGAGCAAGCCGTCGGAGCGCGCATGGTCGCATCAAATCATCATCATCATCTTCCGGCGGCGATTCGCTTCGTTATCCACCGAGCATCCGCCGAGGAGGCAAAGGCAAGGAGCTCGTGTCGATCGGCGCTTTCAAGTCGAATCTCAAGATACTGGTTGCGTTAATGCTTTTGGGGATCGCAATCATCTACTTCGTCATCAATCGAATCGTTGTTAGCCACGAGTCACAGAAGCAGCCGCCTAGGGTTATCACTCCTTTCCCTGCTCCGAAACTCATGGATTTGTCTATGGTATACACTCCAATTCTTATATCGACGATTCGTTCATTTGCTTCTTCTTGTTGGGAGAAATTGAATTGAAATGAATCGTATGTGTGTTATCAGTTCCAAGGTGAGCACAAGGAGAGCTTGTACTGGGGAACGTATCGTCCTCATGTTTATTTTGGAGTTCGTGCGAGGTAAGATAGAGAGAGAGAGAGTTACAGTTCTTGTGTTATGTGAACTTTGGGTCCTTATTGTACTTACATATGGCAAATGCAGAACTCCAGAGTCACTTGTAGCTGGCTTGATGTGGCTTGGTGTTAAAGACGAGATGTATGTTATGCGCCATTTCTGTGAGAACTCTGATGATTTAAGCTCATTTGGATGGAGGGAACACAATGGGCGTGATTTTGGGAGGCAGGAGCTGGTTGAGAACGATATGATTTTGGAGACTAGTTTTGTCAAGTCAAAGGGTGATGATGGTAGCTTTGGTTATGGAGGGGATTGGTCTGTTCGGATCGATGTTAAAAATAAAGGGTATATTGCTGATTTTTCACTAGTGTGTTCTGCTTTTTGTATTGCACTGTGGACTGAGTGACGAAGTTTTTGTTGTTTTTCGTTGACATTGACTAGGTTGAGTGGTGATGCAAAGAGAAGCGCGCATCTCTTCTTTTATCTAGCTGATGAAGGTGGCAGTGTTCTGAATCTAGGCCGAGATGCTTTAGATTTTCAAGGGAGCTCTCTCCTGGTTTCTGGTTCACGTGAAGATGTAGGAGATTGGCAGATACACTTAAGATCAGAGGTATTTTTTCACTTGAATTGCTCTTTAGAGACCTTAGGATTTGTTTAGCTGTCTCTGCTGTAAGTGGATCTGTGTGTGATTTGACATTCTGGTGTTATGTTTCGTATGTTCATCCCCTGATGCTCATCTGGATGTAACCATTTTAATTGTTCTTTAACTGCAGAATCAGCTGGAGACACATTATTCTGGTTTTAAGACGCCTCACATATATAATCTGTCTGATCTAGTTCAGCGAAATCTCGCTCTGCAGGTCTGCTAGTTTTTCAGTTCATTACTTATTTGAAAGAGCCCAATGTAGTTGATTATATTTTCTATGAAGATGGCAATGATTAATGTCTCTTGGCTTGTATGTTTTCAGGCTAGGAAGTTTGGACGACTTCAGCTCTCTGACACATCAGAGGATTCTTCCAACATTTACGTCTTTCAGGTAATCAGTCTTAATGAGATGTATTTGTGTATACTGTTGTATAAATAACACGAATGTTCTTAATCCCTATGGAATCTATGATCAGTATGTTCGCCGTTTCCAGTGTCAACATTTCTTTTGTCATACAGATTTCTGGGAAGCTTCCATTTACCATAGATATTCCCTTCGTCTCCGGGATCAGAGGAGAAAGTTCAAACGTGGAAAAACGTCTAACAAGTCTTACAGGTTAATTACATGTAACTGCTTCACTAGGGATTACTAATTATATGTATCCGCTGTGAGCTATCTTTTTTGTCTCCGGCAATGAAAATTTTCAACATGGAAAACATTTTGAACACTAATGTCGTCGATATTGTCTAATTTTATTGTATTTACGCTGAGTTTGATATATATATATATATATATATATATATTTCATGTAGGTTTACCACTCTCTGATCTACTTAGAAAAAAACATAGAGAATTTGATGCAAAGTTTACCGAATGCTTCAACATTTCTGAAGAGGTACGTTACTTTTTTTATAAAATGTAGGGACTTCAGTTACCCATGCTAATAGATGATCTTTTAGCGCATTCATAGGTCTTGTGTCATAGATGATCTTGATGTAGTTGTGAACTTATCTCCACTAACAACATTGTCTGGATAAATTTTCTGTATTTACTGTAGCACTTTCATTGTTTACCGTTCAGAGCCTCCTTCCACTAGGAATAATTCCTCTCACTATTCTTATGTGCATTTCTGTTTCTTCTCAGTGGCCAGCATATGTTGTCATAATGTACATATAGTTTATGATTTGCATCGATGTCTACAGACCAGATAGGATCTCAATCTCAGTTTCTTGTGGTTCCAGCATGATTCAGAAACAGTGAGGGTTGGCAAGACTGCGATGGCAAACATGATTGGTGGCATTGGTTACTTCTATGGTCAATCAAAAATTTATGTTCCCAAAAGCAGCCAGGCAAGTATTTCCGTCATGTTTATTGTGTATCAATTTTTTTCTCATTTTATGTTCTTCCCATCTGCAAACTAAGTAAGACCTCTCACAGAATCATACAGTTAATATCTTCTATTGCAGCCTGAAAGTGGGGATAATCACTTGCTATATTGGCCAGCCGAGCTGTACACAGCCGTTCCAAGCCGGCCTTTCTTTCCTAGGGGCTTTTTGTGGGATGAAGGTTTCCATCAATTGTTGATCTGGTATGTTCTTATTGATCATTTGTACGTTGAAGATTTCTTTGCTATGATTCTGTTGTGATTCTTTCTTAAATTGATTCTCTGAAAGGAATGTTCTTTTTTTTCCCATAGAAAATACCACATTACAGAGTAAATAGCTATAACCATCCTACTGGTTGATCATTCTTTTGAGTATGTTGTGTGGGCTGTGAGCAGGCGCTGGGATTTTCGTATGACCTTGGATATCGTTGGACACTGGTTAGACCTATTGAACATAGATGGATGGATTCCGCGTGAGCAAATTTTAGGTGCTGAAGCTCTGAGGTATTTTACAGTCCCCCCTAGCCTTGGTAGTCATAGTTATTGACATTATTGTAAATGTTTTTGAGAGTGTCTTTAACTGCAGTAAGGTTCCAGAGGAGTTCGTAGTTCAGTACCCGAGTAATGGCAATCCACCAACACTATTTTTAGTGATACGTGGTAAGAATCTGCTGTACTTATGCCTGCGTTTTCTTTTATCATGGCTCTCGAGTTATTTATTCTAGTTTATTCTAATGGCAACCCTTGATCAGCAATATCCTTATTAGCTTCCTTCTGTTTACTTATATTTATGTTCCTTTTACTATTAGATGTTTATAACGTCTTCGCCAAGATCATATGAGTGCTTTCACTTAGCTACTCAGTTTCTGGATTAAAAAATGTAACCTATTTATGTAGAGTTAGAAAAAGGTTTCAAAATCAATATAATTCCATGTAGTGACAATCTTCTTTTCCAGATCTAATAGATGGTATAAAGACGGAAAAGTTTATCGCATCAGAAAAGGATGAAATATTGTCATTCCTTGAGCGGGCTTCTGTTCGCTTAGATGCATGGTTTCAGTGGTTTAATACTTCCCAGACAGGTAACATCATTGTTATCTACTAGTTATCTGTTGTAAACCAGTTTATAGATTTACAGGCTCATTTTAGCATTCAACTGCTCTGTGTTTTAGAGTTTGTAGTATCTTAAGTGACTATTGTTTACAATCACAGTTGGATCACTAGTTGTTAATCGTGACCACTAGATGTGACTAGCTCTTGTCTTCAGCTGGTACTACAGTCTTAAGCTACTTCATATATTATGTTTTTCATGGCTTGGTTAAATACTAGGAAAGGAGAGAGGAAGCTACTTTTGGCATGGCAGAGACAACACAACAACTCGAGAACTTAACCCAAAGGTACTGTTTTTCTATTTCTCTTGAAAATGCTATTGCAAGCTATATTATACTGCAAGTCTCGAGTCCCAAATGATAGGGTTTTCTCTAACGCAACGTTCATCCATGTGCTCTTTACCAATATATGATAACAATGATTGAAGAGTTTTTGCTGTGGTACCATATATTTTAATGATAAGATGTCTCAGAATTCTTCTGTCTGGGCGATGTTTTTAAGTAGGCTAACTGCTTAGTTCAGTTCTTATCTGCGGATTTGGCAGTTCCATTGACGTATTTTCAGAGATATAGTGTCTTATATTTTTTGCAGACGCTTTCCTCGGGGCTGGATGATTATCCCCGGGCCTCGCACCCAAGTGAAGATGAGCGACACGTTGATCTTAGATGCTGGATGTACCTCGCTGCAGATTGCATGCATTCCATCACAGAGCTTTTAGGAAAAGACGATAAATTTTCAAAGGTTAGCACAAATAGATGGCCAACGGGATGTCTCCCTTATTTTTTTCCTTCACATGTTACTGACGTAAATCCTGCAGGAGGATTACAATTCAACTGCCACGCTGCTTTCAAATTTCGATCTTCTGAATCAGGTCTACTCTCTATCTGATGTCAATTTTTTCTCTTTTATTAATAATGACGCTGTAGTTGGTATATATATATAACCTCATTTTAAAGCACATGATTGCATTTTTCTTTACATATTCTCGTTTCTGCGCAGATGCACTATGATAAGGACCATGGGGCTTACTTTGACTTTGGTAATCATACGGAAAAAGTAAGAGAAGCTTCATAATTTAATAAGCTTAAGTATCATTTTTGTCATAGAGAAGAATAAAATAGGATTCTTAGTCTTTTCGTTAAACCAGATGTTGCGTTGATTGATCCACAGGTTAAGTTAGTATGGAAGGAGGTAATTTCAGAAAATGGTCACCTATCTCGACAGCTTGTAAGGAAGACTTCTGGAAAACCAAAGTTAAGATTGGTTCCTCAAGTCGGTTATGTCAGTTTCTTTCCCTTCATGTCTAGAATCATCCCAGCTGTGAGTTTTTGTGCTAATATCTATTCCGTTATCCGTGATCTTTGAAACCTTTATGGACCAGTTACTTTATAATCTAAATCTTCACATATTTTTTGGTCGGTATAGGAATCTCCAATCCTGGAGAAACAGCTTGATCTCATTTCAAACAGGAGCATATTATGGAGTGACTATGGATTAGTTTCGCTTGCCAAAACCAGGTGAGCTCACAAGGACGAACATAACCAGTTCAGAAATTTAGTTCTTCCATGCATGATAAGAAAGAATATTTTTTTGGTGCAGTTCGATGTATATGAAACGTAACACTGAGCATGATGCACCATATTGGAGAGGTCCTATATGGATGAACATGAACTACATGATTCTTTCATCTCTGCACCATTACTCTACAGGTACTTTCCTCTCCTTTTACTTAGTAAAGAAGTCCGACATTACTCTACATGGCTTCTGTCATATTCATTTGGTTTACCTTGTGTCCAATTTCTTGCAGTGGATGGGCCATATAGCGACAAAGCAAGAGCAATTTACAAGGAACTAAGGAGCAATTTGATAAGGTATATAATATATACATAGATGTCTGTGGTATCTGCGATAGAAGTTTCGAGTGATAATAACTTGAAACATACTAAAAACAGGAACGTGGTTAGAAACTATTATGAGACGGGGTACATCTGGGAACAGTATGATCAAGATAAGGGAACAGGCAAAGGCACGCGTCTCTTCACGGGCTGGTCTGCACTTACCTTGTTAATAATGTCCGAAGAGTATCCTATCTTTTGAAATCTCTTCATCAAAACTTGAGGAAAGAAAGTTAAAACTACAGACATGTTAGTTAGAAGATCAGTTTTGATGTGTTTAGGTCTTCTGTTTCTGTATTCGATTCATAGTTGGTTTATAGAGAACATGCTGTCACAGATCTAACTTTGGTCGAGGCATGTCCCAGACTTGTGTACGTGTTATGCCCAAAATGACACTATCAAATGTTGGCATAGATATAGCAGAGAATCATATAGATTATTGTGGTATTTACTGCTTCATTTTTTGATTCCAGAGCCTACAAATGATTGAACAATTCCGAAACATAACACGTCAGGATTAGTATCAAAACCTCTGTAATAGAGTCTGGACACGAAAAGAAGATCATCTTGCCCTTTTTTTTGAATAAAAAGACATGACCTTTTGCTTTTTGGAGATAGAGAAGAAGTCACTTCCTCTCCTATGCCTTCTCTCATATCTCTGTTCGTCAATCTCTCTTCCCCTTAAAAAAGACACTTCCCTTCACACCTCTCTCGAGGCAATGTGCAATATCTTCGAAAACGATGAAAACAAAGTTAAAGAATTCGCTACTACTAAATGGTTGAATCATTCGAAGAAGCTCCTCAATAGCTTAACTTGCACAAGAAGAACTACTTTTGATAACGAAGAATAAGAGCCATGTGGAAACTTGCATAAGAAGAACATTGCCCAGTCGCTATCTCCTTCTCCTTCGAACGGTCCCAACACATCTCATTTCGATGTCTTGAAAGACCAGTTATGCAGAGACGAGACACGAATTATTATGTACTTCTTGCAAGTGAAGGGGAAGTTCCCACCCTACTATGTCGAAGCATTGTGCAATGTACTTGAACACGATGAAGAGAAAGTGAAGGTATACGTTATTAGAAAATGGTTGGATCAATCAGAGAAGCTCATCGATAGCTTAGCTTGTTCTTCTCCATAATATTTGGTTGATTAAAAATAATCAAAAACTTTACATTTAAATTTTGATCATTGCTTTTCTATTACATGTGTTACTGTTTACGATGATCTTTAAGAGCCATTTCGCCTGACCGTGAACCTTCAGATTGTGGAGCTCTAGATTATCTTTTAACATAGTGATAGTGAATTGTTAGATCCCCGTTCTGGGTGAGAGTTAACATGTAAATCGACAGTTAATCATGTTATCAATCTCATTTATCAATAATGGAGAAACCTCTTCTTTTTTTTGCTAATTGCATAACCAGTTTTAACATGATTACCAAAAAAATTGCATAACCAGTTTACCAATTACCACTTCTGTTTGATTAATAGCTAGTTTAAGGAGTCTCTTATTATTTTGCTGATGAGCGGATGATTTTTCTCCTTTGTTTTTATTTATTTATAACCAACCATTACTTTTACTTTTTTTTTTGTTTGGTGAAACCATTGCTTTTACATTATTTCCATCTACAAGACAATAATAAAATACTTGATAATTACGAAGATGCAACCAGTAAAAACGACATCACTAGACATTGTGAAAAATTACCAGCAGCTAAGTTCAAGAGCTTCTTGGAAACGCTTCTCAAGTGTAGCGGGATCGCCAAAGACTAGGCGGCTGAGACCGACCTCTTCACTGTCCGATGTCTTCTTCCATGGCAAAAGAAGATCGAACATACGTCTCGACTTAAAGACTGGCGATGATGGAGACTGATTTGTCGTTTTGTGGCTAATCAGAGGATGTGAAAGTATGAGCATTGCAGCTGATGGCGCCATTGATGAGGGCTCAGAAAATCTTTGAACTATAAAGAACTGGTGATTGTTTTTGATCTGGATTTTGGAGGATGCATGTGTGCGTCAATATATATACACACAATAATTGTTGGGAACAGATAGACATGCAAAAATTAAAGTGATGGAGGAGAGTAGTTTTCTGTGGTAGCCGCTGAATTGATTGGACGGAAATACTAAAATAGTTATATTAAAATAGTTATATGTAATAGAAAACTATGGCATGTGGTTTAACAAGTCTTGCTTGTGTCAAAACTATGTAACGTAGGAGTTGCACACGCAGTTCCTATGGGCGGCAACTGATTTTTTTCTTTAATTTTATAAGAAATTTATTAATATAATAATTATTTCAAATTTTCCGAAATAATTTAAGAGTTGAGGTCCAAATCCGTTATATTGAGATCAAAAAGGCTAAACTGCTTCATGACAGCGAAATGTAAAAGGTTTGGAACCAAGGGGAAAGGTGATGTTAGGTAACTGTTTGATTCTCGTGGAACAACAGCTTTCGTTACTGATTTTTTGTCACAGGACGAATCAGGCAGGAATCAGAAGGATGGGTGTGAAACAAGCTGAACTACAGGCACAGCCTAATAATCATAGGAGAGAGTCGGGGAAGAAGGTGAAACAGACGATGATCTCAGAGCTAGACGAGTACAACGTAAAGACAGCGACTTGGTTCTATTGTCTAAGCGATTGAGGATGACAAAAGGACACGAAGAACATTTGTGAAGACAGGGTAGTTAAATGATCTAGAAGGCAGATAGAAATTTAGCAAATAATATTAAGATAGAATAAAATACTGCCAGCACAAAGATTAATAGTTTCATAACATTGAATAATCCAAGAAAATCTATCCATTGTCTTGCAAAGGGATCAAAATCTCTTTCAGGAACACAAAAAGTAGAAACCAAAAAACAAAGAAAGCTTAGGCAGATGATTTCTTCGACTTGGCTGCCAACTGAGTCTCCGGCTACAATTATCAAAAAAACACAAACAAAATGAGAATCAATCTTATCAAGAGACTAATCCTGATATTAAAATTAGATTAGAGCAATTACCTCTTTCTTGACAGACTCTTCCTTCTCTGACAAAATCAACTCAATGTGACATGGGTTGGACATGTAAGCTGCAGTCAAAGCAAAGACCAAATGAGTCATTATATCCAAGAGAGAAACATTTCAAGACAATTATGAAAACTCAAAAGACTTACGGTTGATTCTTCCATGAGCACGGTAAGTCCTTCTCCTCTGCTTAGCAGCCTGGTTCACTTGGATATGCGAAATGAATAGCGCATCAACATCCAAACCTTTCACCTCAGCATTGCTCTCAGCATTCTTGAGCAAATCAAGAACGAACTGAGCAGACTTAGCAGGCCAACGTCCTTGACCATTGGAGTGCCTGTTCTTAGCTTGAGCAGTCCTTCCAACACCTCTGCAGAAACGGGTGAAGGGGATCGCCTGCTTGTGAGCTATCACATCCTCAAGGTACCTCTTGGCCTTGAGCAATGGTAGCTTCCTGATAGCGTGCGCTGTTTCCCGAGTGTTCTGTTTCAAACAAAAAAACTATGAGAACTAATCAACAGAACAAGAATGTGGCATCATCATTAACTGAACAACTACTCACTATAACTCTACACATCAACTATAATCAATGTACCATCATGTACTGAATCTTTAAAGCTATAAGAAAATGAAACTAAGATTCACCCAATCACGATGACCAATTCAATGTCCCTGAAGTATACGTTAGATCTGTAAATTGCTTCAAACCTCTGCTTTTTCTCAATCAGGTTTAATCTCTACAGTTCTCCTAATCTCAAATCTAACTAACTTTAAAACAGACGAAAGAGAGAGAGAGTTTATATACCTTGAAGTGAACCCTAAGATCGGATCCTCTAGCCTTGCAAGCTGCAATCATCAAAAAGCAAGTTAATCAACCAAAAAAATCGAATATAAAAGAGTGAAATGGTAGTGAGAAGGGAGCTTTACACTTGGTCTGATTGTCAGGTTCTTGCGAGTACTTCACCTGCGAAATAGCAAACGCGGTATAAGAAAACCATAAGTACGATTCGAGAGAGAGAGAGATGATGATGTGAGAGAGAGCTTAAGGAAGTTACCATGGCTGCGGCTAACGGAAGGAAACGGCTGCAGAAGCGATTCGAGTAAAGTTGTGAAGAGACTTTATAGTGCGAAAACGGCATTAACCCTAAAATATAGCGGAAACCTAGTTTTTTTCTATTAACATGGGCCTGCTTTTGTCCCTAGGATATAGCTTAATGGGGCCTTAAATAGCCCGTTAAGACTTTATGAGCCTTATTGTAAAGACAAAACTTTATGCATTAGGCCTTATTTAATGGGGCCTTTAAAATCCAAAAAAACTTAAAATTGAATCGTAAATTGTAAGTTGTTGTTGGACTTTTTTTAGGCTTCAAGTTGAACCAATCAAATTATACATATATTAATTATCAAAAAACCAAGTTAATAATTTACACAAACACTAATCAACAAAGATAAATCATTATCATATAATATCGTTCATCTACAAATGCACGATAACAAAAAACATTGAACTTAACTACAAGTGCTAAGAACAGATTATCTAAACTATTAAAACTGAAGTACAAATAAATCTTAATCCTTAGTTTTCCACAAATATTACATACCTATGCTATTACTTTATAAATATCAACTTCCATAAAAATTGTTAAGAAATTGCCTAATATTTAGCTACCTAATAAATTTAGAAGATATGCAATCATTCATTTATTTAAAAAAATCAAAAAGTTAATTTTGCAATATATAAAAAACTATAAAATAGTCAGATTAATTTATTGGTTTATTAAAAATTAAATTGATCAACATGGTTTAAATTTTTCAGAATAATAAAACTAACTCAGTTATATTTAATTAATTAGCATCTTCTAATTTAATTAGTACAATAATGTATGTATTTAATTTTTAAACGTTTACAAAAATTAAAAATAAATACCCGTGCGGAGGCACGGGTCAAGATCTAGTTCTCTATTATTTTAGAACAAACAAAAAATGGAGAGATTACAGTTTTTTTATTAGAAGAAGTAAGTAGAAAGAAAGCTAGTGTAGGCAATGACGTCCGACCATCCAGGGAAAAGACTTTTCAAATGTCTAGTTTCTTCATCAAGACGTTGATCAAGAACTGCTACATCTACTCTCACTTCTTCTTCGCTATTAGCCTGCCATTATCAACTTGGAATCAGTACTAAATACTAATTAAAGGGCTTTTAGAACAAGAAGCTTGGTGTTACCTCTAACCAGAAGATCCATTTCTCACTGCTGTTGCCACTCAGTCTCAATAGGTAAGACGGAGGACCGCCCTCTGGGAGTTCAGGAGCTGCAACATTAAGACCATTTTGGTTTTATGGATTTTCTTAAAAGTAAATGTCTAAGAGAAGGACAATTAAGGGGGTCTTTGTGTGACCTGGAAGTTTGCCATCTGCAAAGGACCATCCTGATAATGGCCCAGTTATGTTCAGAACCGTGACCCATATCTCCTCCAGCGAGCTACAAATGAAAAAAATAGAAATAGTTATTAGCAAAACATGGCCGACAGAAAGTTTATTTTTGGATCCAACCGGTTAGGTGTCGCCTCTAACGGCAAATCAGTCATAAACAAAACAATTTTTCTAAAATGTTTTCTTTAAGGTCTAGACAGAACCTATGGATCCGTCTTGGCCTAGGCACTTATCTCATGTAAAAAACTTAATCATCGCCTATCGAACTTTTAAATATTGGATCCAACTAACCCGAGAGAGAGTTCCAGATGAACTCTGCGAGTTCCGTCTTCTAATGTTGTTGGTGGTTTGTGAGTTTTTAAGTGCGGCAAGTGGCTATATCGTTCCACAATCCTGTTGGCTTTAGCAGGGAACCTCCCACTTTTTGTTACTACACAGGAAACAGGGAAAAGTGCCTGCAGATACCAAACAAATGTTTACTCCAAACTGAAAACACTTACTGTCTAGTCAACTCCACGTAAGGAGGAGAGAATCTAACTAATTAACGTACCAACCAAGCTTCCTGAGGAGACACTTCAGCGTTGCTCAATGAAAAAGAAGGGCCAGCATGAAGTTTCTCAGCCACCTCTGGAGCATGCTTAAAAACAAACTCCATAGAATTTGAATCAACGACCGCTAAATCGTAAGTTGAGTCTGTGATTTCATTTCCACCTACAAAGTCACATTTAAAACATTTACTCAGAAAAGTATGTATAAAAAAAGGATAACAGCTCCATATTGGGTGGGCAATTAAAGGCTACCTGAAGAGAAGACTGTGTGTTGAAGTACAATTCTCTTAGGTGCATCTTTGCTATAAGGAAAGAACTGTGATGATACCGCAAACATAACCACAGTGAAGTGCAGCAAGAACTTCAAGATGGAAGCTTTGGCTAGCCAACGATCACATATTGGTATTATTGGGCCTATACACAAGCCAGTGACAAGTCCAATGACTGCAGCTACTGCTACATCTGCGAGATAAAACCCTGCAAAGCAAGATCTTGTACAATAAATATCTTACACAATGACTTGCAATCACAACAAGCATTTTGATGAACTAATGGTGAAGTTCTCAAATAGCTTAATCAGGGAAACATTCGAGTGCAGTAAAACTAACCAAAAGGTGGTGGAACTCCAATCATTCCTGTCTTCTCAATCAAAAACAGTGCAAGAAAACCACCAAAATAGACAGAGTACAGAAGGCATGGAACCATAGCTATCACATAAAACATGGGTGACCTGGATAAGAAGAACTTTTATCACACAACAGTTTAAAACAAAGATATATAGTCTACAAAACATTAAACTAGAAGAACTATCAGAGGTGAAAATCTAGATTACTGTATAAATCAAATTTATGTCAAGTTTATTTATCCTCAATGTCACAACAGTTAGATAATAATGTTAAAAGCAACACTGATAGTTCAGTGAAAGACTAGCAGTCTTACTTGATCGAATCATATCCATATGACTTGACAGATAAACAGAAAGCAATCCACCCCAACAGCATAGAAACGCAGATGACAAAAGTCAAGAACCCTCCACCTAATCCGGCGAAAAAATATGCCTGAAAACGTTTCTTCAGTTAGTCATGGATTAGTCTAACAAATAACAAAATATTGGCGTAAGGTGTAAACTAAACTGATCAAACAACAATCACATACCGAAGTTACAAAAGCGTAGACCCCAAATGCTCCCCAAAACCTTGCTTCATCAGATGTTTCCTGACAGATCATAGTTTTAAGAAAAAAAAACTTTTCTAGTAATAGACAGGGATGATGCAACTGAGGCAAGAGAAGAATAAGGACCTTACAACTTTCATAATATTCTTAGATGAAAAACTTTGACAATGTGAGACACGATCAGAGATAGTTCTTGGAATTAAAAGACCAAAAAATGAGCAGGGGATGAACATCAAGAAAGCTAAGTATGAATGAGCAAACCTACATTTCCACAACAATTACAGTGAGCCTCCCCAACCAATAAAAACTGAACAGTTTAAACACCATGTGGAACAAAGTAGAAGGTATATGAAACCAACCAGCTCATGGGATTAGCAAACAACAATCTGATGACTGAAAACAGAACAGGGAATATGACACCAAGTAAGATCCCAGCGGTGTGCTGTATAAGTCCTAATCAGACAACCATTTAAAATGGTTAGATCTCCAAAACATGATAATAAAAAGATTAAGAAAATAAAAAAATTGCACATTATTACCTTTCAAGAAAGCCCAGAAGACTGATAAGAAAGGGTGTGTCCGAGAGTCCCGCATATACAAAAAGAAAGGAGCAACAAGGAACAAAGCAGATGGAACATTATGAAGTACCATGGCCACTCTTTTTGGATAGTACACCTGATATATCATGACATCAGCTTGTCAAGAGACAACTGTAAACAGGCTATGAAAAAAAAATGATGAATGAGAGTCAAAAGCACCCACCATGAACCTTGTTAAGTAATCAAATAAAACAGCTCTTTCAACCATGTCAACGTCAGCATCCACGTCAAGAGACTTTCTTTCACCTGCAACCTTCAGATTAGGAGAGCTAGTGAAGGCTTTAAGCACACTGATTAAGTTTTCTCCACGTGCTTGCATGCTTCCAGGTCTGGTTTAAAGACAAATCTGTGAAACGAGGTTTGTACTAAATAATAAACTATAGCAAGGAAAAATAAAATAATAGATATATGTATCAAAATAATGCATTACATTATTCTGTCAATAGTATCAAAAGAAGTATGGTAGTAGTAACCACCAAGAAGGAAGATAATGTCTAGCCCAGGAATGTCACCATAATCTTCTGCAAACATTCTGTAGTCGGTGTCTCCAGGAAATACATCGAATATATCCTGGGGGATATCACAGGACAACTTATAGTCAATGACTGAGATGAAATAGACACAAAATGGTTTTATCATGTGTGTGTTCATGTCTGTCATAGAGTGAAAGAGTGGGAGAGAGAGAGAGACCTGTGCAGAACTCTGCGCCATCGGATACACTGCAGCTTGAGAGTAGACACTGGACGGCCATGAGCCAGGCCCTGATTGGCAGACCAAATCTGCCAGACGTTAACATCAAGTCAAATGTACGAGCAATTAGCACAATAGAAACTTAAAAATCAATACTCATTGACAAGCAAAGGCTTTGATACTTTCAGGAATAAGTCATTTTCCTAGTCTCTAAAAATGATAATGTATGTGTATGCATGAATTTCTAGAGAAATCATGTTGCAAAAGAAGTTTAACTACAAAGACAATGGTCTAGAGAATATAAGAGAAAATTAAACTTAAGAACATCTCATCTAAAGGGAAAATGCCTGATCATAAGTAAAAAGATTTTGTTCATTTATAATTTCACATAAGCTGGACCGTTTTTTAAGGGAATGCTCATAAAACTTTAGGCCAGAAGCTTACCGATACCCCCTGTCCCAGAAGCTTCCAGGTTTATAAAAGCTCCAACGGTGTCTTTCAACTTATGCTGCGTCATGAAGCCGTGTGAGCCCTAAAGACACAACAAAAAGCCACACCACCATGTAAAGTATGAGCTTAGTTTCATCATCCTATTTACCAAACACATTGATGAAAAAAATAGTCCATGTGAAAGAGTACAAAGCACCATAAATGTGTTACCAGCATAAAAAGCTCTTCGGCACCATTGAAGAGGAAAATTATAGGTCGAGGCGGGGCCCATCCAGAATCCACAACCAGTCTTGCTATTTCAAGCAGTGATGCTGCAGACAGAGAGACACAAAGCCGTGATGTTATAGTGGTATAAATGAAAAGAAAAACTAAAGAGATGTAACAAACGCACCTACACATGACCCACAGTCACCAGCTCCAGGGGAGTTGATAGGGCTGTCATAATGTGCATTCATCAATACAGATGCATCCGTGTCATGAGAATTCATTGACGAGATACTGCAAGAAAACAGCAAAACGATGAAATGTTTAGCATTAATACGTGGGGACACAATCATTCACTGTTGATGACTGAATAAAATAACACAAACAAGGAAGTCCTAAAGTGAATGATAATTACAAAGAACGAATCTAACACAATGGACTTTACTTTGCATCATGGTCTCAGCCAAACTTGTGAACCAACAAAAGAAGAAAAAGCTGAACAAGGGTAACTGCAATATTTGGCTAGAACAAACTTTACAACTTGTAAGAATATTTTGGATTAGCAAAATCAATACCGCATAAGGATATTAGTATGGTTTCTGTATCCAAGTGATATGCTGTGGCCAATAAACATCATGCTAAAGGAGCCATCCACCTGAGCCTCCTCCACCTCAACCCTACACAAGAAGCATTTATTTTCAGCTTCAGATAAGAAAAAAGGAACATTCTTTTTGGTACTTTGGAATCAATTAATATACTATGATATATCAAATGAGTGCACAGATGTTAGTTGGAGTGAGCATTTATTAAACAACTCGTGACAAAAAAAAAACAATTGGAACCACTTTTTTGTTTGATTCAGTCAAAAAGCAAAACCTTAGATTAGGACCAGCTCTCTCCTTGACCATCTCCAACTGTGTTTTTATGTAAGCTGCAGCTTCTCTAAGCCCAGGTCGTCCTTCCTACGAATGTACAAAATCCATCAGAAACAGCTTTTTTCTTTTAGGAGAGAGAGAGGGAAGAAAACGACGTCGAATCACCTGACGACCGCTGTTCTCTTCGGACAAGACACGAATGTGCTCGACGGCTCTAGCTTCGGAGAACTGATCGAGAGGCGCGTCAAAGGGAAGCGGCGAGATATGTTTCATGTGGAGGACGAAGTAAGCAATGGCTGCCATTGAAGCGTAGAGGAAAGCGAGTGAGAAGAGGAACTTGAAGCCAGTGACGTCTCCGTAGCTCAGCCTCCTCGATAACGCCATCACTGTGGTTTAGATTTGAGATTGAGAAATCGAGTATTTTAAAAAGACAAAGGATGGATCAAATTTTTGTTTTTACGTTGATATAATACGGTGAAACGGAACGGGAACGTGCAGACCGTCGATGACGCTGAGTGTGTCGGAGAGAAAAAATGGTTTTTTTAGGTGGGTCCAAAAAGTTACTTTAAATAGTCCCCACGTTTTTTGATTAATTACGTAATTGTCCGTTTCTTTTCATCTAATTTTTAGCTGCTTCTTCCTAATTCTGTAGTAGTTAGGAAAATTGAAGTGAATAACAAAATAAAATAAAATAAAAGATGCTTTTTTCTGTTTTCAGTAATGTGGGACACAGTGACAGTATACTTAACTTAAATAAAATATATTTGACTAATTAAAATTGTTTTGGAGCAGAAGTGCTTGGGAACAAGCTCAAACAGGGGATGATATCATTAACAAAAAAAGCGGTAAACCACTCTCCGGCGAAAGAATGTTAAATCACTAGTGGTTACGTGTTATGGATATCTGAGTGTAATCGGATTCGAATTCAGCTCGTTTAGCGATGCTGAAATGCAATGCTACCACCCGACCACTAGCACGTGGTTAAGATATCATTAACAAAGTAAATGTACTACAATATAACATAAGTGCTTTGGAGCAGGCTCAAATTGACCTAAAAGAAATATATCTCGAAAAATTCCAACGCGTAGGAATACGACTTTTCTTGTGGCGTAGCGGTTTTAGAATGTCTTTGCTCTCGCCTCCTCTCGTGTATTAACCTTACAAACTATCAACATCTGAATCCATAACCTTACAAACTATCAACATAGTAATTGGCCATGTCCCCTCGTCAACTTATTTGGTTCAAAAATCAAAATTCAAATATCTGTAATAGATTGTTCAACGGCGGGATTAACCGCATTTTATATGTTTTGGATTGATAGTAGATCCATAATCAAAAACGTGTTTGTGATTGTTTTAGAAGAAATGAAACATTTTTAGCTAAAGTAGTATTGCTTAGGTTTGTCGACTCAGCTTTTGTCTCTATGATCCTCTGTTTTTTTTTGGTAACAGACTCTTGATCCATGGATCAAGTATTTTATTATTCAGATGAAAAAAAAAAATATTATTCAAATGACTGAAAGAATCTCTTGCTTTACGACTCGATACATTCCTCGTTGCAATCAAAACACGAAACAGATTGGATCCAAATCTCACCAATTTGACGAAGAAGAAGAAGAACAAGAAATGTACGGCAAAACCATAAGCATCATCGTCCTCTTCGCCTTCCTCATTGCTTCCTACTCAATCTACATGGGCACCATCGATCCAACACCTTACTTCTCTCAGCTCGGTAAACCTTCCCCTCCCTGTAACACCACCTCCACCAAAGGCCAACCTCTCCGTGTCTTCATGTACGACCTCCCACGCAAATTCAATCTCGCCATGATGCATCCTAACATCTCAGACGTCGAGCCCATCACCGCCGAGAATCTCCCTTCCTGGCATCAGACCTCTGGGGTCGGGCGGCAGCACAGCGTCGAGTACTGGCTCATGGCCTCGCTTCTTAACAACGGAGGCGATGAAGAGGAGAAAGAGGCGGTTAGGGTTCTTGATCCGGAGTTGGCTGATGCCTTCTACGTCCCTTTCTTCTCTTCCTTGAGCTTCAATACTCACGGGAAGAACATGACCGATCCAGATACTGAACTTGACCGGCTATTACAGGTAAAAGGTCAAATAGCAATGCCCTTCAGACAATGATCTTTATGGTGCATTGTCTTGTCGTGTTGTTGTCAGGTTGAGTTAATAGAGTATCTTGAGAACTCCAAGTATTGGCAACGTTCAGGAGGTAGGGACCATGTGATTCCGATGACTCATCCTAACGCTTTCAGATTCTTGAGGCAACGAGTGAACGCGTCAATCCTCATTCTTGTTGATTTTGGGCGTTACCCAAAAGAGATTGCAAATCTAGATAAAGACGTAGTTTCGCCTTATGTACATGTTGTTGAGTCCTTCGCGGATGATGTTGTTGTTGATGATGGTGCTTTGGATCCCTTTGAGGCTCGCAGTACTCTTCTTTACTTCCGTGGGAATACGGTGAGGAAAGCTGATGGTAAAATCCGTGTGCGCTTGGAGAAGTTGCTAGCTGGTAACTCTGATGTTCACTATGTGAAAAGCATACCAACAACACAAAACATCAAAGTGGTAAGCTCTTCTTATATCAAAGTGTTACTCTTGGCAAGGTTTCATGAAAACCCTAAATCAACATAATGTGCAATAGTTGGTTAATGAGTACAAATAAGATAGTGATGTGTTTAGATGTTAGAGTGTTTTAGGGAGCTTAAGGGTTATATCTTTGGTTCTTATATCGGTTAGTTCTTGGTTTTATCTTTGTTTTTGTGTCCATTAGTATTAGCTAGAGACAACATCGCATACATCACATTGAATGTTGGAAGGGATTTAATTAATATATAAAATAGATGAGGTATTCCACTTTATATTATTGGTTTTAGGTTGGAAATCTATCTAACTTATCATTAATTAGTATTTCATTTCACTGTGATAGTCATTCTTATTCTTTTTTTTTTCTTTTTTTTTGCATGTCACTAGTCTACGGAAGGGATGAGATCATCAAAATTCTGTCTGCATCCAGCTGGAGACACTCCATCTTCATGCCGACTATTTGACGCCATCGTCAGTCACTGCATTCCTGTAATCATAAGCGACAAAATCGAGCTGCCTTTTGAAGATGAGATAGACTACTCAGAGTTCTCAGTCTTCTTCTCAGCGAACGAGGCGCTTGAGCCAGACTTCATCCTCAGCAACCTCCGTCAGTTTCCCAAGGAGAAATGGCTGAAAATGTGGGAACGTCTCAAGAATGTATCTCATCATTTCGAGTTTCAGTACCCTCCCAAGAGAGAAGACGCAGTTAACATGTTGTGGAGACAGGTGAAACATAAGATCCCTGATGTCAAGCTCGCTGTACATAGACACCGGAGGTTGAAAGTCCCTGATTGGTGGCTCTGAAGAATGACAGTTTTTTTTCGCAAGGTTTAGTCTTTTTTTTCATTTTTTCTCCCTTCCAATACTGTAAATAGTTTATTCTTTTGTTACCTTTGAGTCTCATGATTTATTTATAGGCTGATGCATACTCTAAAACATGAATTTCTTATAACAAGACACTTTTATCTTTTAAGGTTTGAGATGAGAGTTCCTATTGTTGTGA
This sequence comes from Brassica napus, assembly GCF_020379485.1. Classification (NCBI taxonomy): domain Eukaryota; kingdom Viridiplantae; phylum Streptophyta; class Magnoliopsida; order Brassicales; family Brassicaceae; genus Brassica; species Brassica napus. Next base: position 22,164,215 of record NC_063440.1, read on the forward strand.
TATTATTATCTACCAAAATCCATAGACTCTCATGATACACTCGCTTTTATTTTCACCAACTTTCCTTCCTACAAAGACTGTTTTCATGCTTAACTGCTTAAGTATATATCTTTGTGACGTTTTGGTATGAGACTTATGGCATTAAAGGTCACACCACTGGCTATGATATTAACTCCATAATCCGTATCAGATACTTCGGTTCATCTCCCACATACTGATACCAGTTTTATGCTTGTTTTCCCTTTAAAGTATCGTTATATCTCCTACATACCAATTTCATGCTTGTTTTGACTTACTATTTTCATGCATAAGTAATAATTATTATATCTTTGTGACTTTATCGTTTCTTTTCCCCATTTTGCATTCAGTTCACCCCCCACGTATAATATTTGCATGCTTAGTATTGCTATATTATCTTGTGCTTATTGTGATCCTTGTGACTAGTTACACTAGTGTAAATCCTTTTGTCAATTTTCTGTCATTGTTTCTCTAATGCTCAAATATAGAATCATTTAAAATCTGGATCAAATAATGATTAGATACATTATAAGAATATTATGAAATGCAGAATAATTTAAAATCTGGATCAAATATGATTAGATACATTATAAGAAATGGCGGAAGGCCATAATAGAAAGCTACTTCCCTTAAAAAGTTAACCGACTAATCAAAAAAAAAAAAAAAGTTAACCGACTAATCAAAAAACCTTAAAGCTTATACGATTACTATGAGATCTGGCCGACACGTGTTCTTGCCGGAATCCCCTAGAACAATTTGGGCCGGCTAAATACTAGAAACATCCACACACGACACGAGTTTCCAGAAAATGATTCTTTCTTTTGTTCGGAGGCCCACACTACCAGATCTATTCTCGACCGTTAGATCACGTGGACGAGTCCACTCCCCTTGGTTTCTTTTAACCAGTCCCTCTCATCCCGTCACTCCTCAACGTGTTGTGAAGATACTTGCTGTTTCAAGAAGACAGGCGATAACTCCGAAGAGCAAAAAAAAAAAGAGAAAGAGTCGTTGGTAGAAATCTCAAATAAAGAACGATCAGGTAAAGATCACTCCTCACTTTCTTCTTTTTTTTCTATCGTTGGTATCTCAGTGTGATCTCTCATCATACGTTTGGTTGTTTCTTTGATCTAGATGGAGACGGAGAAGAAGAAGAACAGCCAGGAGCTAGGTCTGAAACACCTAGGGTTCGTGAGAGTTGCGGCGATCCATGTTCTTGTTAGCCTCTCGAGCCTTTACGACTACGCAAAACAAAACTCCGGTCCTCTTAAACCGGCTGTGGGGAAGGTTGAAGGAGCCGTCACCACCGTCGTCACCCCTGTCTACAATAAACTCAAGGATGTTCCAGATACCCTCCTCCTCTTTCTAGATCACAAGGTAAACATGTTAAGATGTTTCTTGATCTCATATTTTGATTGTTAGATCTGATGACCTAATTTCTTTTGTTAACTTTCTAGGTGGGTGAAGCTTCGGACAAGTTTGATAAGCATGCTCCTCCAGTGGCTAAGAAAGTAGTAAGTCGAGCTAATGTGTTGATCCACAAGACTACAGAGAAGGCTCAACGCTTTGTGAAAGAGGCTCGTACGGGTGGTCCTAAAGCTGCTTTTAACTATGCTGCAACCGAGTACAAGTGTTTCCTTGTCACTAACTCGGTCAGAGTCTGGGCCAAACTCAACCGGTTTAAACCGATTCATGCAGTGGGGAACAAAGCTTTTCCCGTGGCTGCACACGTGTCTGGTATTTACAACGATCTGGTGACGGACATGACTCAGATGGGTTACCCTGTGGTTGGTTATCTTCCTTTAGTTCCTGTCGATGACATCGTCAAGGCTTATGAAAAGGAGGAAGGTGCAGCGCAGAAGAAAGGAGATGTTACAGATGGAAACGATTCGTCGTCTGATTCGGACACTGATTGATAACGCTTGTGTGATGATTGAAGACGTTTGGTTGGTTTGGTTTGGTTACTTAATGTAAATGATCTTATTAGGCACTCTCTTGTTTTTTTTAGCAAGTGTTTCATTTCTTGGTGGTGTGACAATGTGATATGCGTTTGCTTCTGTCTTTTTTCAACCAGGAGAAATATAATATTGAGCAACAGAACTATAAGAACATCAAACACTTGTGAAAGAATCAAAACGACTTTGCTAAGAACCAATGAATGCTTTTCTCTCATTTAGTAAACAACAAGTCTAGGTTATTATTTGAGTTTATACCAGAGAAACAAAGGGAATACAACTCCGGGTATTGAAACAGAGACAAATTTTGCAACAGACAAAACAAGCGGTTCAAAACTGAGTACCTTTTGCTAACAGCAGCTAGTAATGCTTAAAGAACGGAAATAACGACGCTGGAACATAAATAAGCACTGCAGATTCTAAGTACACACATGCCATGAACAATATACACTACTCCACGCCTCTATGCGGATGACCCAAGGATACACTACTGAAACATAATACATTTACCACCAAAAATCAAGATAGCTTACACAAATTTGATCAAAGTGCAAGCACTAATAGTTCTTCACAGTTTAGACCATTTCCTCCAACCAATTCTTTCTATACGACAAAGACAAAAGCTATAATGTTATTAAGATATGCAGAGTATTATTTATATTGGATCATGGTTGTGAAGCCTGTGTTCTTCTTTTTTACATCAGAAGCTATAATGTTATTAAGATGATGTTAAGAGGATGGTCTAACCATCCAGTTTAGAACCTAGAGTCTACATGAGAAGAAAATAATACCGCGAGTTTGGTACTTTTTGCAAGACTATCGGTTCAGACATTTAAAGAACATGATACAAAAATATTGACCAATAAGTAAATTGAGAACGTAAAAGGGAGAAATTCTGTAGTTTCGGCTTAAAGAATGACCAGTCTTCATCTTTTAAGTAGATTAACTAGTTGTAGACAATCCGATTCAAAATTTGTGTTCATAGCACAGGTTGTGACATAATAATATAGAAAAACCGCATCTGGGATTAGAAATAGTTTAAGTAGACATAAATTTGAAAAGAGGAAATAGTGAATGCAACCAAAAGAAAACAACATTTTGAGATAAAGAGCCATGAAATTTAGTGGCAACATCCCAAAACAAAAACAAGGAAATAATAACTCTACCTAGCTTTAATCAGCATGGGACTCTCTACGTAATCCACGAAACAACTTGAATCATTAAACCAATCTTGCTTTACATCAACTTCAAGCTTCATCTTCGTAAAAATAGCTCCCTTGACATCATGGTGGATAACACTAAACTCACTTCTGGAACAGCTAGGTGCAAAAATAATGTCACCCATATGATTACTAACGCATTTCATACGTAAATGAAGCTGGGGAAGATTATAGAAAGACTTTTCTTTGTAGTCTTGTTTTCCTGCTTCGAAAACGAACAAATCAATTGAAGGCACTGAGTGAGAAGGTTGAATGGCTATGGCTACTTTGCCATGGTAGTTTATCAAAGTTCTAGAACCGTTGTGATGAAAATACAAAGCTTTCATTTCCTCAGATACTCTAGCATAGATATTAAACTTCTCAGAGTTCAAATCGAATCTCATCAGACACATCATTCCTACGTCCGTGCTCGCAATGTAGTACACAAATCCATCAATACACAGACCGTTACACCAAATGCCGTGAGGAATTCCACAATCGATGAATCTCCATGTTTTAGGTTTAGCTCCCAATGTGAATATTTGATAGTGATTAAACTCGAGTGTTGCATGTCCTGCAAGATCCGGGGTGATGCACAACACTTTGTACTGATTATTGACAGGATCATATCCGAAAAAGCGTCTGGCTAGCCTTGGTTTACTAGTGGCTGTTGTTTTGACAAGCTTTGGTAATGATATGGTCTTTCCGGTGCAAGGGTTACATATGATCTCACCCACGTTGATCAGACCATTGACGTAATAACTAGGGTACGAGGCTCTACGCAGAGGAAATGTTATTCTGGATAGAAAAGTGGTTGATATCAATGGTGATGACGACGATAGCGAAGAAGAAGAGAAGAAGCTGCAACTTAGGCGTCCAGTTTGGTTATCTCTATCGTGTAAAGCTAGTAGGAAACGCAAAGGCTGAGTCAAGGATCGCAATCTGATGAAACTCTTGCTTGAAATGATTTCTTGCCATGATTTAGATACGAGCATAAACCTAACTACGGATTTTGAAGGCAACCGGCTAAGAATCTCGATCTGCAGATCCAAAGGAACAACATAGGTTCTCCTCTTGTTGCAGAGACGGAGACTTCTTCGGATCATGGTGGTAACCCTAGTTCTCCCTCTCTACATATTTTTTCCTTGTTGATATGTTGTTTTAATAGAGACTCCGCAAGGCCGCAGTAGTATGGTTAATGGGCTTCCCACTTTCATTTGGATCAGTTTCCGGTCTAAAATCAAATTAAAAATACTGTATTTTATATTTAAACTAGATTTTGATCCATGGTTTGAAAGAACATAATTATTTTTATGTTCATACAATTTTGTTAGTTCATAGTAGAAATTATTAATCTACTTGTTCAACTCATTTGTACTTGATAAATATTTTACATATTTGATGGAATAACCCAAAAAATGGTGATTCTAAAAGTTCTTTTCGTTAATCGTAGATTGGTTTAGCCGTTTAAGACAGTTGGCGTTATTTTAAGTTTTAAATATTAACTTTAAAAATAAAGAAAATTTATTAATCATGATTTATATAAATTATATTTTTGTAAGCGCATATTTTGTAGATCTATGTCATATTGATTTAGAAAATAGTTATTTATGTGATTATAAAATATTTTCGATATTATGAGTAGCTATAACATTTTTTAAATAGTCTGTTTAAATATTACCTATTGTTTTTAGAAAATGCGATATTTGTGGTTTTTTGTTTTAATTAAAAATTAAATTTTGTGTGGTCATTTCTAAATGAATAAATGATAAGGCGAGCACTATATATATATATATATATATATATATATATATATATATATATAAGTACACATGTGTTTTCTTAGTGGTAAAAGTATATCTGCAATAATGATTTTGAACGCAAACTGTAAAGTATAAACCAATGATGACGGTCCAAACAAATCAAAGATATTTTTATGCTAATATTATGGTTGTGGAGACAATAACGTATCAAAGAGGGTCCACATTTACATAAATCAGACGTTAGACTTTCTGTTAATCCAAATTTTGATCTGCAGTGAGAATTTACCAGTCTCCATAATTACATAGATCGCAGACCCCATGATACTTTGTCACCCACTTAATCTTAATTTTATTACTTAATCACTTCTTATAATTATTAATTGCTGCCTTCAAGAAAGGGTATCACAATGTTCAATTTTAGCATACAACTTTACCTTGGAAGCTAAATCTCAATTATTAAGACACGTTCATGTGTCTATAATTATGCCTGAAATCTTGAATTTGGTGTGCTCTCAAACTATCCATCATTAATAGTAACCCCTCAGATTTATTTCGTCAAAATGTCAACCATCTAAAGAAAATGTGCAAGTTCATCGGCGAAATTTAAATGTATACATTTTGTGCATAAGATATCAAAATTTCATATGCCTTCGAAAACAAAGAAAGCAAAACTTAATTTTGAGAAAAAAAAACGAATTTTGTTTGTGTTTCCAAAAGAGCACGTAGACAAATTGTTAAACCATGTTTAAGTAAAGAACCTGATTTCCACTCTAATTTTCAATATTATATAGTGTATATATCAGTATTTATAGATAGGCATGCTATGATTCAAGGAATCTCTTAAAGAAACCATACACTAACTTTTGTCTTAAGATACCTAAGCTATACAAACAATATCATTGTGATACTTCCTATAAAAATCATTAGAAATCAATGATGAAACATCTTTTGACCCATGATTGTTTAAGATTTGACGACAGTTTTTTATAAATATAGGCGACCAAAAATGTACAACAACAACAAAAATATACAACGACGGTTCCACCTATCCAAAAAAGTAAAAAGTAAAAAAAAACCATCAAACTGTAAGAACTAAAAACCAACACGAGACAAAACAAGGCACATCCATTATCTTATTAGACATCTCTCATACCTTTATGCATATTATTTTCTCAATTATGTGGTTACGCTGCTTTTATTTGTCAACATGTTTACTTTTATTAACTATCATCTAACTTTTATTTTATTTTTGGTTTAGGAGTTTCTATTCTATATCGACATCTTCATTCATCTCATTTTGCTCAAATTTGAGCAGAGCGGGGCATATGCATGTGTTCTCATTTACGACTTGCCACATTAGTACTAGCAAGGGACGTGACAAGTTAAAAGTACATTTCAGAATTTGTTGAAAACCTTTTTATAACCTAATACGATGTATTGACTGAAAAAACAAAAATACATCAGATGTTGCGGGCAAATAAGGCATGAACATTAGGAAAAGAAAATTGTTTTGACAAATAAAATGAGAGTAGAATTCTAGGCGAAAATCGAGAATTGGAGCACCATGGGAGCTGAGACAACCATGGGGAAGGAAATTAAAATGGCATTCTGACGACCAACATAGCCCGGCCCAATGACCACCGAGTGAAGAACTCCAGGGATTTTGGTCCATCCACGACCAGACTTGGAGACTGCCGTATGTTACCCTTGTTGTTGGCCAAGCTACTCGTTTTCATTTTCATTTAACTAAGATTTGATTTTACGCAAATAAAAGAGCGCAAGAGAGATATAGGAGTGTCGATGTAAGCTTTAAACTTCGAGAAAAGGCAAAAGATAGCGAAAAGAGTAAAGCCCTGCCCTGGAATTTTGTGTGCTATCACATAGGATGTCTTAAGTCCGGCCAAACCAGTTGACAACTGGTGTTTGCAAAATGATTTAGCCTACGACATGACAGATTATGTAGTTAACGAATAGCAATAACCATTAAAAAAAAATCTATGCATGACGAAATAAGAAATTAATGATGGGGATCAAGATGTTCCAAATAATTAAATGTGTCTATTCGACCTTCTCTCTTTTTTTTGGGTCAAAATTCGACCTTCTCTTTATATCTATAACCCATAGGAAAAAAAAAAGCTCGTGTCCATGTTCGTATGTTCATAGAATGATCTAGCATTCATATAGTCTTTTGAATAGACACGGTGCGGGCCATGGTTTTCGATCTTTTTTTTTTGCATATAATCACATCTTTTATTGTTTTATTTAGGAAACCTCTTAATGACCAAACGAGCTCGTGTTATGTTCAAAAACAATCATATTCTGAGAAAACGATTGAACGTGAGAGAGAAACGATTGAACCTTAGAAACGTACCAAAGATATCTAAGAAAAGTAAGCACCCAATCAAAAATAAAGAAAAGTAAAACTAAATTAAAATCAAACAAGGAAATTAACATTGCAGCCGTTCGTTGATTGATTTGACGATACTCTTTACAAGCGATTAAAATACAAAAATTACTCTAACGCCGCATCTAATCTTTCCACTAATAAAACAAAACAACGAAACTAATTAAGCTTCGTTTACCTCACCTGCGTCTAATAAAACCAGCCGTTACTAGTTGCCGTTAACTCATGGGCACCACTGGTACGTTATCACCGTTAACGTTTCCCTCAATCTGAACGTTACCCTCTCCGTCACCGGCTGCACCTTGGTCCGCCGGCGCACAAGCCATCTTATGTCGGAGTTTCCAATCCAGAGCTTGACAAGCGCGTGAGCAGTAATTCACAACGCCACAAACAGAACACCTCCGGAACTCATGTTTCCTTATCTCCGGCCGTCCACACCCGCCGTGAGAACACAATCTCAACCCATCTCCGGGAGAATCTCCGCCGCGTAAAGCGAACCAATCCGCTAAAAACCGATTCGCTGGATGCGTTTCCGGCGCCGGGACATTACATCCAAAATCGCTCAGCAACGGACAACCGTGGGTTTGAGGCTGCGACAAGGTTAGCCACGACCGAGCCTCGATCCCGGAAGATAAAACGGCGGCGAGTTCACGAGCGTTGGCTTGAACGAGGAATCTCCGACCTTCGGAGATGTTCCGTGGAACACCGTAACCATCTTGGAGACAGTGACCAAGCTCACGGAGCGCGTCAACGTGTCCCAAGAAAGCCGCACGCGCACACAGAGCCACACCGGCTCGAAGATCCTTGTCGTTCTTGGAACCACCGCTTCCGTTGAACTGAATCACGGCTAGAGAGTATAAAGCTGGCGCGTGGGAGTTAATCGCGGCTTTGGCCATTAGCGACGCGCCGTTTCCTCTGTTTTGCAGACAGTAAAACCGAATCTGCACCAAATCAAGACACAAGACAAAACGTTAAACCAAAAAAAAAAGATAAAATATTTTTTATTTAATTTTGGACTAACCATTCCGAGAGTGTAGCAAGCATCGAGACTTCCGGCGTCGGCACAGCGTTTGAGAAACCGGTGAGCTGATTCCGACCAATTCAGAGCTTTTATGGCAATTGCTTTTCGAGACAATCTCGACAGAACATAAGGACACGTAGCTAAACTCTTTAATCTCTTACATCTGTTGACACATACCAAAGTTATCAATTAGACAAAAGAGCTTTGTCTGAATTATAAAAAAAATTAATGATAAACGGGAAAGCTTACGTCATCAAAACGCTGATGAAATCAGCGGGACACCGTGATGTAGAAGCAAGTTTACAAAGGATAGAAACAACAAGATCGTCCGGGATTGAATCTAACAGACCGGGTCCGGTATTAGTTTCCGGCGCCGGTGAAACAGAAGAAGAAACACATCGCCGTCTTTTCCTCGCCGGCGTAAAGACACCGGCGGAGTAGAAAACTCTATTGGTTACGGGCAACATAATCTTCTATTTTGGTCTTGAGAGGATTACAAAGCTCTCTCGCTTCTGGTCCCCTTTTATCTCTTGGCTTATAAATATACAAAGTGGTTGGGCTGTGTCTCTCTCCTCCCTGCGTACATACGTATGGGATACTGTTCAAATGACTACTTTACCCTTGTACTTTCGTCATATTTTCCGGTCAAACGCCGTTGACCCAAACGTCTGCTTTTTCCGTAGATTGATGATCCCTCTAGCTCGAATATTTATTATCAATGGAGGTACTACAAACAATTTATTTATAATCCGTTACTCGAAACGGTTTAAGAGAGGGTAAATATGAATTTTATCCATGTAAAAGGATAAAAAAGAAAAAATTAGAGAATTAGCGCGTGTGCGAACGAAGGTCTTGGGGAAGGAAGAGACTGGGGTTCACCTGAGGTTAAAGAGAGAGTGGGGGTTTAGAGTAACAAACAAAGGTATAACTTGCGAACAGAAGGAGAAGATCAGAGAGGTCAACCGTAAAAGAAACAGCCAAAATTTTACATTACAACGGTTACTCCTTTTTATCTCTTTTCCTTTTGCCGTTTCTCCTCCACGGCGTTACTTTTTCTAGTTTTCTATTTAATTTCTTTTATATTTCTAAAAAATAAAAGGACAAAAAGAAAAGTTCGTTTTTGAAACTTTGATAAAAGTTCGTATTTTACTCCAAGAAATAAGTAAAGTTTGCATTTTTTATTGAAAAATAGTTGATATACATTTCAGAATATACTATAAACATTACTGAAAATATAGTTACTCCTACCCTTCATCACAAAGATTGGAAGAATCAAGGTTACAAAAACGGAATCACTAGATAAATATAATATGATTGGTAAACCTTTCCCAAAATAGTAATTTAAGGAATGAAATCAATATAAGATTATTTTCTTGCTCTAAATAATCTAGAACCATTTCTGGAGCTTTTTGGATGGTTCATAATATACTGCAGGTTTATGTTCACATCATAGTTATCGTTTTTTTAAAACATATTTGAATACAAAGATTAAAAAATGAGGACATTTCAATTTTCACCTAAAGAACATCACGCTTGGGGCTCATATATGTAATGTCGTTTACGTACGCCACAACAATTGGATGGGAATATTTAGTTCCGAATGTCCAGTGTAACGATGAGTTTTGGAAACCTAAAAATGTCGGTATCATATGTGGTGTAAACTGGCGTTAAATGGTCAATTCTAGATTTTTTTTTGTCATCTGATAATATTAAAACCAAACAAAAAGCACAACAGGAATGCAGCAGTCTTGACAAAAAAAAAAAAGGGAATAAGCAGTCGGCTGTCGTGAAGAATCGACACCAAAGTCAAAGCCTAAACAAAGGAAACACAGTTCAAACAAGGGAATCTTACACCAACACAACACTAAACACTTTACAACAGAAAGCCTTGACGCACAAACAGTGCGCACAAAGGAATTAAAGTTACCATCAACGACCACCAAACTTGAAGGTCCTAAACTCCATTGAACACTGGGCAAAGCGGAAAGAGCAGTAGACACGGCACTACAAGCTCATAAGACGTACCAGACTGGCAGACTGGAGGACTACACCAAAAAACGGAGAAGATCCAAAGCTAAGAAAATCCACCGCACAGAAAGAGACCAAGAGCAAGTTGCTATAAACTATGATCGATGCAAACATCAAAACAGCGGCATTTTCTTTCCGACGTAGTCACGTAGATATCGGCGGCTATGATTCTACAAATTTTTATTTTTATTTTACAACTTACCCCTAATTCTTTACTCAGAAAGAGACACCCGAGGGAAAGAAAAAAGAATTTCTTGGAGAGTAAAAAAAGGAAAGTTAACCCAGCTAATCTATATCCTATTAACTTGTCTTTTTTTTTTTTTTTTTTTTTTTGATCAAATCCTATTAACTTGTCTTTCTTTTGCTTTATTGGAGAAGTCATCCCACGCCTATATTGTTTTTCCTCGTCAGCTCTATAGTGTATAATGCTCCTTGTGCATTTAAGTCACCTTTATTCTATGGATCTCTTAGGCCATCTCCATCCCTACTCCATTTTTTTCTCTAAAATAGAGTAAAAGTGATTATGGAGTAAAGAATACTCCAACCCAACTCCATATCTCACTCCATAATGAAGTTTACTCCATAAATGGATTAATATCTTTTTTGTTTGTTCATCACTCCATTATAGAGTGAGAAATGGAGTAGGATTGGAGCAATTTTACTCCATTTTCACTTTTACTCCATTTTGGAGGAAAAAATGGTGTTTTACATTGGAGATGCTCTTATAGCATCTCCAACCCCATTCTATTTTTCACTCTAAAATAGTGTTTAGAATAAAAAATGCTCCAATGATATTCTATTTTTCACTCTACAATAGAGTGAAAAAGAGGTTTACTCCAAATATAGAGTAATTTTTTTTTTTCATCACTCTATTTCCTACTCTAAAATAGAGTACCATTTGAATAAATTCAAACTCTATTATAGAATTACTCTATTTTAGAGTAAAAAATAGAGTAAGCCATTGGAGATGGTCTTAACAAGTATGTGATGATCCATATATTATTTTTACTGAATCTATAAACTCTTAATTATAAAAAAAACTTAATGGGAAATATCATAGGATAGCACTAAAAAAGTTTCTATCACAAATATATATTCTAAGAATCAAAATGACAAAAATGTTTTATCAAAAAGGTAAATATACACTTATATTCATAGGGTTAAGTAATCCAAACCTTAGGATTTAGATTTAAGGGGTGAGATTTGAGTTTGAGCTTTAAAATTTTACAAAATAGAAAATAAATATTAAAAGTTTGAAAATAAAATTTTAAAAATAGTTTCAAACAGTATTTTCGAATTACAAAAAGAAAATTCAAAAAACAAAAAATTCAAAAAAATTCAAAAAAAAATTTATAAAAAAAATCGAATTTGAAAACATATAATCTAAAACTATAAAAAAATTATTTCCTTTTAATTTTTTTTTATGTTTTAGTTTTTTTTTTAAAAAACAATTTTTTTATTATTATTTTTATTATATCTAGGGTATTAGTGTCATTTTACCCATTAAATGAAATATTTTGGTCATTTTTCTTCTTGTGATCTATTTTTGTAACCAAAACTTGAAAAATGTCTATTTATGAGAATTGCCCAAACTTAATTATCAATACAAATTTCTAGTACATTTGTTCGTATATAATTTTGTATATAAACAATTAAATCTCATACATAAAAAACAACCCATTTATATTACCACACCTTTAATAGTTTTTCCGATTTGGTAAGAAATCATCTAAAAGTTATAAAATGAAAAATAAAAGTTAAAACGGAAATCCGGTAAAATCAAGACATATAGTATATGTTAGAACTCTTGCTCTAAAAATCGGGCGCCTAGCCGCTTAGGCGGCCGCCTAATCTATTTTTAATAATATTTTTATCTATTTATTTGATTTAAAATTTGATAAATATAATTTATATTCATAATTTTGATGAAATTACACTATATTAAGTTTATATACTTTTATCTCTGTGTTTATACAGTCTTAAACATAAAATATATTAATGTTATACACAATCAAAGATTAACATGTTTTATAACATATTAAACAATCTAAAAATTTTGCGCCGCATAATTTTCGCTTAGTCTCCAATTTTCTTTCTAAGTGGTAGGCCCAACCAAGCCGCCAGCGCATTCCTGAACAGGATTTAGAACACTATACAGTTTTTTTATTTGTAACATTTTATCACATCACAAGGTGTATACTGATTATTTTACTACCAGTAAATTGTGTACAAGATAACATCAATGTAATGGTTCTTATATCAGTCCACTTCGGTTCTCTTTTACCTATTTTCTTATTCATTATAATTATTTCGTTATCGCTTATAAAAATAGTCGACGAGATTGATATGCCTTGCAGAATGTCTAATAATTATGGAAGCAGACAGGATTTGACATTAGTTTGTGCCCAAATAGGATACGTCTCAAAATAAATACGTTTTTTTAATACGTATTAGACTACCAGTTGACCTTGTGACCCTGTCACTAGATTTATCCAAAACCTACGCATACTTTCTTCGTCCATCTGAACATATCCAAAGCTCTAGTTGTTAGTTACGTCTCTTAAGCGAAAGAGGATATCCATACTTCAATATTATTTTCTCTTTGATTTCTCATATTTCCTTCAGTTTTATGAACATGAACCTCGATGTTACTGTTATGATTAGTACACAGGGCCAGCTGAGGAGGAGATAAACGGTGCGACCGTTTCGGGTCCAGATCCGTGTCCTCTGTATATTAATAGTTAAGAGATTCAATTTTTTAAAAAAATCTATATTTTATATAAAAAATTATAAATATAATAAATAAAATTGAAAAGGGTTCAAAAATATTTGATATGCATAAAGTTTTATTTTCATCACAAAATATACAAAATATTACTGATTAAATTTTAAAAATATATTAAATATTATCTGAATATAAATATTAGAAGGTAAAATAAAAAAAATTGCCCTAGAATCCATAACAATGTTAAGCCGGTCATGTTAGTACACAAACGAACAATTAAAAAGCTGTAGTGTTCTAACATATAGTATATCTCTTAAGATAAAAGTATATGTAAAGAATTAGGGATGTTATTAATTTATTCACCTTAAAGGTAAAGAAGCAAAATCTAGTCACCTTAAAATAGTAAGATCGATTTCCTAACCCACACGCAACCTAACATTTTCTGCTTCTCTATGGGCGGTTTAATATAGGAAAATGCATGGCTAGTAGCTAGTTATAGAGGCCTGATGATGATGCTAGTTCCGAATTTACTAGGGGTACTTTCAACTGACGTCCATTACAAAACGGTACGATTTGATTGATTCGTGCGTTTCATCAAATTAGTCAATGAACGTGACTTTAGATAGAGAGGGTTAAGACGTGATAAGACCGTATTACATAAACTACGGAGAGCTGAATATTGTAAAGAATAAAATTGATAAAAGTATACCAAAGATTAAGAAAAGGATGATACAACTGCAGAGGCGAGATATTATCTCTTTCCTTAACTCAAAATACGTCCCGTAGTGCGACGGTTTGATAACGTAATGAGTCCCAAGATACAACTGCAAAAATCTTCTGATTTGCGTCACTCTATCAGAAGCCTGGCGAAACTAGTTTTGTGTATACTCTCAGACTCAAAAGAGAATCAAAGAGAAAGATAAAAGAAATATGAGGGATTGATTTGTTTTGTTCGTATGTCTGAGAGTTTCACATTTCACGTATTGTTTTATAACTTGAAAAGTCAAAATGTACGTTATGTGATCTTGGAGTTAACTAATGGAATAATGAGAATTGATTCTCCATTACTCACGTTAGTGACCAAATTAATAAATGGTTTGACCAAGCAAGCCAAATATAATTCTTATGGGTTTGCATTTCTATGTTCCAATAAAACATAAAAGATCATCATAAATAAAATTTGAATGGTTAAGTTAATTGACATATTGTCCAACCAACAAAATCAATTTCAAATTCAAACCCAAACATCCAAAGTGATCAATTTGCTAAATATTTTATACTTAGTCAAATTTAAAGCTTTATAAGCTTTGCAAGTTACTCACTTTGGACCTCCATTTCTCATTCAACACAACTCTGATTTTGACCAACAAATACACTAACTCATAGTGTTTATGGTGACGATTACATCGTGTCCAAATTTCTGTTCTTCCGACAGACGTCTCCATCGAAAAACTTATAGGAAAATTGGTCCGCACCACTTTGTCAAAAACGAGTTCCAACAATCCCCCACATGAATAGAAATGACTCTATACACATGACTCAAGAAAGAAAAAGACTTTTGAGAGTATAAGCGAAAAATCCACTGCATGATGAGTTGGTAGCAATTTTTCAGCCTTGAACCAGTCATTGTTAATAGCTATCGGATTTACTCGAACAGGAGGTGGCCATGATGTCTTGAACCCCCCGGACTTTGGTGTAAACCGAGACAATAGCTATAACACAGTTTCATTCTCTCACAAAACTAATTTCTCTATTGTGTTCATTTTGGCCGTGAACATTCTTGGTAATCATGAGTGAACTTGGAGAATATAGCCTTTCCTTCATTCTCCTAGAAACGGCCCCATTTCACACTCACAAGGTGATTTGCCATTAGTTTTGTTTAGAGGAGTATCATGTACTACTCCATTCATATCTCAAAACAATGGACACAAATCATTAAAAGCTAATGCTTATCCTATATTCCTTACATGTAGCACTGTTTAATCATCCTAAGAACTGGGTATAGACCGAAGTCTGACAGTGCTTTGAGCAGATTTAGTTTGACTTAGTTGTCTCCTTGAACCTATTTCTTGGGATCTCCAGTCAATTAGGTAGAGTTACCGCCAAACCTCATCTTAGTTCACAGGCTTTAAACCCATTCCTCTTGATGATTTTTCTACTTGATCTCGTGACAAACCTTTAGTAAATGGATCCGCAAGGTTTTCATTTGTTCTGATGTAATCAATCGTTATTACACCAGTTGAGATCAAGTGTCTAATGGTTTTATGACGTCTTCTTATATGACGAGATTTACCATTATACAAACTGCTCAGTGCCCGGCCTATTGCCGCTTGGCTATCACAATGTATACGTAATGCCGACACTGGTTTATCCAGCATAGGAATATCTTCCAAAAAATTTCGAAGCCACTCTGCTTCTTCTGCAGCTTTATCTAAAGCTATGAACTCAGATTCCATGGTCGATCTGGCCAAGAGAGTTTGTTTGGAAGACTTCCAAGAAACTGCGGCACCACCAAGTGTAAAAACATATCCACTCGTGGATTTAGAGTTTTTGGAGTCGGAAATCCAGTTGGCATCACTGTATCCTTCCAAAACTGCTGGTTCTTTACCATAGGTCAGCCCATAAGTTTTAGTATGACGTACATAGTCTAATACTCTTGTTATGGCATTCCAGTGGTTATGCCCTGGATTACTCGTGTAGCGACTCAGTACATTGACTGCATGTGCTAAATCAGGTCTAGTACAATTTGTCAAGTACATCAAACTTCCGATGACACGAGCATACTCTGACTGTAACACTGCTTCACCCGAATGTTTTGTCAAGTGAAACCTAGGGTCTACAGGAGTTTTTGCCTTTCCTTTTGAGTAGGATTTAAACCTCTCAAGTATCTTTTCAGCATAATGAGTTTGAGACAAGATGATTCCTTCGGAATTGCGAAAGATCTTAATCCCTAGGATAACATCAGCTAGTCCCATATCTTTCATTTCGAACTTGCTACTTAGCATGTTCTTTGTTTGACTGACCATGTCTTTATTGCTACCAATAATGAGCATGTCATCTACATACAAGCCAAGCAATACATATCCATGTGGTGTATTTTTAAAGTATATACACTTGTCACATTCATTAATGCTGAAACCATTTGACATCATAACATTGTCAAATTTTTCATGCCATTGTTTTGGAGCTTGCTTAAGTCCATACAATGATTTTACTAGTCGACAGACTTTGTGTTCTTGTCCTGGGACAACCAACCCTTCAGGTTGTTGCATATAAATCTCCTCCTCTAAATCACCATTTAGAAAGGCAGTTTTGACATCCATCTGATGGATTTCTAGGTTTCTCAATGCTGCAATTGCAATCAGCATTCTGATTGAAGTTATTCTCGTTACCGGAGAATAGGTGTCAAAGAAATCCAAGCCTTCTTTTTGCCGGAAACCTTGCACCACAAGTCTACACTTGTACTTATCAGTTGAGCCATCAATATTCAACTTTCTTTTGCAAATCCATCTACACCCTAGGGCCTTAAACCCTTGGGGCAAATCGGTCAAATAATATGTATGATTTTGCATAATGGAGTCGATTTCACTATTGAAAGCTTCCTTCCATAAATCAGCGTCTGGTGAAGACATAGCTTCAGCGAAACTTCTTGGTTCATTCTCAAGAAGAAAGACCATAAAGAAATCTTCACCATAAGATTTTTCCTTACGAGCTCTTTTGCTGCGTCTAGGTTCATCTGCAAATATTTCTGCATCATCAAAAGATGTGCCAGAAGTACTTGCCTCATTTGTAAAGATGTTTGCATCTCTTACTTCATGAGTTCTTTTAGGATTATCTCTATTCTTACACGGAAACACGTGTTCAAAGAAAGATGCATTCCTTGATTCCATAATTGTATTAACATGAATATCTGGTACATCTGATTTATCTACCAAAAATCGATAAGCACCACTATTATGGGCATATCCGATGAAAATACAATCCACGGTTTTAGGTCCGATTGAAACCTTCTTGGGAGGTGGTACTGCTACTTTTGCAAGGCACCCCCACACTTTCAAGTATTTGTACGAAGGTACAACACCTTTCCAAAGTTCATATGGTGTTTTACCAGTGACTTTGTTTGGTATTTTGTTGAGGATATAATTTGTGGTAAGCAAAGCTTCCCCCCACATGTTCTGGGCTAACCCAGATTCCTGCAACATCGCATTCATCATCTCTTTAAGAGTTCGGTTTTTACGCTCCGCAACTCCGTTAGATTCAGGTGAATAGGGAGCGGTGGTTTGATGAATAATGCCATGCTCTTTACAGAACACATCAAATGGTCCATCATACTCGCCTCCTCTATCACTTCGAACTATCTTTATAGTTCTATCGAGTTGGTTTTCAACCTCGAGTTTATATTCCTTGAATTTTTCCAAGGCTTCATCTTTGCTTCTTAGCAAATAGACATAACAATATTTTGTACAATCATCTATGAAAGTCACAAAATATTTTTTTCCATTTCTAGTTTGAACAAATTTTAAATCACACAAATCTGTATGAATTAGACCAAGAGGCTCAGTTGTTCTCTCAACATGAGGGAATGGAGTTTTTGTGAGTTTTGCTTGTACACATACTTCACATTTCTCTTTGCTCAATTTGCATTTCGGAATTAGGTTTAAATTAATCAATCTTTGAACAGATTTATAATTTACATGCCCCAATCTTTCATGCCAAACTTTGAACGGTTCAACCAAATAAGCATTTGGTTCATCTGCGAATAAGACTGTCTTAATACACATTTTGACCAGTCCATCCTCAACAAATCCTTTGCCCAAGAAAATATCATTTTTCTTTAGGACAAGTTTATCAGACTCGAAAGTTACTACAAATCCAGCTTTGCTTAATAGCGAACCGGAAATAAGATTCTTTCGCATATCTGGGACATATTTCACATTTTTGAGAATTATCTCTTGTCCAAAAGTTAGTGCAAGTTTCACTTCGCCACAACCTTCAATAATAGACGAGCTGGTGTTACTCATTAACAACCGCTCCTCATCATTGCATTTTTGATAAGTACAAAACATGTTTTTATCAATGCATATGTGAGTGGTGGCACCTGTGTCATACCACCAGTCTTTTGAATTATTTTCAAACGTATTGACTTCTGTGACCATAGCACACATGTCATTTTCAATCTGAATGCTCTGATTAGTTTCAGCAGACATCTCAGTTTTTATAGCAAATGGAATCATAAATGGCAGACCACTCTCAAACTTAATTTGAGGCGTCGACTCATTCAATCCATTGCCGATCACACCATTTGATCTATCAAAGATTGATATATTTGTGTTGTAACTCATCCTTGATTTTCAAATCTGCTCACAAAGACTAAGATACAAATTAGTTTATTTCAATAACACTCACAAATAAGTTCAACAATTTGAAAAAATATCCGATTTGTTCAATTTAAAAAAAAACAGAAAAATAAATTCTGAGACCTTAACGTTACGCAAACGATCAAATTTTAACGTAATAACAAATCAATTGAACGTCTAATCAAACACACAGACCCAAGATATTTAAAAGTCAACTTATAAATAAAATAATATTACTTACTTTGCCACTAGCAACGATAAGCAAATGATAATATCAAAAAACAAAGAAACGATTGATTGCTGATTGGAAATTAAATTAAACCAGGAACGTAAACCGGGTAAACCAAATAATTGAACCACTACGCAAATCAACCTTTGACAAATAAAAAGACAGCAGTAAATTTTTTTTTTCCTTTTTTTCTTTTTAGCTTGACGTTAAACAAAAGAAAGCGACGAGGTTAAAGAAAACGATTTATATACTTAAGACTTTTAACCAAATCTGATTGAAATCCCGTTTAGAAATATCAACACAGAAGCGTAAATTGCAGAAATATCAATAGATCCTGCAAAATAAAAACGTTAGACCAAGAATATGACTTTAACGCTGACACCGAGAGCAATCGGAGCCCAATTCCGATTCCAACACCTTTTTAGAAAATATCAATCAACCTGTTCTTAAACAAAAAACTTATACAATAATCAGTCCGGTTAGTGCAAAGCAATAAACGGATATTTTGAGTTAAGACTGATAAGACCGTATTACATAAACTACGGAGAGCTGAATATTGTAAAGAATAAAATTGATAAAAGTATACCAAAGATTAAGAAAAGGATGATACAACTGCAGAGGCGAGATATTATCTCTTTCCTTAACTCAAAATACGTCCCGTAGTGCGACGGTTTGATAACGTAATGAGTCCCAAGATACAACTGCAAAAATCTTCTGATTTGCGTCACTCTATCAGAAGCCTGGCGAAACTAGTTTTGTGTATACTCTCAGACTCAAAAGAGAATCAAAGAGAAAGATAAAAGAAATATGAGGGATTGATTTGTTTTGTTCGTATGTCTGAGAGTTTCACATTTCACGTATTGTTTTATAACTTGAAAAGTCAAAATGTACGTTATGTGATCTTGGAGTTAACTAATGGAATAATGAGAATTGATTCTCCATTACTCACGTTAGTGACCAAATTAATAAATGGTTTGACCAAGCAAGCCAAATATAATTCTTATGGGTTTGCATTTCTATGTTCCAATAAAACATAAAAGATCATCATAAATAAAATTTGAATGGTTAAGTTAATTGACATATTGTCCAACCAACAAAATCAATTTCAAATTCAAACCCAAACATCCAAAGTGATCAATTTGCTAAATATTTTATACTTAGTCAAATTTAAAGCTTTATAAGCTTTGCAAGTTACTCACTTTGGACCTCCATTTCTCATTCAACACAACTCTGATTTTGACCAACAAATACACTAACTCATAGTGTTTATGGTGACGATTACATCGTGTCCAAATTTCTGTTCTTCCGACAGACGTCTCCATCGAAAAACTTATAGGAAAATTGGTCCGCACCACTTTGTCAAAAACGAGTTCCAACAAGACGTGACGACCATAATAGCAAAGTGAAGGCATCCCGTGCCCGATGCTATCGCGGCCGTATCACGTGCCGTTGCTTCGTCTCTGCCACCTCAATTCTACGGGTATATCGCTTTGATTGTTGGTGAGGCCACCACGTGATTCTAACAACTTCAAGCTACTCATATTTACGTTACTCATAATACATGCTACAAATAAATTATATGACTCAGGTTACAACAAAAATACGTATAATCTTCTTCTTTTTCTTCTCGGCTATGTCTAATCTTTTCTCATCATTTGAACACATTTTTCAACAAAACCACTTCTTTTTCCTCGTTAAAAATCGTAGAGGAAAACTAAAATTTCTAGTCAAATATATATATATATATATATATATATATATATATTCAAAACAAATTAATAACAATCTATATTGCATAGAATCGAAAACATTTTGAATTGCGAAGCGAAAAGGGGACATATGTGCTGCCTAGACAACAAGTATAAAGTATTTTCTTTTAAAGTATAAAGTATTTTTTGTAAAATATACTCTCGGATATACATAATCTGCTAAGTAGTCAAAATAAATAATGAGAGGATGTAGGACCCCGAGAATTCCAGCCGTTCACTCTACTAAACGAAGATCGAATCAGTAAAAGCAGGAAAGCTGTTAGGAGGCGGGACCCCATTTCTGCTGGGAAGTTTGTAGACAGGTCTTTTGCTGTTCCCTCCCTGTGGTGCACGTCTCTCTCCTCCTTTTGCCACGTGTCTTCTTTCTTTACATACTGTACACTCCCTCGAAACAACTCTAATCTCTGTATCCCTTTTAAGAAGTGATTGGAATTTCTCTTTTTTTGCTTCTAAACATTATTTGTGTTTTGGTGTTATTTTCTTTTCTCTTTTAATAAGAAAAATGATTGGAAACTTTCGACTATGTAGTCACATAATTTTCGCAAATGATACAACCATATACCATGTTATTTTGTAGAACAAAACATTATTTGTATGATATCATACTTCTTATTTTGTTTATGGCACTCTATCACATATACATTTCTTAATCATCTTATGTTGTTTTGAATGATGATATATAATTCTCTTATAACGGTGCTTTAGGAAAATAACACCAAAACTTGCACGGTCCATAATATTTTTTGTCAGTTCGAAATTTAAATGATCTTCATTCTTTGAATATTTACCATCATTATTATTTACCTGAATTCTTTTCATTTCATGATCATTTTGCGAAGTAGTAATTTTTATCTAGTAAAGAAATAATATAGCGTTAGGATCGATCAGATCAATCGTGGATGATATGTATTATTGTCACAATTGATAGAAAAAAGTTAAAGGGAGAGGTAAACATCGGCATGGTCGTGGTTCTTTTCATTAGCTACTATCGCTCTTTCTGTTGGATAAGCTTCAAAGAAAGATTATTTAGAAAAGAAGTTGTTCATTAAAGATAAGTAAAATAATTTATATGTTTAGGATAATGATAAGATTCCTAGATATACTTGTAATAGAATAAGCTTTACAAGCTAAGAGGATCCTATATAAAGAGATCTAATGTAAGATAATCTACACAACATTATTAAGAAGAAAGCGAAGAAAGAAATAAACAAAAAAACTGTTTTATAGTTTTGTGTCTTGATCTACTTTACTTTATAATTTGTTGGCTATTCTAAATTCGGCCTAACGATTTCTTAGATTTAAGACTTATCTCATCATGAAATGTTTTTCATGCAAACTTTACCAAATTTCAAGCTCTTATAACCTTCTCTTCTAATCGTTTATATTTTTAATTTAAAAGCATTTAGTCCAAAAAGGGAAAGAAATGAAAAATGGTCATAACCCCTTTTCTTCAACCGATAAAATGTAAAAGGCGTTTGTAGAAGGCTAGTAACAAAGTCGCACACGTGGGTTGAAAATATGTACAAGGCAAGTACGCCTCCTTCGTATAAACAGATGTATTTTCACGCACGTAACGTTTGTCTCTGACCGTATATACAACGTATGAATATATAAAGACGATGTAGTGTTGCTAGGAACAAACACTAAACAAATATATTGCACCTTTTAGAGATATCGCCATGCATGCAAATTAAAAAAGAGTACGTAAGAGTTATACAACCAACAGATTCTCGAAAAATATTTAATCTAACAAAAACTTTTGGGAAGATAACAAGTAAAGGCGTGATTAACCTCGGTCTCTTAACCGGAGTTCTAATTCATGATTTGATATTTTTTTAAAATAATTTTCAGATAAGAGACGATTCTTATATTTCTTATTTAATAGACAGTTCTTAGTTTTTCTTAGTTAAAATCTAAGAAAAATTAAGAAACATCTCTTAACCGAAGTTAAAAACTCTTTAAAAAACTGGGGTTAATCATGGTCGAAACCAACCTTACGCGGTAACATAAAACTCATATGCAAACAATGAATATATATTAGTTTCAAAGTTAGCCCCGCGAAAAAGTGCATTTCAATCAATTTAGAACATCGCCAATCTATACCCTCCTCATTCTTGGCGTAAGATGAAGGGATTTAATTAATGAACTTCCTTGTTTAGGACGGGACAATTTAGGCTATATTAAATGTTAGTTTGTCGAAAATAGTAATTACTTTATCTTGGGTTTTCTAAAGTTAAGACGTATATGTAGTGTAAATAGGTTAGGACGTGATAATTAGTATTAAGAGGGAAAAAGATATATGTTGCTGCGTTACGCATGCGGAGTCGAGTCAAAGCTGGCCTCGTAACTGCAGTGATGTGTACTAAGGGAATGCCACGCCTGTGAAATGTACGTTGAGTACTATTCAAGAGTCGAAGTTTGGTTCTTAAATAACCCAAAAGGGCTTATAACATTGTTATTCTACTTGTTACCGATAGTATCATTTTTTTTCTTTACAAAATTAGTATGATTTATAAATTCAGTGTGGTTGGCTAAGATCATCTCAAACCCTCAAATTTTCCCAATTTCTCTCTCTTTCCATTGATCTCGTTCTCAAACATTTAATATGGTATCAGAACAATTACAAAGCTCCTTTATCTTTTTAACATGTCTAGGAAGAGAGAAATTGGATTGGGCGGTAACGTACGATAGAGCAGAAGAAAAGATTGACTGTAACATGAGGAGTTGGTGGAATATCAAATTTGAGAGATTTTGGCATGAAATTTTTAAGTTTATAAGAAACTCGCTAAAAAAATCGAATTGAGACATCCTTTATAGTATTAATTGCCTTAGACTTATAGTTTAATCAAGTAGGTTCACATGTTATGAATTTTCATATAAGCAACTAAGTTTTATTTTATTTGAAAGGCAAGAGTGAGACATTTGTTCCTGGAAGATGAAGTATCCCACACATGCAGTAACCTATGTGCAAATTTATGCACCGTATGTGTGTGTCAGTGTATATGTATCGTATGTAATTAATATAAACAGTACAGAGAATCGATATAGCGCATGCATTAGCTTCTTTTTATAACACTATTTGGGTATCTACTGAATCGCTGATTAAATTAAAACTGAAGTATCTTTGCGCAGAAGGAATATCAGAAGCGTTATTCTTGAATTTGCCAAATCCAAAGCTCGTCTCATTTATACGTTTCTCTTATAAAATTACGCAAGTTAATTATTTTCCATTAATCAAAGAGCGGTTGGTCTTAACCATCACGCATTTACAAGAGTTTTATTAATAGTGTACCAAAGTTAATTTGAACCCTCAGTGTGTGTTTCAGAAAAAAAGATAAAAAAATCAACAGTAATACATTTGAGGATAAATAATTTTAGTTGGTGGATCCGCTATAGAAATTAGTATTCTTAAAAAAACTGTCATATCATTTTTAAAAGACTTTCAAAATATTTTCAAATGTTGATTTTGGATTTTAAAGAATTCCGAAACTTAGTATTAAAAAAAATACGAAACTTAATCGATGATTGAAAAAAAATAAACAAAGTACGGAGCACTGTATATACTTACTTAACATGCACATGCACCACGTATATAATTGATGTGCATCCTCGCCTTTTCGGTTTACACCTTTTCCCGATAGGAACTTGAGGAACGATTTCTTTTTCAATGTTAAGTTAGGAATAACATTCATAATTTGATTATGGGTTTATTCAATGAATTACGGATTGTTAAAAGCAGGAAAAATACTTAATACGTATGCATAATTCAAGCCCACCCTAAATTTGATATAATTAAGGATAGATAATATATTAATATATATCTAAACATGAAGGAAGGTAAAAGTGGGGATTTGTGAAAATTTAGCGTAACGAACCATACTTATTGATGGGATTAAGAAGAACGAAACCGAATACATTACTTAACGTTGTGGGAATCTCTTCAATAATTTAAATTCCAAACATATATTTTCCAATTAATGATATCAAGGCGCAAAACGACATTTAAATATAAACGAAATAATGATGATACAGTCAGCAACCAGCTAATATGGTCAGGTATCATCACTGGTTATTAAATTTTAAATTTTAAATTTTGAGTGATAAAGTAAATGTTGGTCCCATGAATCATATAGCTAAAAAACATAAAAGAGAGAAGAGTGGTACAAAATGTGAGACATGCGAAGAGAGAAAGCGTGCTTCCTTCAATTTATGTTTGAGTAACATTTAAGCCATCCTAACATTCTCTGTTCATCATTTCCCTTTACTCTCTTTTTAATATATTTCCTATATCAACTCTTGTCTTTTTATTTTTGTAAAGAAATAAATAAAATAAAACTCAATCGAATCCAACTTCAAATAATTTGGCTGCTTGCTAATAATAATGTCCTCTTTTCTCTTTTTGTACAAGTCTACAGAAGTCTTCTTTTGGGTCAAAGTCAAATTTATGCACCTGTTTCTCTCTTTTTTTTTTGTTGCTTTTATGGTTGAGCGTGTACTGGCCTCGAGTGGATGAGGTTAAAGATGAAAGAAAGATGTCCAGGAATCTAGATTTTTGAGTTTCCACTATTATTATCAGTTTATCACACAGAAAAGCAAAGCGAAGGGAAAATAAATTAATCAAAATCTAAGCTCAAACATATGGGTCCATTGGTAATCATTTGTGTTCAAAATTGTAAAGCAAAGCAATATATAGCAAAAATGAGTGTTAGCAAGAAGATTTCTTTTTGGATTAACTAAATTTACTTATCTCATGCCTACGAAGGACCCAGACTATGAAAATTAGATTTGGTCCATTTTAAAGATAAAAACTGCTTTATACCTCGAAAATTATTAGGACAACTCCTGGTCATATCCTTTACAAATCTGGATGGACATATGCATCAGTTTCTAAAGTGATAGTTATGTATTGTTTTAGTTAAATTCTGAACTTAGAAGATTACTTAATTACTAAACAACCCATTTGTTGACCGAGGAAAAAGGGAAACGTCTACAACATTGAGTCTTTTACCTTTTTACGCTAGAGAAGTCAAAAGTTGTAATTAAGGAAAGCTTGGGATGATACAATGAGAGAAAACATGGTCACATGATCGACGAGGGGATAGAAATGGAAGACGTACGTCAACGGCATTAAGTAAAGTTAGAATTAGGGTTTCACAAGAACGTGCTCATAAAACCAAAGCTCCATAGAAGACTCTTAATTATTGCTTAATGCCTGCTACTTCTTGGACAGCCTTTACGTGAATGATAAGTGAACAAACTTAACCTCCTTTTAAGCTATCCTCTAATTTTCCCTTTTCCGAAAATGAACATAATTGATTTAAATTATTTTATAGATATGATCATATTATATATGTATTTTTCTTTTTTGATGATAGCCAGTATTAAAAGTTTTGACAATGCAATGGTAGGAGAAAACATAACTTTTTGGGATAGTAAAAGTCCCCAAATCTGTAAATTTTTCATATGAATTTGAGGAACTCGTTTGGAATATTTAATGGAAGTTGGTCTGCGAATTTTTGGTATATATTCTTTACAGTCACTTAAAGTTAATCAAATATTCCGAAAACTCAGACATAATATATATGATATCATTCGAAAACATTTAATTAAAAGAATTTCGCGACCTAAAATTTAGGTTTTACAGATTATGAACCACTTTGCCTTCTAAAGCATGGAACCGTCCGGTTGATGTAACATGTTCTAGATGGCCAGTAACTTCTATGCACACTCCGCCAAATTGTACTCACTCACTAAAAGTAACACCAAACAAGATTTAATTAATACTCTAATTAATCCATAATTATCAAATTTGATTTTGGCACAGACCATCCTCGCTCACAGCCGTGATTAATAAATTATTTCTTTTTAACCTAAACTCGTCAACCACTTGAAAAGTATTCTTACACATATATGCATTCGCGTCATCTGAACCAACGACAAAATTTATTAATCATTTCTTTGTAATGTCAGCTGAAAACTACACGAGGCATGTAGATAGCCTTCGCAGTTTTTTTTTTCACTTTCTGTTTAATATATAGATAAAACATTTATATAAAGTTTGTCTGGATTAACGTAACTATAATATTATATAATTCGACTAACTAAAATTTAGAATTGAAAAAAATAGTAAGATAATTACTGAAATTTGATACATGAAGAGTAGATTAAAGGGTGTTAAAAAAAAAGAGTAGCTTAAAGAAGTGATCTTCTAAAACACATATCAGTATTTTAGACTGGTAATCCCGTGGTTAGTAATAACTTTGAATATATACTTTATATACTTTAACGGGACATCATCACTCACTCAGACTGATATTTCACGAGACAATCTCGATTGATACTTGGCTACTTTGTTAGAGTAGACACTCGAGATGGTAGCTTGCACGTTTAAAGCTACTTATCCAGCTTCACTTTCTTATTGTCTGGTCATTTTTGTTTTAAAACAAAAAAATACAATTATTAATTATTTTCAAACTCTTTCATCACTTAAAAGTTAAAATAACCTTGTTTTGTCTACCTTCTCCATTGTAAAATTCTTTGAATAAAAACATTATGCGTAATCAAGGGTTTGTATGATTCTTTGATAGAAAAAAAAAATCATAAACAAATGTTGCTGTCCTTTTTAATAAAACGATTCAAACACTTAAGCATGAGCTTCTTGGGAGTATTTTAGTTATTGCTATTTCTATTACTTTTCTTTCTCAACATTATATAAATTAAAACGGTTTAGAAATTCAAATTGGAGATTCATATATAATAATATCATGCAAATATGGTCGAGTATCTTATGTTAACTTGGCTGTCTTGGCATTAGAAGTACCTTAGATTTTGATTGGTTTATTCTTCATATATGTTGTGCAGATTTTTATTTTTTTGTATAAATTAAATATCATGGGAAATTTGAGTTAAATATTATAAATTAACTTCTCGGATTTGTTTTTTTTTCTTCTTCTTCCTGGTTTTGCAAAAGCATATGAGCACTTTTCTATCGGTGTTGGCAATTTTATTGAAGAGTTATGCTAATTCAGCATGCTTTTCTAATTGTGTTTGTAACTCAACCCATGCATGACTTCATGAGATTGGCAAGGGATAGAAAGGCAGACAAATTGCCTGGGGAAAGTTTGAGAGTGCCCTTTCATCTAACTTCAATCTACTCACTAATATTTTCTCGTTGACCCAAAATATAATATATTATCCATTTGCAATCACAAAAGAGCTAACTCCATATGCAAATGACATATGCAGCCGCCGCCTTTTAACCTTTGGCCTTATGATTTGAGTTTGAAAGCGAGAGGCGGTAGAACAGCTAAGTTTACAAGCCATTGTTTCCCTAAATTTCATTAAGATATACTCCAATCCAACTTTTGTCACATTTTAATAGTTCAACTTTTGAGAAGAAATAGAAAGAAAGATGGTCGGTATCTAATTTCGATCTAGATAATAGAACGCTTAGTAGTTATTACAAGACTGGTGATTTCATTTTCTACTAACTACTTGACTATATTGTTCATTTGATAAAAAAAGACTTCGCGTATTCAATTGGTCAATGTATCTATTTGTCTCCTTGTGAAAAACTGCTAATGGCATGCCGAGTAGTTGGTAATGAGTTGCATGCTAAACCTTAATATAACAATTAAAAATGTCTTGATTTGTGTAATACGGGCTTATTACTAACCATATGC
Source organism: Brassica napus (assembly GCF_020379485.1). Lineage (NCBI taxonomy): Eukaryota > Viridiplantae > Streptophyta > Magnoliopsida > Brassicales > Brassicaceae > Brassica > Brassica napus. The sequence continues at coordinate 22,192,362 of NC_063440.1, forward strand.
TAAACCTTAATATAACTTTACCTTACAAAACCAGAACATAATTAACGCTACTAATCCATTTAATTCATCAAACGATATATATGACCCACCCATGGACGAATTCAATACATAATTTGCACTATATTCAAAACTTAAAAATTACCAAGGTACAAATTGACTAAAACTACAAAATTTAGTTTTATATAGTTATGCATAATCGTTGACAAATACCACACGTTCTAGTTAGGTGGTACCCTTCCAAACTGTTGTTGAGGAATGTTAGCACAAACAAAACAAACTACAACCGTGATACCATTATGTTGAGAGAAACAAATGTTCTAAGCACTTTTTCTTAAAATTTGCTATTGCGGCCAGAAATTACACACATGAAAATTGGCCAATCGTTTATTCTCTCTCATTTCTATCCTTTCTAGCTACACCCTCGTTGTATCCTTTGCTTCCATTTCTCTGGCGTCCGTATCTTATTCTCCGAACCGTAAGAGGTGCCTCCTTTTCCATTTCTTCCCCTAGTTTTTATATATTGGTTTTGTGGCTATTTAAAGTAGATTAAGTAACGCTCATGAGGTTTTTGGTGTAGACCTTTAGTTTGATGGTGTTTGAAGGTATGGTGAAGCTTCCTCATGGATTATCGTTGAAGTTTCAGATGAAGCTCTCTGTTTGGGTATGTTGGCTTATTGCCGCTGGAAGTGAAGTCGTTGCTCGTCTGTGTTGGAATTTTGTCAATATCGACTCTCGGGTGGAAAGTGTGTTTAGGTGAGCTAATTTTAGGGTTGTATGAACTATTGGCGTGTTGAGTGAGCTCTTTGCTTCAAGGATGGTGGAGGGTGTTTTGAAAGATTTCCTTATGACAGCTGACTACGGTGACAATCTATTACCAGATCTGAACTCCTTTTTTTTCTGCTTCAATGCTTCTTCATACAATTTGTCCTTTACAATTTTTATCGGTGGTTGGTTTCTCTTCTTCATTGTGGTGGCTTTTAATTAGCATTTTGGTTCCGGTTCAGTTTCAAGCGATCTTCCTCCTTATCAAAGTGGCGGCAATGTTTCTTTATGTCTAGTGTCTAAAAAAGGGACCATTTTAAGGTTTTTGGTTGAACTTTTTAGTTGTAAATTCATTATTGTTCTATTTATTTACTTTTTTCATTTGTACAAAAAAATCCAAAAAATTTAAATATGAAGACTTTAAAAATTCTTTTCTTAGCCTTCTTTCTTTTGAGAATTTTTTTCTGATCCTTCTTTAAGACCGATTAAAGTTGGATAGATATATAAAAATCAGTTCCAATTCAAAAGGGGTGGAAAGAAGTAGGACGCTCCAAGGATATTTTCTCACTTAAAGATTCATCTTTAAGGAGATTAATTTTTGTTTATTTTCAGTATATATAGTTTCATTTTATCTTAAGAATATCTAAAATAGTTTCCGATTTTTTTATTCATCATGGCTTTATTTCAAAATGTAACAGGTGTGAGTTAATCTTGTAAACAATTATATCAGGAACTTTTGACTAAAAAACTTATGGCTGCTTATGTACTGTGGGGGAAACTGCGATATCCAAAACTAAGGTGGAACAAAATAGTGTGATTCAACAAATGAACTAAGTTGCAGAATCATCTTGTAAGCATATAACTATAATTTTTCACTCTATTTTCCACCAAGCCTTTCAGTACACCCATGATAAAGAGTCTTATCAGATGCGTGATCATAATTACAATCACATAGCATAAAATGATGTATGAGATGGATTTGACAAAGATGTTGACAACAAAACATCTAACACGATTAGTAAACTCTTCATCATGATGGCTTACCATTGACCTATTTTCTTTGAGAACTATTTAACTATCGCGGACTTGACATTTCCTATTTGTGCAATTAGTGACTGAATCTCTCCATATTTCTTAATTTACAGATAAACGTTTTGGATTTTAAATGGTAAATGTATTGCTAGAACCAATAAGTCATTTTAATCTTACAGTTCTTTGTTTCTCTCACAGTTCACATCAACCAATCCACCATTTCATTCTCAACTCATAGCTCATAGAAAATGTCAAAATTATAACTCAATAACCGTATCAATATATTGTATTTTCCTCGTCATATCGAAAACTGCATAGATGCACTCTTCAAATATCACCACAAAGTATGCTACTGTCCAAAATATGTAGAAACCAAGTCTCATAAACCATACGAAACAAAGAGTAACATCGATACGATATATATGATTTATCTTTATGAGAAGCCTCCGGATAGTTATATTTAAAAATAAACAGTTGTAAATTCAGAAGAACTATGCGGTGTTTAATTTAAAAGTAACGAAGAATCAAAAGATCGGTTCAACCTAGCAAAATCGGTCCCCAGGCTGGTCGCTCATGTTAGCAGCGTTGGGTATCTCAAAGTGCCAGAGCCTACCAGCTGAATTGACTCTGTACTTCTCGCATAGGAACTCGTTGGCGTACGTCTTCTCCACTATGCGGTCAACATCATGAAGGAAAACGTGGGTGGTGCCCGCACCCTTCCGGTTACGTGCCATGATGGCTGCGGAGAATATAGCTGCCATCCTCCCTGGCGCGGTTGGGAAGTACCCTTTTGGTGCGTCCACCATGATGAGATCCCACTCGGTATCATAGAACTCATCAGGAAGTGAAGTCAAAGCCAATGGACACTTTTCGTTGTAGCGGATGGGGAAAGCGTTGGCAGGTAAGCACTTGGGTTCGGACCGGTAGGTCGCGAGAAGATTGTCGGCTTGAGAAAGTTGGGTCCGATACTGAACATGGTGGGCCCTCAGGGACGGTGCATCCTTGAGGACGGCCTGGATCCACTCAGGATCGTCCTCAAGGAACACAGTGGTGCCACGTGGATTGAGGGAGGCCCACATGAGGGAGTCATGGCCGAGGCCAAAGACAAGAAAATTGCAAGGTATACGTTCCTTAAGGACGTTTAAAGAGATTGATATCTCCTCGAAGGATTGTTGAGGAACGGTCTGTGAGGTCGCGTAGTGGACGATGGATTGAAGCTGGATTGGTGTGGTTGAGTATTCGGCTATGGACTGCGCCGTGGTTTTTGCGGTGGAACATAAAGATAGAGTGCTGTCCGTAGCTCGGATGATACTTGTGATGAGCAGTGCGCCACCTAAAAGACCAGCTAGAGCAGCTATGATGAACCATGGTCGCTCTAGAAGCGTGTGCTTTGCTCCTTTCCACTTCTCTGGAATCATGTTTTGTTTTTTTTATAGTTTTTTTTCTTGCTTTTGGCTAGAGAGGGTGATTACTTGATCGAGTTATACAAGGTGGATGGGATCGGATGGAAGGTGGAGAAATAATGGTAAGGGGAGAAGGCAACGAATATAAAAGCACGTTGGTCTCAGCATGCACGTTTGATTGTTGAATCATCATTTCTTTTCATAAATCTTAACTGGTCAGATATCTTTGATTATTGCTTTAGTTAGTTGTCAGTTGGAAAAATTTAAAGAAGGTTACTTTTAAGTAAACATTTACACTACTTGACATTATAAATAGTAAATCACATAATTTGGCAACTTCGTGTTTATGGCAAAAATATCGTTATCGAAAAATTATAATGAAAACAACACTCTACTGAAGAAATTTGGATGCCAAAGATTTTATTTACAGCTCATGTACGAAATTGGATTTTTTTCATATTTCCTTATCTTTATTAATGGAATAGACAATTAATTATATCAATGTATGTATAGGAAAAAAGTTATTTGACTCTTTTAAAACATTTTCATATATGATTTGATATAAAATTATGGATATAAAAAACTATAGACATTTTGAAACTATTATATTTTCAGGGTAATACATTATTTACTTATTCTTTTTATTTTTTGTTATAAATGTAAAAGTTAATAGCTGATGACTTGATGTCAAGGATAACTATAAATTCTAGTGTAACACGTGGAATTTATAATTTAAGAGAAACTTCATTAGATGAGAAACTATTGTATGATGTTTAATCATATGATTTATTGTTTTATAATTTTGTGAAACCTCTCTTAATTAGTTTTTAGATATTAAGGATGTAGATGATCTCAATACTCCTAATAGATCATAACCCGGAAAGCCACATCTTGGCATCCATTCAGGAGTTGTAGTTTTTAGGCTTTTTTAACAAAGTTAATCATTTACAGATTTGATAGTCTAATGGACAAACTTGACATGGTAACGATTTCGGTAGCAGAAACTCTATAAATTAATATCGCATATATCTAATTAACAAGATTCAGTTGACATATAATCACTACTTAATAATTTAGAGGATTCAATCGATAATTCATAGAAATTTTGATTTGTTTTATTTTTTTTAATTAAAATACATGTTGAAGTTTATGGAATAAAATCTCAACATGAAGTTTATAGAATACAAATGCAAATTTTCACAACATAAATGTTGTCCCATCCATTTATTTAACAAGAGTTGAATGGAGTTTAACTGGTAGCCTAGATGAATAACTACACTTTTCATAAGATAACAAACTGATATTTTAATTTCATCTATTATGGCTTATTTTTTTTAATTTTCATAGATTTTTTTTCTAATTTTTTTGCTGTCCTAATTTTTAATGAAAATATAAAAAATTGAAAGAAAATTTAATATGAAGTTTATAGTATACAAGTGTAGTTCTCTACAACATAAAAGTCACTTTCATCTATTTAATTATCGAGATTTTAATGGAATTTAATTGGTAATGTAGAAGGTAAAAATTGACATTATATATAACAAAAACTTAAATTTTAATTTATAATTTAGCTTATTTATTCAGTTTACATATTCAACTTGGTCTTTTTTTTTGAACAAAGTTTTTTTGGGAAACATGTTTTATTAAAGATATTTGAAAGTCTGTTATGAATTTTTAATTTAATTTTCCACAACATTAATTTTTTTTAAATAAAAAAAAGAGAAAAAGACCAAAATAGCACTAAATCAAGTTTTTGTTCCCAAACTAGCACTCAAAGTCAAAAGTCACAAAAATAGCATTCAAGAGATAGGGTTTAGGGTTTAGAATTTAGGGTTTAGGGTTTAGGGTTTAGAGTTTAGGTTTTAGGGTTTAGAGTTGAGAAGTGAGGTTTTGGGGATAAGATTTCAAATTTTGAAAAATAAAAAAATTTAAATTTTTCAAAAGATAAAATGCTATTTTGGTCATTTTAGTTTTTGAGTGCTATTTTTGTGATATAAACTTAGAAATGTGCTATTTTGGAGATTTGCCCTAAAAAAAACTTATAAAATCCCATCGTGTACCTAATGTCACATCTTTTTGCTCCTCCCGTCCAAGTTTGATCTAAGGGTTAAATCGCCGCCGTGCCTCCTCCTTCTCCGCTCCTCTCGCTACTTCGCAGACGATTCCGCCGATATGTCTCAGGTACAGTGTCCACCCTCTTTTGTTGTTCCCGTCTTATACTCTGCTGGGAGATAAATAGTATCGCAGATCTAGCTCTGAAATCGAGATGGAGCTTCTTGCGATCAATCCTACGATTCCAGTTACCAGAATCACATCGCGAATCGTTCAATTTCAGCTGAGCGATTACTGAATCAATCTCCAGAGATCATTCCTTTGATTGGTGAATTTGACTGATATTGCAGGTAGACAACAGAAACTCTTCAGCAGCCAAGCGTGCTAGAACTGACGGTACGGCGTTTGACTAATGGTTTTTACTAGAAACTATGAATATATGTTTTTTTTTAATTTTTTTTTTGGGGGGGGGGGGGGTGGATAGGGGGACGCAGGGAAGATGATTGGACCTGCCCCAGTTGTGGCAATGTCAATTTCTCATTCCGGACTACCTGCAATATGCGTAATTGCACTCAGTCTCGACCTGCTGATCACAATGGGGTATGTAGTTTGATTTGAGAATTGATTTTGCATAACAGTCATTACGTTTTTTGGTATGGGGATGAATTAGAGCATTTGTATGATGTCTCGTGATGCGTGATTGTAACCTTTATGTTTATCAGACTTGGTAGAAGCGCACATTTGTACACAAACATCCAGGTCGGTAGTAGTTTTAAGTTAACAAGGACTTTCAGGTGTTTTGTATGAACAGTAAGAACTGAGGTGAAAGTTCAGCCTTAGTGTTCTGTATATATTGCAGCCTATTGCATTTCACTGGGGTCGGTATGTAGTAGATCGTAGCTCTGTGACATCTGCAGTTCCAGCAGCACCAGCAGACGTTGCTGGAAGTTTTAGGTTCATGCATTTTCTTGACTTTTGTTAGTTCATGTGGGAGAGTTGGGAGTTTTTTGACTAATCCACTGTTTCTAGGTTTCGTACTTTGATTTCATTTAAGAAACATGAGATTTTTTTTTCAGATTAAAGAAACCCATATCTTCCAACAAGTGCAGCTATATGCAGACTACTAAATTATGCCTGTGATAAGCAGTTATCTTTTCTCTCATTATTTACTACCTGTTTGCAGAAGTCTGCTCCCAAACATATGCAATCTCCACAAAGCTTCTCATCGCCAGGGAGATATTTAGGATCTGGGGGTCCCCCTCCAGTATATATGGGCGGATCACCGTATGGATCCTCTCTCTTTAACGGGTCTATGCCTCCTTATGACGTTCCCTTTTCTGGGGGTTCGCCTTATCACTTTAACTATAGTAGCCGACTTCCTGCTGGAGCTCATTACAGACCGTTACATATGTCTGGACCACCACCACCATACCATGGTGGATCTATGATGGGAAGTGGTATGTAATTCTTTTTATCAGTTTATTTTCTTTTGCGATTTCCCAAGTGTATGAAATGTCTTTCAAGTAACCATCGTTTTACCCGTGTCTAATTTGGCTGGTGTTTTTGTTGCAGGAGGCATGTATGGAATGCCTCCACCACCCATGAACAGGTATGGCCTTGGGATAGCCATGGGCCCTGCTGCTGCCGCCGCTATGGTATTTATAACAGTTTGATTCTTGTTTCTACATGCAAATATCTTATAAGTCGTTGGACTTGTAACGGGCGCTGAATTTTTTAATAATATGTGGGCGCCATTTTGCAGATGCCAAGATCCGGGTACTATTCAGATGAAAAATCACAAAAGAGAGGTATTTGATAGTCTGGTTATGCTTTTCACTATTCTAGAACATGTCAGATGTTAAGTTATTTATCTTATTGTGATAAGAGTCAACTTGATATATTCGTTTGTGTGTTTTATTTACAGATTCAACTCGTGAGAATGATTGGACATGTCCGAATTGTGGTAATGTAAACTTCTCATTCAGAATTGTATGTAACATGAGAAAGTGCAACACTCCAAAGCCTGGGCCTCCTCAGGTTTGTGCCGCTTTTTTTCTTTTTCAGTTTGACCTTATTATATACTGAACAGATACATCTATATGAAATAATAAGGATTGACTAGCTAGTTGGGTATCAACTATCAAACAAACAGCTAGCTAAGTCATGTAGAAGGATAATTTGGATAATCTGACTTTTAAATCTTGCAGGTGCAGCAAGGTGGAAGCTCAGATCAAATCTCCAGTAAGCCTCTCATAAATCTAAAATAAGGTGGTTTATTTGAGGAAGTTTGAGACTTATATAGTGGCATGTGTTGTTGTCAGAACAAAAGGCACCGGAAGGAAGCTGGAAGTGTGACAACTGTGGAAACATAAACTATCCGTTCAGAAACAAATGCAACAGGCAAAACTGTGGAGCTGATAAACCAGGGGATCATTCGAACGAATCTCCTTCCAATGCACCAGAAGAGAACGATCAGGTTCGTTATGCAACGTATCTATGTAGTCACATCTGTTTGTTAATTAATTGTTTGCCTCGAAAACTCGCCGATGTAACAGTACGTTTAGATTTTATGTCTAGTGAAAGTAGAGGTTACTTGTTTATGAAAAAAATCAACGCAATCTGTAGAGTCCAAAATCTCTGAACGGTATGTGTTTTCAAATGTGTGGTCTATTCCAGTGAGTCTTGTTTGGGGGTTGAGAAGGGTGTCTGATCGAGCGGGTGTCGGTAATGTCAGTCAAATATTGCGTCAGGTCGTCGTCCATGTTGCAGCGGTCGTCAAGTTGCTTCTATGCATTTGTCTCTTTACCTCTCTCTGGGTTAGCTGTGTTGTATCATTAATGCCTAAATCGTTTGTTTTTATCTACATTGTGGTCGTTGTGGATCTTTGCTATCGTTAACTCCGTCTTTACCCTGTTTACATCCTGAGATCTTAGTTGGCACTTTTGTTTATACATTGTTGAAGTCCACCTGGTCATTTACTTTCTCCCTTATTACCATCTTTACAAGATTAGACACACTTCTAACGGTGCAAGTGATCGCTGTGATTATAGACTAAAGTAAGTAGGGTTAATTTGTTAGTACTTAGTATAGTAGGTTTGTAGGTAGATTATTAAGTAACTAACAATAGTGATTGATGAAATTATCTTTCTACACATGCATCATATATAAACTATACTGGACACGTATCTAGAAATTATTTGTTCAAAGAAAAGGAGCATGTTACTTGTTTGTGTAATTTATATAGAAATTCTTTATAGTATCTACTGATTTGAAAATATAACATGTGGAGTATTATTAATATTTTTTTTAATTTGCTAAAAATAACAAGCTTTTTTCCATGACTACAGTTACAAATGGTTTATTTTTTCCTGTGTTGGTTGAATATAGTTTTGAGAAATAAGGCTCAATGTTTCTTCAATAACTAAATAGGCTCACTATTATTACTTCCATAGTTGGTCTTTGTGTATTGAAGTCAGTTTAACACTTCCTGATCTTCACTAGTCACAGTTAAATGCAATAAATTAAAATAATATAATTGGATTTGACCAAGAAAAAAAGAGGGACACAGATGAGGAAGCAAACCACTGAGATTCAATAACGACAGAGATGGAGGCTGATCAACTAGACTTATATCAACTTACAAAACAAATGCTATAAATTAAACAACAAAAAAACATGGTCATCAAAACCAATCCGTACATCAAATTTATAAACGAGTTTGGAGCTAAACTGGAAGTAGAGAGAGGCCGGTGATGTCAGGATGACGTCCTTGTTGTTCCCAAGAAACAGCAGCCAAGGAGTGGATGGTACATGTGACCATCGGGAAGAAACAGAGGCTAAAAAAGGAGGGCGTCCATACCTCTTTAGCCATCCAAACATAGCGTAGCAAACATCATTCTCAAAGACATTGCGAATGCAATTCTCTTCTTGTATTTAATGATTTTGTAATCATTTTTATTATAATGGTTGCTTATATTCATTTAAACTCGATATGAAATAAAAAAAATGCAGTTATAAGCCCATTACTAGGCCCAACAAGGAAAGTCTCACTCTTCAGCCCGCATATTTTCCCGCGCTTTTATTGACAACACTTCTTGTTTAGTGCTGCCGAGAGAGTAAGAAAACGTCGAAGAAGTTAGAAAAATGGAGGTGATACGATCTCAGAAGCGGACAGCCTCCAACGACGTCGTTTCGAATCCCAAGATCCCGCTCTATCTCACGGCTCCTCCGTTGGAAGTCCGATTAGAAGAGTTCGAGCTCTTCGCCATAGATCGCTTACGAGGTTTATTCCATCCAAATTAAATTATAAAAAAATCGGTTTCTTATGAGGGAGAATCTTAGATCAATTTTGTGAATGATATTAGTTCTGAAAGGGGTGTCAGATGGATTAGCCCGTGGGAAAAACCCAAAGGAGATGGATGATGTGGTGGACGCGTTGTGGAAAGAACATATGAGACATTCTGATGCGTCTGAGATGTTAAACAAGGATATCATCTCGCATTTCGTTATACGTCTCGTTTATTGCAGATCGTAAGCTCTCTCTCTCTCTTTCTTATCTTATTTTGATTGTTTTTTTTAGTTTTTTTTTTCCAAAGTTTGACTCTTTTTGGGGTTTTGGTTGAAAAGGGATGAGTTGAAGAAATGGTTTCTTAGCATGGAGACTGCTCTTTTCCGACACAGGTTCCGCCTTCGGAACTTTGAAGCTCAGGTGCTTCTTGTTCCTTCCTTCTTTTGTTTTTGTTACCTTTCTTTTGGATGATGGTTAAAGACATTGTCTTCTCTTCTTGTTTGCAGAGAGCTATTGTAGGAGAGTTTGGACTACCGTATAAGGCAGTCACAGGAGCAGAGCTTGAGGTAACTGTTGGTTCCAGGACTGTGGTGTATGTTCTTTCCTCTTGGTGGTTATATGTAGAATCCAAATATTTGTATTTTCTTGACCATTTTCAGAGTTTGAAGGAGAGATTGGGGCAAGTCGTACGTTCACTGGGTCAAATTTCACCTTCTGGTATGTAATGATCTTATTAAACCTGACATCCCTTTTCTGTCTCTTGACATATGGATGTTTTTCCTTGTCCTGCATCTGGTGATATTATCCTTAAGTATTGGCATAATTGTTTTTTTTTTTTGTCTTAGAATTTTTTTCTGGAGAGTGTCAATAAACTAGTTGTAAATGATATTTGTTGCGTTTCCGTATGGTTTTTACCTTCAACTCTAAGCTATTTAGCAGTAAGGCTTGTACTTTTTTTCTAATGGAAAGTTTCTTTTCTTTCTTGTCCTTTGCAGTTGAAGCCGTATACTATAAGGTAGAACTGCGTCTTCTTTTGTTTATGTTCATATATCAAAGGCTATGAATTCAATCAATCATCTGATCAAGTTATCCATTTGCACCTGAAAAAGGTTCCTTTTGAAGAAGTTCCTGACCTTGTAGCTGGCCGGAGAGTACTTATACAGAAAGGCCATGCCTTTGTTGCTGGCAGTCAGGTAACTCTTGGTTTCCATTTTCAATTTCAAAACCTAACTTCTCCACTGTTGTTACTAGTTTATCCTGAGATAACTCGGCTTCCCTCCATTTCTCTTATCAGTTGGTTTCCCTTGTTGTCACACAATTTCGATCTCATATATCAAAAGCCCTCATTCTGACAAACAGGTTAGGTTATTCTGGTATATGAATATTTAAAAGCTCTTCTTATACCTCTCATGCTTTAGTTTGCACACGCGTTAACAAGATTTTTCTTTTTTTGTTTGCAGAAAATGGATGACTACCATTCGAGAGCGAGAAAAAGACAGACTGACTCCAGTAAGCACTTGAACTAATATCAACTGCTTTATTCACTGTCCCTTGCTTCCTTAACTTAACTATTGTTATCATTCAGATAGTGGAAGCGTTATCTACAACCTACGTGGGTCCTGATTATTCTCAGGTGAGGATTGTCATTTGATAATTTTTTATGTACATTTGTAGATTCGGAATCAATTGAAGTTGTTAATATGCCTCCGCAGTCAAGTGAGTACGCTGACATATCACTCAAGGACATTGATCAAGTTTCCAAGAGTTCCTTTCCACTTTGTATGAGGCATCTATTTGAAAAAGTAAGTTTTTTCAGCGCATTCAAATATTTTGTTCGTTCATTATTTACATTACTCTGCTTCCATGCAAACTGTAACACGTGAACATTTACCCACACAGCTTCGAGAAGACCACCATCTAAAACATGGAGGAAGAATGCAACTGGGTCTGTTTTTGAAGGTTTCTTTTTTATCCCTCACCCCCTTGTCAAGTTTAGTCCCATCTGATGGTGACATAGTGCAGCTAGATCCACATCTATAGTAGAGGCTAGAAGTAATAAATTTTCAATTGGTCAAACATCTAGTAAATAAGCACCGGTTACTTTTTTCTCATGTTATATCTTCTATTTGTACCTCTCTGAAGCTGTGTATTGACATGTAGGGTGTGGGTCTGAAGCTGGATGACGCCCTAGCATTTTGGAGAGCAGAATTCTCAAAAAAGGTAAAATGTTTCATCTGTTAAGTTTTTAAATCTGTTTAGAGGTTAATGTGTATTATTTAGAGTTTAGGCCAACTCTCTCAAAATAATCTAGTTTTCCATGGTCCTCACCCTCTTGTCATGGTTTTAGTGTGTGCAAGCAAATTTGAATAAGGAGAAGTGATAAATAGACTTTTGTGTGCAGAACTAAAAGTAATACTGAGCGACTGGATATGCTTATTTATCTTTTCCTTCTTACTCTTAGGTTGGCTCTGAGAGATTTGATAAAGAGTATGCGTATGGCATTCGCCATAACTACGGGAAGGAAGGCAAGAGAACGGTAAGATGCTTACGGTTTCATATACTTTCTTTATGTCAACGAAAGCTGCAGTGATATCAGTTTCATCATGTAAGCTTCTGACGCCAAAATTACATTGCAATTTCAGGATTATACCCCTTATGCTTGTCAGAAGATCATTTCATCTGCTCCTGGCGCTGGGGATCATCATGGCTGTCCTTATCGACATTTCAGGTCAGTGTTCTTAGTAAAAGTTTGTTCTCTTTCTGTAAAAGAAACAGGAAAGCATTATATTTTTTCATGCAGGATCTTCTATCCACCAATTCACATATCTTAATAACAGCAGTTGCTAGCGGCTGCAAACATTTTGAGCTTTTGCTATAGTGTCCATTTCTATTTTATTTAGGGAACATGAGGATATCTCTAAACCGAAACAATAGTTCATGTAAAGATGTGTGAATCTTGAAGTAATGTATCTCTTGCATTCTGCTGCTAAATGACAGTGAGGATAACCTGAGAGCAGCACTTGGTAGAATGGGATTGAGTTCTCGTGGAATGGAAGATGTAATGGATAAAGTGCGCAACAAACACTTTCAGGTGACTAATCTATCAAGTTCTTATCTCACTTTTTTTTCGAATTTTATTTTTTGTTTTGAAAAACTAACGTGGCTTCTTCATATGTATGTGGGGGCTTTACAATATAAAAGCTTGCATGCACATTGACCTTTGAAGCTGTTTATGGTACATCGTGTGATGTTGGTATCAACCATCCAAACCAATACTTCGAGGAGAGTCAGAAGATTTTGAAATCCAAGACGCCAGCTGCTCCGGTTTAATCCTTCTCCTTTGTATGTGTTTAATGTAGTAGATTATGAAGCCAAGTTGAAAACTAAAGTTGATGGAAAAGCTGTTTGATTATATATTTATCGTTTCATAAAAAATAAGCCTATTTACTTACTGTCCGAAAATTGGGTGGTTGTAAATTTAAAATGGTTTGTACTTCCATCTATGTAAAAATTAAAGATGCACCCGTCCATGGACACATGCATGAGATCTGCAAGGACATGATTATACGAAATTGACAGGTGTAGTTAATGTCTCAATGATGTAATTTTTTTGTTGTTTCCTTGTATCGTGTAAGTTGTAACTAATGTTTCGAGAGTGAATTACATCTAGGATAACTCTATATAAGTTTTTATTATACTGTGAGATAGTTGGTTTTACGTAGTACGTAGGTATTTTTCTCGCTGAGCATTTCCAAAAATATTCTCTATTTTTAACTTTAAAATTGTTTGTATTTATCATGATCCTTATATTTTTTCATAATTAATTTAAATTTATAAAAAAAATTATAAATAACTAGCACATATATGACTGGTGGAGACTAAAGCCAAGTGAGTCACGTAATGAAAAAACTAAAGCCAAATCAGGAAAGGGAGATAGAGATAGAGGACTTTTTGGAGATAGAGTTTTAGTTGGCAAACAGCGGAGAAAAAGACAAAATACAGAAAAAAAAAAGAATAAATGGAGGGTTGTGCGTAAATCAGATGTAATATTTAGTTAGTTTATAAGTAAAAATCGTGGGTTTAGTTAGAGAAAACTGTTAGGAGTATGTTACAGCTTAAACATCTATTACCAACGTTCCTTCGGTGTTCTGTTGGTAATGGTACCACCGCTTCCTTCTGGTTTGATTTCTGGACAGAATTAGGGCCTCTACATTTGTTATTCGGCTCTACTGCATCTAGGACACTAAGGCTTCCAATCTCTGCAACTGTTGCTGATGCAGTCAGGGATGGTCACTGGAACCTCCCTTCAGCTAGAAGTCAAAATGCAGTAACACTGCAGATTGTTCTCACCACCACTCCGGTCCCCGCTCCTGCTAACGACAAAGACTCCTTTCTTTGGAGATCTCACACGGGTGGGTTTGGGGCTAAATTCTCTTCTTCAGTCACTTGGGATTTTTTGCGTCAACGATCTCCCGCAGTTGAGTGGCATGAGGTAGTTTGGTTCAGGGAAGAAGTTCCCCGTTATTCCTTTATCACCTGGTTGTCTTTTTTGGGGAGACTACCAACTAAAGATCGTCTAATTTTTTGGGGTTTAGCAGTTCCAGATCGTTGTGTCTTGTGCTCTTCTCACCTTGAATCTCACCAGCGCTTATTTTTTGAGTGTTTATTCGCTGCGTCTATCTGGTCCATGTTTTGTGGCAGATTTATCACCTCCCCACCATCGGATCTCTCCTCTGTGGTTTTGATGATTACAAGATACAATGGCCTATATTTATCACAAGTGAAGACTATCATGAAGCTACTACTGCAGGTTATTGTGTACTCCCTATGGCGCGAGCGTAATGCAAGAATATTCAGGGATGTTGCCCACCAACCGGTGGCTTTCTTCAGGATTGTGGACCGACTTATGAGAGACAGGTTGCTCTCGCTCTCTCCGGCTCCTGATCAAGCTCACTCTCTTCTAGAGCTTTACTTTTGGTTTGTTGATCCTTTTAGTTAATGTTGTTTCTTGTTCTAATTTCTATTTCAGTTTATTTCCTCTTGCTCTTGTAATAAGTTGCTAATGCAACATGTAAAACTCAGAAAATGATTATAAATCTTAACATTTAGACCCAAAAAAAAAAAAACTGTTCTAATAGAAAAAACGGTCCTATAGTGTAAACTAGAAAGTGACCCAAGTGCAATATTCTCATGACAGTCATGAGTAATATTCTCATGTTTCAAAGATGTACGTAAAGTCTAGATAAAATAGCCAAAGATATGAAAAAAGAGTAAAACTTTTACGGGGGGCGATTACTAGTGATGGGCATGCGGGTCAACCCGCCTCGACCCATCCCGTCCTGCTGAATCAAATTATTTTTTGATCTAAAAATTTCACCTACATAACCCACAAACAAAAGGTATTATATTTGCATCCGCTCTGTCAAAACCCACATATAATCTGCCATACTCACTGGTAATATTAGTTATATTGAAAATAATTATTTTAATTGTATATTAATTATATTAAAATATATATATATTTAAAATTAAAATTATATGAATATTTATAGTATTTTATATTTTTTACAAAAATAATATGTTTTTAAAAATAATTTTAAAAAAATAATTTGCGGGTTGACGGATATCTGCGACTTCTACTAATCTGCACCCACCCGCTTAAAAAAATTACAACCTACATCCATATCCGCATTTCAAAAAATTTAAATTGATTGGCCTGCACTCGTTCCGCGGCGAGTCAAACGAAACAGGATCCGCATGTTTGATTAAAATTCTCAGCCGCGACATATCAAACGAGGCAGGACCCGCATGTGTGATTAGAATTTTCAGCTCTAGTCATCACACTGAATAGGAAAAAGGTGAATAAATAATGTGTATAAAAGTCCATATAATAGCCAAAGAAGATCAAAAAGATAAAACATTTGTGGTGGGTCATTACTACTGATGGGTTTGCGGGTCAACCCGTCTCGACCTGTCTTGCTTTGCTGCGGGTTAAATTATTATTTTTATTTAAAAATCCGATCCATATAACTCGCAGACAAAAATCTTATCAGTGCATCCGCCCGCCAAAACCTATTGATAATCTGCCATATCCAAGGGTAATATTAATTATATTAAAATAATTATTTTAATTATGAATTAATTATATTAAAATTAATATTAAAATAATTAAAATTAAAATTATATAAATATTTATCATAGTTTATATATTTTTACCAAAATATATATTTTTAAAGTAGTTTTTTTTTGCATTAAATTTGCGGATAACCGCGACTCATATTCAACTAATCTGCACCAACACCCTTAAAATAATTTCAAGATGTATCCACATCCGCAATTCAAAATTTTTAAATCGATCGACCTGCATTCGCTCTGCAGCAGATCAAATGAATTGGGGCCCATGAGTTTGATTAAAATTTATAGCTCTATACATCATACTGAATAGGAAAAGGTGAATAGTAATGTATATGAAAAGTCAAGATAACAAAGATACATATAAAATACAAAACTAATCAAGAAGATTATTTCCTAAATGTAATATTATTGTTTTGTGAAATAATAGGTTTATATTATTATTTTTATTGATATAATTTTCTTTGTGTATAGTAATTCTAATTATTTTATTAAAGTGTGAAATTAACTTTATAAAACCAAATATTATAATAGCTATGTGCTAATATCACAATAATACAAAAAAAAACAAAAAATGTTAAATACATAATCACTAAATTTATATATGTCAAGTTCCCACCTTTTAAAAATCATAATTGATTAATTATTTTACTATATTTGAAATATATTCTCTTTTATGAAAATAAAATAGGACATTCTTTGCTTGTTTTCTCTTTTTTTCCTTTATACTTGAGAAACGTTTGTTTTCTTCCGAATATAATTATTGAAACATACAATCATCGTCCCTAGTTTGTCGACGAGACGTCGGCAAAAAAGTATATTAATGAAAAAATAGTTAAAAGATAATGACAATCTTACCCACAAGTTTGTCACTGGCAAGTTGATTTTGGAAATGATCATATGTTCTAAATTGAATTATAATCGGTTTGATATCTCGGCCTACCCAGATAATTCAATAAAAAATAAAATGAATTGGTACAATTCGGTTAAAATTTTAGTTTTTTTAGATTTATTCAATATATTGATGTTTGTCCAACCGTTTGGTTATTGCATACCAAAAAAAAAAAACTGATTGAATATTCAGTTCGATGTGAAACCAAGAACCGGATATAAAACCAAAAATCCAAAAATTCTCAGTTTGGTTTTTGATTTTAGGTTCGGTTTATCTCGTGTGAACTAAATTGCCTTACCTATCTACTCGGCCTGAACCCGTCTTTGTCTTGCATAAAGTACTTTAAGCTGTTGACAAGGACGTTAAGACGGGAGTAATTAATATTATAGCGTACTCGAAACGTGGTTATCAACCAACCAGAGCTCCCCTTCGATAGTTATGTCATGTGTATCTTCGTGGCTCTGTCGGAACCCTCCTCTCCTGTTTTCATTACAAACTTTTGGTCTCATGAGTTCATTAGTCAAACTTTTACACCCTCCTTTTTTGTTTTTTTTCCTTAAAAAAAAAATACAAATCTTTTATCCTCTCTCTCTCTCTCTCTCTCTCTCTCTACCGACTCCTCTCTGTCTCTTTAGTTTGCGATCTTTATCTCTATCAATAATAGCAAACCCATCAAACTCATGTTTGATTGATCAACAATCCTCTCAACTCGCTATGCAATCCGGTGAGTTTCTGAACACGCAAAAAAAAAAAACTGTCTACTTGGATGACTAAAGGCTGACTCTTTTTCATTTTTTTCCCCGTTAATTTAGAATACGAGATTAGGACTCTGAACCAAGAAGCTCAGACTCGTTGGTTGAAACCTCCTGAGGTGTACTTCATTTTGAAGAATCACGAGAGATATGAGTTGACTCACAAAGCACCTCACAAGCCTACTAGTAAGTTTGACTTTGGATTCTCTTTTGAGATAAAACGAAAGTATTTTTTTTTTTTATAATTTTAATCATGAGTCTGCTTTTACACAGGTGGATCATTGTGTCTATACAATAAAAGGGTTCTTAAATTCTTCCGTAAAGATGGTCATCATTGGAGGAAAAAGAGGGATGGTCGAGCTATTGCTGAAGCTCATGAACGTCTCAAGGTTTGTTTTATTATCAAAGATATGTTCTTTTTGCAACCTTAGATATGGTCTTTTAAGGTTGTTAATGACTCACAGGTGGGTAACGTTGAGGCTTTGAATTGTTATTATGCACATGGAGAGCATGACCCTTCTTTTCAGAGGCGTATCTTCTGGATGCTTGATCTGTGAGTCATTTATACTCTAACTAATGCTTACACTTTCTAATTTGTTTGTGTTTACAAAATACTCAAACAATGAAATTTTATTATCTTTTTTTAATCAGGGAATACGACCATATAGTCCTTGTTCATTACAGGGATGTGAGTGATGCAAAAGAGGTGATTTGCTCCTATAAGCAAACATTTTGTCATACTGAGTTATAAAACTTTCAGTTTTATATTATATGACATTATGGTTTGGCTTTTTAACTTTTGCAGGGAAAGCAAAGTAGTGGAACCGTTTTGCAGTTCTCACTGAAACCTTCCACTCTATTTTCATCTCCAAGCTACAGTCACCACATTGGTGATTCTTCTACTGACATACAACAGCAGCATTCAGAGGCTAACTCTGGCGTTGTCTTTAGTAGCAACGGAGGTGAGGAAGGGAGTGGAAGTTCTTACGAGTTTGAAAATAGGGAGGCTTTCAAGAGGCTTGAGGAACAACTTAGTCTTGGTGATGATAATAATCTTGTTCCAAACGAAAGTTTGGATGGGCTCCAGTTTCTGGACTTTAGTACGGATGTTGACCACCTTGTTCCACCACCAGCAACTATACATCAGAGACCAGAGAGTAGTAGCAAACTAGGGAGATGTTACGGTGGTTATGTTGGACCCCAGTATAATGTAGGTCCACCACTCTACAGTCAGAATCAAAGTTTGGATAGTCTCCTATCTTTAGAGTACATTAAGGATATGAATCAGCTTGCACAACCAGAAGCTGGACAACAGAGACAGGAGAGTAACAGACTAGAGAGATCTTACGGAGGGTATATTGGAACCGAGTATCATCCCAACAATCTCATGCTTGTAAATAATGGTTCAGGTAGGCCAAAGTTATAAAGCATTTGTTTTCAATATTTTTTTTTTCTTTTTTATATTTCCTCTCTTTAGCACACTTTATAGAAGAGGGCTATTAGGAAGAGTAAAAAAGACCTTCTTGTTACAGGTGGCAGTGGAGGGAGTGGCGAGTCTTGGAAAGATGTGTTGGAGGCATGTGGGGCTTCTATAGCTCTTAACTCTCAGGTAATTCTCTCTAATATAATTAAATGAAATGTGGAATCAAGCAATGAAGACTAAGAAGTCCAGTTACTTTTTTTTTTGTTGAAAGCAGGGAAGCACACCAAGTTCGGCTAAGGTTTTGCTATCTGGAATGCAGGAAGATTCTAACTGGACTTATATCAACCAGGCTGACCAAGGTATGTCTTCATCTGCTTTGCTGAAAAATTTACTGTTAGGCTTCAGTTCTGATAGTTGTCTCAAAATTTCAGCTACATTGTTGCTGCCTCAAGAACTAGATTCTTCTTTGCAACTTCCTCCTCCTTGTTATTCTGAGCTGAGAGCTCCTGAGAATAACGGCTACTACAATACAATGTTGGACGATGAAGGGCAAACCGGGCCGCCTCTCGAGCAAGTAATGAATCCCACAGTTGCATATAATCAAAAGTTTACTATCCAGGACATATCACCAGAGTGGGGTTACGCAAATGAAACTACAAAGGTCTAATACAGAAAAATGATGTTATTGTCTTGCCTGGTTGGAACAAAGAGTTGGTGATTAATTAGATTATTCATTTTGACAAATGCAGGTGATAATCATAGGATCATTTCTCTGTGATCCAACAGAATCTACATGGGCTTGCATGTTTGGAAACGCTCAAGTTCCTTTTGAGATCGTTAAGGAAGGCGTTATACGGTGCCAAGCCCCTCCATGTGGTCCTGGCAAAGTGAATCTATGCATTACTTCTGGAGATGGACTCTCTTGTAGTCAAATAGTTGAATTTGAGTATCGCGATAAGCCTGATGACAGATCTTCCCCTAGGAGCAGTCCTGATGTGCTTTGGTTACTTGTAAAGTTTGTGCAAACACTTCTCTTGGATAGAAAAGGCAACATAGAGCCAAGCACTGATGATGATGAATGGAGGCGTATCATAGATAAAATTCGAGATGGCACTGCAACATCATCAAGTACTGTTGACTGGCTTCTACAGGAGCTGCTTAAAGACAAGCTGGCTGCATGGCTGTCTTCAAGATCCCAAGATAAAGACCAAACATCTTGTTCGTTGTCAAAGCAAGAACAAGGCATTATCCATATGGTGGCAGGCCTTGGCTTCGATTGGGCGCTCTCTCCAATTCTTGGGCATGGAGTTAGTATTGATTTTCGTGATGATAACGGATGGAGCGCTCTTCATTGGGCTGCACAACTTGGAAGGTGAGAATGTAGAGAGTACTGGGCCTAGGCCTGCGGGTTCGGGTAGTTCGGAATTTGGTTAGTTCAGTTCTATCAAAACGTCTTGTCGAATTGAACCGGAAAAAAGTTTTGTTGGTTTTGGTATTCGGGTAGTTCGTTTTTTTAAATCTTATTAAACCTAACCGAAATTTTTGGTTTCGATTATATTTCGGTTGAAACTTGGCTAAATTTGGGTAATTTTGGTTAGGTTGGTTTAATCGGTTAATTGGGTTCGGAATTTTGGTTAAGTCAGTTAGAAATTGGTTGATATTTTTTCTTCTAAAAATCAAACTAACCGATTACTGAACTGAAAACCAAAGTTTTTTATAAACCGGCTTGAACAGAACTAACCGAGATTTCAGTTTGGTTCGGTTAAAAACCGAAGGCCTAGAGAGCACCGTCATTTCAACTGTTTTATTTGTAGACAATAGTTTAACTGAATGTAATAACCGACACTGTTTTCTTTGGGGTGGCAGTGAAAAAATGGTGGCTGCCCTTATAGCTTCAGGGGCATCAGCTGGAGCAGTAACTGATCCCAATACGCAAGACCCGGTTGGAAAAACTCCAGCTTCGATAGCTGCCTCTAATGGCCACAAGGGCCTCGCAGGTTATCTATCAGAGGTGGCGTTAACAAACCATCTCTCTTCGCTCACACTTGAGGAAACCGAAGATTCTATAGAGAGTGCTCGAGCAGAAGCAGAGATAGCAGTGAAGTCCATCGCAGGAAAAAGTCATCCCGTTAATGATGATCCACAATCACTGGCTGCATTGAAAAACGCAGCTGAAGCAGCTGCGAGGATCCAGGCAGCATTTCGTGCACATTCATTCAGAAAGCGGCAACAGAGAGAAGCTGATATGTATGCTTGCTTGAAAGAGTACGGGATCTATGCAGACATGTCGAAGCAAAATGTACGGAACTACCATTCAGCAGCTTTATCTATCCAGAAGAAGTACCGTGGCTACAAAGGTCGAAAAGAGTTTCTTACAAAGCGCCAGAAAGCTATCATGATACAGGTATGTTAACAGTTCTTACCGTGGTTCTAAAAATTGGTCTTGGCGAAATGATTTTCTTAACATCCGATTTGTACAATTCAGATCCGTTTAAACCTTTCTAAATCAGTTTGAACGGTTTAAACCGATCTAAACCAGTTTAAATCTGTTAAACTAAATAATAATGTTTATTACAAATACACAAATTTGTCTAACTTCTTTTGTTTTGTATATCTAATTTTGACAATTCATCAAAATAATTTTATAATTACACAAAAACTAAAATATCTTATATAAATGTAAAATATATATGGAGCAAATCGATAATTAGTTCTCTACAGACTACCTGGTTGCCGCCTGGTGATATCTTGAACAAATTTTTACTAAGATGAATATAGTTGTTTTTCATTAGCTATGCAGTCTCTCTTTCTTATCTTTCTAAATTTGGCAGGCTCATGTTCGAGGTTACCAAACGAGGAAGCAGTACAAGGTAATCTGCTGGGCGGTAGGAATGCTAGATAAGGTAATACTGAGGTGGAGAAGAAAAGGTGTTGGACTAAAAGGGTTCAGGCAAGACGTGGAAAGTGGAGAGGAAAGTGAAGATGAGGACATTCTGAGAGTGTTTCGTAAGCAGAAAGTAGAAGGTGCAGTGAATGAGGCTTTCTCTCGTGTTATGTCTATGACTCGTACTCCAGAGGCTCGCCAACAATACCACCGTGTGCTCACGACATACTGTAAAAAAAAGGTGAGTTACTTGCAAGATAGGTTAGGTTAGTATATGTTTGAGGTGTTTCTTGAGTGAATCTTTTGTTTTTTGAAGGCTGAGCTTGGGAAAACAGAGACATTAGGAATAGGTGGTAGTGGTGGTGGTTATGAGGATGATGATGCATTATTCGACATAGCTGATATGGAAGATGACCATTTGTTTTCACTGCCTTGAGAGGGAAAGCCATGCAACAAATGTGGATTTAGAGGTTTTAATAATAAGTCTGTAGAATTTGTAAAGTTTCAAGAGCGAATTTAGTTTTATAGAATTGCAATGAAAAAGAAGGATAAAACAAGGGAAGAAGCTGTTATTAGTAGTAAGCGATTGTAAATGATCTCTATTGTGGCCAAATTTGATACAAATTTGGAAACATTGCTTCTTTTGTACAAGAAAAAAAAAACAAAGTAAATACAAATTTACAGTGTTGAGTGAAAGATAAGTTCGGCAAATCAAATCAAATGACCAATAATGAAGATATGCAGTAGAGATTCTTAAACTCTTCCAAGCCCTCTCAGGCGCCAAGACCGTCCACGGTCATTCAACAATCTTTTCTGATCCAACTAGTTTGTATATATCTTCTGATGTGAAATTTGTATTTAATCTAGCTCTTATCACAATATTATGATCCTTATGAAAGGAGTTAGCTTTGTTTCCATTAGTTTGATTTTGTTTCTTCTGCTAAAATGTGTTTTTCTTCAGCGGATTTAGCAGCAGCTTAGCTGTCATACTTTTGGGAAGGTTCTTGGTTGGGACTGGCATGGGTCTTGGCCCACCTTTAGCAGCACTCTATGTGACAGAGGTATAAAAAACGCAGGAGTCCGAAGCACTGATTATGATATATAAACCAAAGTTCTTATTCCACTAAAAATTTGGAGCCGCGTGATTGAAGCAAAATTTTCAAATTTTGAGTAGGTATGACCAGATTTTGTTAGGGGGACATATGGAAGCTTCATACAGATAGCTACATGTTTGGGACTGATAGGAGCCCCGTTTATAGGGATCACTATTTTGTGTGCTTTCGCTTATTATCTATTGTTTTATGAATAGTTTTGAGACATTGATTGGTAAAGCATTAACATAAACATTATGTTTTATGTTACTCAATCAACCATTAAACAAATGTTTAGAAAAGCATTTAAAAAATAAAATATAGATTTTTAAAAATATTTTTAATTAAAATATATTTAATTTTTTTAAAAATTAATAACATTTCAAATTTAAATATAATCTATTTTATGTAATTATATTCATTATTTTTTATAGCAAAACAATAATAATATAAATATATATATATATACTATTTAGAAATAAATAAGTTATATATCATATATTAATTTTATATATGAATCATTTACTGTTGTACCAATCATATTATTAAATATATAAATGAGAGTATATAATTTATGCAGTTTACTGCTTCTATAGCATACTGATTCTTTTTTATTATTGGCTCTACCAATTAAGGTTTGAGTCTTCAGTATTGTTTCATTTAAACCCTTTTTCTAAAGTGTTTCATTAAACTAGCTAAAGATCATTCTAATATCCACCAAAATCTGTCCAAAATTCCCATAAAAAGTAAATCTTAAATTCTAATCTTAAAACTAAACCTTAAATTCAACTCAAATATATCAGTATCAGTTAAAAAATGAAACGGTAAATAACTCATCTCGAACCTAAATTCTTGAAAATCTTTAAAAAATCATATAATTAATAATTCTGTAATTCCTCAAGTATTTAAATATTCAACTTATACTTTAATTTCATTTTTGAAGAAGAAAAGCAGATCTTATATGAGACCGGGACAAGAAAAGAACTGTACATTCATCTTTGAATCATGACTCTTAAAAGCCTGGTCTTTATCATCGAAATAGAATCTCTTCACAGGTCGTTTTCTGTGGTTATTTCTGGACCATTAGATATTGCATTGCCAAGACTTCACATGAAGGTACCTATTTGTATATGTATACGTAGTAAAAGTATATTCTACGATGATACTAAAACTAGTTGAGTTTGAGGTTAATTCCCAATATATATGCTCATTTATCTAGTATAGGATCTGCAACTAGAAACCCTAAAATCAATCGTTAACCCTAAGCTAAAAAAGGTTATACTGTAATTAACTTTTGCGAGCAGATCTTCAGCTTTTGGCTCTTGAGCTTTTTGTCTTGGTGTGAGAATTGGACGCTTACTCTCTATCTCTACCTCTCTTGTTTCTTGGTTTCTTCTTTTCTCTTTCCTGTTTTTAGCCAAAAATCTTTTTTTGATGATGTGAAACTTGTGGTTTTATTTCTAAAAGAAAAACTCATAGTCTTGATTCTTGATTTGTGTAGCTCCCTAAGCTCAGTGATGTCTTCTTCCAACAATGGTTACAATAATGGTAGTAACAACGGAGTGTACCCTCTCTCTCTTTACCTTCCTTCACTCTCCGGTCAGCAAGACATCATCCGTAATCCCTACAATCATCAGTTAACAGCATCACCGGGCCAAATGTTATCAGCAGTGCCTGAGTCCCTGATGGATTACATGGCGTTTAACTCAAACAATGTTATGAATCAGCAAAGTTTTGAGATTCCTGAGGTGTCGAGAGAAATCAAGAAGGCTGTGAAAAAAGATAGGCATAGCAAGATTCACACGGCACAAGGTCTTAGAGACAGGAGGGTAAGGCTTTCTATTGGAATTTCTCGCCAATTCTTCGATCTCCAGGATATGTTGGGGTTTGATAAAGCCAGTAAAACATTAGACTGGCTACTCAAGAAATCAAGAAGAGCCATCAAAGAGCTTGTCCAAGAAAAAAAGCTCAACAACAATGTTGAAGATTTTGGAAACGATGGAGGTAATGTAGTACATGAAGAGGATGATTATGATGATGATAATGTTGGCGATAATAGCTTTGTGTATGGTTCGAGCCCCTATTCCTTCGAAGAAGAAGTGCTATGTGAGGCCAAGAAGGCAGAGAAAAGAAAGAAGAAGACTGAAATGAGCAACATTTCTTCAAAGGGGTCAAGAGCCAAAGCAAAAGGAAAGGCTAAGGGGATAACAATAGACATGACCAATGATCATCCAGAAACCGCCTCTGAGATCATACAAACTGAAATAATGGACCCATTCAAGAGGTCTATAATCTTCAATGAAGGAGAAGAAATGACACATTCTTTCTACAAGGAATCAATCCAAGAGTCTGATAATCATGAATGCATTACCAAGACGGAGGTCAATCTTCCCATGAATATGGATCAAGGTTATAATCAGCATTATGGGGCGTTAATGTTGAAAGATCAGGGTTCTAGCAGCAACTACAATGCCATTCTGCCTCAAAACTTTGATTGTGACTACAATCCAAACCCTTTTATTGATCAACTCTTTTGTGGAGTCACCAACACAAATTTCTTCAGAGGTATAGTTTGAATTTTAGAAGCTTTTCTAACCTAAAATATGATTCATATATCTTGGCATTCTATGATATGTTTCTCATTCTTGTTTTTATTTGGCAGGGTTCCCATAAATCCTGATAATTTCGGAGAACTATGCATCAAATTCAAACATGTAAGGCAAATAGTCCTTTATTCCCCTTGAATATAAATTAAATCTTTGGTTGTCTGTGTTCTTCTGAACATGTTATCTGATCTTATATGTCATTGATCATCAAGATTTATTTTCTAAGATACTATTTGTCTACCTTAATATATTTTAGCTACAGTTTTCAAGTGGTATGTAACCTTTACAGTATTTCAATTTGAAGACGAAGCAGCAAATTATATAAATTTGATGAAACCCAATCCATTCCAAGATCCATACATAATTTTGATTAGGTACTACACACAAAATTGTTTTAAGACTAAGTAATTTACAATTTAACGTTCCGTATATAAAGCTCTACATTAATTAGTTCCTTAAGCCCTAATTTCCATTAGGACCTATTACAGTATGCATGATGATGACTGTTGATGCTCACATATACAAGACTGTATCCACACACAAACATGTAATGCTTGACTAAGTTAACATGCACAAATTGAAATGAAACTGAGCACTAGTGTGTAAACTGGAAGCGTGCCATCGAAATATGCTTAGGAATGCAGGATAGATCTTAGTGTTAATATTATTGTCTACTGATGTATATCTATTATCTTGCTCAGATAATGATATTTTCAATGATGCATATGATTTTGCCTTTTGAAGGCATACATTAATTGAGTTTATTGGCTTTTAAAGTTCGGTTTTGGACAAGAGGATTGTTAACTCCTACGTTTTTGAATAGGATATGAAGTGATCTGCTCAAGTCCCTCTCTTTTGACTACAATCTGTAAGTTCCTTAGTGCTTCAAAATTATTTTTGTAAACATTCACAACTTCCAGATATCCATTTCAATTTATAATGCAATTTAGAATCTAGTCGGAAATTGCAAACGCCATTTATCCTATAATACTATATATCTGGAACCATATTACCTCATTTGAAAAGCTAATGGAAATTTATTAGCGATATACTGTATTGCCACGGTATTATATAAGACCACATCTGAAAATGTGAGTGAGACGGCAAAAATCAAGATATATGGTTTCAAAGAAAAATGATTTAATAGTGTTTCAAAAGAAATGTTCAAAAGAATGCTGCAAAATTTGAATAAGTTTTTCTCATTACTGTAAATTTATTAATTCTAATAATTAGCTTTGCAAATAAAACATATACATGTGTGTGTAGTGTATAAATAATTTGGGAGCAAATATATGCTAAAAATGGCATGTCTTCCGAAAAATTCCAACAGGTATGAAGCATTATAATTTTGGCTTAGTCAGTCTCTTCGAAATTATTTTCGAAACTAGCTAATTACACCATTTATATGCATGATGGACCATAACTTGAAAAGAACAATAGAAAGTTTAAACTCTTTCAAAAAGAAATTCACCGTTATCTAAAATTAATCAGTCACTACTACGAAGCTCATGGAAAATGTTTAACCTAAGAACTAGATAAGAACTGAGTATATATATATTTGATGACTCACGTATGATTGTTTCTTACATATATAAACGCGTCAATCTTAAAGCTTCGTGCGTTGTTGATTTAGATAAAATTACTAAACAATTCTTGTAACGAACTAAAGACAGAAAGAAATACCCTGTATATACAAAGACAAAAGTAATGCAGCTGAGAGATAAAGAGAGGGAGACCTTTAAAACTGTTCCTCGTTGCTTCAAAACAGAATAGCACTCCAAAGCAGAGAATACAACCTTGTTATGTTTGAAGAATATAGAGTTCAAGAATATATAAGCAGTCAAAAGAACTTTAGTAAATATAAGAGAGAATTAAAGCTAGAAAGGAGAAATTATTTCATTTTTGTTGCTTTTTTTTTTGCTTCAAACTTCATCTTCATAGCATGACAGACTAATATCTAGACTTGGCTAGCTGGATTAGTTAAGTTACCTACGAATAATCAACAATATTTAATTAACAAATGCCTGAAAACTGATTATCTCAAAAAGATTTTGTTGAAAGGCGGAAGTAACTTTATTATATAAAATTTCACATGTCAGATCATCCTATGAAATAAACTCGCAGAAATAGCTGATTATAATATTCACATAATATCTTTCCTACATGTCTTTGTGGTACTATTTAATAAAAAAAAATTATTAGTCTGATCTTGAGTGGACACCCACTGCGTCCAATCTTTAAAGGATATCTTTGCTAGAGATGATAAATTTACAGTTTAATTACAGAAATTTTATAGAAAAGTATATCTACATCACATTCCAACTTCATCTATTTCTAAAAAAAGGTGTTAATTAATACATTTATTAGTCTTAGACACACATATATAATGAAAAATATGATATCCATGAAAAAATTGCTTCTTGATATAACATAAAAAATAGAAAATTTATTGAACCAAAATTTTCTTTTATTTGTGTAAAGATGTTTTGACAAATTTATAACAATATATATCTGTGTGTGAAAAAAAGAAAAAAAAACGAGTGAAGTTTAACGTAAGTCAATCTAAATGGGCCAAATTAGGATATAAATGGGCCTAGAGTCTGGCTTAATCATGAAAGAGGCCCATTACGCGTACGTTGCTTGCCCAGACAGTTGGAGAGGAAAGCTATAGAAGAAAGAAAGCAGAGGTGGGGTGAAAGGAAGGTAGGCAAAAAAAAAAAAAAAATGGAGTCACCGAAGAAGATAGCTCATGAGATCGGTGGTGTGAAGAGAGACGCTCTTCGGTTTGGTCTCAACGGCGTCAAGAGCGACATCGTCGGATCTCACCCACTCGAATCCTCTTACGAATCCGTAATCTCTCTCCCCCCGATTTCGATTTCTTTGTTTCAGTTAGCGATTGAATCTGTTTGTTTCTCGGAATAGTAAGCTTGATTAGCTTAGAAAGGAGAGTTTAAGGAAGCTTGATTAGCTGATTGGGTTTTGATTCGTTCTTAATAATATCTCACCAGTTACCTTAATTTTCAGGGAAAGAGATCGCACGAGGCGATGAAGAGGGCTATCATTGGGCATACCTACGGGACTGCACTTCCACTCAAGATGGATATGGACAGGCAAATCCTCTCACGGTAAAGCTTCTTGTTTAAGGTTTCAATGGCAATGTGCTTTACTCAAGTGTTTGCTGGATGATCCACAAACACTATTTGGCTGTATTGTTCTCATTTTTTCCCTTTTTTTTTCTCTGTGTAATGACTTTTATAGGTTTCAGAGACCTCCTGGACCAATTCCGTCGTCTATGCTAGGTTTAGAAGTCTACACAGGAGCCATTGATGACTTTGGTTTTGAGGATTACTTGAATGGTAATTGTCCTATTGCAAATTTTCTCAGTATGCTACATTCACTTCTCTAGATCAGTGGGCACCAGTTTGATGCTATCTCAGTATGCACTAGCAGAATATGTTTATTTTGGTTTGCAACGGCGAATTGTCTTCAAAGCATTTTGTTCATTTTTATTCTTTAAAGTTCATTCTTGACACCAATAGGCCAGGTTGTTTAATGGTTTTGAAATTTTATATTGTTTATCTGAATCTTGTAAAGTATTTTCCATCTTTTGCAGATCCGCGTGACTCGGAGACATTCAAGCCTGTAGACTTGCACCACGGTGTGGAAGTTCGTCTTGGTATGTCTAAGGGCCCGGTTGCCCCCAGTTTCATGTAAGGGGGGTGGGGGGGGGGGGGAGGTTTTATTGGATGTTATGTCTTTTAGCTTTTGAATGATGAATCAAGTGAGATCGTTTTGTAAACTTATTTTGACTAATCAATATGACCAATCGATTATAGTATTTTGAGGTTTTTAGAAACTACTGGTGATTCCAACAAAAGCTATCGAATCTGAAAGAATCATCAAGACCTCATAATGTTTCCTAGTGTTGAAAAAAGTTTCATTGATTCTGCTAGAAGAACTTGGGAGATACTGAGAGGAATATATAAACTTTTCTTTTGTTTTTAAATGATTCATTGAATCAGATTTACTTTCTTTTTGAGCAACGAGATTTTATAAAATAAAGCAAAGCAGGAAGAGTTTGGGCCCGAAGGCAATAACTAAACAACAGAAGAAGGATAATGGGCCTTAAGAGTCTGTTTTGCTAGAAAATCAGCTTCTCCATTTTGGAAACGAAAGATGAACTGAAAGTTGATAAAAATAAAAAGCGACGAGAGATGATCGATATCCTGTAGAACACCGTAGATCTCTGTAATCTGGCTTTTGCTGACGATTGCTCTGATGAGCGTTGAGCAGTCCGAGAATATTGTTGTTGAGTGGATTGACGATTAGATCATCCTCTCGATCCCGTTAAGGATCACAATTGCTTCGGCCATGAGTGGGGAAGAGACTGAATCGACAGTTTGAATTCCTGATAGGTTCGTAGGCGATCGGTCTCTGTATATGCACCAAGCGATTCCAGCTCGCTTCGAGGAGACGTCTCAGGCCGCGTCAACGAAGCATGTGATTTCACAATTCGAGGTCGGGCTCTAACCATTCGACATGCTCTTATTGCCTATCTTCTACACAACCCCTTTTCCCTCTCCCAATTTTTCAATCTATCTCGTTGTCACTTGGGCGTTGAAGAATCATCTTGTGTAAACACAAAAAAAGAACAGGAATATCACCTTTCCAAGTAAGTGTCATTTTCATGAACATACGAATGTTAAAATTAAAGCAATGCAATAGTTTCAAAAGAGAATGTAAAACAAGACTTATTACTTTTATATTAAGTATTTCAACATCTTGAGAACCACATGTTCTATTTTCATAACTTCTTTTACATGCTATCAGTGACGTTAGCTCTAGCTAACGCTAATCATGACCGGCTCAATGGTATTATGGGCTTTGAGACAATTTTTTAATTTTCAAACTATTATTTTTAAAAATTTTTTTGATAGATATATTTTTTTTCAAAATACTAGAAGTGTTTTTAAAAATAAATTTATGAAATAAAAAAATTGGACCCTTTTTTCATTCTTATTATAAAAATACACATATATATATTTTTTAAATTGGGCTCTTTATCTATTAAGAAATAGGAGGCAACGAATTGGGTCCGGGGCGGTCGCACCGTTTGCCCCCTATCTAAGCCGGCCCTGACGCTAATGTAAGCAATTTGAGCATTTATAAAATAAAACAATATCCAAAACATATAGTATAATATACCATACACAAAAATGAAAAAAAAAAACAGATCAACAAGCAAAACTGTTGGAAACAATGTTTTCTCTTAACTAAAAAGACAACAACACCATGAGCATTCATGATAGAACTGGACAAGATTGAATAGTTTCGATGTTAAAAAAGGTTTTTTTGATCTGTACGATTTCTTCTACAATCATCACAACATTAAGGGATGTACAGATTCGTCCCATGGGCCTTACCTCAAACCTCTCATAGCGAACTGCTCCTTCGCACAACTGAGAAGTACACAAAAGAGAGTTTGCATCAATATAAAAATCCCAACTTGCACGGGAAGAGTATAATTAAACCAATGTAAAAGTTACCTGCAACGTGGTATGGAGCAATTGGGATCTTGGCAATGATATGCGTGAATACGTATTACCATCGCAAAATGGACGCAAGTTTTACAAGCTCGCTGCTTTTCGCACACTTCAGTATGATTGAATAATATTTTGGCAACACTGCATTTAGGGTGCGAGCACGGACCAGCGGCCGTAGATCTGCATGCATGTGCATGTAACAAAGCATCCAGTATCTCAATAGTCTGCAAGTTGAGTAGTTAAAAAAAGGTCAAAAATATAAACCAAAGAAAAAGAAAGTAATATATTAAAACCTGCTTGCTACTCACCACTACAGTTCTAGGCGGTATTCCGTGAATACAAGGGGTTACGGGGAAGAGATGACGCAGACGAAGATATTTACTATTGCTATAGCATGAAGTGCAAGCTCGGTAAGATGGACAGCACAAAGAAGTGTAGTAAATCGTTGTCGAAACATCCTTTTGGCAGGACGTGCAGGTCACTACTTGAAGGAGAGCACCACTGGATATCTGAGACTGGTGAAGCTTGTTTGAAGTGTGAAGATGGTGAAGTATCATCATAGAAGAGTTCTTGGCGCGTCGAAGAGTGTCGAATCTGTAGTTATGCTTCTGAGAGAAGCTTAAGAACATTTGTCTGCTTTCGAACGTGTTGTTTCCTAGGATGACATCATTATCTTCTGTTGTAGACTGTATGTTCATAATGGCCTGTGAAAGCGAGTGCTCCTCCCCGTTCATAGTATGTGTGTGTTCCCCAAGAAGCTCTTCTTCTAGTTCATGACATCTGTTTGCATAAAAGAAAGGGTTTAGGTGAAAAACAAAATGCAAAAACAGAAATACTGAGGTGAGAAATCATGTGAATCTCTCAAAAAAAAAAGGTATTTAGTTATATATTTACATATATATATTTTTAAAACAATTGAATTAATATGTGAATGTCACATGTAGAAATGATTTTTTCAAAAACATGAAAGTTTCTTGTTAAGAAACTTTCTATATACTATCTTTCCTACTTTTCAATTATTTATATCCAATTAATGGTGAAGACAGGATTAGATACTATCATTGAAAATGATTTGTAGAGATAGAGTACCTTTGACACAATTGAAGATCCTTGCACTTCTTGCAAAACCATCTCAATCCAGACAATATGGTCTCCGAGCATCGTGTGCATGTATAATGCAAGTCCACCACGATGAAATCCTCCTTTTGGTTTGATATCCGTATTCCAAGCTATACATAAAACATAATAGTTAACAAATAAACACCCTGAAATGTATACATATTCAAACTCTAAGTGCATATGAATAACAACCTTTCGCATCAGGAGAATATTTTTAGCATCATTGGAGTCCTTAATTTTGTTGCCCTTTAGTGCTCTTCTAGAAAGTGATTTAACATTCTCGACTCCACTCTCGGTTTCTTGACTCATCAGAAGCTCAGCACTAGAGGACCAGAAAGATCCTTCAAAGTAAGGCAACCGTGCAGCTGTAATATTGCATGTCGGAACGAAGAACCGATCATACAAGTTTGTAACATTCGTCACCACGCTCTGCTCCTTGGCTTTATCCAGCATTGACACATACCTAAAATAATGTTTTTTTTTTTTGAATTTTAAGTTTAAATCCAATACTTCCACACCAAACATAAAAAGGAAGAAAAGAGACTGACCATTCACGAAGCTTCTTAGTGCTGGGGGTTTGCTGAGTCTTAGGATGAGAGTACATAACGAAGTCTTCTCCTTTCTGAGGTGGACACGACCATATATAACCCGTTGTGAAACCTCGAAACTTACAATACTCAAGATATCCAATCTATAAAAAAAAGGAAAATAAATAAATGAGACGCATGTCAATAACAGTTTAGGTCTAAAACAAAGAAAAAAAAATAAGGGAATAGATTGTTACCAGTATTTCATGATAAACGAAAGTTCGAAGAGCTTCTCCTGAAAACGTTACTCTCTCGGGTCTAAAGTACTTGACGGAGTCGAGATAAGAGATGTATACGCTGCGTTTGTTTGGTTGACTACATTCCGATCCAAACTCTTGGACTAACAACGCAAATATGCATACATCAACTCCTTCAATTTTCTGAAACAGAAGAATCACCTGAAACAATCCGAAACAAATTAAAATTTAAAATTAAGTTTGATGAGACTCAAAACTAAAATCAATTGGTATAAGTGGATAATTTAAGATCCCTCTTCCAACATAAGTTTTTGTCCCTAATACTACTAAATTTCTTTTATTAACATGGAGTATCTCAGATCTATAGAAGAGTCTAGACTAACTTTTAAAAAGAGGTGTAGTTCACATATATACACTCTCTCCGGTATTCAAATGTAAACCCTAAACAATAGGCATATATTCGTGTGACCATATGATAGAGTGTAATGGGTGCTTTCTAACCCATGTTGCTTAGCAACCCAAAGTTCGCTTGCCAGTACACCATCACTTGGTTTAATACTACTAACTCATTAAGGAAAAATGAATTCAGATGCACCTTCGATCTGTAAGGGAATTCACTAGGATAGTGTTCGTCGTGAAGAAAATCCGCAAATGTTTTGTTGATATGTGTGCTTTTGTCAGCTGAGAACACGACCCTGAGAGTAAGATCATCTGGTAGTGATACCTGGAAAGGAAAAGTAACAAGTTCAGTATATATACACTTTCAGACCAAACCTCAAGACACAAAATCATTCTTACATCATCAAGGCTCTTCCCAGTAGCCTCTGCGGTTTGGCGTCTTTCTTCTTTGAGCCGCTTCGTTAGCCTTCTCTCTATAAAGTGGCTTAGGATGGTTTCAGGCAAATCTTTCGCCTCCAAATCCGTATTGTCATGAACTCCCACGCTTTCGTTACTCCTACGCTCCTCTAACAGGCAGTAGGGACAAATGTAGTCTGAGGTTTTGTCAGTGTCTTTTTCTGGATTGTAAAGACCACATATCTGATGCTGCCATTTCCCGCAAGATTCGCAAGCAACCCACTGTTCAAACAAAACAACGTAGCTATGTAAATGTACTGAAGAAATATATATATAGAGAGAGAGAGATGAAGCTTACAGCTTCTGTGTCTTGATTGTTAGCGTTATTTAATTTAAGCATATTGGCCTTTACGATATCGACTCCAGATAACGTGAACTTTTGGCGTCTACAGTGATCGTAACATGGACTACAGATTTGATGTTGCGCACCGCTTATTGTTTCCTCTGGGATGTAATATAGAGATTCATCTTGGATGCGGTAGTTGCAAAGCGAGCAGTAGAGTGGTGGTGCTGGAAACAAGAGTTCGCTTTCGCCACACAGTTGACATGTTTCAATATTCTTGAGCTCAACACGTCCCTCGTGGAGACTCTTTAAATGCATTTCTATTTCTTCTTCTGTGAAACGTTCCACCAGTGAGACGTCTCTCTTTTTAGGCTTTTCCAAAGGCACTGTTGTGTCAGCTGTATTAGCCTCGCCCTCGCGTTTGGTCTGTTCATCACTTTCCATCGGTTCAACAACTTCCACTCCAGATCTTAGTGTCTCATCATCCTGAGGAGGAGGATGTGCTTCGACTCTCTGTCGCTTTGATGGACAGTGATGACCACTATCTGACGGTAATATTTCTCCAAGGAACACCACATCCTCATCCGTATCATCATCTGGTACTCCGAGATGATAATTAGATCTTTTGGATCTATAACACTCTTTGTCAATGTTAGCATCTGGCTGTATGCTCAACTGCTGATTAGGCACGGCGTTAAGATTTGGACGCATCACACCTTTGTTAAATTCAGGCATCGAGACTGAACTATAAACAATTGATTCTGCACATTTTTTCAATCAAAGGAACATTGACATGTCAGGATGTGCTTGAACTCTCAGAAGAAACATTAATAGAAAAAAAAAGAGATGGTAACCATCTTGTATAATCTTATAATGGTTTAGCTTGTTGCACAAGTTAGACTGGACTGTGAAAAGAGATGAACAAGCATACAGAACCCAGCTGAAAGGAATCAAGCAAAATCACACTCGGTTTCACAAAGCTACAAGCTTATTCATGTAACTAGGCGTTGGTGTTTTACCAAAAACTGAACCAATGTTCACAAATATTTATATGGTTCAAATTATCTTGTATACGAAAAATTGATAGAACTGAAAATTCATATTTGAATATCCAAAATATAATTTATATATCTAAAAAGATTCGTAAATTGGAACCAAACTTGATTGGATTTTTTCTGATGGATTAAATTTTCTTGTCAAAAACCGAAAAACAAACTAAAAACCGATTTTATAAATACCCCAATACCCCTAAAGATGCTAAAACAAAAGAAAAAATGAACCGCAAACGAAAGGAAGGTTAAAATGGATTTTAACTAATATATAAATGATATAAATCAATCAATTGATTACTGACAATTAGTTATAGGTTGGAATTTCATTTTAAAATATGATATCATAGCCAAATCAATGCAATCAAACACAAATAAGATCCAAAGTTGGTCCCATAGATAGAAGAAACGAAGTTTTAATATATATAACTATGTGCGTGTTACTGGCAGTCTATCAATAAAACAAAACAATCCCAAAATTGATGCAACATTAAAACATTGTCCCCAAAATCTAATTTCGAAACCCTAATATTTGAAGCTACAAGGGGCGATCATGATACATTAATTAGATATGGCATCCATTCTCCGACAACACCCTAAATCGAGAAAGAAGGTGGAGACGAACCTTAATCGGGTTTGTTTTTTTGAGAAATACGAACCTTAATCAGTTTCAAATTGTTTACTCTGCTTGGCTCGCGCGCAAGTGGAGAAGACAAATAAAGAAGTTGAAAGAGAAAGTCTCTGCTCTGACTTGGTTGGTCTATGTTGTTGTTATTAGGCTTCCGGCAATTTCTTAATGTAAAAGGCAATGTAATGACTATTGCTTATTAAAATATGACCACTGATTTGTAATAATATTCATTGAGGATTTTTCTGTCATTAATGTATTTATTATTCTTAGTTTTATCTGTTTAATTTCGGCTATTTTCTAATCGCTCAATTTGGGTTTAGTATTTTCTGGTCAACAAAATTTCACCCATTATATTTACTTACCTTATCTTCTGGTCAGCAAATTAAATTACTTAATATATAAAATTTAATCTTTTCAGTAAAGTAGAACTGTTTTTTTTTTGTTGTAAATAATAAAGTAGAACTTTTCACCACTTACCATTATCTTCTTTTTATTCGTGTATGATTTTCTTGTGTTTAAATTCTGCATATTAAATAACATGGTATTAATTAGGAGATCTCATCTTTGTTTATAGAACTGATCTCATGAAGGTGAAAATCTGCATACTGAACTTATCTCGTCCTTAAAGTATAAGGATCTTGAGAAATGTTAATACAACTCTCCTCAGCATATTATTAATTGAAATTAATAACATTTTGAAATGAAAACATTATAATTTGATTGATAGAAAATGTGAAATAGCTAAGATAACATGCATTAATGAGTGAAATGTGAACAATTTTATTAAATAATTAAGTATATATATAATATATCAAATTTATATGAACTATAAAGTTTATGTCAAATAAAATATATAAATATATACAATTTTATCATATTATAAAGTATATACATGATAAATATAACAAATTTATATGAACTGTATATTTTTATGTCATATTAGTTAATCAATAAATTTATATTATAATTAGTTAGTCAGTAAACTTATATTATAATGTTTAGTATTACTATTTGATAAATATTTATCACATAATCAATATTCCCTCTGTTTTACTATTTGATAAATATTTATCATATAATTTATATTATCTATGTTTCATAATACATGATGTTTTACCTTGATGCACAAATATTAAGAAATTTAACTTTTTCTAAAAAGTGATTTTAAAAATATAATTTAAAAATCATTCAACCAATTATAAAAATGACTATAAAATCTAACTGGTTTACACAGTTTTCAATAAAGTTAAAAGTAATATAAAATATTAAAATATCATCTATTTTGAAACAACAAACATTTTCTCAAATATCATCTATTATGAAACAGAGAGAGTAATATTCTAAATTGTATATATGATGTACATATATTATATTCATAAATTATAGTTTGCACAATTCTATCAGTGTATTATAAATTTACAATGTGATCTTTGTAGCATTTATGATCAGTTTGTTAATACAAAAGAATCTATTTACTATTTAATTATCTAGTAAGATTTGCCAACAAAACAATTTCTTATGGTTTGTTATATTCCCCTTTCTTAAGGGTCGAACTTTGTCCACAAGTAATTGATTCAGTGAAAAAAAAACAATTGTTGCAATCTACTCCATAGATTTTTTCTTCATTTGTTATCTATATTTGATATTTAAATATCTATAGTAAGATTTGTCAAAAAAAAATTAGTTACAGTCAACTTACGAATTATTTTTTCCTAATATCATGCATTTAATATTTAAATATATATAGTAAGATTTTTCAATCAAAATCATGATGCAAGATACTCTCAAGACTTTCTCTTTTTTAACAAAAAAAATTCAAATATACCTTTACTAACAAAATATTCCAAAATGATATTTTCTTATAATCATAATATGTTTTGGAATTTATTAGAGAATATTTTATTTCATAACTTATGAAAAAGGCGGATTACGTTGACCAATCTTATTGTTAATTGAGAACACGGTAAAG
This sequence comes from Brassica napus, assembly GCF_020379485.1. Taxonomy (NCBI): domain Eukaryota; kingdom Viridiplantae; phylum Streptophyta; class Magnoliopsida; order Brassicales; family Brassicaceae; genus Brassica; species Brassica napus. The sequence continues at coordinate 22,229,912 of NC_063440.1, forward strand.
TGAAAACATTATAATTTAATTGGTCTAAAAAGCGACGTAGCTAAGATGACGTGTATTGGTCTAAAAAATGACTCTTATATTTTTAATTTGTAGATTACAAGTTAAAAATTGTTGAAAGCAATATCTTTATTGTTTTCGTTATTTTAACGGTTGCTCACATTACTGATCTTATATCTCTTGTCGGTGCATTAATATCACTTCATCCTCAATTATCATGTTATGCATTATAATGCATGTCGTGATTATATCATGCAATGCATCCTTCTTCCAGTAACGAGATGATCCTGCTATGATAGAAAATTTGGATTGCATGACTCCAAATGCCTGTTCAATATCTTCTCGACATGTTTCTTGTTTTTTTCTGCAAAAGTTCCTTTTTTACCTTGGAGAATTCTTATTGTTTGAACAAGAATTGAGTATTCTGGATAAATACCATAAACTAAATAATAATACATGTTATATTCTTTTATTTGAATAATGTAATTAACTGGAAAAGTGATACAGTCTGCAAATTGTCACGCCCATACACTTGGACAATTTTTTCACTTCCAACATTCAAGGAAATCCACGTTTTTGGCTAATATTGAGAAGCCTTGCAACGTCTTCTGATGTCGGTGAGCTGAGATACCATTCTGAAAACACTTCCACAATTCTTCGGCAAAATTTTTTTATGCATTCAATTGTTGTAGGTTTTCCTATTTTGAATATATTCGATCTGAACAAGAAAGAAGATATAATGGTACGAAAAACCGTTAAGAACAACAATAACAACAACCATCTTCGGTTATAGAAAATTTGTTTGGTCAATATTTTGATAATTTGGAGGTTTCAGATCAAATTTAAATGACCATTACTGTTGTTGTAATATTTAAATTTGTGTAATAATTATGTATTTATATAATTTTTTAAAAAAATTCTTAAGTTTTTTTTGTAATATTGTTATTTTTAAATCTAGTTTTAAATATTAAATCTTATTTTAAATATTTGTTTAATTTTATGTGTAAAAATTAATTTATAAAAATAAATTTGAAATATTTATAAAATATCATTTTTAAGGACTAAAAAATAAACGACAACATATTTAAGAATAATAAATGTGAAGTGTAATTGTAAAGACCAAAATGTAAGTAAAAAATATGAAAAAACTTCATATTTGAAATTAAAAATGAACTTATGTCTATAATCTAGATCAAGACTCAACCTTAGATTAGTCTTCTTTTTTGGTATATATATTTTCTTAATCTATCAAAAATGTTGTGATATTAGAGTTGTTTACTTTTGGATCAGTATACACCCTTTATTTTATTTTTCTTTTGATGTGTCACCAAATGTTGTAGTTGTTGTCCAAAATAATTTTTTTAAGTAAATATGACACTGAAAATGAAAAAAAAAAATTAACATAAGAGAAGAACTTTAAAACTACAAGAGATATTGGCAACAATTATCTACAAAAGTAAGATTTTTATCTATATTATTAAAACTGGAGTATTTTTTGTACTGTTTGAAAACATGGATAGGAGTATAAATGAAAATTGTTTGGAAACATGGATATCAATATAAATGGAAATTGTTTGAAAACATGGATATCAGTATTTTTAGTACTTTCTTTTATTTACACATTTATCTATTGCATTTACAATAAATTAATTAATTACTTTCTTTTTGTATTTCTTTTTATTTACAGATATATCAATATATATCTAACCAAATCGATATTCATATATTAACCATTATTAATATTTTACGAATATTAACTAAATAACATGTATTAAAGAGAGATGACATTTTTCTATATTACATCAAATTGCATAAATTTATAAAATTTATAATATAATATTATGTACACATAAAAAAATATTAGCAAACATCTATATAAAATAATATATTCTACTATATATGTAAATTACAAAACATAAAAATATACATGAGAGTTTTTATAAAATCAGCGTTTTATGAATTTACGTTGAACACAAGTTAAATCAAATATCTGTGCGAGAGCGCGAATCAAGTTCTAGTTTTAGTTATACTGAGAGATTGATTTCCCTTAATTTTGATACCCAATTATTATTTTTGGTTGATTTTGAAAAAAAAATCACTATTTTTACCTGCACTTTGTGTCCAATATTGGACTGGTGCAAGATATAAACATCAAATATCATTTTTTAAGTTGAGCACTAATAACTTTAAAAATGTCATATTTCATTGTAAATTGGGCAATTGTCAATAATAGCACATTTTGAAGTTTATGTCTCAAAAATAGCACTAGAAGGAGAAAGTCACAGAAATGACATTCATTAAAGGGTAAAATATCCCTAATACCCTTGGTTTAAAATTAAATAAACAAACAAAAATAAATAAAAATAAATAAAATAAAAATTAAAAAAATGAAAAAAAGATTTTTTTTTTTTATAGTTTCAGATTATATGTTTTCAGATTCGAAATTTTTATAATTTTTTTTTTCGAATTTTTTTTTTTTTTATTTTTTTTTCAAATTTTCTTTTTATAATTTAAAAATACTTTTTAAAACTGTTTTTAAAATTTTTATTTTTTATTTTTTATTTTTTTTTAATAAAATTTTAAACCCTAATTCCAAAACTCCACCCCTTAACTCTAAACCCTAAGGTTTGAATTAATTAACCCAAGGGGTATAAGTGTATATTTACCTCTTTAATGAAACCTATTTTTGTGACTTTGAACCTTGAGTGCTACTTTGGAAACATAAACTTGGTTTGGTGCTATCCTAGTCTTTTTCTCTTGTAAATTCTATATTTTACATAATTTAACATATATATATCGACAATTATAACAATGTCTCTATAACAACGTCCGTGCACGGGAAATAACAGTTAAACTAGAGATTGACCCGCACGCCCGTGCGGGTGTTAATTTTTACGGTTTTATAAATTATTTGTTATTTTATCATTAGTGTTATATATTTAAGATGTGTCGTCGTATAACTAATTGTATTCAAAATATTTGGATTGAATCGGGTAATAAGATTATTTTTGGTACAAATATACACTCTTTTCAGATACATTGGTTAATTAAATATTTTTATATTTCTACACATCAAAATCAAAATCATTCAGACCCGAGAGGATCCAACTCAAGCATCATACATAAATTTATAATATCCAAGTGGCGCCTAATTTAAAAATCCAAAAAAAATAATCCCGAAAGAAACAACTTGTACCTCAATGAGTATCCGAATGTCCATACTTAACTGATTTTGCAAATAGATTAAAAAGGAAACTCTTTCTATATATTTGGCAAAAATAAGAAAAATAGAAAGAATTTTTTATTTAATAAAATAGTTATATGAAGTGAAACATTAAGTGATAATAAATGTAATACTTTTTAATTATTTTGATTTAAATTATTATCTTGTTCATATAAACTATGCCTTTGAATTATGTGTTTTGCTATGTAATTTTTCACCAATTGGAACTAAGACAAAAGAAAGTTTTAGTAAAACATATTAAACCAAACTATTAACCATATGCAAAACTCGGTTATCTTACATTTTTATTTTTTTTATAATTGCACAAAGTTAATATTGATTAACTAATAAATAAAAATCTACATTATTACTTTTACGGTAAATATAATTAATGATGTGATATATTGTTAAAGTAATATAATTAATGAAATTACTAAAATAAAACTATACTTATATTTTTATACATTAATATTTGTTTTTCATAATTAGTGTTTTATATTTTATATATGTCGTAATATAACTAATTGTATTCAAAAGATCCGGATCGAATCAGATAATATGGTTATTTTTGGTACAAATATCCAAACCCGTTTCAAATACATTGGTTATTTAGATATTTTAGGGTCATATACATCAGAACCAAACTCATCCAGACTCAAAAGGATTCAACTCAAAACCTACACATAAATTTATAATATTCAAGGAGTGAGTAATTTTAAAACAAAATAAAACGATACCCGAAAGGAACGACTCGTACCTAAGTGGATATTTAGTGTTCATGCCTAACCGATTTTATAAACTAATATAAATGATATTTTTTATGTGTTTTGCTAAATTAAGTGAAACTGAAAGAGTTTTTTTTATTTAGTAAGCAATTATATTGAGTGAAAAATTAAGTGACAATGAATGTAATTCATTTTTATTATTTTGATTTAAGTTATGATTTTATTCACTAAACATGTTTTTGAATTATGTTTTTGGCTACGTAATTTTCCACTGATTGAAAAAAAAAATGTTATAGTAAAACAAATTAAAACAAACGCTTAACCTTATGCAAAACTCAGTTATTTTACTTTTTTGATTTTATAATTGACACAAAACTAATATTGATTAACTACTAAATAAAATCTACACTATTATTATTATGGTAATATAATTAATGATGTGAAATATTGTTAAGACAATATAATTAATATGAGTGAAATATGGAAATACAATTAATGTAGTACTGCTATCTTCGTTTCCAAACAATTTTCAGTTATAGTACTATTCATGTTTCCAAACATTACTAAAGTGTACTTCAGTTTTAATAATATAGACTAGATTTTGACCCGCGCAGGCGCGCGGGTATATATTTTGAAAAATATGTTGATATTTGTTTTTCATGTAATTATTAGGATTTGGAAAAATGAATCCGAGGAACATAACCGATACCGATCCAAAGATATAGTACCAAACCCAAACATAAATTGATTAAATATTCTAATTATTCAAAATTTTGTTATTTAGAGAACCGAATCTGATCTGAACCGAAGTATTTAGTTATCCGAATTTATCTAAAAATAGATTTATATACTTATATATATTAATTATTTTTAGATTTAACGTATATAAAACATCAAAAATGATACTTTTAAATTGGTTTAAATACTTGAAAATATATATAGATAGTCAAAAGTAAATATCTGAAATAGTTAAAGTATACTCAAATCACCAAAAATACTTAAAATAATTATTGATTTCGTATCCAAAATTTTAAATCAAGCCAATTGATATGTTAAGTTTAAGTATTATGACATATGTTATTCAAATTTATACGTAATATATTATTTTATTTATACATTTTGAGAAATTTAAAATATATAATGATTTAAGACTTTAAAAATAATTTAAATTAGTTATCCAAACCCAAACCAAACCCGCAAAGATCCAAATCGAACTCAAACCAAAATTTAGAAACATTCTAATAAGGCTGAAACCTTTGACCCCGAAAACCCAAAATACAAACCGATCAGAACTAAATCCGTATGGGTATCCAAAAGCCCATTCCTAGTCATTATTATATATCGTATTTTATCATCATATAATTAATCGTATTTTATATGTACCATCATATAAGTAATCATATAATTAATAGTATTTTATACATACCATCATATAAATAATTACATATATTATATTTTTAAAACTTAATATGAAATATGAAAACCATAATTTGAGTTGGTATTTCAAATTGGGCTTTGTATTATATTTTTCTTATATATATTGACAATATTTTTTTATAATGGTTATTGAAAAATAGTTTAGTAAAAATCCATTTTTGAATATATGTATATTTTTGAATCAATTTTTGATATAAATCAAATTTGAATTATTATTTTGATTTGAAATATGTATATAAAGTTTAAATTTTGTTTTATGGTTAGTTTAGAAAAATTTTTTTTAGGGAATTAGATTGACCTATTTTGGTATATTTTAAAAGTGGCCTAGATAACTTTCAATTTTTTAAAAAAACATAAGCCCATTACTTTTTTTCTTAATACTACTATCTTTGTTTTCAAACAAAAATATTTTTTTTTAAAAGAGTGCAATCCATGTTTCCAAACACTCCAAATTTTTAAAAGTCCTATTCAAGTCTCCAAACACTCCAATTTTGTACTTGAGTTTTAATAAGATAGATATATTTAAAGTGGCGACCGGCGGTTGATTTGACAAAATTCAAAATGTTTATGTCCCCACCACCACCTCTTCCCCCATTTCTTTAGTAACAGTAAACGAAAAACCCTAAAATTGCAAGAAGGAAAAAAATGGAGAAGAGGCTCCGGTCATCTCTCAAGACATCCGCCGAGGAATTCCTCTCCTCAGCCGTCAAATCAACCCTAAAATCCTCAAAACCGTCTCTGAAAACCATCGTCAACTCCGTAAAGCCCTCGTCGGACCTCTCATCTTCTCTCCCACTCGCTCTCCTCCACTCCATACTCCACCACACTCAATCCTTCCAGAATCCATCGCATCCTCCTCCTCCTCCTCCTCCTACTTCTCCCTCTAATTCGCCTCCACCAAAACGCCAACGTGGCAACGGACCACCACCCGGATCCGACTCGGAATCGGATCAGCAACAGCACCAGATCCTCGCTTCTCTCCAGGTCCTCTCTCATGTGCTCCACTTGTGCATTCTATCTCCCAAGAAAGCCTTCTCCGCCTCCGATCTACTCCCCGCGGCACAAGCTTTGCATAATAGTCTCATCCTCTTCGAGTCGGATCCGGTTCTGTGCCTGGAGATAGCCGGAGTCTGCGAGTCTTGGTGGAAGGAAGGGCTCATCGAGAGAGAAACTCTGATCATTCAGTTGTTACCGTTTCTGTTATCGAGGTCACTGACGCTGAAGAAGAAAGTAGACGTACATCGAGTCTACATGCTGAGGGAAGCGTTCGCATTGTTCGATTTCGACGACGAAGAGAGCATCGGAGATCTGAGGATGCTCCTCATGCGCTGCGTCGTTTCGCCTCTGTATTTGAAGACAGAGGACGGCCAGAGGTTTCTCTCTTTCGCGTTCGGGCTCAGCAGGCAGCTGATGAAGTCGGGACTCGCCGTTGTTAAAGCTCAGATTCCTTTCGGGAGGAAGTCGGTGCTGGAAGGCTTCGGTGGGATTCTGTTTAGAGCTTGGAGAGAGGTTGAGGATGATTTGAGAGGTGAGATCGAAGAAGGTTTTATGCAGGGGATTGTTGATTGTGCTATTCACGCCGGTTCGTCCGCCTTTGCTGCTTCTCTAAGGAAGGTTCTCGGAGGGTTTATTAGCCAGAGGACTACTCAAGGTGTTGAGAAGCTCCTCTTTGGCCTCGCTGAGCCTATGATATTCCGATCGTTGCAGGTTAGTTCTCTAACTTATTGTCTAAGATGCTTGTACATACCTTGAACTAGTATTCTAAAGATCGGTCTAGGCAGCGACTAGGCACCCGTTTAAACAATAAAACTCTATAAGACGCCTAACCACCACCTAGTGATTTTTTAGGATATTGCCTAGAACTTAACTAGCCTGCTCTGATAACCATTTCAGGTTGCAAATTCAAATGTTCGTTTAAACGCGTTACATTTGCTTCTGGATCTTTTCCCAATGGAGGATCCGGATGCAACAAAAGAAGAGAAAGATAAGCTGCTTGACAAACAGTTCTACTTGTTGGAAAAACTAATGAGCGATGAATGCCCCGATGTAAGGTCTGTTGCTGTGGAAGGTCTCTGTCGAGTTTTCTATCTTTTCTGGGAAGTGATCCCGTCGCCAACGATTACCAAGATCATCACCAAGATCTTCAACGACATGTCGCATGAGTCTTGCAGTGAGGTTAGGCTTTCGACGGTTAATGGTATAACTTATCTCCTCGCGAACCCTCAGTCCCATGGTATTCTTAAGGTGCTTCTGCCAAGACTGGGGCATTTGATGCTGGATAGTGTTACTTCTGTACGGGTTGCCATGGTAGATTTGCTCCTGCTCTTGAGAGATGTGCGTACTTTCCAGTTTAACACGGTAGTGAGTTTGGATGTGTTATTATCTGTGCTTGCTTCTGACCAAACTCATGTTGCTAAGGGAATCGCACGGCTGCTGATGCCATCCTATTTTCCATCGAGAAAGAGAGCTGAGGAGGCCTGCACGCGATGTAGGACACTCATAAACAGAAACCCACTTGCTGGTGCAAGGTTCTGCGAGTTTTTAGTATCTTTAGGAGCAACCCTTCAATCTGCACGGCAGCTGGTGGGATTCTTCTTGGATTCGATCTTGTCAGATGATGATAAGCTAGAGGATAACCAGATTGAAGGCTTGCTTCTTGCTGCGTACCATCTCTGTAAAGATCTGGTTGCTGCTGATTCTGGGTGTATGGCCTCTCTTAAAGAGTTGTTACCTGGAGAAAAACTGAAAAGCTTGCTAGCTTTTGCACCCACTGCGCAGGCTCAGTCAGCTGTCTTTGATATTCTTGCTATGGTCTCCCCTGAAACCGTCTCTGAGGTACTAGAGGATTGCATGAGTTTGGTTGTTAATTGTGGTGGTTTGCCTGGTGATGAAGGAAGACAGGTCGAGATTAGGTCTGTACACAAGTTACTCCTGTCTTCTAATGCGTTTTCTGACCTCATTGGAACTTTTACCAGTACCCTGCAGAAGACTGCGTACCGCTGCCAGATCAATTTCGGCGATGAAGTAGAGAGAAAGAATGTATACTCAGCGACGAGGAAGAAATCAAAGTCCTCTAGAAATTCATCTTCCGCAAAGTGGAAACATGTTAGCGAGAAAAATGCAATCAGCTTCGAGGAAGATTATTCGGTAGCTGTAGGAATAGCATGGCAGATAAAGGATTTACTTATCATCGAAGATACTCGTAAAGCAATACTCGAGTCTTCTGATATTGAGGAGTTATGCATAGCCTTGAAAGTCGTCTCCCAGACTAGCATACTGCAAGCCATGGACGTGTACCCTGTATTAGCATATACTTCTCTTGCTTTACACATGACTCTTCGGAATCTTGATACGGATGCTCAGTTGAATGATACCGAGGCAAGGACCTTTTTGCTTTCCCTCTTGATTATTTACTCTTCATTACAGTCAGGTTACTAACTTTTTTTTTTTAACAGGATATTCTGGACCAAACAATGGGTCACATTCTAGGCTGTACAGAACAACTATTCCAGGCAGGTGACAATGGAACGTCAGACTCCATAGCTCTAAAGGCGCACCTTGGCAAGAAATCAAAAAGAAGAAATTCAAATGATGGTGAGCGTAGAGACGTTGAGTTCATTATGTAGCTCTGCTTATTGTTAGTAAAGAGTCAATGAAGAATACAAGTTTTTCTAACATTTTTATTGTGCTTCATGCAGCTTCAGAGGGTCTTAGATCAAAGGAAGGAGGTGTACTGAACAAGGTGAAGATGCTAACTGCGATTCTCAAGTTTATCGTTGAGTCTACAGAGATGGGTCTAGCTTCCCATTTCCAAGCAAGAATGCTGAAGTTCACATCTGCGTATCTGAAGTACGCCGTCTCCAGTTTCGACCACCATTCAACTGGTAAGTTACAATTTGATGATGCAGATTTGAAGGACATGATTCTGTGTGCCAAAAGCTCGATCAGTTATGCCGGGAAGTTGATAAACCTGGTGATGAGAGAAGCGTCATGCCCTTTGTTTGAAGCTTTTGACCTTGCAAATGACCTGCTTGATCTATTCACCGCGGTGGAGATATCGTTAGGGTCGGCTTATGCATCAAAACTCGTGACAGCTTTAAACCCTTGGATACCAGATTTGGTTCTTGCATTAGGACCTTGTTTCATCAACAATAACATCAACAACATGGAAGAAGAAGAAGAAGAAGAAGACGATTCATACACCAGCAGATTCAATCACATCAAACTCTGCTTTCCGACATGGCTTCTTACATGCGCGAAGCTTGAGCTACATGAAATGGATGACACGTCAGAATCACCTCATCTCCAACTCCCGGCACTGAAAAGACTGAGAGATACCATAGTTTCGTTGGTGAAAGGTAACTCAAAAGTGGTTGATGGAATCGGTTACGTTGTTTTGATGTGTTCAGCCGTGTGTATAGAGAAGAAAGATTACAGTACAGTTTTAGGGTTGTTGCGCTTTCTATGTGTGAAGTTGGTTAGTAGAGAAAAAGAAGAAGATAGAGAGTGGAAAGAGCTCGACACAATGTTGGTCTCGCTTCCGAGGATTTACCCAATGATAGAGAGAGAGATTGGTGAAGAAAGAGATGAAGAGGAAGTGAAGAAGCTCGAGGCCGCAAGAGAATTGCTTCTACCTGTGTGGACCTACCATGTCTATGAAACCGGAAGGTTTCGCATGATGGAGGAAGAAGAAGAATAGATAATGTTGGTTTAGAGCTGTGATGTGTTATATATTTGTTAGTGTGTTCATTTGAACTCTGAATCTCAATTTGATCCGAGTCTATGTGAATTCACACAAAGACAGGATTCAACACTTGTATTCTTAGAAAGAAGCGCACAACTTTTTTTTTTTTTAAAAAAGAACAAGCCAAAAGGCTTAAAAGAAAGTTAAAACTCTCTGATATCAAATAACTTTCTGTCCTTACAAATGATGCATTGAACACAAAGCTGACAAAATAAATGCAGAATCAGATAAAAAGGAGAAATATAGATATCCAACAAATCAATCAATACGTGATTGAACAAGCGGGCACAAATAAAATCAAGCTGGCTTAAGTGGATAATCTTGTGTCTATACTTTTGTATCTTGCAGCTGTGTAAGGAAACTCTGTGATGGTTCCATTTACACCAGCTCCATTGACATAAGAGTTTATCTCAACGGTTGGATCAGAGAAGAAGTCGAATGGTTGAGATACAAACTCGTTCTGAAACACCTCCAGATAAACCGGGAGCTTAGACTTGTGCAGCTTCTCCACAACATTGGTTTGCCTTATGATGAATCCATCGTCATATAAGGGAAAGACTGATTTTTTAATGATGACAACAGCGTTAGCGAACTTCTTTATGTCTTCGATGGCAGAGTCACTTATTATATCACCAATTTTTTCTTCAACTTTGTAGACAGTCTCATACTTGATGCTCTGCTTCTTGAAGTCAATAAGAACAGAACTGTTCGTTGACTGAATCATGGCCTTTGTTTTGGTTGTTCCATTGCCGTAACCAGTTTCCGTGAGAGTATCAAGAACTGCTTTTACCACGTCGAGCCCTTGCTTCTCTCTCAAGAACACTGCTTTCTGAAAAGGACACGAAACGAAAAAATATATATAGTGGCATTGCCCATAAGAAGACGCCACAATCTGACAGTTCAAAATCATTATAGCATCGGCAACTATAGAACACATGCAAGTCTCTTAATATTGTTTTGGTTGTTCCACATGCAATATTTCAATGTTGTATTTTTTAATTAGTAAGTTGACATTTCTGAAAGCACTCTTAAATAAGAATCACTCTCTTCTCTTTCCTATTTTTATTTATTTTTATTTATTTTAATCTTAAGAATATGATCAAGGACTCTCCAATGTGAATGCTCATAGAATCATAGCCGGGTCGTGGAGAATAGATCAGTCAAGGATTTTCCTTCAAGGATTTGCCTATGACTTCCAATCTTTTTGAAAAAATACATTAAAATAGGTTTTAAAATTTGTTAAAAAAAATTTTTATTAAAATTCTTACTAAATTGTTTATAGCTTCCAAAAATCTTAGGGGTAGCCCTGTAAGAATAACCAACAACTCACCTCAACACTGATCAAAACACCGGAGAGTGAAGTTGAGTTCTTTGCCAAGTTTAGAAACTCAGAAAGCAAGATAAAGTGGCCTGAATTTTTCTCATTCGGATTCCTGAACATAGTGTATACCCTGTAAGGGTTTGAAATCGCAGCTGCACAAAAAATAGTTGACTTAACGCTCAAGGTGTGTACTTTTTTAAACCATATAGTATCTTCTTTGGACCAAATGTAAACTTACGTTTTAAGGTCTGGATCTCAGACCATGTGAGACTAAAAGTGTATATTCCATCATTTGAGCTGATCTCAGGAACATGCCTTGAACGTTGCGCGAAAGGTGTCTGGGCGATGTTTGTGATGTTCAAGAGATCTATCGAACTTGAGCAAAAGGGTTTACCGTCGCAAGACATTTGGACTGAGCAGTCGATGACATCAGCACCATCTTTGATAGCCTTATCATATGCCATGTCTGTACATCCAGGATACTCCCCACTAGCTCCATTTTTTGATATAACCAGAAAATCAACTGAAGCATGAACCATTAATAAATATTCAAAGTAATTACTCTTAGAATATTTTCAATGTACTTATGTACTTTCTTCTAAAGTATAGAACTATATTATAGAGTTGATTTTGCTATAATGTATGTTTCTATAATAGAGTTCTTCTATTTTTAATTTTATGAAACATATAGAAGAATGTCATTTTTGTCTCTATATTTAGCGATATAAATAATTTTTTATATATTTTCTCTAAAAATAAAGAAACTCTATTATATAAAAACACACCAGAGGAAATTTGCCTCTATAATAAAAAAATATTTTAGAAAAAAAAAAAAAAAAAAATATATATAGAGTGAATCTAAAGGTGGATTAGATATTATCTTACTACCTTGTTTTGTAGCATTTCTTCCAAGATGGGAGAAGCAGTCTTGAAGAAAATACGAAAAGAAAATGATTAGAGTATCTGAGTAGTGTTAAAAAAAGAAGAGTATTTCCGAGTAATGTTGTTTAAAATATTTTAATAACTTTATTTTAATTATTTATATGTAATCTCTTTTAACTGTAAACATTACCGTAAACTAATTTTTATTTTGTAAAGTTTTAAACAATTTAAAGTGATTTACAGTCTTTTGTGATTATTGCAAACGCCAACAACCACTACGATTCACAGCCGATTACTACGATAAAACTGTCAAACCCTTAATACTCTTGTCTACAAAGAAAATTGTTTACCACTCCCAATTTGGTACAAATGCAATATTTTACTATTCGCTGAATCTAAAGATTTAGGTGCTTGTTGGTCTCATTTAAAATGATTCATGTAGATTTTTTAACATTAATACTGATTCTTAGTCAAAGTTAATTCCTAACTTGTATATTAAAGAGATAAAATTGTATGTAAAAAGTCATATTCAACTTTCCATTCCAAATTAGTCTTTATATACTAAGAACGTTATTTACGATCCAGCAAATATGACAACATCATAATATAGTTTATCATTCGTTGAATCTAACGATTCTTAAAGATTCGGACAATTGTTTCTTGTTTCAGTTTCTTCATGCATATATAGATGACAGATTTATTAACATTATTAGCAAAAGTGCAAATTTGCAAAGCTCCTAAAAGACAAATGGCTGTCAAATTATATATATTCACTATTACATCTTTTGATAAATAACTGTTTTCTTTCTAAAATATGTATTAAAAAAATATTATTCTTTAAAAAAAAATTGTAGTCAATCATTTAAAATTTATTCTTAATCAAAAATTATTTTCAAAATAATATAATAGATGGTTTCCATTCAACTCATCGATTTTAAAACTTATTTATTTGCTAAGAGTATTGCCTGTGACTCAAATAATTTGGCATATATAATTTACAATTCGTCGAACCTAAATATTCATTTTTATTACTTGAATGCTTCATGAATGAATTTATCGACATTAAAAATTAGTTCCAAGTTACAGAAGTGTTTAAAAAATGTATTTGAGATTTTCATTCGCTTGGAGCATAAGCGGAAATTTCAAGTTAGTCGGTTTATAAATAAATCAGAAACCTTAAATGTTATAGTTTAAAATAATTGTAAAAAGAAGGAATTAACAAGAAATATCAAAGTGGTGTTATTAATCATCCTACTATATAAAAAGGGCTAAATCCCTGGTTCCTAAGTCCTGCCACATGGGCAAAAAAATTGTGAGCCAATCAATATGCCATGTCACTATTTCACTACCGTTCTGGGCTTTAATCCAATAAATTAAAAACAGAGTTTTACCATTTTCACTTTCGGGCTGGCCCAAATCACTCAGTCGCTCAAGCCTAAAAAAGCCTAAAATCACTCCCCCGTAACCCTAATCCTAATCGATATCTCCCTCAGAACCCAGCCCCCCCCGTAACCTAATCGATATCTCTCGATATCTCCCTCATCGAACCCAGCCTCCCGGTAACCTGATCGATCTCTCAATAAATCCTCAATTCACGAAGACTATTGACCCTCCACACAGTATGGAAATTATCTCTTCGATGAAAGGCCCAGGATCCTTCGTCTTTTAAGCTCCGACCCGATCTGAATCTCGCCAGTGAGGTGAAATCCGAGACTTCTCGGAAGAGCCAACCGCCCAAAACGCGTGCAGCAGAGTAGGAGGAGGAAAGCGGCGGTGGCAGAGGAGAGGAGGAGGATGAAGGCGGTGAAGAAAATTGAAAGAGGCATTGAAGAGGGTAGAGAGAATAGAACGAAGAAAATATTAATGGAAAGGGGAGAGTGGGACAGGGATTTCTCCATAAATTAGGACTTTCCATTACTAATACTCTTTTGCAATTTTTTTCCTTTTTATCTTTTATATAAGAATATACTATTTCCATAAATAAATGATTTCTCCAATATCAAATAAATATTCATTTTGTTTGCAGTTATGACATTCTAGATTTGCTCGGAAATATCTATCAACATTTAGGACATGAGATCTGTGATTCAATTCTTTGATCACTAACTCAATAGGCTTTGCAAATCTTCAATGGCTTCGTACAAAGAAGTTTTTTTGGTACCATAATTGAAAAATCTCAGTTCGTCTCTATGTATTACATTTAAGTTTGGTCAAAACGCCTAAAGCAGCTGCAACTCTAAAGTGAAGATTTTATATCATTACCAAAAGCCAGCCTTTATTCTATTAGCAAAAGGTGACCATACAAAACAAAAAAAAAATGAAATTTAAAATCTCATTTAAAGTTACAAAAAAAAAATATAAAAGTTACAGCACTTAAAGTTAGCATTCCAAAGCAAGTAAATGTTATTAACAAAAAGTCAAGAATCTAGACGGGTACCACCCGAGCAAAAATAATGAATTTAAAAAATTAAATTTTAGTTGAACATAAAAAGTTAATAAATATATATATATATAACATTTTCTATTGTATTTAATATTGAAAAGTTTCCTGTGGTAGTCCTAAAAAGTTATTTTTACAGATATAGCACACAAGTGTCAAAATGTTCAAAATAAATTTCATTAAAAAGGTAAAAAACTGTTATATTTATATGTTTAAATAATCTAGACTATTGGTAGATTGAGTTTATGATTTAAAATATGATAAATCAAATATTAAAAAAAAAAAAATTTTTAAAATAATTACAAAATAAATTTTGGATTTTGAAAAAAAAAATTTAAACAAAAATTAGAAAATAAAAATTTGTAAAGACTGTCTTTTCAAACAATTTTTTCAAACACAAAATTTCTAAAACTTATTATATTTTTAAAAAACCTAAATAAAATAAAATTAGATGATCAAAATTTAAAAGTTTAGATTCTTCAATGAATTTGTTATATGTATTCTATTATTTTATATATATACTGATTAACATTATCATGATTTGATTATGTTAGATATTTTTTATATTTGTAAAAAGCTTTTTGAGGAGGTATTTTGTTCTTATATGTATTGATGTATGTTGTAAGCTTTTACAAAAATTTCAAAAAATTTAAATTATCTGTATTGCATTTAAGTAATGATTAAAATAATAAATATTATACTACAATATTATTGTCCCGACACATATATGGAGTAATTAGACTAGAGCCTGTGTCCGCGCTTCGTGCGGATTACATGTTTAATTAAAGAACAGTTTAATTAAAATTGGGAGTTTTAAAGTTTCTGAAAGTGTAAGTTAAGTTTTGTTTCTTTTATAATGCGAAGACGTTGGAAGCGGTGATCACCTTTTTTATAAACTAAAGTAAGTTTGAATAATAAATTATGTTGATGAATTTAATATTTGTAAGAGAAAATAGTATTTGAGTGTGCCTATTTAATTGACGTAGAAAGCTGTAACGTAAATTTTAAAAAAGTTGACTGGTGTCGTTTGCTATGAGGCTTAGGATAGACATTTATTCCTCTTTTGGAAGCGTTGTGTGATATCAATATCGTTGTCAAAGTAGAAGCGCGATCCAAGTGTGGTTGTGAGTGATAGTTTCCCTGAAAAAGTGAAATATTTGTAAGAATTTAGTTTGACATAAACTTTATGTTTAGTTTATTACCATCATGTAACCGTAGAATGATACTTGTGATGATTACGATTTAGTTTTTCCTGGTAGATATGCGATTTTACTCCCTGAAATTAGACGTCTCATTGTCCCACAAAGTTAAACGTAGCAGTTATCTACAAATAATTATTGTATTATATTTCAATTTTTTTATATTTTCTATATATCTAGGGTATTAGGGTCATTTTGGGCATTTTGCTACATGTCATCTCTACAATTAAAAAAATAAACATGAGACGGATAATTTTATTTAATGTTGGTAATATCTTATGCATCATCTATAAAATAAATATATATTCATATATACCATTTCAGATTTAGTAATATTATTATTTTTATATAATTATACAATTTGTATTACTAAAGCTTTTAAAAATATGCAATTTTTAAACATCTAATATCTAATCGTATGATATTTAGTTTCTTATATATCTACAAAATTTTAAAAATATTGTTTAGGCCAAATGTTTGATAATTATACAATTTTATTTCATTTTTATCAGTTTTATATAATTTGATATAATATGTATCAAATCTATATTAAATTTTATTAAGATAATAGTAAAATCTATAACATTTAATAAAATTTATTTTTAAATATAAGTTAGAACAACACTAAGAACCTCAATTGAAATAGCATAATAATGGGATGCGTGAGAAGCTTTGTGATTCAACACGCCTCCGGTCACTGTGGCGAAAGACTAAACAAAAACATGTAATTTCATAAAATAAAATGAGCTTCTTAGTTTCTTGGTATCATATACCGTAAATGGATATTGGGCTGACTTCAGTATTGACTGGGATTTAAATAAATTGTTTGGGCTTCGTAATTGACATGGATATCAGCCCAGTTTGAGATGAGCTGGTAGATTGATTGGCCAACAAACAAAAATTAAGAAGATATAAAGATACGACCCACAAAATAAAATAATAATTATGCGACCAAAAAAATTCATATTCCGCGCGTAGCGCGGACCGATCCTAGTGTATTTTAATAAAGTTTAAATCTGAAGACAATCCACTGTTCAAATGATAATTATAAATTCAATATTAAAATCTAGTGTTATTCAATGAATGATTTAAACCCAGTCTTTGAAATCTAGTGTTATTCAACTTTTAAGAATTTAAATTTTTTTTGTATTTTGGATTGATTTCAAATCATTTTTTATGGAGTCTCATGAATAAATGATTGAACTCAAAATTCAATGCATATTGCAGAGATTTTAGAATCCATCAACTCAAAATATCTTTAAAAAAAATTGATAGATTACAAAACATTAATAATTGATTTTAAATCACTAATTGAATAACATCCCCTTAATGTTACTGGAGACTTGCTATTACATTATTCTATGTTGCATGGAAGCTTCATCAGATGTCCGCTTCCCGCTTCGGAACCGGAATCAGAATCGGAACCTTGTGGAAGCTTGCGGAATCTCGCTTCCAAAACGCTTCTAAATTATTCTTCTTAAAAACACGTTGGAAGCTTACGATTCCGTTTTGGAATCACGCTTCTGTTTTAAAAAAAAATTGCAATATATATCAATCAAATATAAAACCATAGTTTTTAATCTATATTAAATAAAAATAATAATAGTAATGAATATAGAGTTAGAAATATACAAATATTAAAACTAATATTATAAATTATCTTTATGCATTGAGATATTTTGTTAAAGATATAACACATATTGAAATATATTGAGTCAATTATTTATGAAGTATTGAAAATAATTAATATAATATATTTTTGTAAACTTAATTTATGTGTATTTTTACAGTTTTAATATAAAATCATTTCAAAATTATTATAAATGAATAAATATTTTATTTCAAATTTAAATCATATAATTTTTAGTCCTAATTTTTTTAAAAAAATCTTATATATATATATATATATATATATATATATATATATATATATATAGATATACGCTTCCAACACGTATCCGTTTCCTAATATTTTAAAAAATCTCGCTTCTGCGCTTCCTTACGCTTCCGCTTCCACGTATCCGCTTCCGTTTCCATGTAACATAGACATTATTACATGACTTAATATACTTAATTATTTTCTGTTCCATCTTAGTTTTCAATCCTTCGAGCAGACTGCATTAATTGTGATAAAACCTCAAAATTATTCTAGGTGTTCTAGTAATGCCAAAGTTTACTTAAGGGTTCATAGTTAAAAAGTTTATTTAATTAATAATTTTCACTGATTTATGAAAAAATAATAATAAGAAAAGATTTATAAAAAACTAGAATTGAAAATCTATAGTCTCAGGTCATGCAAACTGTTGTCCACTCAGGAGGTCAAAGATAGGTTTCCATATTCAAAATATACGACTTGTAGAAGTTTATTCTGGAGACACCTCTCAGATCATGACTAGATTCAATCCTATCATGCAACCCTATCAAGAGTGTATATATAAGCACTCTCTGCAGCATCTATATATCAGATACAAATCTGCAAACACCTCTAGCTTTTCTTTCAAATTTCTCCACTTTCTCTTGATTACCATAATGGATTCGAGTGATCAAGCAGACAGAATATCAAATCTACCAGATGTTCTTTTGGTCCTCATCATTTCATGCTTATCTTTCAAGGAATGTGTTCAAACATGTGCCCTCTCCAAGCGGTGGAGATCTGTCTATCTTGAGACAAGGAATGTTTCTTTCAAGGAAACCGACTTTTTGAGCCCTTCTGTCGACGCAAATCCCATAAGAAATGCTTTGGGTAGGATTGTATTCGTTGATTACGTGCGTTGTTGGGTCGCTAGAATCCATGACCATCCCATCGATACGTTCGAGATCTCTATCTCGTATCCGAAGACTTACTTGGATCTGATAGAGTCCCTGATAGTGTTCGCGGTCAGAAAAAAGGTCAAGAACTTGGTTCTTGATTTCTCAAACCAGGCATGGAGAAACTTTCATGATGTAAACAATCAAGATTTGGTTGTCGAAATCCCACAAAGTGTCTATGATCTAACGAGTCTCGAGTCGTTGAAAGTTGCCGCTTGCATGGACTTCGACCCCGCAAAACTATCAAACCTAGGGAAGCTCAAAAGCGTCTCTTTCGGCTGGATGGAACTGAAGAATCTTGAGCCTTTGCTAAAGACTTCAAGGATTGAGAGTTTAAGTATGAACGAGTGCTGGGGGCTTGATTTTGAATTGGTATCAGGGGATATGAGAGAAGTTGCAATCAAAAACTGCGACTTTTTCCTTAACTGCACCTTTGACCTCCCTAGAGTTGACATACTCAAGTACTCGGGAGATATTTTACGCTTCGAGTTTGATAAAATGAATACCATCATAAGCGAAGTTGAATTTGATTTCCGGGCATTGGACAATAACAAAGATGAATCAAACAATCCGAACACCGTAGAAGGAGGAATGCTTTGTCATCTTCTTAATAATCTCCTTGATAATGGTGGTCGATCTGCTACGACCTTAACGGTCTGTCCGTTTCTACTCAAGGTATGTCTTTAGATTTACATTACATTTTCACACATTAAATCATTCAGTGTAGGTTCATTTTAAATTCAAGGTTCTTTGAAATTTTTGAATACTTTTGCCATGTGGTAGTAATTGTACCGAGTGATAAGAAATTATGTTGAATATTTAGATGTTGTATAAACATATTATATTTTAGTAGTTCGTGAAATTTATTAGGTTCAGTGTGTGTGTTTGTCTGAGTGTTTGCGAAATATAGTATTGAGAGTTTTGCAGAAATATATTTTGAGCAAAAAAAAGACCCATGAGATTTTTTCTTCTAAATAGAAAATAGTTTTGTTAATTTTTTTTTTGATATTTTCTATACTTTTTTATATATTTTAAAAAGTAACAATTCCTATAAAACAAAAAAAAAATCGTTTTAATTAAAATCTCACATTAGTTGATTTTTGGTTTTTGTTCTTAAATGATCAAACAAAATTGAAACTACTTTTCCTAAATTTTAGGAAATTTATTTATTAAAAATTTGGTTGGCTAATAAAGTGTTTTAGAAAAAATTAAAACCAGAATCTGAATCTTGAATAGTTTAAAAAGTGTTTTTGAAAACCTAAAACCCAAATATGTTTTAGAATCTATAAAACAAGCAAGGCCTATATTTTGCATTACATAGGAGACAATATTTCTTTCCATATTGTTAATTAAAGTTATTTCTTAGTGAACATAGAGCTATACCCTAAAAGTTTAGCGTTAAAGTATTGTATATATTGAATTTTTAGAATAAAATATTGACCTTGTGAAAAAAATTTCTTATGTAAGATGATTCCAAGATCGCATCCACATTTGCTTCACCCGATGGAAACAAAACATTTAGTGCTGAAGACGGAATTGCATCCGAGAGAGTTCAATGGAATTAGGCTTCTTCTCATGAACTGCCCAAACTTGGAAACACTCACTATAGATTTGCTTCCTCCAAGCCCCATTGCGGTAAGTTTTCTTAATATAAAATTATATACCCTCAAAAATGAATTATATGTTACAATAAATAAATAAATAATATATATATGTATATATATGGATCTCTTCATATTATTAAACCATGCGACAATGATTTCATATTTCCCAGATGGCTTCATCATATGCTGGCATCGATCCACAGACATACTGGATGCAAAACATATCATATGAGTGCCAGAGAGAAACTCTAAAAGCAGTTATAATGAAGAACTTCATTGGTGGCGCAAAGGAGCTGCACATAGTGAAGTTTTTTATTAGATCTGGATGTGAGCGTCTGGAAAGAGTTGAGCTATACATGCCGTTTGATTTGGACAACGGTCGAAAGGTGTTTGCGCATGCCAAATCTGAAATGTTGCAGCGAAGTGCAAACCATCTTCAAGTTGTTGTGCACAATTCTTGAAGAGGTGATCTATTCAAGACTTACTACCGGGTTTATTTTACCGTTTATTTATGTTTTCGAGTCTGGTTTAATAACTTCAAGAATGGATGTTCTTGTTTGAATCCGTTTAAGTTTGTTTCGGTTTATTTGTTTTATGAATAATAGCCTCAGAAAAAATGAGGACTTGGTCATCTCTATGAACCAAAGAAAAACTTTGATTTCTTTTAAAGATTTGGTTATTGTTTCCTGCTTAACTTCATTTTAGTTCATATTCCGTTATTGTTGTTCCTGCTTAATTTCATCTTTAGTTCGTATTCAATTTTGGTTTTGTTTAATACAAGGAATGTGTACTACGTAGATGTATTTGCAAAAACACGGTTACAATTTCTAGTTAAAACTTGTGGTTTTGCTTCTTTTATTTTTTATTTCCTTTTGGTGCATCTTTGGCTTAGTTAAATTGATAATGTACAGGTGTTCTGTTATGAGAAATGTTTATATAGTATAAATGTTTTAAAACTTTATAAATGTTTTCACTTTATTATACATGTTATTTGGAAAATTTGAAAAAGGAAACTAAATAAAAAAAATTCAATAATACTATTTAAATGTAATATTTTTAATTCATTAAGGATATCAGTGTAATCAACCATCGCGAAAGTTAACGTGAGCGCGACACATAAGAAACTGATTTCTCAAATAATATTATAGAAATTGTCTTTATCATGTATTTTACTTGAAAAATATAAAAGGGAACATAAAAAAACAAAGATTATATTAAATTTTATTCATTAAATAAAATGCTTAATACTTTTAAAATATATATTATATTTTTAAGATTAAATTTTAAAAGGAAGATTGTTTTTTTACTTTAAAAATGAAGATTATTTTGTGAACTTTCCTTATTATGAATTACACTATATATAAAAGATATTTTTGTTTTTTAAATTTATAAAATATCTTTATTTGATAGGTTATTTGAAAAAAGGAAACATAAATAAAAAGGAAAAATAAAATAAAATAATATTTAATAATGATAATTAAATATATTTGATTCATTAAGGGTATCATAGTAATCAACCACCGTGAGAGTTAATGTGAGCGTGACACGTATGAAACTGACTTCTCAAATAATATTATAGAGATTTTTAAATAACATAAAATATACTTTTGAATGAATAGAATATTTATTTATGTTTATATTTTCTTAGATAAAAATATATTTTTGCATATAATGTGATTTCATAAAACAAGATTCACACACATAATCTTGATATTAGAAAAAAAAAAGTAATTCTAAACATAATTTTAAACAATACAAAAATATATATATTTTCAAAGTAATAGAAATAATTTTTATATATCTATCTATTTTCTTTACATAAAATAATTGAGTAACATAAACTGTTATAATTTACTTCTTTTGAAAATTTTTTATATATGCATGAGACTGTAGAATATTATTGTTATATTACTTTACGTAATTTGGAATCAGACACTTTAGTTTATTTTATATTTATTCTAAGCACAATATATCTTAAATTATACATAATCTTCCTCAAATATATTTACATATCTAAGACAACAATCAACGTAAATGCAAATAAGAAAATTAATCATAATTTTAATATATTAAAAAAAAGTATTATAGTTGAATTCAGAGAAATAGATGCAACATAATATACTCAAATGATAACAAAATAGACTATAAAATAACAAAAACAACTAGATATAACATATCTAAAATCATAGGTCTAATTAAAAAGTAATATAATATTATTAATATAAATTATTCATATAAATTATAAATAAATATAAAATTAAAAATAAATAAAAATCAGTTATTATAGTATATTTATTTTATTAATATTTATACCCGTGCATGAGCACGAAAAAATCACCTAGTATTTAATAAATGCAATGGTCCTACATAGACTCTTTGCAAGTAGATAAATATTACTTCTGTTTTAACTAATAGTACTGATGATTTGCACACATACCTAATTTCAACACATAATTTCAACAAAAAAAAATAAACAGTGCAATTTTCAATTATCTCTTTATTTTATGTAATAATAAATTTATAAATAAAATAAATGTTAAAAATGAAAAAGCATAGACTCGTGATTGAACCGCTATTTATTTCGGTTCGGTTTAGTTGCAGGCGTTAAAAGAAATGGAAAATAAAGCGGTCATTATAAAAAGTGAAAACATAATAAACACGAGCCGCAAATTTTGCTAGGGTTTTTGCTGTTTCCTCTTCACTTCCAAGTTTCCGCCGCAGATACAAAGCAGAGACAGCCATGGCTACTTCCATTTCTCCTTCCGATCGTATCCTTTCTTACGTTAATATCATAGCTTCTCGCCGTTGTAGTTTATTATAAATTTTCATTTTCAGAGGCTTTACTTGTGTGAAAGAGCCATTTTCTTCACTCTCTGTTGATTCTAGAGTAGATCTGATGTTTTTGATTGTTATTCCTTCATTACTTTTTTTTTTTGTAATATCAGAAGCTGCAGATTTGCTGCAGAGTCTGTCAATTGATCAAGAAACCATGGCTAAAGTCACTGACAACACTGGGAATAATAAGGTATATTTATTCATTCATCTTTCTCTTAGAGTTGATTTTAGATTTTAGGGACAAAATGGTAATAAGCCCATTTCATATTTGCAGCAGGATGTGTATGGCGGAAACAGTAACAACGGCTTCTCAACCAAGAAGAAACTTGGTTACAACAACTACTCTGCTCAAAAAGGCTCTTATGGTAGCTACTACTATCCTCAAGCGTATCAGTACCCGAGATATGGTTATGACATGACCTATCCTTCTGGAAAGACCACCAACAACACTCCCTACCTGGTATCTTCTTGACCTGTCTCCATAATAACCAACTTTATTATTTTTTTTATTGATTCATGATTTTGGATTTTTTCTTATTGGCATCAGGGACGATCTGGCGGTGGATACATGGACAGCATGTACTCAATGTACGGACCTTACAGTTACATGAGTGGCTATGGATATGACACTTATGGTTACGGCACTTACAAGTATACTCCAAACTGGTACGCCTACAACAATGGATACAAGACAAAGGGTTACGGGCTTTATGGGAAAGAGAATGCCGAGTGGTTAAACGAGCTGAACAGAGGACCAAGAGCCAAGGGCTTCAAGTCTGGCCAGCCTGAAACTCTTAAAGATGTTTCTGTTCCAGATTCAAAGGAATACAACAAGGAAGATTTCTCTGAGACCTACTACTCCAATGCGAAGCTCTTTGTGATCAAATCGTACAGTGAAGACGATGTTCACAAGAGCATCAAGTATAATGTGTGGTCCAGCACTCCTAATGGTAACAAGAAGCTTAATGCTGCTTATAATGAAGCTAAAGACAAGTCATGCCCTGTTTTTCTCATCTTCTCTGTAAGTGAATATGGCAAATGACTTTGGATTTTGATTTGTTTGTTCCGATCTGATTAAATGAATGATTTTGTTTACAGGTAAACACAAGTGGGCAGTTTGTTGGTTTAGCGGAGATGGTAGGACCAGTTGATTTCAACCAGACTGTGGAGTATTGGCAGCAGGACAAGTGGGTTGGTTGCTTCCCTGTGAAGTGGCACATCGTTAAAGATATCCCTAATAGTTCCTTGAGGCATATCACTCTCGAGAATAATGAGAACAAGCCTGTTACTAATAGCCGTGATACACAGGAGGTCAGAGACTTCTGGTCCTTTTCTACTTCATGTGAATGTTAGAATTTTTTTAATTTGGGCTCTGTGGATTGTAAATGTGTGCAGGTAAAGATAGAGCAAGGGGTCAAAGTAATCAAGATTTTCAAGGAACATGAGAGCAAGACATGCATACTCGATGATTTTGTCTTCTACGAGAGTCGTGAAAAGATAATCAAAGAGGGGAAAAAGAAGCACCAGGAGTATAAGAAACAGGTTAAAGAAATAAAACTCTTATGTGGTGCCTTGTCTTAGATAATATCTGATGGAGATTGTTTATCTTTCAGCAGGCTTTGGCTGCCAGTGACAAAAAGGCCACACCAAAAGAAGAGCCTAAGGAAACCAAAGAGACTAGTAGTATGATACCAGAAGTAGTTGAAGAGATATCACAAAACGGCGTTGCAGAAGTTGCTAGCGCATGCTGAATGCTGCAGCAAGCTGCTTGCTTACTTTACCTTGGGTGGTTTTTTGTCCGTTTTTCCCCACCAAATTTGCTCACACTCTTTCTTAGAAGTTTTGAGTAAAAACCCACAAGACATGTTTTATGTTTGGCTGTTGAAGTAGAAGATGAAAAGTGATTTCAAAGTCTGTTGGTTATTTTCCTTTATTGCGTTATGAATCTTTTCGATTCTAGTGTTAGGCTTCAAAATACACTTTTGGTCATCAGAGATTTTATTTTCAAACTCACATTACAAACTTATGTTCGGGCGTGATTACAACTCTGAACATCAGAGGCAGAACTTTAAGCCTGTGGTTTACACTAGAACCTAAACGATAATTAGCTAGAGGCTCCTAACCAACCTGAGAGATTTGAGTTGTCACCAATGATTCGAAAATGCCATCCAAAGAACTTGCACTATTAAGCAAAGGATTAAGGTTTATGACAGTCTCAAGAAAGCTCCCAGTCTATCTAAGCTACCAAAACCAAACCGCTATGACCATACGATTGGTTTTCGAAAATCGCCTGCAAGAACTAAAATCTCTATAGAGACAGCTCACACCTCAAAAGCAAACTGATTGCCTAGACAAGAACACGAAACAGCTAGAAAAAACCCTAGATGGTAGTCGGAGAAAGCCAAAATGTCAGATTAGTAATGGAAAGAGTAAAATCGAGAATCCATAACGATGCCACGTAAAACACAAAACATCTATAGGGAATTTGCATCCAAGAGTAAAAATGTGCAAAGGGGGGTAAAGTAGAAGCAACAATAAAAACAAAAGGATGCAATTCAAATAACAATCTTTAATCTTGAGAGCTGCTCATTCATTTCTTATCAGACTCAAGTTCCTTCCTCAACTGAAGCGAGAAGTCGTCATTGACATCATCATCATCCCAGTCATCTTCCCACTGCTGGCCTACTTCCTTCACTTCCTCTTTCTCAACCCAATCTGCTCAAGAAAACTATGTTTATCAATTCTTCTAAGCTAGGAACCAGATTCTCCCTTCTAAGATCCATTCCATATTACAACTACCATATACTACTACACATCAGATCTACACATACAATCATAGTTTCGCTTTATAAAAATAGAAGCTGAATCTGATTATCCAGGAACCAAAATCGAAGAATTAAAAGCTAATTAAGAAAGAAATATCACCTTCGTTAATTTCAAACTCCTCGAACTCATCGTCGTCCTCGAACAGATCCATCTTTACTTCTTCAGTCGTCGCCTTCTGCTCAGCCGCCATAGTTACAGATCGTCAAGCCTGAGAACTATAATCACGCGCAAAAGCCGATAAGTTTTCACAAGTAAAATTGATCCAAAGTAGGAAGGAGCGTGTAAGGAAAGGAACCCTAACCTCTCTAGAGCTATTAGATTAACGAAGCCGATTTTGTTTCTCTCCGATAACCAACGATGGACTGTGTACATATTAGACAAGTTAAAAGCGACAGGCTTTCGTGGATCAGGCCCATTAATGGCAGTGAAGCAGTGGGCTTTAAAAGCCAAGCCCATTATAATTAGTGGTTCTTGCAAGTGTTGATCTGTATTTATATTTTTCAGTTGTTACAAGTTTTCTTTTCCTGTTTTACTTTTGTGATATTATTTGAATTTTGTTATGTTGAACTTATATCAAATGTTGTGTTTGTTATCATTTGTGTTGATAAAAATCATCCAAAATTGATAGGATGACCACAAGTCTCCTCCGAAGGGTTTGGGTAGCTACTGAAAATTATTGATCAATTTTGTTTCAACTATCTTGTGCTAATAATGATTATCATAAACCAAATAAAAGAAGTGCTACCGAAGGTCACATATAAAAATAAGATGCTTCATTCAATTACAAATAAAAATGTCATTCAAAGGTACAAAACAAATAAACGCATATATTACTATTTCATGTGGCCTCAATATTGGTATTAGTGTTGCTTGCAAACCATTTAATGAAAAAAAAAAATGCAGAGTGATGATCACTGGGGCTCGACAAAGCCAAAAACTAATTCGCGGTACCAGCGTCTTTCTTGTTCTTCTCTTTGACGTACTCATCCATCTCAGCGAGCCAGAGATCAGCAAACTCGCAATCCTTCCAAGCATCAAACCAAGGCCCACCCCTAGTATAATGCACAGCCTTAGGCTTCGTACTGGGATCCCCCTCAACAACACAGTTATGCCCTTCAAGAAAATTCCACACAAAAGGAACAGACCCAATCTCCTCATCCTCCAGCCACTGAAACCTATGGAGGAAGGCCCCCGTCTGAGTATTCACAGTCTCCGGATCCAGGGCCTTGTTCTTAGGGTGTCCGCAGTTGTAAAGCACCATAGAGGACCAGTTCTTCCTCGGGTACACGGTCTGCACCGCGCCGTCCATCTTGGTCGTCTCTTTGGGAGTGTAATCGTGCTGAACGCACATGATCGCGTATCTGTCGTCGATGAGATCGACGAGCTCCTTGATGTCGGCGAGGTAGAGGAAGTCGCAGTCGACGAACATGGCCCAGCCTTGGTAGTTGGAGAGGTGAGGGGTGAGGAAGCGGGTGAAGGAGAACTCGGTGCTCTCGAGGGGGTTTCTTTCGCGCCAGTAGAGGCCGGCCTTTCTGAGATCTGATTGGACGATGGGAGTGATTGATACGGGGATTGAAGATCGCTTGGTGATGGAGTGGCGGCAGACTTGGTACGCGAGGTCTTCGCGCGGATCGTAACCGACGAAGATCCTGAATGGTTTGTTCTCGGTTGAACCGTTGGATCCGTTGCTCATTGTCATTTGTGTGGTTTGGATCTGCGGTTAGATGTCAATCGCAAAGTAAACATCAGATCTCTCTATCTCATTACGCTAAGAAATTCAGAATCATATAAATGCTAATCAGTGTGCAGTAAACGTGAAGATTCAAGAGATCGACAATGAAATTGCAGTGATTGAGGAAAGAAACAATGTACCGGGAAAATTAAGAGTTCGAGGTGGTAATGCTTGGAGAGAGCGAAAAGAATCGACCAACGGATTTTTCTCTGTTTTTCTTTTGAGAATTATTATGTTTCTTTCTTTTAATTGGACTAAATTAGGAAACCATAGATTTGGAGCGACGAAGGAGGAGAGGAGGTGATGAATCTTGAGTATAAATTTAACTAATTACTAGATTTTGACCCGTGCAACCGCACGGGTGTTTGTTTTCACTTTTCTATACATAAATTATTGTTTTATAACATAAGTGGTATATATTTTAATGTTAATCATATACTTAAATATTTATATAACTATTTCAAATACAATAATTTTATAATTTACATGTTATAATTAATTAATTGTTTAAACCGTATGTATTTACCACTTCTTATTATATATTTATCTTATTGTATTTGCATTTAGTTATTAAGCAAATTAATATAATAATGAAAAAATATATTTAAAAATTATTTTGTATTTAATTTATGCTAAATTTTGACCCGTTTTTCAAAACTGGATTTCTTTTTACCAATATTAGATAATTTATTATTGTATATATAAAAGTCTAAGATATGTTAATTTTTAGACATGTTTTATATAGTTTGTTAATTTTAAGATGTTCTATCATCATATTATATTTTCAATAAATAATTTATATTTATGAAAATAAATTTTATAAATTTATCAATAGAATATAATTTATCATATTTATTTTAGTATAATAATTATATTTTAACATGATCATGACTATAAAGTAGATAAAATAGGATATAATTTATTTATTTTTGTTTTTAAACGATAACTTAAAATACATTAAGTTATTGTTTAAATATTTTTGCACAGATTTATTAAAATTTTAAAATATAATATATAAATATATCTTAATTTTAAAATGAAAATATATTATGATTAAAGTAGTTACAAAGATTTTATATTATTAACTTTAAAGAAATACATGTTAATTTTTATACATGTATTATATAGTTTGATAATGTAAACTCATCTTACCAACATATTAAATTTTATTTTTGAACATAAATATTTTATAATTACGAAAATAAAATAAATAAATATATAAATTTAATACAATTTTATTATATTTAGCTCAATATAACAATTTTATTTTAATATGATTGATTATGATTATATAATAAATAAAATATTATAGATTTTTTTATTTTTAGTTTTATATAACTGAATATATTAATATATAATAATATTTTAAACTAATTTCGAAATTAGCAAAGATATTTAAATATAATTTCAAAAATGAAGATATTGTAAAAATCTTTTTAAACAGATTTGTTAGAATTTTAAAATAAATATATTTATATTTAAAATAAGAAGATATCAAAAGATATTATGATTAAAATATTTTAAAAATTCTATTTATTATTAGTTTGAATTTCTATGAATAGGTCCATTAGGTCCATTTTTAAAAAAATCACACATGAATCAAAGTTGACTTCTGTTTTAATATATAAGATAAATGAGAGATGACTGGGGTTGACCTGCGCGGTGTCGGTGTAAAACAAAACCCCGAATAAACCGAAATTTCTAAATCTAACCGGAACCGGGTCCGGGTCCATTTGAGTTGAGACAAGAAAAATTAGAATTGAGTGAGAGTTGTTGATCGAGAAAATGGGGACAAAAATCTCTTATGGACCAAATGGTCAAAAAAAAGTCTACAACATCCAAAAAAAATCAAACATGGACCAATTAAAGGGAAATGACGATTTTGCCATTAATGAAAGAGTAATATGGGCCATTGGATCATAACATCTACGTTTTAATCTTGGCCATACAATTTAACACATGTCTCATTCTCCTTCCTTCTCTTTTTTTTTAATCTCAGCCACTCACATCCACACAGTCTTTCTTATCTCATTTTCTCATTCGAGTTGGTAAAACTAGTATAACTCGTACAACTAAACATTTTAAAAAATTATATAATTAGTATAAAAATATTATAATTTACACATGAAATTAACAAATAAATATTCTAATTGGTATATGATGACAAAAATGTCTTCTAATTCGTTTAAGATTTTTCAATTTTTTGTTATATTATTGTATTACACACTTAATTTTATATTATATATTTATACTTTTAAGGTTATTAACTATATTAGCCATATTTTATGATAATCAAACATCAAACATATTTTACAAAGCTATGATGTGAAAATATTGGTACAACCCTTATAACTAGACATATAACCAATATATATATATGTATATATATATAATTTTTATTATATATTAGACTAGTATTACTGGTATAACTAGTACAACTTCGACGTTTCAGAAATTAACAAAACCAATTTGGTATTTCATATGAGAAAAACAATCATATATCCCAGTTGGTATGTACTCATAAAGTTTCTCTTAATTTAAATTGAAGTTTTAGAAAAAAATATAAAAATTATTACACAATTCCATAAGTTTACATGATCTACCTTATACTTTTAATGTTTGTTAACTTGTTTGTCCACATAAGTTTTGGAAAACATACATGAAATGTCGTTTTACAAAATTGATGATTTCATTGTAACCGGGCAAAGACATGTAAACATAAATAAGTGGTACAACTGAGGTAAATGTATTTATTATGTGGTACAACTAATATTTTATGATTTCACTGCCAAAATACAACTATGCACAAACTGGTACAACTCAAAAACTAGTACAACTATATACAGTCGGTACAACTAGAAAACTGGTACAACTACTTGTTATTTTATTTAGTATTATTTTAAATATGCATCATGTTGTAACTTAAATATATCATCCCATTTAAATATGTAATTATAGATTAAAATTATGCTATGAATATATTTGATATCTTTTTTTAAAAGTAAAAATAATTTTCTGTATTATTTTCATTAATATATTTTCTTGCAATATATTTGACTTAATATTATTTACTAGTTATTTTTAATAACTTTTCATTATATATTAAACGTTTACTACTAGTACAACTCATATAATTAAAAATATATTCATATACTAGACATGTAATATTGGTACTACTGGTTCAACTTCTTAATTATAGAAATTTTATTGGGAAAATTGCCAAAACGGAATAAAAAAATAGAATGGTTGTCCCTATGGTATAAATTCAATCTAAAGTTGTCCCTATAGTATAATTTTCTTCATAATACCAAAATTAACCTTAAACTAATCCCATTATAAATGATTAATTGTATTTAAAAAAAAATGGAAATCAGTTTGTTTAAATGGGGAAAGAATAAAAAAAAACAATCTAAAGGGAAAATTGTACCCCTAATTCCCGTAACCCTAATAAAAAATAAAACAATCTCTCCGCCTCTCTCTATCACAGCGACGAAGAAGGCGATTGCGTCTTCTCCGGTAAAATCAACGGCGAGTGCAGACGCCACCGGTGGAAATTTCGGTTCCCACACTATTGTCATAGTACAAACACCAAACATGAAGCCTATCCATCATTTTCAAACCCGTGAGGGCTTCTACATCATCTTTGCATTATACTCTTTTAAATCTTCTACATCATCTTTGCATTATACTCTTTTAAAACAAAATATAACCATATTAGTTGGAGAGTTGTACTAGTTATACGCGTTTCAGTTTTACTAATATACATGTTATACTCCTTCTAGCTGTATTATAGGCTATTACAAAACACATCTTAACCTAATATAATTTTTCTGGCTTTGCAACTACCTTCTTCGGCTTCGAGAGCAAAAAGAATGAAGATGATTTTTTTCCTAAATAGTACAACTAGTAAAACAAATTCATTATCAAAATTAAATATTATAGAAAACAAACTATTAAGATATTTTAACACATATAGGTGGGAGGATTGTACCAATTTTTCATTGGTTCTGCATCATCATCTTCTATAACATTATTAATAAGCTGAAAACAAAAACCAAATATCACTATACTAATTGCAAAGTTATACTAGTTATATGCGTTCTAGTTGTACTAGTCATAGTGGTTATACTCACTCTAGTTATACTAGATGTACTGGTTTGAGTTGTACTAGTTGTACTAGTTTGAGTTGTACTAGTTATACTATTAATACTTTGTGTTCTTCTTTGACGCGAATTTTTTACAACGAAGATGAAATTCGATTCAGATAAGAGTAAATCGATTAAGGATGATAATAGGTCGATCGATTTGGGATAAGAACAAGAAAACAATAATATATTCTGGGTTAAAAACAAGAACAACAAAATTGGATTGTGGGAGGTGAAAGAGATTGTGTTTTGATTTGGGGATGTAGGGTTACAAATGGGTCGGATTCTGGGTCAGAAAATGGGTCGGATTTTGGGTAGGATAATAGTGGCACGGGTTGTAAATAAGTTAATGTCTTCTGGTTTTTCAGTTATTTACTTTTGTTTAATATTTAAATTTTAACTGAAAATAAATAGAAATTCTGAGTGGGTCATTTTAGATTTTTTTGACCCCTTGTGGTCCATTTTAGGATTTGATCCAGAAAATGGAGATGGAGAAAACGACGGAGGAGATGGAGAAGTTGTGCCGGAGGTGCAAGGGAAGCTACAGAGACTCCTCGAACAACGCTTCCTCTTGCCGTTTCCATCCTTCCTTCTTCGTTTGTCGTCGCCACGATGACCAGAAAAGGTTATCTCCTCAGAAAACCTAAATCCGCTTTGTTTGATGGAATTTTTTAAATCCCAAAACAGCTTGAAGAATTAGTTACACTGATTTCATCATTAGGGTCAAATGGGTATTAATCTGATTCTTTGTGTGTTTATTATTATAAGTAAGATAAATATGAGTTATGTTGTCTTTACTTGGACTATTAACTTGTCCTGATTAAGATGGTATTGACAAATGAAGGTACTATGAATTGGGACCAGAAGATCCACCATATGCAGCCAAGTTCTACGATTGCTGCGGTGCAGAGGATCCTAATGCACCTGGTTGTGTCACCAGCCCTCACATTTCATATGACGACTGAACTCTTTCATTATGCCTGTGTTTTAAATTTCTATAAACATTATGTAAATAATCTCATGTACCATAGTGTTCACCTCGTGGAATGAAATAATTGGCTTGTGATATTGCGTGGTTACCGTCTTTGGACCACCTTCAGGGTTGTACACAGCCAGAGTGAATTGCTTAGCTTGAAGCTTGCTTTGATGAGTTTTGTTGTGTGTCAGAGTACTTTTGATCTTCACAATGATTGAAACAGTTTCTTTCTCAATTGTGATAATTTTCCAATGAAGGATTAAACAACTAAGTGAAATTTGCCTTTTTAGGTGTTTATTAAAGTGAGAATTAAAACACAAACAAAAACAATGTAGGTTTGGGGAAATTCTTTTCTTTTTGGTCTTTATGATGAATCCAGACATCAAGTACAATTTAGGTAAGGACTTGAGATCAGTTTGATTGTTCCTCACTTAGTCCACTGTTTCTAAGACTGATGAGATGAGGCTAATGTACTGTACTTTTAAAGCAGTGCAGCTTCTTTGGCATGAAAGATTGGTGTAAAACTTTAAGTAATAACAATAAACCAGAAAAATATATTTTCCATAAACAGGTTGTTATATCTCTTATTAACAAACTCAATTCAGATGTAATTATATGTGTAAACAACTTTTCTCTGCTGTCTTTCTAATGGAATAGTTAGGCACTTAGTGAAATGGAGAGGAGGGACGAGAGCTTGAATTTCTTAATCTTTGTGGAGTCTCGTGGCTGGAACAAAACCTCGGTGCTCGACCTTACAGTCACTTCCTTCGACTCTGATCCTGATCTCCCTTCACTTCTGTAGTCCCTATACGAGTAACGAACCTGCAACCTCGACGGAGCTGCAAACACGAATTTAAAAAGAAAAATAAGAAAAAATTAAGATTTTAAAAATGTAAAACATAGAAGCAAATGGAAGAAGATAATGAAAATTTGTTTTAAAGTCTAAAGAAAGAGAAAATTACCGAATCCAAGCATGCTTGTTTGCTGAATAGAGATACGGTCAACTTTAGATCTCTTGATCTGTTTCAGAGCCAAAGTATCTTCCTGCTTTCCTTTGAACTCAAGGAACTCTCCTAACACAATCTTGCTACTTTTAAGCTCCACCCTGCATCACAATCAAACCTTTAAAAAAAAAAGAAAACTCTCCGACCAGAATTAACTTATTCCGGAGAACCAAATCTCTCTTTCTGACCTATCCCACATTGGTGCAGTGCCAAGGATGAAGTTAAGTTTTTGATGCGAAGATTCCTGCATCTCTTTGCCTGTCCACAATGCGCCTTTCACCCAACCAGAAAGTGTTTTTCTTGATACTGGTTTCAGATGCTTCCACTCTTCGTATGTAATTACCTCACTCGGAAACGCATGCATTGTACTGAAATAAACACAAGTTTTTGCATCACTAGAAAACCAAAGAATATTATATTTAGGGGGTAAAATAGTCACACGCCCACACAGTTCAAAAGGGTCAGAAAACATGTAAATACTGAAGGTCGCAAAGATAAACAACACATACCGAAAATTTGGATTGGGAATTACAACTTTGCAAGACAGGTTTTCTTCTAGCAAAGTAACCCCTCTTTGTTCAAGATATGATTCTAGAACTGAAGCTTGTTTCTTGACTTCAACCAGCTGAGAAAATATAAAGATATTAGTCAAAAACAAAGTTGCATAAATGGATGCCTAATGCAGGTCAGCTTTGCTCTTGCATATAATCAAGTGTTCTAAAAATCGGTATAGGCAGCATCTAGATGTCCGCCTAGTCGGCAAATGGGACCTGAAACACTTTTTTCAAAAATCGGTCTAGGCGCCGCGGATAATCAATGATCTTATATAAAGCGCCTAAATGCCATAGAGCCTAACGGCGGCTAGCGATTTCTTAAACATTCAATTCAAACATATAATCTTGTCTATGAATGTGTAAAGAGGGTTCAGGAGACAAGAAGCAACAGTTTTATCAGCACTAAGCTAATTTCATAATAATCTACTAAAGCAACAACAAACATAGTCTTTGTAATCATTGCACAGACGTACAGGATCAGGGTAAGTCTGAGTTGTATGATGCTTCCCAGCTTCACAAACCCAGCTTCCATCGCTGGCTACCGTAACAATCCCAGATAGAGTCTTGACACGGATCACCACAACTTGTCTAAAACAAACATATGAAGTCAACACATATCACAGAGAGATAAAAGAGAGAGAGAAGAAGAAGTTACCCTTTAGTGAGGAGGACAAGGTCGATGTCCTGTCTAGAAGAAGTGTCTGCATCTGGAATACGAAGCCCTACATAAGCTTTTCCACCATAAAGCTTCTCAAGTCTGCAAAACTCAGTTGTAACCAATATAATCAAGAACCAATGAAGGGAATCAGCAAAGTGGGTTAAAAGAGAAGGGTTACCTGTGAGCGACGGAGAAGAGAGCAGTGGAATCGGAGGAGGTTTCATCGGAAATCTCGTCGTCTTTGAAGAAACGGCGGACGAACTTGTAGATTAGGAGACCACAGATGATCTCAGCCCACATCCTTTTTTTTTTTTTTTTCCTTGGGGGAAATAAGAACGCTTTGAAAGTAAGATAAAGAAAGTAAACACATTTGATTAGATATTATGTTTGACCCCTTGTGTTTCAAAAAAAAAAAAAATTTGAGCATTTTTTTTTCTAACAATTCTAATTACCTTGTTAAAATTCAAATCTCATTTCATCACAATAAGAACATCATTAGTGGTAGGATACTACAAAAAGTCTCTCACATAGTTTTAAAATAACAAAAAAAATTCTGAGAACATCATTAGTGGTTGTATTTTTTAAATAAAATACTAAAAAAAATCTATTTTAGGAAAGTTTTCATTTTCATTGGGAAATATTGTAAATTTGGGGTTGTGATTTAGAAATTGAGATAACAAGAATTTTTGTTGATAGATGAGTATTTTTTTAGAATTTTTTATCAATAGGTTGTATTTTTTAAATAAAATACTCAAAAAATCTATTTTAGGAAAGTTTTCATTTTCATTGGGAAATATTGTAAATTTGGGGTTGTGATATAGAGATTGAGATAACAAGAATTTTTTTTGACTGATGAGTATTTTTTTAGATTTTTTGATCAATATGTTGTATTTTTAAGATTTAATTCTCAAATATTCTATTTTAGGAAAGTTTTCATTTTCATTGGGAAATATTGTAAATTTGGGGTTGTTATTTAGAAATTGAGATAACAAGAATTTTTGTTGATAGATGAGTATTCTTTTAGATTTTTTTGATCAATATGTTGTATTTTTAAAATAAAATACTCAAAAAATCTATTTTAGGAAAGTTTTCATTTTTATTGAGAAATAATGTACATTTGGGGTTGTGATTTAGAAATTAGGATAACAAGAATTTTTGTTGATAGATGAGTATTTTTTTAGAATTTTTTATCAATATGTTGTATTTTTAAAATAAAATACTAAAAAATCTATTTTAGGAAAGTTTTCATTTTCATTGGGAAATATTGTAAATTTGAGGTTGTGATTTAAAAATTGCGATAAAAAGAATTTTTGTTGATAGATGAGTATTTTTTTAGAATTTTTTTATCAATATGTTGTATTTTTTAAATAAAATACTCAAAAAACTATTTTAGAAAAGTTTTCATTTTCATTGGGAAATATTGTAAATTTGGGGTTGTGATTTAGAAATTGAGATAACAAGAATTTTTGTTGATAGATGAGTATTTTTTTAGAATTTTTTATCAATAGGTTGTATTTCTTAAATAAAATACTCAAAAAATCTATTTTAGGAAAGTTTTCATTTTCATTGGGAAATATTGTAAATTTGGGGGTTGTGATTTAGAACTTGAGATAACAATAATTTTTTTTGATAGATGAGTATTTTTTTAAAATTTTTTATCAATAGGTTGTATTTTTTAAATAAAATACTCAAAAAATCTATTTTAGGAAAGTTTTCATTTTCATTGGGAAATATTGTAAATTTGGGGTTGTGATTTAGAAATTGAGATAACAAGAATTTTTTTTGACTGATGAGTATTTTTTTAGATTTTTTGATCAATATGTTGTATTTTTAAGATTTAATTCTCAAATATTCTATTTTAGGAAAGTTTTCATTTTATTGAGAAATATTGTACATTTGGGGTTGTTATTTAGAAATAGGATAACAAGAATTTTTGTTGATAGATGAGTATTCTTTTAGATTTTTTTGATCAATATGTTGTATTTTTAAAATAAAATACTCAAAAAATCTATTTTAGGAAAGTTTTCATTTTTATTGAGAAATAATGTACATTTGGGGTTGTGATTTAGAAATTAGGATAACAAGAATTTTTGTTGATAGATGAGTATTTTTTTAGAATTTTTTATCAATAGGTTGTATTTTTTAAATAAAATACTAAAAAATCTATTTTAGGAAAGTTTTCATTTTCATTGGGAAATATTGTAAATTTGAGGTTGTGATTTAAAAATTGCGATAACAAGAATTTTTGTTGATAGATGAGTATTTTTTTAGAATTTTTTATCAATATGTTGTATTTTTAAATAAAATACTCAAAAATCTATTTTAGGAAAGTTTTCATTTTCATTGGGAAATATTGTAAATTTGGGGTTGTGATTTAGAAATTGAGATAACAAGAATTTTTGTTGATAGATGAGTATTCTTTTAGAATTTTTTATCAATAGGTTGTATTTCTTAAATAAAATACTCAAAAAATCTATTTTAGGAAAGTTTTCATTTTCATTGGGAAATATTGTAAATTTGGGGGTTGTGATTTAGAACTTGAGATAACAATAATTTTTGTTGATAGATGAGTATTTTTTTAAAATTTTTTATCAATAGGTTGTATTTTTTAAATAAAATACTCAAAAAATCTAATTTAGGAAAGTTTTCATTTTCATTGGGAAATATTGTAAATTTGGGGTTGTGATTTAGAAATTGAGATAAAAAGAATTTTTTTTGACTGATGAGTATTTTTTTAGATTTTTTTATCAATATGTTGTATTTTTAAGATTTAATTCTCAAATATTCTATTTTAGGAAAGTTTTCATTTTATTGAGAAATATTATATATTTGGGGTTGTTATTTAGAAATAGGATAACAAGAATTTTTGTTGATAGATGAGTATTCTTTTAGATTTTTTTGATCAATATGTTGTATTTTTAAAATAAAATACTCAAAAAATCTATTTTAGGAAAGTTTTCATTTTTATTGAGAAATAATGTACATTTGGGGTTGTGATTTAGAAATTAGGATAACAAGAATTTTTGTTGATAGATGAGTATTTTTTTAGAATTTTTTATCAATAGGTTGTATTTTTTAAATAAAATACTAAAAAATCTATTTTAGGAAAGTTTTCATTTTCATTGGGAAATATTGTAAATTTGGGGTTGTGATTTAGAAATTGAGATAACAAGAATTTTTGTTGACTTATGAGTATTTTTTTAGATTTTTTGATCAATATGTTGTATTTTTAAGATTTAATTATCAAATATTCTATTTTAGGAAAGTTTTCATTTTATTGAGAAATATTGTACATTTGGGGTTGTTATTTAGAAATAGGATAACAAGAATTTTTGCTGATAGATGAGTATTCTTTTAGATTTTTTTGATCAATATGTTGTATTTTTAAAATAAAATACTCAAAAAATCTATTTTAGGAAAGTTTTCATTTTCATTGGGAAATATTGTAAATTTGGGGTTGTGATTTAGAAATTGAGATAACAAGAATTTTTGTTGATAGATGAGTATTTTTTTAGAATTTTTTATCAATAGGTTGTATTTTTTAAATAAAATACTAAAAAAATCTATTTTAGGAAAGTTTTCATTTTATTGAGAGATAATGTACATTTGGGGTTGTGATTTATAAATTAGGATAACAAGAATTTTTGTTGATAGATTAGTCTTCTTTTATAATTTTTTATCAATAGGTTGTATTTTTTAAATAACATACTCAAATAATCTATTTTAGGAAAGTTTTCATTTTCAATGGGAAATATTGTAAATTTGGGGTTGTGATTTAGAAATTGAGATAACAAGAATTTTTGTTGATAGATGAGTATTTCTTTAGATTTTTTTATCAATAGGTTGTATTTTTTAAATAAAATACTCAAAAAATCTATTTTAGGAAAGTTTTCATTTTCATTGGAAAATATTGTAAATTTGGGGTTGTGATTTAGAAATTGAGATAACAAGAATTTTTGTTGACTGATGAGTATTTTTTTAGATTTTTTGATCAATATGTTGTATTTTTAAGATTTAATTCTCAAATATTCTATTTTAGGAAAGTGTTCATTTTATTGAGAA
Source organism: Brassica napus (assembly GCF_020379485.1). NCBI lineage: Eukaryota > Viridiplantae > Streptophyta > Magnoliopsida > Brassicales > Brassicaceae > Brassica > Brassica napus. Next base: position 22,269,084 of record NC_063440.1, read on the forward strand.
ATATTATACATTTGGGGTTGTTATTTTGAAATAGGATAACAAGAATTTTTGTTGATAGATGAGTAATCTTTTAGATTTTTTTGATCAATATGTTGTATTTTTAAAATAAAATACTCAAAAAATCTATTTTAGAAAAGTTTTCATTTTATTGAGAAATAATGTACATTTGGGGTTGTGATTTAGAAATTAGGATAACAAGAATTTTTGTTGATAGATGAGTATTTTTTTAGAATTTTTTATCAATAGGTTGTATTTTTAAAATAAAATATTCAAAAAATCTATTTTAGTAAAGTTTTCATTTTCATTAGGAAATATTGTAAATTTGGGGTTGTGATTTATAAATTGAGATAACAAGAATTTTTGTTGATAGATGAGTATTTTTTTAGAATTTTTTATCAATAGGTTGTATTTTTAAAATAAAATACACAAAAAATCTATTTTAGGAAAGTTTTCATTTTCATTGGGAAATATTGTAAATTTGGTGTTGTGATTTAGAAATTGAGATAACAAGAATTTTTATTGATAGATGAGTATTTTTTTAGAATTTTTTATCAATAGGTTGTAATTTTTAAATAAAATACTCAAAAAATCTATTTTAGAAAAGTTTTCATTTTCATTGGGAAATATTGTAAATTTGGGGTTTTGATTTAGAAATTGAGATAACAAGAATTTTTGTTGACTGATGAGTATTTTTTTAGATTTTTTGATCAATATGTTGTATTTTTAAGATTTAATTCTCAAATATTCTATTTTAGGAAATTTTCATTTTATTGAGAAATATTGTACATTTGGGGTTGTTATTTAGAAATAGGATAACAAGAACTTTTGTTGATAGATGAGTATTCTATTAGATTTTTTGATCAATATGTGGTATTTTTAAAATAAAATACTCAAAAATCTATTTTAGGAAAGTTTTCATTTTCATAGGGAAATATTGTAAATTTGGGGTTGTGATTTAGAAATTGAAATAACAAGAATTTTTGTTGATAGATGAGTATTTTTTTAGATTTTTTTATCAATAGGTTGTATTTTTTAAATAAGATACTCAAACAATCTATTTTAGGAAAGTTTTCATTTTCATTGGAAAATATTGTAAATTTGAGGTTGTGATTTAGAATTGAGATAACAAGAATTTTTGTTGATAGATGAGTATTTTTTTAGAATTTTTTTTATCAATATGTTGTATTTTTTAAATACAATACTCAAAAATCTATTTTAGGAAAGTTTTCATTTTCATTGGGAAATATTGTAAATTTGGGGTTGTGATTTAGAAATTGAGATAACAAGAATTTTTGTTGATAGATGAGTGTTCTTTTAAATTTTTTGATCAATATGTGGTATTTTTAAGATTTAATTCTCAAATATTCTATTTTAGGAAAGTTTCCATTTTATTGAGAAATAATGTACATTTGGGGTTGTGATTTATAAATTAGAATAACAAGAATTTTTATTGATAGATGAGTATTCTTTTAGATTTTTTTTTATCAATATGTTGTATTTTTAAAATAAAATACTCAAAAAATCTATTTTAGGAAAGTTTTCATTTTTATTGAGAAATAATGTAAATTTGGGGTTGTGATTTAGAAATTAGGATAACAAGAATTTTTGTTGATAGATGAGTATTTTTTTAGAATTTTTTATCAATAGGTTGTATTTTTTAAATAAAATACTAAAAAAATCTATTTTAGGAAAGTTTACATTTTCATTGGGAAATATTGTAAATTTGAGGTTGTGATTTAGAAATTGAGATAACAAGAATTTTTTTTGATAGATGAGTATTTTTTTTAGAATTTTTTATCAATATGTTGTATTTTTAAAATAAAATACTCAAAAATCTATTTTAGGAAAGTTTTCATTTTCATTGGGAAATATTATAAATTTGGGGTTGTGATTTAGAAATTGAGATAACAAGAATTTTTGTTGATAGATGAGTATTTTTTTAAATTTTTTGATCAATATGTGTTATTTTAAAAATAAAATACTCAAAAAATCTATTTTAGGAAAGTTTTCATTTTCATTGGAATTGTAAATTTGGGGTTGTGATTTAGAAATTGAGATAACAAGAATTTTTGTTGATAGATGAGTATTGTTTTAGAATTTTTTATCAATATGTTGTATTTTTAAAATAAAATACTAAAAAATCTATTTTAGGAAAGTTTTCATTTTCATTGGAAAATATTGTAAATTTGGGGTTGTAATTTAGAAATTGAGATAACAAGAATTTTTGTTGATAGATGAGTATTCTTTTAAATTTTTGATCAATATGTGGTATTTTTAAAATAAAATACTCAAAAATCTATTTTAGGAAAGTTTTCATTTTATTGAAAAATATTGTACATTTGGGGTTGTTATTTAGAAATAGAATAACAAGAATTTTTTCTTGATTGATGAGTATTTTTGTAGATTTTTTGGTCAATATGTTGTATTTTTAAGATATAATTCTCAAATAATCAATTTTAGGAAAGTTTTCATTTTATTGAGAAATATCGTACATTTGGGGTTGTTATTTAGAAATAGGATAACAAGAATTTTTGTTGATAGATGAGTATTCTTTTAAATTTTTTGATCAATATGTGGTATTTTTAAAATAAAATACTCAAAAATCTATTTTAGGAAAGTTTTCATTTTCAATGGGAAATATTGTAAATTTGGGGTTGTGATTTAGAAATTGAGATAACAAGAATTTTTGTTGACTGATGAGTATTTTTTTAGATTTTTTGATCATTATGTTGTATTTTTAAGATTTAATTCTCAAATATTCTATTTTATTAAAGTTTTCATTTTATTGAGAAATATTGTACATTTGGGGTTGTTATTTAGAAATAGGATAACAAGAATTTTTGTTGATAGATGAGTATTCTTTTAGATTTTTTGATCAACATGTGGTATTTTTAAAATAAAATACTCAAAAATCTATTTTAGTAAAGTTTTCATTTTCATTGGGAAATATTGTAAATTTAGGGTTGTGATTTAGAAATTGAGATAACAAGAATTTTGTTGATAGATGAGTATTTCTTTAGATTTTTTTATCAATAGGTTGTATTTTTTAAATAAAATACTCAAAAAATATATTTTAGGAAAGTTTTCATTTTGATTGGGAAATATTGTAAATTTGGGGTTGTGATTTAGAAATTGAGATAACAAGAATTTTTGTTGACTGATGAGTATTTTTTTAGATTTTTTGATCAATATGTTGTATTTTTAAGATTTAATTCTCAAATATTCTATTTTAGGAAAGTTTTCATTTTATTGAGAAATATTGTACATTTGGGGTTGTTATTTAGAAATAGGATAACAAGAATTTTTGTTGATAGATGAGTATTCTTTTAGATTTTTTTGATCAATATGTTGTATTTTTAAAATAAAATACTCAAAAAATCTATTTTAGGAAAGTTTTCATTTTTATTGAGAGATAATGTAAATTTGGGGTTGTTATTTAGAAATTAAATAACAAGAATTTTTGTTGATATATGAGTATTTTTTTAGAATTTCTTATCAATAGGTTGTATTTTTTAAATAAAATACTAAAAAAATCTATTTTAGGAAAGTTTTCATTTTCATTGGAAATATTATAAATTTGAGGTTGTGATTTAGAAATTGAGATAACAAGAATTTTTGTTGACTGATGAGTATTTTTTTAGATTTTTTGAACAATATGTTGTATTTTTAAGATTTAATTCTCAAATTTTCTATTTTAGGAAAGTTTTCATTTTATTGAGAAATATTGTACATTTGGGGTTGTTATTTAGAAATAGGATAACAAGAATTTTTGTTGATATATGAGTATTCTTTTAGATTTTTTTGATCAATATGTTGTATTTTTAAAATAAAATACTCAAAAAATCTATTTTAGGAAAGTTTTCATTTTTATTGAGAAATAATGTAAATTAGGGGTTGTGATTTAGAAATTAGGATAACAAGAATTTTTGTTGATAGATAAGTATTTTTTTAGAATTTTTTATCAATAGGTTGTATTTTTTAAATAAAATACTAAAAAAATCTTTTTTAGGAAAGCTTTCATTTTCATTGGGAAATATTGTAAATTTGAGGTTGTGATTTAGAAATTGAGATAACAAGAAATTTTGTTGATAGATGAGTGTTTTTTTAGAATTTTTTATCAATAGGTTGTATATTTTAAATAAAATACTCAAAAAATCTATTTTAGGAAAGTTTTCATTTTCATTGGAAAATATTGTAAATTTGGGATTGTAATTTAGAAATTGAGATAAAAGAATTTTTGTTGACTGATGAGTATTTTTTTAGATTTTTTGATCAATATGTTGTATTTTTAAGATTTAATTCTCAAATAATCTATTTTAGGAAAGTTTTCATTTTATTGAGAAATAATGTACATTTGGGGTTGTGATTTATAAATTAGGATAACAAGAATTTTTGTTGATAAATTAGTATTCTTTTAGAATTTTTTATCAATAGGTTGTATTTTTTAAATAACATACTCAAATAATCTATTTTAGGAAAGTTTTCATTTTCATTGGGAAATATTGTAAATTTGGGGTTGTGATTTAGAAATTGAGATAACAAGAATTTTTGTTGATAGATAAGTATTTTTTTTAGATTGTTTGATCAATAGGTTGTATTTCTAAGATATAATTCTCAAATATTCTATTTTAGGAAAGTTTTCATTTTATTGAAAAATTTTGTACATTTGGGAATGTTATTTAGAAATAGAATAACAAGAATTTTTGTTGATTGATGAGTATTTGTTTTTGATTTTTTGATCAATATGTTGTATTTTTAAGATATAATTCTCAAATAATCTATTTTAGGAAAGTTTTCATTTTATTGAGAAATATCGTACATTTGGGGTTGTTATTTAGAAATAGGATAACAAGAATTTTTGTTGATAGATGAGTATTCTTTTAGATTTTTTGATCAACATGTGGTATTTTTAAAATAAAATACTCAAATATCTATTTTAGTAAAGTTTTTATTTTCATTGGGAAATATTGTAAATTTAGGGTTGTGATTTAGAAATTGAGATAACAAGAATTTTTGTTGATAGATGAGTATTTTTTTAGATTTTTTTATCAATAGGTTGTATTTTTAAAATAAAATACTCAAAAAAACTATTTTAGGAAATTTTTCATTTTCGTTGGGAAATATTGTAAATTTGGGGTTGTGATTTAGAAATTGAGATAACAAGAATTTTTGTTGATAGAAGAGTATTTTTTTAGAATTTTTATCAATATGTTGTATTTTTAAAATAAAATACTCAAAAATATATTTTAGGAAAGTTTTCATTTTCATTGGGAAATATTGTAAATTTGGGATTGTAATTTAGAAATTGAGATAACAAGAATTTTTGTTGATAGATGAGTATTCTTTTAAATTTTTTGATCAATATGTGGTATTTTTATAAAATAAAATACTCAAAAAATCTATTTTAGGAAAGTTTTCATTTTCATTGGGAAATATTGTAAATTTGGTGTTGTGATTTAGAAATTGGATAACAAGAATTTTTGTTGATAGATGGGTATTTTTTTAGAATTTTTTATCAATAGGTTGTATTTTCTAAATAAAATACTCAAAAAATCTATTTTAGGAAAGTTTTCATTTTCATTGGGAAATATTGTAAATTTGGGGTTGTGATTTAGAAATTGAGATAACAAGAATTTTTGTTGACTTATGAGTATTTTTTTAGATTTTTTGATCAATATGTTGTATTTTTAAGATTTAATTATCAAATATTCTATTTTAGGAAAGTTTTCATTTTATTGAGAAATATTGTACATTTGGGGTTGTTATTTAGAAATAGGATAACAAGAATTTTGCTGATAGATGAGTATTCTTTTAGATTTTTTTGATCAATATGTTGTATTTTTAAAATAAAATACTCAAAAAATCTATTTTAGGAAAGTTTTCATTTTCATTGGGAAATATTGTAAATTTGGGGTTGTGATTTAGAAATTGAGATAACAAGAATTTTTGTTGATAGATGAGTATTTTTTTAGAATTTTTTATCAATAGGTTGTATTTTTTAAATAAAATACTAAAAAAATCTATTTTAGGAAAGTTTTCATTTTATTGAGAGATAATGTACATTTGGGGTTGTGATTTATAAATTAGGATAACAAGAATTTTTGTTGATAGATTAGTCTTCTTTTAGAATTTTTTATCCATAGGTTGTATTTTTTAAATAACATACTCAAATAATCTATTTTAGGAAAGTTTTCATTTTCAATGGGAAATATTGTAAATTTGGGGTTGTGATTTAGAAATTGAGATAACAAGAATTTTTGTTGATAGATGAGTATTTCTTTAGATTTTTTTATCAATAGGTTGTATTTTTTAAATAAAATACTCAAAAAATCTATTTTAGGAAAGTTTTCATTTTCATTGGAAAATATTGTAAATTTGGGGTTGTGATTTAGAAATTGAGATAACAAGAATTTTTGTTGACTGATGAGTATTTTTTTAGATTTTTTGATCAATATGTTGTATTTTTAAGATTTAATTCTCAAATATTCTATTTTAGGAAAGTGTTCATTTTATTGAGAAATATTATACATTTGGGGTTGTTATTTTGAAATAGGATAACAAGAATTTTTGTTGATAGATGAGTAATCTTTTAGATTTTTTTGATCAATATGTTGTATTTTTAAAATAAAATACTCAAAAAATCTATTTTAGAAAAGTTTTCATTTTATTGAGAAATAATGTACATTTGGGGTTGTGATTTAGAAATTAGGATAACAAGAATTTTTGTTGATAGATGAGTATTTTTTTAGAATTTTTTATCAATAGGTTGTATTTTTAAAATAAAATATTCAAAAAATCTATTTTAGTAAAGTTTTCATTTTCATTAGGAAATATTGTAAATTTGGGGTTGTGATTTATAAATTGAGATAACAAGAATTTTTGTTGATAGATGAGTATTTTTTTAGAATTTTTTATCAATAGGTTGTATTTTTAAAATAAAATACACAAAAAATCTATTTTAGGAAAGTTTTCATTTTCATTGGGAAATATTGTAAATTTGGTGTTGTGATTTAGAAATTGAGATAACAAAAATTTTTATTGATAGATGAGTATTTTTTTAGAATTTTTTATCAATAGGTTGTAATTTTTAAATAAAATACTCAAAAAATCTATTTTAGAAAAGTTTTCATTTTCATTGGGAAATATTGTAAATTTAGGGTTGTGATTTAGAAATTGAGATAACAAGAATTTTTGTTGACTGATGAGTATTTTTTTAGAGTTTTTGATCAATATGTTGTATTTTTTAGATTTAATTCTCAAATATTCTATTTTAGGAAATTTTCATTTTATTGAGAAATATTGTACATTTGGGGTTGTTATTTAGAAATAGGATAACAAGAACTTTTGTTGATAGATGAGTATTCTATTAGATTTTTTGATCAATATGTGGTATTTTTAAAATAAAATACTCAAAAATCTATTTTAGGAAAGTTTTTATTTTCATAGGGAAATATTGTAAATTTGGGGTTGTGATTTAGAAATTGAAATAACAAGAATTTTTGTTGATAGATGAGTATTTTTTTAGATTTTTTTATCAATAGGTTGTATTTTTTAAATAAGATACTCAAACAATCTATTTTAGGAAAGTTTTCATTTTCATTGGAAAATATTGTAAATTTGAGGTTGTGATTTAGAAATTGAGATAACAAGAATTTTTGTTGATAGATGAGTATTTTTTTAGAATTTTTTTTTATCAATATGTTGTATTTTTTAAATAAAATACTCAAAAATCTATTTTAGGAATAAAATACTCAAAAAATTATTTTAGGAAAGTTTTCATTTTTATTGAGAAATAATGTACATTTGGGTTGTGATTTCGAAATTAGGATAACAAGAATTTTTGTTGATAGATGGGTATTCTTTTAGAATTTTTTATCAATAGGATGTATTTTTTAAATAAAATACTCAAAAATTCATTTTAGGAAAGTTTTCATTTTCATTGGGAAATATTGTAAATTTGGGGTTGTGATTTAGAAATTGAGATAACAAGAATTTTTGTTGATAGATAAGTATTTTTTTTTAGATTTTTTGATCAATATGTTGTATTTTTAAGATTTAATTCTCAAATATTCTATTTTAGGAAAATTTTCATTTTATTGAGAAATATTGTACATTTGGGGTTGTTATTTAGAAATAGGATAACAAGAATTTTGTTGATAAAAGAGTATTCTTTTAGATTTTTTGATCAATATGTGGTATTTTTAAAATAAAATACTCAAAAAATCTTATTTAGGAAAGTTTTCATTTTTATTGAGAAATAATGTACATTTGGGGTTGTGATTTAGAAATTAGGATAACAAGAATTTTTGTTGATAGATGAGTATTATTTTAGAATTTTTTTATCAATAGGATGTATTTTTAAAATAACATACTCAAAAAATCTATTTTAGGAAATTTTTCCTTTTCATTGGGAAATATTGTAAATTTGGGGTTGTGATTTAGAAATTGAGATAACAAGAATTTTTGTTGATAGATGAGTATTTTTTTAGATTTTTTGATCAATATGCTGTATTTTTAAGATTTAATTCTCAAATATTCTATTTTAGGAAAGTTTTCATTTTATTGAGAAATATTGTACATTTGGGGTTGTTATTTAGAAATAGGATAACAAGAATTTTTGTTGATAGATGAGTATTCTTTTAGATTTTTTGATCAATATGTGGTATTTTTAAAATAAAAAAACTCAAAAAATCTATTTTAGGAAAGTTTTCATTTTTATTAAGAAATAATGTACATTTGGGGTTGTGATTTAGAAATTAGGATAACAAGAATTTTTGTTGATAGATGAGTATTCTTTTAGACTTTTTTATCAATATGTTGTATTTTTAAAATAAAATACTCAAAAAATCTATTTTGGGAAAGTTTTCATTTTCATTGGGAAATATTGTAAATTTGGGATTGTGATTTAGAAATTGAGATAACAAGAATTTTTGTTGATAGATGAGTATTCTTTTAGATTTTTTGATCAATATGTGGTATTTTTAAAATAAAAAAACTCAAAAAATATATTTTAGGAAAGTTTTCATTTTTATTAAGAAATAATGTACATTTGGAGTTGTGATTTAGAAATTAGGATAACAAAAAATTTTGTTGATAGATGAGTATTCTTTTAGAATTTATTTAATTTGGATTACAATTTATTTATTTATTTTCAGTATGGCCGAAAGGTGGATAGTGAACAACTAGTCAGAATTGTTGAAGACATAAAAACCAACATCCAAAATAAGTCAAGTAAGTAGGAGAGGCGCACCAATAATCTAATAGAGGAGAATATGTCATCAGAAACGGAAAAAACCTAATTTTAGCACTTATTCACATGAGTGCCCTATACTAGCCAGGGGCGGACTCAGAGAAATATTTTGTATGGGGCACATACTGAAACAAATATATAGATTAGGGGTTTAACTAAATTTGTGTTGAGTTACTTGAGCAAAAACAAAAATGAGTGTGGGGCAAGTGCCACACCCATCAACCGCCTGCGCCCGCCCCTGATACTAGCTTCTTTTTTTTTGAAACACGAGTGCCTATACTAGCTAAAAGAGAAAAATATCTTGCTTGTTTACAATCTCACCACTTAGGTGGATAAGTTAAAAATACAAAACTTCTGAAAAGAAGCATCAAAGACTACATGACTAGTTTTTATCACTTCCAAAGTCAATAATCCATATGTTACAATATATATTTTAGCAAAAAATATTTGTACTATAAGGTGTTTACATAATCCGAAGCAACTTTTGCATTTATTAGATATTATGTGACTAATCTAATAATCCATGTTTTTTATTATTGGTGGAACTTATATATTAAATACTAATTTTTCAAAAGTTTAATATTATCATTTTTAACTAAAACTACTTACATATTGAAACAGAAAGAATATTATCCTTACAAAATATAACGAAAGCAAAGAAGGTGGTTGCTGCCTCAAATAGCTTAGATTTTGTTTATATATCTTGGTCAGGTATTGAATTAAAGTCTCATCTCAAAAATCACTTAAAAGTGGTATAGGGATAATTCCTAGAGGTTATTGAGACTTTTTAGTATTGTAAGATGGTCTTCATAATAGGATTTTAGAATACCCTAAAATTATTCGAGCTTAAGCATCTACGAGTACGTCTCGCTTGAAAAGTCTTGATAACACTTATGAAGATTCTTATTTTGTGCTCAAAGTGTTCAGCACGTGAACAAGGGTAGCATGTCTACAAGAAACACGACTTCTGAAGCTTGATTTTTGTTAAGATAATAGTTCTAGGGTTATATTACCATTCGTATATGTTAATGCTTGTGTTTATTGAATCGTATGGTTTTAGAAAAAAAAAACAATATTAATTAAAACCAGAATACGATTGAACGAACATAAGCATAGAAGAGTGGTATGACAATATATCTTAATTTCATCGAATAAAATTTCGTAATAATTAATTATGTGTTTCTAAATCGTGGACAAGAATCTAATATATTATTAAATAACATATGTGAACAATAAATCTTTTTTTTTTGTAACTTACAATTATATAAATCTTGATCTATGAATTAATATATATATATAACCAATTAATTTATACATATATAAAACAAGGAACTCAATTACTCGGTGTATAACGTATATTTATTCATATAATTAGATTTGTGGCAAGTTATTATGAACATAATATATGTAACAGGATTAAAAAAAGGAAACATATTAAAGATGGGGAAAAAAGGAAAGAAATAAGAGAGTGAGAGAAGGACATGCAAGAGAGTGTATAGCAAAAGATGAAACCTACCAAACAATCCTCCATTCCTCTTCTAACAGCCATTCCCTCTACCTACCCCATTTCTCTTTCCTTCCTCATCTTCCCTAATTTATTTCATTCTTCTCTCATCACCTACACACACACACACACACTTGGTTCTATTATATATCCACATTTCTTCATTTCCCAAACAAGAAGATAACAACAAAAACAAAATCAAATAAAAACACATTCCTCACTTATCTTTTATTACACAATGATAACTGCAACTCTACAAGAACCTCAGATTCATCAACCGGTGGATACAACTACTCCCCCCACCGATGCTCCTCCTACTCCGCCGCGTATTTTCCGATCAAAGCTTCCGGACATCGACATTCCCAACCACCTCCCTCTCCACACCTACTGCTTCCAAAAGCTCTCCTCTGTTTCCGACAAGCCCTGTCTGATCGTAGGGTCCACGGGAAAAAGCTACACGTACGACGAAACGCACCTCATATGTCGGAGAGTCGCCGCCGGGCTACACAAAATGGGGATTCGAAAAGGCGACGTGATAATGATCCTCCTTCAAAACTCAGCCGAGTTCGTCTTCTCCTTCATGGGCGCTTCCATGATCGGCGCCGTCTCCACCACCGCGAACCCTTTCTACACTTCTCAGGAGATTCACAAACAGGTCAAATCCTCCGGAGCTAAGCTTATAATCACCCACTCTCATTACGTCGATAAGTTGAGAAACCTCGACGGAGAAACAAGAATCGGTGAAGATCTCACCGTTATCACCACGGAAGACAATCCTCCTCCGGAGAATTGTCTTCCTTTCTCCACACTACTAACTGACGACGAGACAACCTCGCTAGATGTTGTTGATGTCGGTGGTGACGATGCGGCGGCGCTTCCTTTCTCCTCTGGCACGACGGGGTTACCTAAAGGAGTAGTTTTAACGCACAAGAGCTTAATCACGAGCGTTGCGCAACAAGTAGATGGAGACAACCCGAATCTTTACTTGAAACCAAACGATGTCGTACTCTGCGTTTTGCCTCTTTTCCACATCTACTCGCTCAACAGCGTTCTTCTCAACTCCATCCGATCCGGTACATAAAACATGCAAATCTTTTTTTTTGAATGAGACAAATATAATATAATATTGAACTTGTAATAAGTATAGGTGCGACGGTTCTTTTGATGCACAAATTCGAAATCGGGGCGTTATTGGATCTAATACAGAGACACAAGGTGACGGTAGCGGCGCTTGTCCCGCCGCTTGTGATTGCTTTGGCCAAGAACCCAACTGTTAACTCTTACGATCTCTCTTCCGTTAGATTGGTTCTCTCCGGTGCAGCTCCCTTAGGCAAAGATCTCGAGGATAGTCTAGGCCGCCGTCTCCCTCAGGCCGTCCTTGGCCAGGTAATATATTTACTTTGCATGTTGATTTTTATGTTTACTAGGTAACCCTACTATTACGGCGGGAACCATTTCGTGATCAATGCATGTTTTTACTTTCTTTTTTTTGTAAGTTCTCAAGTATTTTTCAATTTCATTAGCTACCAATTTCGGCGAAAATGTAAATTTGCCTAATTAGTTAATAATTTTTTTAAATTAAATTATCAAAAAATATAATAAAAAAATGGGAGGGGAATGCATGGGAAGAGAGTGAGGGTGGTTGCGTCTAGCTCTTCGGCATAATCTCGGTTACGTACGGTTCATCTGCTCCCAAGCTAATTTGGCATTGTATTCATTTTCCTAATATTTCTACTTTTAATTATTTATTTATTTATAGTAGTAATAAAAGCAGGTGTAGTTTAGGTTTAGACATAGGTAGAAAAACACGTGTGATTTAGGTCGCTGATCCAAAGGGACTGCATCTAATTTTTCACAACAATATATTGTTCTTTATAATTGAAGTTTCGACATAGGAGTCTATGCTGGGTTTTGAACTTCTCCAAATGTCTTCGTCTCTAATTTTCTTTTTGTTTTTGTTTTCTTATTTAATTACCCTTTTAAAGTCTTTTACATATATGATAGTCTGCTTCATAACAAAAAAAACAATAGGTATGATCATTTCAAAAACTAAGTAACAAAGATTGCAAAATAAACCATTTTAAGCTTATCATCGACTACATAATAAAATGATTTTTATACTATTTTATGTTTGTATTATCTATATAAATGATAAAATAGATTAACTAATCGTATTGATTTTAATGATATTATTCTATACAACTGGCCCTTGATTAAATCTTACAATACTAAATAACAACGATGATCTTCAAATATATTCTTCTAAAAAACTATAATTTGTACTTTAGTTCTTGATATTATTAATTAATTAACTACAGTCATTATATTTATAAATAAATAAAAATTCTATTTGAATGATATCAAAATATACAATTATAACTTGCAAGTTTAAAATAATGTTAATAAATGATTTAAATTAAAATATTTATCAGAAAATTTAATGATAAATATTAGAACATGACATAAAAAAATTAATACGAATGAGAACATTGAGAAGTTAATAAATAAATTACAACCAAGATTAGTTGGACAAATTTTCAAAGGACAGCTTCAAGATAGTGATACTGTGATAGTGATCAGGCGCTATTAAAGTTTACAACCAACATTGCGATACTTTAATAATTTTCTTATGTATTGTAGGCTAATTAACTGAAGATTGTAATACGATGATTAAATTTGATTAAGTAGAAGAAAAAGTAGATGCGTGTCCTGAGATATCAAAACTCTGTCATGTGACGTGGGCTGATTTCTAACACACGTCCACACACACACACATAGACATGGACACACACACTATTAACATTTGCTAAAATATTTATATTAGAGAAGTTAATGATACATGTCGATGTATTATACAATACTTAGAAAAGTTTATGAGCCTAAATAATAACTAAATAAATAAAAGGTTATGTGAAAATAAAAATAATTGTAACGGTACTGTAAATTTACGTATATCATATATCACATCAAATTTACGTATTGTAGCAAACTCGTATAGTCGACCAATACTTGCTTTGGTCGACTGATTTAGTCTTTTAGTAATTCAGTACAATAGTGCCAAAAGTGTCGTTATTTAGAATTTATGAGGTAACCAATAACTGCTGGATTATGGACAAACAGGGATATGGTATGACAGAGGCAGGACCAGTGTTGTCAATGAGCCTTGGGTTTGCTAAAGAGCCAACACCGTCAAAATCAGGCTCTTGTGGGACTGTAGTCCGAAACGCAGAACTTAAAGTGGTTCACCTTGAGACACGTCTCTCTCTTGGTTACAACCAACCTGGTGAGATTTGTATCCGCGGTCAACAAATCATGAAAGGTTCGTTTTTATTTTTTTTCTGTTTTCTACTCATATTTTTCTCCTTTTTTTTGGAAAATAATTTGGTGCAATAACTGCTTTGCATTCAATGGAAAAACGGCCTTAAACGTCTACAGTAAAAGACTTGAAACCGGTGATAGCGAAATAAAATAACTAATTCCATTTCCAATTTTTAGTGGCGAAAAAAACTTTGTAGTGGCTTCAGAAAAGAAATAGTACCACTTTCCGTTTCCCAAATATAAGAGAAAACGTATTTAATTTCTACAGTTTGTTCAAACAACGAAAACAATAAAGTTTAGTTATCTAAATATACAGCTTTTAATTAGGTTTGCATCGTCACATGTACATTTGTACGACATGCTTTTTTATTATGATGTCTATATATGGCCACGTCTTTTACATCTACTTAAACACACGTGACATGTTTTTCTATTTCTTGAAATGAAAAGTTGACAAAATATTCAAAAACGTAATAAGGACATCACAATTTCGACATAATTAAGGTTTAGGGATATAAAGTTTCACCTGACTTTTGGCGCGCAGAGTACTTGAACGATCCGGAAGCCACGTCAGCTACAATTGACGAGGAAGGTTGGCTTCACACAGGGGACATTGGGTATGTTGATGAAGATGATGAGATATTCATTGTTGATCGACTCAAAGAAGTCATCAAGTTCAAAGGCTTTCAGGCAAGTCCACTGACAATATTTGTGTTCAATTAAAACAAAATTTATAAATAACTTATATCAATTATTTACTTCCTCGCTTTTACATAATTTATTCAGTTAACATATTCAATCTCTTAAAATACTTTAAATGTTAATTAGATAGGTAACATAACTTTATGCATTATAGAAACGATAAAAAGAGAGTATGATGGAAGACATTTTTTCTCTCTGACACGCCTTTCAAGACAAACGTTCTCTGACGCCGGTGGAGCAAAATTTCACCGGCGTCGCCTCCGCTCCATCTTCCACATGTCTTCTCTCGTTCCAAGTCAAAGCTTCCATTATGTTTCTTGTTTCGCCGTTTCTCAATCATTATTGGATCTGGGGTCCTCAACATTAAAAAAGACCTTCGTCGTCTCTGCTCGTGTTCTTGAGATCACCAGAACTGCATTCTACACCGGGGGTTCCCGGAAAAGCTGTACAACCACCTCTCTACACCACGACCCGAAGAAGGAAGGGCTCTCTGAGCTTCACCTTGCAACTAACTCCATTTGCGCAAGTGGCGCATCGTTTCACAGCTTTCCCCTCTCTGAGTTCGGACTTCACTTGAGCTCCAGATCTGTGAGGACCTCCATAGAATGTTCCGGATCTGAACTACTTTTGAAGAAAGCTCAAAGCTCAGGCGTGTTGAGCGTCTCAGGCCGCCGCAGTCCATCATCTTCGCTTTGTAAACGGGGCTCCGTTTCCTTGCTCGGCGGCTGCTCAACCCCCATCCGCCAGACCATCACGATCTCCTCTCCTCCACCCTGCGCCACAGACCGTTATCCCGGAGACGAAGTGCTTCGTAGCTGGAGAAGCTCCGCCGCACGCAACTTTCCCATCAAGCTCAAATCCAGTGAGGCTGCAGACGTCAGCCCTAACCTTTCTTCTACATGGGCCAGGCCCAAGTTGTTTTCAAGAGGTATCAGTCCAGTTTCTATCTCTCAAAGTATTAATTTTATTGAGAGGACTAGGCCCAGAAATTGCTTTGCGGCCTTGGTTTTATTTATACCAATGATCTCTGGTGGGTTCACCGAGGCTTTGGTCCGATCTAGAGTGCCTATAACGCCATATATGTCTGTTCTAAAGAGATTTTCATCCTCGTGGTTGCCGGTGGTTTCATCAGCACCATCATCAAAGACCTTTCTCATGAGAAGTGTCACCTCTTCTGCAATAAAGCAGATGAAATTGCCAAAATCCCTAACCGTTTTGTTATCTTGTGGAGCGGTCTGTACGGGGCCTGAAGATGCAACGGGTTTCGTTTCGACGATATTCCGAGGTGTGGATTGGCTATCAACGTCACGATTTAATGTGACTATGTTTCAACTTTCCGGCGGTGCCGTGAAATTTACCTTGACGCATTCGAGTTGTTCTCTGAATTCGCTGTCGATTTATCTTAGAGGTTTCTCTACATCTATCAGTTATGTTGTATTGTCTTACTGTTTTGCTTCTAGTGCTAGGATTGTCTCTTCTTCAAAGTGTAATCCGGAAGTTTAAGTATTAATGAAAGTTGTGTTTCAAAAAAAAAAAAGGTAACATAACTTTAACACTTATATGTAAAACAGCGCATTGGTAAAATCGTTGAAAAAACAAACGTCACATCATTAGAAACAGAACATATGTTAATACATCTGAAAACATGTTTTGAAAGTAAGTTCCGAATAGTATTATCATTTTTCTTCTATAACTAATAATAATACAAGAATATCAAAACGTCGAGGTTAATTTAAAAGGTATCTCAACTTTATATAATAAAGACATAACGCATTGCTTACAATAGAAATAAGATTATTTAGAAACTGTAGCACTAATGATGGAATACTGAAGAACAGGTGCCTCCAGCTGAGCTAGAGGCTTTGCTCATCAATCACCACTCCATTGCGGATGCTGCGGTTGTTCCGTAAGTAGCACAATTATATATGCATTGAGTCGTAAGGTTGTGTAACCGACACCGTTTCTAAACTTTATTGGTCACTTGCAGTCAAAGAGATGAAGTGGCTGGAGAAGTACCGGTGGCTTTCGTAGTCCGATCAAATGGAAACGTTATCACGGAAGAAGATATAAAAGAATATATAGCCAAACAGGTACGCATTTAGTTGTTCTGTTTAAAGAAGTCTCTTCATAGATTGATATGCGGGGAAAACATAATAGGACGATTCTCCTAGATAACTTAGAAATAATTTTTATCGTAAAATATAACCGGAGTTATATAAACTAAAAGATCTCACGGGAAATAAGACAATGATTTGCTTATAGGTTTTTATCAATGAGATTATATATACATACTTGTGATTTTCGTCATCTGCTTTATATATAGAATGAATATATAACTGATCGGTGGATGTGTAGGTGGTATTCTACAAGAGATTGCACAAGGTCTTCTTTGTTCCCTCCATTCCCAAATCTCCTTCCGGAAAAATTCTGAGAAAGGATCTTAAAGCCAAACTTTGTTGAATGTAATTAATTTATTTTTCTTTTATATGATTTAAATGTCTTTCTGTATCCACGATATTCGTGACTTTCTTTTAGATCCTTTGTCGCAACATATGTTACAATTAAGAGTTTAATAAACTGTATTATTTGGATATGATTATTTCAGTAATTTTCTTTTTGTTTCAGAAGGAGAATAAACTAAGAAACATCAGTTTTTTTTTAACACTGATATATTAACAAAGGAAGATTACAAGGGTGAGATTCAGTTTTGGAATACATTTTCAGGCAGGTTCTACAAACCTCCGGAGACTGAAGCTCCAAGAACGGAGAGACTAAATCCCATAGCACAGGAAGACTAAAGAAGAATAACATGAAAACAATCTAATTTGTGAGTAACAAAACAAAATAAACCTTCATCAAAACGAGAGCAATAAAGCATGATGACCTGAACAGAGCTTCTTTGAACAAGGCAAAGCGAGGAAGCCATTCATGGCTAAAACCTCCGGTTTGTGAATCCTCCTATGGTGAATAGAGTGGTTCTGTGATACAAAATGACAAACCCAAGAAACTGCCATTCTGATATTGGTTAATTCGGTGAATAGATAGATGATGATGGATCGAATGAATCACACAAATAATGCGAAAACCCTTTGGTTTACCCTCTTCCAATCTTCTGGAAATGACGAACCAATACAACTATGGAAAAGTTTGTTGATCGGATTCACACTCCTCACAACAGAATTACAATGTTCATACAAACAAGGATTCAACTCTTTTAACAAAAACGTATCTTTCTGATCACAAAAAAATGTTTAAACTTTCAGTAAATACTAAATATCATAACAAGCTCTATTTTCTAACCAACTTTTGTTTGACAGTTATCAAATGTAACTCAGTGATACAAATAATTGTCAACGTAGCGCATAGTGATCATGATTCAGAAGTTGTTGTCCAATTTCCCACATTTTTATACATTGATTTGTAGTTTACGAATTTTCATTGCTTTATAATAAATCCCAAAGTTAACTAAGAAAAAAAAACAAATTAGATTTGCTCTTTACTTTTGACACTTGCTAGCGAGTCTTCACGGATCCTCAAATTGGAACGAGTGTCTGATGAATTATATTTGATAAGAATGTCAAGATACTTATGAAAGCAAAAAAAACAAAAAAACATGTTTGTTTCTGTTCTTATTAAGGCTAATCAAAATCTGTAGACACAGCTGAGGCATGATGCATGACATTGAAAGAGCTTTGAATCTCTTCTTACGTAGCCTGAGGATGAGAAGCGATAAAGTCAACAGCAAGATCAACGGACTGGATCTTGTCAGCATCATTATCAGGGATCTCAAATCCAAACTCTTCCTCCAATGCCATCACAACCTCCACATTGTCCAAACTGTCTAACCCGAGATCGTTAATAAAATGGGCTTTGGGTGTTACCTGCAACCACCAAACCACAGTTACTTAATTCACAGAAAAAGCCCATTTCTCAAACACAATACATCGAATCAGATAGGCCTCAACTACTCATTCCAATGAAACCATCGGAGAAAGTTACCTTTGAGGGATCGACTCTTTGAAAGTTTTTGACGACAGAGATAACGCGATCTGTCACGTCAGATTTGTCTAGAAACGATCCTCTTACTTCCTCCGAGAAAAGACGAAGAAGTGCGAAGCTCGAAGGGAGTGCAGGTGATGGATTGACGTTGACTCTAAGGTATCGAAGCAGAGCATTTCTCGCCGCCATCGCTGTGTTTCAGAAGGACAACCCTGGAGGCGTTTCTCTCTACTCTACTACTCTCTCTTCAACGAGATTTTGCTTTATTGTTAGATCCTAAACGACGTCGTACACTATGTAGTGGACATTTCTTTTCAGGCCTACCTAACTAATTCGGCACACTTTATTATCCAATACCGGATTTTCGTAGTGGTGTTAATTTGGGCTGGTCCGGCCCGACCAGTCCAAACCCGCTAAGTCCGTAAATATTTGAGTTCGATCTAACCTGGTCCGAAAATATTTTGAAATTAGAATTCAAAACTCAAGTCCGGTTTTTATAGGATTCTAGGGCTTTTCGGACTTTTTAAGCTTTTCTAAAAATAATTTGTTATTATCACTTCTATTGTTTTAATACATGTAAATTTTCATTTAAAAAAATAGTTTTAATTTTTTTATTTTAAAATATAAAATGAGTAAAAACTTTCTACTTTGTTAAAAGTGCTTTACTTTTTCGTAAACTTTAAAAACATATTATATTAAAAAAATTAAATATAAATTAAAATTAAATATATAAGAGAACAAAATTTATGATAAACTCGGTCAAACGTTTCATACTTTGTATTTTGAAATAAAAAAAATATGTTGTACATAAAAGTTGCAACATTTAAAATGTGACACTTATAATGATCAAACAATAAAATGCATTAACAACTTTTATATTTGTTTTATTAGAGTTCGGATAAAAATATTAAAATAATATATCAATGGTTAGGAATGATTAATAAAATAAGATTGTACTCTTTTTTGTCCGATGAAACAAAAATTAGACCACATACAAAAAAAACACAAAAGTGTATTCACTTCTTTATTGCACCAATTAAAAACTTTCATAAACTAGCAAAAAGATTAAAAGAAAAAAAGGAAGTAAATACACAGAAATTAAAAATTATACAAAACATTGGAAAATATAAAATAGTACAACACACGGTCATTGTTCCCATGGATCGTTGAATCAGTTCAGACAATGTTGAGGAACCATCTTGCCACGTGCAGAACCGTCAACATTTTTACATACCGCAGTGGAAGGACCACCCTCGACACCCTTATGCTCTAGGTTAATGTCAATTAGCTCAACCTTCTTGCAGGGAAAGCTCTTGCTACATTGTAGATTCACCGCCACTTTGTTCGTCGATGTTCCATATATGTTCTTTAACTTAAGGTCTTGGATTTGAACGTGTGACTCTCCCTGAAAAAATTAGTGAAACACAACATTTATTTTTTCTTTCATTGTAAAAAGAGAAAAAAATGATCTAAGTTTGTATCTTGCGTAAAGAGTTCACCTTCTTTTCACAAGGTGGGTGAGGACAATACTTCTGGTCGATGTTGATAGGGTTTCCAACGTTAATCATTTGAATATTCTCGTACACAAAGTTAGAAACTAAAATCTTTGAAGCTGAAGATTCCCAAGTCTTGATCCGAATACCATCGCTTGTGCCGTTAAAGACTATGTCTCTTACGGTTAAGCCATTAACATCCTTCTCTTCTTTGTTTTTCCCTAAGCTTCCGACACTAATCCCATGTCCGGGACCACAATTGACATCAGAGATATCCATGTTGGTGGTTCCGGAAAGGATGGCTATACAGTCGTCTCCTGTACCAATGTGTGTCTTGGAGATGTTAATGTTGCTACAGAACCCGAACTTTAGCCCATCGGTGTTTGGGCTGTCACCGGGAGCTGTTATAGTGACGTCAGTGATGTTGAAGTGATGGACAGAGAAGAAGTTGAAGTGTCCCATTTTGCTGTTGAGTGATGTTATCCCATTGATTCTTGAGTTGTTCACGAATGCAAATCCCATGGTCTGTGAGAATAATCAAGTTTAGTAAGACACTAGTATACTAGAATATAAGATATAGACATATTATTATGTGGATATTGCCTCCTTCAAAACTATATATACTCGTTTTAGTGATGTTTTGTATCTAGATAGTTAAATCTATAAATTTAAGGGGTAGTAGAAAATAATTTAATTGCATAATTTTCATTGTAAAATCATATAATAAAACAATGTGTAAAAGGATTAAGAAGTGGTACCATAGCTAGCTTAGGACAACTGGGATTTTTGTGGCAGTCATTTAGTGGCCAAGACTCTTTCCCTTGGCCGTCAAGTGTACCGGCACCCGAGATAATAAGATTGTTAATGTATCTGAACTGAATCCATGTGTCATTTTTAATATCCCTAGGGTTAGAAGGAGCCAATAAAGTTCCATCGATAGCGAATTCAATCTTATTTGTGCATGGTCCTACAAACTCTACACCACCGAGATAAAACGTTCCTTTCGGTACATAGATTTTACTATTACCACCTTTCCTTGTGCACGCGCTTTTCCATATGTTTGTGAACGCCTAATTTTGGACAATTTAAACAAAACAAAATCGATAAAATGTTTATTTTGTGTGTTTCTATATATATTGGTTATGTACATACCTTGGTGTTATCAGTTTTTCCATCAGCTTTGGCACCATAGCGTTGGACGTTAAAAACCTTTGGCCTATTGGTCGGACGACTTGCAATGGCGACGACCAATGCAACTCATCTCCTTATTTTGTTTAGGGGTATATTAAAATAAGAATTTTGTGTTATTAATAAATATCTTTACCACACAATGAAAAGTGTTTATCTACTGTATTTTCTTATATAGAGTTCATGTGTTTCCATGAACTGTTAGTATAAATCTATTTTTAAACACAAGAACTTGATTCTTGTTGCTAATTAGTAATCATCGGCTAAAATTGGGCTGTTTCTTTTATATTCCTTTTTGTTAATTATTTATGGTTATGGAAACGTACATATATGGTTATCTGATTTATCTTTGCTCTCTCATTTAAAACAAAATCAGAATTTTGGTGAAAGGCCGATTACATATTTACCGGTAATTAATTGTTTCGGTTAATGTTTGTTTTTAAAATAATTTTATCTCCTAGATATTATTTGAGAAGTGATTTATCATGTGTCATCACCACAATAATTTTGGAAAAACAAATGATGATATGACATATTAACAATGATGACATGAAAGCTAACTGTGACATGAATATTTACATTAATTTAATGTTAATTTATATTTTTGGTAAGTTTTTTAAAATTTAATAATAAATCATAGATCATCATTAATATAACAATAAATAATATAATAGTAGAAATATAAATCTAATAATATTTCTCAGTTTTTGAAATATTATTTAATTATATATATTTGTAATTATATAATTTTTATTACTAAAATAAATATTCCAAATTTTAGTTTCTTTTAAATATCTATAAATTTTAGAAATTTTATTATATTTTACGTTTTGATATTATATACTTAAACAAATTTCTCTTACTTTTAAAGAATTTGGTTTAATAAATTTTAACCCAAGTAAATAGATTAAAATAGATTACAATTTTAAATATGTACATATATTATTAAATAAAAAATAATTATTTTATCTTAATTTTACATGTAATTAAATTAAAATTTAAAGTTAAATATTTTAAGCAAATAATAATATCTAAAATTTTTAAAAATATTATAAATAGAATTTAAATTTAAAACTTTTATTTCTGGTTTTAACTTTAAAATCCAAAATACAATATTATATAAAAATTATAATTCAAAATTTTATAATGACAACATGAAACAAATTGTGTAAATAAATAAACTAACTTTACTTTAATTTCCTCTTTTTGTGAAAAAAGTATATGAACTGAATAGGTCCAAGGTATGGCCAATTGAGTAGTCACAAAGAAGAAAAAAGATGTTCCTAGGCATACACCGCTACGATCAGACAAGAACCACAACACTATTTACCGTGTTCGAGAACCGAGACACGGAAGACTGATGCTTGCAAAATGGGAAAAGTGAATCATAAATTTGGAAAAATTTAGAAAATAATACAAAATTTATTGTGTGTAGTTCAAATTGTAAAGCAAATATAATTCATTTATTTGGATAATTTTTTGAAGTATTAATTTGAAAACTTAAATTTAATTTTTTTTACAAAAATTCTGGATCTTTAATGGTAAAACCTAAACTAAGTTCGGTTTGTATACAAACTTTAAAACTAAAAATAAAATTTATCGATAGTACCATTTTTTTATAGATAATTCGAGACTGTAAAATTGAGTTTTTATCCGAATCAAATCTAGTTGATGGAGTTTAGCATGAAAATTGTCATTTGCGAACGAACAGAATCTAATCCTTACGAAGAAGCAGTTTTATAACCATTGGTTTTTCAATATTATGATTCGATATAAATAAGGATTAATAACAAGGACCCCACATATTCTTCACAAAACAAAACAAAAACATTTTCTCGACAAATAATAATAAATGTTTACCAAATAATTGAAAAAAGTAGCTCGAGAGATAGAGGAGGAGGAAGAAGGCGAAAGTGAAAGAAGAGAAGAAAATTAAGTCATTAGCTACTAAACAACTCTTTTCACAACGAAACAAGGAAAAAAAGAAGAAGAAGAAGAAGAAGATGAGAGCTTTAGAAGAATCTAAGATCTCTATTGTTTTGTTGCTTCTATGCTTCTCAATCTTCGTCACTTTCAGTCTCCAGGTGAGAGTGTCTTTCTTCTCATCTCTTACCATTTCCCTTGTCTTATTGGATTTAGATCTTCTTTTCATTTGGATGTTTCTGATTTTACCTGAGAAATTGAACCTTGGTCTGTATAAAACCTAAGCTGGTTTCAAGTTTTGAACTTTATTTCACATTAAGAAAATGAGTATTTACCAGATTTTATATATTCTGGGCTCTGATTAGAATTAATGTGGATTTTTTTTAAGGCAAATGAGCTAACATCCCCCTCCTCTAAAGAAGAAGGAGAGGTGAGAATGGTGCCATTAATGGAGGAGAAGTTTATGGTAATGAATGAAACAAGAAGGAAGCTTGGGAGTTTCCAGATATGTTCAGTTTGCACTTGTTGTGGAGGTGCAAAAGGAGTTTGCCTGCCTTTGCCTTGTTGCTTCGCAATTAACTGCAATATCCCAAATAAACCCTTTGGTTATTGCTCCTTCACTCCCAAATCCTGCAATTGCTTTGGTTGCCATAGCTGAGATCTTTCCTTTTGTAAGCTTCTAATTTCTTCTTCTTCTTCTCTCTTTTTTTTCTTGGATTCTTCTTTTAAATCATGTTTTGATGTTTTGTTCCAATTAATCCAGGGGCAGAGGAAGAATAAACCAGCATCTTGATTTCATATGCAAAGTGTGAAAGGGAAGAAAAAACAAAGGAATATGTGTTCTTGGTTTGGTTCTTTATTTTTATTTTTTTTGTTTATAATTTTATTTTCAGTCTTCTTTAAATTTCATTGCCTACTATCTTCAGCAACATCATCATCCTCATTAATTAATTAATTATCTTTTTGCATTGCCATTCTGATAAAAAAATTAGGGTCTTTTATGGAAGATCTCACCCACACTTCAAGCTAGATTTGTTTTTCCTTTTCTCTTCAATTAATTTCTATATCTGTTTTCTCCAATTTGTTTCCCATTTGTTAAGATTTGTACTTGTGCTCCTGTGGCATATTTTAGTCATTTTTTTGGTTAAGTTGGGGATTGGAAGAATATTAATATGACGATGATGGTGTTGATGGTGATGGTAGTG
Source organism: Brassica napus (assembly GCF_020379485.1). Taxonomy (NCBI): domain Eukaryota; kingdom Viridiplantae; phylum Streptophyta; class Magnoliopsida; order Brassicales; family Brassicaceae; genus Brassica; species Brassica napus. Next base: position 22,293,666 of record NC_063440.1, read on the forward strand.
CTGTTGAAACTGCTAAGTTGAAGCCGTTGTGATGAGTGATATGTGGAATTATTAAGAAGGATCAAGTTTAGTTCTCTGTTCTGAGCTTATAAGATCTAAGTGCTTGTTTTAGTACTTTTGTTTATTAAAAGATGAAACAAAGTATCTTTTACGTTAAAAACAATTATTCATCTTCAAGTGCAGGGACTAAACACCTTATTAATATCTTTGAATATGTTTATTTATTGAGTGCAAAGAGACATATTTTAAATGTAAGAGATGTTTGAATCAAATGTTTGTTCCTACTTCATGCCGTCTCTCTCTCTCTCTCTCTCTCTCTCTCTCTCTCTCTCTCTCTCTCTCTCTCTCTCTCTCTCTCTCTCTCTCTCTCTCTCTTCTCTTGTTATGCATTTTTTAATCGGCAAGATCTGAAAATTAATTACTAATTGTTCATTATTACTCAGTATTTCCCACATGACACATCAAAAGCTGTCTTATTGAAACTGTTGACAATATAATTTCCCCCCTTGATTTGGCTTTTAAGATTTGTACATTTTAAGAACCTGCCAATCTAATAAGTATTTCGAACACATTGTTAATAATATTGAATAAGTAAATGAAAATCACATCCAGTTCATCAGTTAAATGAAAATCACATCCAGTTCATCAGTGTATCAATAATGTTTGTAATGTATATAGATATACAGTATATTCAATCATTTATTGGTTTGGTCAAAGTTGAGTGTTTATTAAATACATTCGGTGGCGTATTAAATAGCTAGAGCTAACTTGGTGAACCTCTATGTGTTCTCATGATATGTCAAAACCGAATAGACCACATAGATCGCTTTCTTCAACTTTAATAGCCAACCTGTTTTAATATCTGTAATACAAATATATCTCCAAGAAATAATAAGACAAATCTGTTTATTATACATATGCTGTAAACACTAAAACACCAACAACAGTTCACATAAGTAATGAATGAGAAGATAAAAATTAGAGCTCCTTTATTTTTGCTTATTGGAGCTCTCTGCTACTAAATTCAATAGTACACAAATTTGACAAACACACCCAAAACTGTGTCCCTTTTGATTTGTGTAGTAGTCTTAGCTTTGATGTTCATTACCAAAACCTCCTTCGTAAGAACGATTCGAAGGAACAAAGGCAGAAGGCTGTTTAGTAACAGCAGCTAAGATCTCTCCATAGCCCACTACTCCAACAAGAATATCATCATCATCTGAATCAGCCTCTGTAACCCAAACATGCGTGGCTCTATGAGACAGCATCTGAGCCATAACAGCAGCCAACGAGCTCGTTGTTTTGCAAGTTAACGGCGCACTTCTCCCCCTGTACATGCTCCTACCGATGCTCAGTCTCGTCGGGCTTGTCGGATTAAAACCGATGCTCCTGCTGCTGAATTTCTTGGCTTTTGTTGCAGCTGTTCCGTTCTGCTCTCCTCCTCCTCCTCCTCCGACAAATGAAGTCTGGAGGAAGTCGCTGAACGATCTTGACGACATGTTGTCCTCAACTCCCATCACAAACTGTCCTGCGTAGAGATTAGCTAGAGCCCAAGCTGCAGCTAGATAATCACATTTCCAGAGCTTTGAAGCTGAGATTTCTCCTATGATCTTGAACTGTTTCTCGTCGTGTTCGGTTTGTTCCAACACGGCGATGGCGCTAGGATCACACGGTGGCCTTTTGGTGGCTTCAATGGCTGGCAAAGAGGCTTCGATGAAGTTGTAGTTTACATTGATGATTCCGAGAGAAGAGATTGATGTGAGTGGCAGAGGAGCTAATGCTCCAAGGACACCTATGAGGAAGCGGATCACGTCTTCCCTTGAGAGACAGCAAAACTTGTCCCGGCTTGAGGCCTTGGAAGTAGCGGGCCTGTTGGAGTCAGCGGAGAGACCGCTGCTGCTGCTAGAGTTTTCGCTGTTCTTCAGCCATTTTCCGTTGTAGAGAATGGAGAATCTCTTGCTCATACCTCTCCAGACAACGCTTTTCGGAACTAGAAGTCGCCTCACTCCTTGTTTCATCATCTCCAAAGCATCTATCAATCTTGATTACAATGGATACAATAAAAATTAGCATCATACTAAACATTTGATCTTGTTGACCCACATTAAATTGTAGCACAAGAGGCTAATATGAGACAACTCAAAAGCTTCTGCATGCTCAAGTAAACGTGGCTGATCCACCTAACCAATACACACAAGAAAGGATGAACAAGGATGCAAATATGCAGGAAACACTCTATCTTCGATAGGTTTACAGAACTATTCACTGTTGTGTCTACTTATAGAAGATCAAACAAATGGGCAGCAGATAGATGTAACCTGCACAAGTCATTACAACTTTGTGACCCTTTCAAGTGGAAAAAATGAGATGTTTAACAAGTAAACTGCAATCAACCCCATAGACACTATATCTGAACTGCAAATGAGGATGATGACTTTATACGGCGTCTTAACAATTGATATGCATCTTCCAGCTCCTACAGACACTTAAAATTGTCAGAGAGACACTTAAAACTCTCATTTACGCTTATACAATCCATGCTCCCTATAATATTCCAAATAGCTTTCCAGCTAAAAGCAGTTAAAGTTTATTATGTTAAAGGATGAAAAAAAAAGTTATTATGTCACTGATGCAGGTGATTATTGTCAAACAACAATTCTGTTTGTAGTAGGTGAGGATGATAAAGAAGAGAATGATAAGTAAAAGCTTTTTTATTGTAGTTAAACTACTAGCATCACAGAATCTAAGACAGTCCTATTTTAATCATGTCTTTCCTGTTTTTTTCTTTCTTTCTATTAGTTGATGACATAAAATATCATTTCAAATAACAAAGACAGCTGCAAACATAAAATAAGCATTGACGAAGTTCTAAGCAAGATAAGAGACGTTGAAGTCAACAATGATGCAAGCATTTTAAACTAGTCTCTATTAAGTAGATGTGCCTTCCCAGATGTTTGAAACATCTTATTAAAACGCAGAGCACAAGAAAACATTGTATATACTTCATTTTGCTGACCAAGGTTGGCAAATTTGAGGCATCAATCAATCAATAAATAAACAATTTATAAGAGGTCCCACTTTTATGTGCCTATATTTAAAAATGAAATCAGATCAATAATTTATGGGTATCTAAGCACATGGCTATATGACAGAGTTACTCTGCCTAAGATCCAACCATGTTGAGAGGTTCAATGAATTATCACAACATGAAAGAAACGAAAAAACAGGATCTCAATCAGTTTGCAAGTGGAAATAGCTCAAAAACAGTAGAATTTAGAAATAAGAGATCAAACTGTCTTTCCCATTTTGCTTAAAATGTGACCCTTTCTAGTAAACCTACATATGGTTCTTTTCTAAAACATCATATGCTTAATGACTAAAAATATGCAACTAAAATCGAAATGGAACTAAAAAAGAGCAAGTTTGGATAATTTAAACAAGTGAAACACGAAACAAACATCAAATGTGAGACTTGATATCCAACTAGTCTCAGGCACATGAAACAGAATCAAGACCGAGAATCATTTAAAAAAAAATAAAATAAATAAACTTGAATTTGGCAGCTTGGTGACATAAACTAAGCGTAAGATGTGAGTGACCCTTCGTAGTAAAGTTAAGATCTTTAGATCCAAATTAGCGAGCTTTACTACTTAAACCGAGCGAAGTTGATTAAAAGATTGGTCTCAAAAGCTACCTGGTGCCAGGATCAACTTGTTTGAGGAGAGTGTTGTTAGGGGAGATGACTTGAGAGACAGGGATCTTCATAGCTTTGTCTTCTTGGAGACACTCGCTCTTCGCTAAGAAGGCAACTATATCGAGAGAACTCAGTATCCCCACGAACCTCTGCTGCCTCATCTCGCTGTTCTCCACCAACCCCGGAGGAAGAGCCGCCGACGATCTCTTCCTCCAGACGGGGATCCCGCACTCCGTCGACTCTCCGATGGCGCGAATCGCGGACTCAACGGTCTCGGTCTCGTAGAACTCGACCATCTCCGGCTTCCCCACCGTCAGATCTCCCACCACGTGATACAGAAACACCGACGCCATTAGAGAGAGATGGCAAGATCGAAGGTTATAAGAGAGAGTGAAGAAAGACGAGGAGGATGTGGAGGCCGGTGATTGGTGATCGGAGAAGGATCAAGAGGAGAAGAGAATTCGCCATTGAGAGAATCCCATTAAGAGAGAGTTTCTTTCTTTTGTGGATAGATATGAACCACACCCACTTTTGTTTTAATTTGGAAAGTTGTGGAAATTTATGATTTTCGTATTTATATATACGGTAACAATATTACTCTCGGAAAAAAGAAAAAAAATATTGTCCTTACTTTTTTTTTTTATAATCGACCAGAGAAAATCAAAAGGGCAATTTCTCTCAAATAAACTTTTTGAAATTTTTGTCACAAAAATAGCAATAAGAAAAAACAAAATATTACTTTTGTTTTGAAAATTTTTATTTTTATTTTTTACTTTTTAAAATTTGAAACCATATTTTCAAAACTCAACCCTTAACTCTAAATCCTAAATCTACATTAGTTAATCTTTGGGTATAAATGTATCTTTATTCTTTAATAAAATTTATTTTGAAATTTTTGTGAAAATAAACTAAAAATAGCTATTAAAGGAATTTCTCAGATCTCAAAACTTACAATTACAAGCTTACATTTTTTTTAGTGATAAGAATTTTTTTTTGGACATAATAGTGATAAGAATCTTATGAAGAGACGTTTTATTTTATGTGTGCGCAGACCATTTTAGGATAGATTTGTCTAATCTACCGCTGATAAAGATAGTCACTGCGGTGGATTCTATACATGTGTATATCCAAGTAAGGTAAGGACAAAAGATAGTTGGAAACATGTTTTATTGTACACTTCACTTCGTGTATAACCCACACCACAAAAAAAAAAAACTGATAATCATTCATCTCTTTTTACAAACTTTAATTTCGTTTACATTATTAACCTTCCACAATAATGGTAAAAGAAGTTGGAAATATATTTCTTGTACACTTTTAAAATGCAAAGATTTGAAGAATAGGTTGTACTAATTCAGAGTATTACATGATCTGCTGTTATAGCGAATTTGTATGATGGAGTGATCTGAGTTATAGCTGAGCAGTTGATTTAGAGACTAGAACTGGAGGCTGCTGATTTAGAGGTCACTTGGAGTCTAAATATTTTGAGGACCGATGATAGTGTATATAGTTGAATAGATAAATATATAAACTGTTCTCTCTTTTCTGCTGAAGAGTTTCATATGAGGCTTATCTTTATCTTTTGCCTAACCAACTTTTTTAGTATGCAGATCAGACATGGCGAAGCTGAATCGGTCCTTCTGGGACTGGTACAGCTCTCTTTGATTCTCTAACAGTTCGTGAAAATGTTGGTTTTTTACTGTAAGACATTGTTATTCTTTTGACCTCATTTCTATCCGAAGACAAAGCTTAAGCATTCTTTTATCTTAGTTATATATATATATATTCCAACAAAACTGAAACTCTTTTAACTGATACAATCAAAGGCTCTCTCTATACACAAACATTAACTCATATGCTAGAAGAAAGGAAAAGCTTGTTTTATATTCAACTACCAAGCTTGAAAGCATCAACAAAGAGACCCAAACAAACACCAGCTTTCCAGAAATTCATAAACACAACAAAAGACTGCAACTTCTTCCCAGAAGAAGAAGAAGATGAAGATGGCTTCTTCTTCTTCTTGTACATAAGCATACCGATCCCTTCGATAGCAGCCACGACGATGCCTGCCACAAGCACGTCCCAGTCACCGGTTTGGCCAAGAATGGTGGCTAATGCATTAGCAGTGTAGAAACCAAGAAGCAGTAAGAATATCTTCATGGGGAAGTTTTTTCTAGCAGAGTTTATCTTCAAAAGAAGCTGTCTGCCTAAGGCAATCGCTATTCTGCCTAATCTAGTGCTACCTAGACCTGTTCTGTCTTCATTAATCTCTTGTCGTTCTCCTCCTCCTCCAGGAACAGAAGAAGAAGATCCTGTGTCTAACGCAAACGCTATTATCTGGTTTCGTCTTCTTCGAATCTGGAAACTAGAATTGAAGACAAAACTATCAAATACCATATCGATTTTTTTTATAACTAAAAAAAACACAAAAAACAAAATGGAACCTTTTCATGGGAGTGATGATCAACGACGCATTTCTTGTGTGGAACAGATTGATTGTAAAGGATCGACCTTTGTCAGTTTCTAAAAATGATAGTGATGTTGGTAAGATGTGTGAAGCCATATTAGAACAAGGACTTGGTGGTTTTTGAGAGTTTGGTTCATATACAGAAGAGAAACATGCTTGGAATCAATGGACAAGTATAATTTAAGAGAGAGAAGCGGCGTAGAGTGACGAAAGGTGTTAAGTATAAGTTACTCCTACAAGGAGGCCTCTCTCCATTTTCGAGTTAATTATCTAGGATAATTTAGCTAATAAAAACTAGAGAAAAATAAATATATAAGATAAAATAAAACAATACAATAAACGTTTTAGTCAAAATATATAACGAACATGAATCCAACCACTAGTGAAACATATAAGAACATTGCAATGCAATTTAGATACTTTATACAAGTTGATGAAACCCGTAAAAAACTAAAATTCGATATTGTAATTAGCTCTAGTTAGTTACGAAATTCCCATTTTCTAATATTAATTCGTTATTTGCAACAATTTCCTCGAAAGTTTTTTTTTTTAAAAGTCATTACATAACAGGAGTTTAAGACATAAGAAGAGGGCATATAACAAAACAAAAGGCGTTTAGGGAAAAGCTAATTGCTACTACTTAAAATAACGTACGTAATTTATGCATTTGATCTTAGCATTTGCAATTTTAACCAACACTGTAGAGCCGCTGTTATGATTCTTCACCATCCGCCACCGCCACCTCCACCACCACCGCTATTTCCCCAACCGCCGTCTTCACCGCTCTTTTTTCCACTGGCCTCCTTTCCCCAACCACCATCCTCGCTGCTCTTTTTACCGCCAGACTCATTTCCCCAACCCCCACCACCACCACCTCCAGACTCACTACCCCATCCGCCTGCACCGTCACTCTTTTTACCGCCGGACTCGCTTCCCCAACCACCACCACCACTACTTCCCCAACCTCCATCCCCACTTCCGGTATTGTTATTTCCCCAATCTCCATTTCCATCTTCTCTCTCACTGTTATTATCCCTCCTTCCTCTGCCCCTACCACGACCACCATAAGGCCTTGGCGCTCCACTTGGATGCCCATCACCACGTCCACCACCGTTTCTGTACTCACCGCCTCTCCCTACAATTTTCATTTTCACAACACGCCAGAATCAAAGTTAATAACACATAAGCCAACAGACAAGTCGAACCATAAAGTGTTTTACCTGGTCTTGGTCCGGAAGAGCGATCTGAGTTACCACCCCAGCTACCTCCTCCAGAAGAGCCACGGTCTGCTGGGCTTCTCATGGGCACCATTGCAGCAACAGACCTGATCGATGGAACTGTTTCCTGCAACGGGTCATCAATATGCCTCTGGAAGTAGGCCACAAGCTTGTCGATGCTCTCAAACATCCTTTTCCTGAACTTGAATCCCTTGGGGTATAGACCGACGTACTCGTGATGCGGATTGGTGCTCCTTATGTAGGACAGTATAAAGGTACCAGGGTGTTCGTGTGAAATCCCAAAACAGTAAACTATCCTTGCTGGATTTTCACTCTTCTCGATCCTGAGAAGCTCATCAACTTCTGATTTTGTCCCCTTACGGAACTTCCTGTAGTTGAGCATCGTCTTGAGGTGAGAGACCAGAGGGTCAACATACCGATCCATGACCTGCAGTTATGAGGTGGTGTTGTTAAAAAGCTGCAGTACAATTATATTAAAATAAAGAGACATTACCTCATCTAAATCCTCGAAGGTGTCTTCTCCAATTGTCAGCGTCTTCCCAATACGCTGAAGGCTCGTGATGTCCTTGCTTTCTTTTCCACCTTCAACTATCTCCTTGTGAGCGTAGACTCCATCGTAAATCTTGAGCGTCAATGTCAAGTAATTGAGTCCTCGAGAGCTTGGACGAACAATGCTCTCTCCAAATTCTTTGTCAGATAAATACTGAAAGAACATATCACCAATACATAAACTCAGATATCTTTAGAAAGGAGATAGCAGCAGAGACCAAGACTACGAATCAACTTAACATGTACCAAAAAGAGAGTAAAAGCCTGTAGATACCTCGGTGGCTTGATCAGCAGTGATGTTCTGGAAACGTGGATGGACAATCATCCGAGACTTGAAATGCTTCTTCACCAGCTCCTTTTCTTTCCGAGCCTTCTCTTTTTCAATCTGGAGACTGTTTCTATCCTCGTGGTAATACGGATCCAGATTCTGGTTCCGCTGGTGCCTGTTGTTCCTCATCTCACTCTCCTTGCATATAAGGAACACTTGATACCTCACCTTCTGAATCGATTTGATCTTGCACGTAAGGATCTCGCCTTCTTTCAGCCGGTCTGACAACTCCACGATATCTCTCCCATCATCTGCGAAATCCTCCTTCGTAAGCATCCCAGTCAGTCCAGAATCCAATACACATATGGCTCTTCCGCTCTGCAGTCTCCTAACAGTGGCCTGGACAATTCTCCCCTCAGCTATGGTGTCTTCAGTCTCACCAGAGTTCATATAAAACTCTTCGTCTGGAGTTGGATCTTTAAAAGGTATCCGCCAATCCTGGAAGCCACAGCTCAACTCTCTCATGATATTACTGTAAGTCTCTTTCTTATTCTCCCGGTTCTTGCTTGCAAGATACTCCTCGAGGACAACTTTTCTCAAAGAGCCTGGTCGATCTCTCACATGCTCTATTGCCATCTCTATCGCATCCTCATCATCGTTGGAGTCACCTCTAACATCCTGATCATAAATATCTTTCGCAAGTTCTTGTGCAAGACCATACGATTCCGGATGTATTCTGGTATCATCCAGTAAATCGATAAACTGACTGCTGCTAGCAGCCAGCCCACTCCTCCTGATGCGCAAGAAACCGGCTGCGTTTACGAAAACTTTTTTACCAAGCCCATGCATTATAAGGTCCTTGCGAACAAATATTGAACCAGCTCTTACGAGCGACCTCTGCAAGGATGCAGCTTTCCTAGGTCCAAGTCCAGAAATGAACTGTAGAGGAGAGAAAAGCCACTCATGGCTAGCTGCCAAATTAATGTCGATCCCAACCTGGTTTGTTATGTCAACCATGACCTGTTCAACCATCCCATACTTCTCGTCGACCTGAAGAAAACCCTCCAACGGGTGAAGCTTCCAAGACAGTATTTCCCGGCCTGGACCACATAACGTCGCTGCCATTACTAGAGGATTCTGGAGATAGCGTCCTAGAGCAACTGCACGTTTCACGATCCCAGACTGTTGAGGTAGCTGTTCGCCTGAGATTCGAGAGTTTTCGTATAGCCTAGGAAGTGATTCGTCTACATAAACAATGGTTAAATCATCCATCTGCCCAACATCTCTAGGTTTATCTTCCACCATCTGGAAAATGACCTGAAATAACAAGACAAGGAGAAACATGACCATGATTTACTATGCAAAAGAAATAGCAATGAAAAATGAAGCACCAACATAAAATTAACGAAGAACGCTTACTTCATAAATATCATCCTTCAGACGAGTACAAGCCAAATTGACAGCTCCTAGAGCCACAACATGCGGTTGGTGGTCCATCATAAACTTTAAAACACGATCCTGGTCATTCTTTTTACGTTGTTGGTCGTTGACATTTTGGGATCGCAGTGTGAGAGATCCAGCATAAAGCACATCAAGCACCTCTCCCGATGAATCCAGCATCACAAATGTATTTGGCGGCTTTCCAGGGCCCCAACAACATGCCATGACCCTCGGTGCAGCTTCCTCGTCTGAGCTAATGTCCATTTCTTTCTTCTGATATGGCCCTGCAGACACCTTATTCCACAAAGCCTCTCCATACTCTGAAAGCAACCTACTCTTCGCTCTGCTGGTTAGCAAGTTTCTTGCTTCTTTCTCCATTGATGGCAAAATAAAAGCATGAAGTGCATCCTCCAGTATCAATTTTCTTTGCTCATTCCAGAGTTGAGCATACTTACTAACACCGACACTTAGATAGTGTTCATAGCAGTCGCTAACCAGCCTGTTCATGTAATTCTCAGGCAGCTTGAAGGTTACTTGAAGAAGTTTCTCCTCTTCTGCCTTTTGAATGAGAAGCCACTGCGCACCCTCAAACTTGCTCAATGGCTTTTCACGTAACCATTTAACCCCAGTAAACTGATGGTAAGAGTCTATTATTCCATTCCCCTCTGCTGTTGGACTCGTTGAGACTACTGCATTCTCCAGATAAATGCCACGGACATACTTTTTGACTGATGGCTCGCAACTTATCTCAACAGCAGCCTGAAAAAGGAAAATAAGAAGTATCTCAGCATTGGTAATCGGAGAAGTTCTTATAATATAAACTTCGTTGCGGAACGTACCATATGCCGTGCACCCTTAAGAACAGCTTGAGAATTTTCAAACATTGCGCACATAAAGTTCATTGCCATCTCCTCTGGTGTTTCCTTTGCATCCTCAAGCTCATCAACCTGCAACTCAAGTAGCATCAGAATTGTCATTCCAAAGAAGCATGCGGAGGAAACAGTATAAGAGAACACTGACCAGTTTTTCTAGGGACAATGCAAGTCCCAACTGCTCCGCGCTATACCCAAATTTGTTTGCAACCTCCCAGAGCCCTGCTTTGCTGCAGACGCTATATTGTGATTTTCGCTTCGGCCTCTTGTACTGCCCTTCATCAACACCAACTTCACCGGCAGGAAAATGCAAGTTGAACTTGGAATCTACATCATCAACTTCTCTCTCTGTTTCTGCAACTTGGAGAGATTTCATGACTGATTCAAAAAGATACTGATTTAGGTTGAGCCTATTTTCATCATAGACCCTCCTAGACTCTTCTTCGAAACGCTTTGTATAGTAACCATGCAACGCCGTTTTCCTTTTTCGAAGAAGGAGCCACTTCTTATCCAAGTCCTGAATCATCCAGAGGACCTACATTGGCATATTATTATTAAATTAAATCCAGTAATTTCCGCAGACACTATATTAAGATGAGTATTTGTTGTTTATCCAGTAAAACTGCTTACCTTATGCCATTTGGCCTCAGGTTTCTTCTCTGTATTGAGGTCACTAATATCAGAAGAGTCCAACAAGCTCCGGCATTGCTCTTTTCGGTACATGGCTATAAATGGTATCTGGATGAGACAATAAAACTTTTTAGCATAGTAATCCAAGAGCGATTCAACGAAAATCCAACTACGGAATGAATCCAAAGACCTCTAGTTTCTGCACATGATGAAGCTCCAAAAATTTTGCAATATCATCCTTGCTGACCGAGAAACCTTGTCCTCCTAAAACATAAAGTCCATCAGGATCTTTTAGCATCGAAGTAAGCTGTCCATATATCCAATTGCTCTCTTCCTCAATGCTAAGTTCATCAACAGGAGGGCTTCCAGTGCTATCTTCAGATATCTGCAAAGGTTACAAGATATCTTTACACCCAACCATGACGACCAAACAAACTTAGAGCATAGGCACACACATAGAGAGAGAACGTACCTGCATCCTCTCGGGAATATCAACTTGGCGGATTTCATCATCTTTCCCTGTCATGTACTTTTCAGAAAGAATAGTTGGCTCAAACTCATCTTCGAGCCTTCTTTCCATCCTTTCACTAGATGCCAAACCCTTTTTACGAAGTGACAATAACTCTCCGACATCACCAAATATTTCGTTAGCGTCATGTATAGCACTCATATCTGATCCTTGCCTATATCTCTTTTTCCTATTGTCTCCCCTGAAAAAATTAGTTGAGTAGATAGAATCAGAGAAAAATAAACGTGACATAAGACACATATAAGAACATAAAAGTATGTACCTCCTAGGCTGACCATTCCCATCTTCATCTACGATGAAATCAGCCATTTCATCCTCGCTACCAACTACATCTTCTTCCACCGCTAATTCCTCCTCATCGCCTACATCATCAGGCAAATCTACAAGACAAGAGTACAAAATTACATATATGCGCCAACAGTTCCAAATACAAGTATCACAGAAACTAAAGAGAAGTATACCATCAACATCATCAAAGAGATTGTCTTTGATCTTGTCCTCGGCGCTTCTTCCAGCTCCACCACTCCTGTCAAACTCATCATCAGATGATCCCCCCTGGCCACCTTCCCTTTCCCTTTGAGCTTTCTTCAACCTCTTAAACTTCCTCTGTCATGATTCAGAAGAAGAAAAATCAATATTTATATATTGTTAAGTGTGTGTGTACATAATCTTGATATATAAAGTAATAACAGACCTTTTGGAATTTGACATCGTTATCTTGGAGAAGCAGATAGTCATCTTCATCAAGATCTTCGTCCCTATCAAATCACCATATGTGAAAAGTTTAACACAACATAAATAAGCACTACTGATAATTCTAGATTAACATTAGCTTATTCCAAGTTACGAATATGAAAGGATGATATTCAATAGGGAAAGAAATATATACATTTTCCTTCGTTTCTTCTTCTTTTTCTGCCTCTCCTCATCGCTATTTTTCTTTTCTTCTTCTTCGTCATCTTCCTCCTCTTCTTCCTCTTCTTCATCACCCACTATGAACCCATCGTTCTCATATTCATCCTCACCTACAAGAAAGGGAAACGATTATCACACCAACAGAGTAGAAAAAACACCAGTGACTCAAGCCCAAAGTGTAAAAAAAAAGTGAAACTCATAGCTTAATAATGCATAGCCTAAAAGGAACTTGACAAGGGCACGTGACAAACCAAGCATCCACTAGAGACAGAGAAGATATAAAGACACTTAGTGGTTGAATGAGTTCCAGCAGCAGATAAAACATCAAAGAAGAAGAACAGTTACAAATAAATCTGACTTTCAAGACAAATGAACTGCATGCACTTGTGTAATGAAAACAGACCCTAAGAAGAAAGAACAGGCATTGTCACTTGGAGAACCCGAAAAATAAAGGACAAAACTTTATTACCCTCTTCGTCCTCCTCATCATCATCATCGTTGTCAGCATTACCGACAGGATCTGCATGAACTGGCTCTCCGTCCTCATCCTCGAGCTCGTGATCGTCTGCGCCGCGGAGGAAATAAAAATCAAATCTTTAGAATAAGCAGAAGAAACCCTAAGCCGTACAGAGAGGAGAAATTAGGGTTTGAGGGGAAAGGGGATTTTGAGAGTAGGTACCTTCTTCGTCAGAGACAACGTTCCTCGACATGATTCTTTCGAGAAATTAGAAGCACGAAACCCAAATCTGGAAGCTGGAGAAAGGGTTAGATTAGATTGAAACTTTATGATTCTGATTTTCGCGAAGGTTCGTTCCCCCAGAAGCGCGGCGCGGGAGAGAGATAGAGATTAAAGGAACTGTGAATGATGCCAAGGAGAGAGAGAGAAAAAGGGCTTACCAGTGTTGTGTTTCTTCTCTGAAGCCAAATGAGAGCAAAACCAGAAACGAAGAACGAAGACTCGACGAAGCTCTGATGATATAATAATATCACTTCAAGTTTATACCGACATTTTATTTCCTCTCTGTTAACTTTTTTTTGTTCTTCGTCGACCATGTTTCATTTATAGCTTAGTGGGCATTACAACTGGTGCTTAAAAGAGATCGGCCCAGAAAGAGGTTACAATATAACTTTAAGCCCATTTAAAGAACAGTGACTCATCGTGTCTCTCCACATGCAGGACACATTTAGACCATGTGGACAACTAAAATTTTAGGATCTTTTCTTGTACAAATCAAAATTTTGGCGTTTCTTCTTGTAATAAAATCAAAACTCCAAGGTAGTACAAAGAAAATGTACAACAAAAGGGTGAGACCACATGTAAAAAAACACAGTCTGCATACGTCCAAAGCCGGTTTACGAACCATATGCATTGCTGAAAACAATGATCTTGACCATCGTCAAGCTTTGCTCTGCCGAGAAACTATGTATTCACTCATGTATGTATCTACATCGCGTCTTTGCAAAAGCAAACTAGATACGCCTCTTGAATGAAAACTTCAGTGTTTTCTGTCCAAAACCAACATAACAACTTCTCCTCTTTCTCACGCTCGACCATTATCACATATTCACACTTGACTATTCTTACGTTCAACCAAGTTTTTTTTTATTTAGTGATAAGAAGCGCACTACCGTCTCTAAAAAAATACTATTTATCTTATTTTACTTAGGATTGTCAGATTAGCTGAGAGTACGAAAGAAGAGCAACGAAAGAGAAAATTTCTCTCTATCAAAAACCAATACTTAAACCTTAAATTAAAAACATCTAAAGTAAACAAAGTAAAGATAAAATCATCTGTATGAAAAAGTTAACCAACAAAATTGTAGATCATAACCGTAGTTTTTTTTTGTCTACTGTTGTAACGAATAACCTTAATTAGATACCGCAAATTGTTGATAAAAAATACTGCAAATTAAATATTGACTTTTTGATAATTAATGTTGACAAACATCTTATTATTCCATAAACTCCAAATGGAGAAGTAAAAAGATTGGCACATATAAATTGAATTGACTCGTAAAAGGCTGATTACATGACTTATATGTAGTTAAGGCCGACATCTCAAACTCCTCCTATCAAATCTTTAATAAATCACCAAGTCTACCTCACACCCACCAAATCAAGCCCATCACTACTCCCAAATCAATAAACACAACACAAAAAAAGCAACAACAGTGACAATTTTTTGCTTTTAAAGAAACGATAAACGCTTCCATGTGACTCTGGACTAAAGCGACGCCCAGTTGATTTTTCCATGCAACTCCGTTTCAAAACTTATGCTACATTTATTGTGGGATCCATATTACTAACCATGGATAATCTCATACTATAATTTACACGCTAATAACCATCTATCACCATGTGTTAGTCTATATAATAAAGATTAAGCTTCAACCCTAAATCACAAACTCCACTCAAAACACAAATAAACGAGAGAGAGAGATGGCTACTTCGTACCAAGAATCTTCATCATTGCTTCTTCAAGATCTCAAAGTGACGATCAAAGAAGCATCACTCATTTTCCCATCTCAAGAAACCTTAACTCATGAGAGAAAATCTATGTTTTTGTCAAATGTCGACCAAGTTCTCAACTTTGATGTCCAAACGGTTCATTTCTTCCGACCAAACGAAGATTTTCCTCCGGAGATTGTGTCGGAGATGCTGAGAAAGGCGTTGGTGAGAGCAATGGACGTTTACGAGTTTTTGGCAGGGAGACTTCGGGTGAACCCTAGCTCTGTTCGGCTTGATGTTGACTGTAACGGTGCAGGAGCTGGGTTTGTAACGGCAGCGAGTGAGTACACTTTGGAGGAGCTTGGAGATTTGGTTTATCCAAATCCAGCTTTTGCTAAATTGGTTACAAGTCAGCTTCAAAGTGTGCCTAAAGATGACCAACCACTGTTTGCTTTTCAGGTAACCAACAAATTGCTTCCTATTATTCAGTCCTAAACCTACACTTTTCCACGTAATTAATTCCTTTTTTTTTGTGGAGTAATATCCTCAAAATATTATTTTTAACAGTTTTGAGTGTACATCGTATAATAAAACACACGAATAAAGTTTCTCAGGATATTGAGAAAAACAACAAAAGATCCAAGCAAATAAAATTTGTATATTTTAGAACAAACCAAGAAGATTTTCTTTTTTGTTCACAAAATTCTTCATTGCTAGAATTAAACGGTTAGAAGAGAAATAGCAGCATCATCGTGCGAGCTGATAGACTAAAACCTTGACATATAGTTCAAGGGAATATAAGGATAAAAACACAAATTTTAAATTTTTTGATAAAATGTTAGGCAAGATATCGAAGTTGCCACCTACGATTAAATTTGATCAAATTTACGGAAGACTCAAAACCAAGAAGATTCATATTCACGTTTTTTTCTTGTCAAATAAAGGAGCACGTACGTTCATTTTACATATGTAATTAAGCAATAGACAATGGTAACTGTTTGACTATGTTGATATAGGTTTCGATTCGAATACGATTTTGATTTTCCAACGTACGTAGACAAATAAACTAGCAACTTTTTTACTATTCCACACGTTTCAAAAATTAATTTAAGATTTGCTTCACCGATCTTCCGGTTATTAAATTTCATGACCGGTAATACAGTTCATAGTATCTTTCAGTCAACATGTTTTTAACAAGCCAATAGGCAGGCAAAATTAGTAAGTTACAAATAAATAGTATCAAAGTATCGGATTCTTTTTAGTTTATTAATTTAATTAAAATCTGTAATGAAATACATAATTTAGGTAATTAAGGATTTCCTCTAATCATTTGTAATAAACCACAAACGCTAGTAAAATATTTAGGAGTAAACAATACTCAAAAGACTAATCATGTGCATTGGGTAGCTAAACGGATAAATCGAAAACCTGAAGGAAAAGAAAAACCCCTAGGAGATCTTTAATTTAAGTAAATCAACCCACCCTACTCAATCCTTAACAAATATGTATATATCAAGTATAACGAAACATGTAAACATGACATATATATTTACTCGGAATGTAATGTTCCAGTTTTGCCTGCAGACAAATAACATGCCAAAAAGGTTTGAAAACTTCCAATGTACAACAATACTGACATAAATATTGTTTTTACCTTATTTAAAATTGTGGGTGGGAATCTAGTTAACAATTAGTATAAAGTTATCAAAGTACAGATATATTAAAGTTTTTCGTAATGTCAATTTATTTTAGTTGCTAGTACTTGCTAGCATTAATAAAACTTTTTAAATAATTAATAAATGATTGCCACATTAATCTACTTGTACCGCGTAAAGAATTAAAATGCTGGTTTTTCTTGGTTGCTCCTTTATTGACAACCGAACATAAATCAGTCTAAATTAATGGACATCATTAGTGATGTAGTATGTGTTCATGACAAGTGAAATATTCTATAGTTTGATCCAAGTAATGGAGATCAATATGTATACGTACTTAAAAAGTTAAAAATATGGGCAGGTGACATCATTCAAGTGCGGTGGATTTGCAATAGGAATCTCAACAAACCATACAACGTTCGACGGACTTAGTTTCAAAACATTTCTCGACAACTTAGCCTCCCTTCTAAGCGAGAAGCCCTTGTCAACCCCTCCATGCAACGACCGTACTCTTCTCAAAGCTCGTTCTCCACCACGTGTCACATTCCCACACCACGAGCTTGTCAAGATCCAAGACTCCGAGACAACAACAACCGTCTTCGAAGCCACTTCAGAGCACTTAGACTTCAACATCTTCAAGCTATCATCTCAACAAATCCTGAGACTGAAGGAGAAGGCCTCAGAGAGTATCAGTAGTACTGGTTGTGTTCGTGCGACCGGTTTCAACGTCGTAACCGCTTTGGTTTGGAGGTGCAAGGCACTCTCTTATGTAAAAGAAGAGGATCTTGAAAAAGAATCAACGATTCTTTACGCGGTGGACATCAGAGGGAGGCTGAATCCTCAGCTCCCCTCTTCGTACACTGGAAACGCGGTTTTAACCGCGTACGCGAAGGCTAAACGAAAGGCATTGCTCGAAGAGCCGTTTGGGAGGATAGTGGAAATGGTGGGAGAAGGTGCGAATCAGATCACAGATGAATACGCGAGATCAGCTATAGATTGGGGAGAGATGTACAAAGGGTTCCCACATGGGGAGGTTTTGGTTTCTTCTTGGTGGAAACTAGGTTTTGCGGAGGTTGAGTATCCATGGGGAAAGCCTAAGTATTGCTGTCCCGTTGTGTATCATCGGAAAGACATAGTTTTGCTGTTTCCAGACATTGATGGAGATAGTAAAGGTGTTTATGTCTTGGCTGCTTTGCCTTCTAAGGAGATGGCTAAGTTTCAGAATTGGTTTGAAGACACCCTTTCCTGATTTCAGAATTTTACTTCATTACTTCGGTACCTCTTTATCAAAAAAAAACAAAAGAAAAAAATCAGTATGGTTTGAAGTTGAATTTGGTTTTCATATAAAAGATCAAGCTAAAAAGTATTAAAAATAATTATTTATTAAAAACTATTTCGCTTAGTATACTATTTTTTGCATTCAATAAATTTTTAATATATATACATGAAATAAAAATCATAATGAATTTCAGTTTATTTTGTTTGGTTGTAAAATTGGCCTTGTTGGGTTTTCTATGCGATACGATTATACTGCTAGATATGGTATTTGATTACTGTTTGAAAATAGTACTTTACACGGTCCCATATATTGTTTTTTGTTACTTAAAGATAGTATACAAAACGTTGTAATGAACAAAAAGGATACTGTAATGAAAACAAATACATAAGATTTTATAGTTGTAAAGGCTATGCATAGACTTGTAACCTGAACAAAACACATCTCAGGTTACTTCTTAACCGATTATCATTCATTCCCTCATCTGAAACGCTTTGCCCGATCATACAATCAGAACCCACAAGAAGCCGAAAAAGAGTTTTGAGGGATGTAATCCGAAAAAAGAAAGATGGAAACTGTAAAGAGAGACTTAAGCATCATTCTCATTATCCAATCTTGCTGGTTCTTCAACAGCGGGTGGTGGTGGGTTTGTGGAAGGAGGTAAACACCGCTTCGAGAAGAATGTGGATATCATTTTCGGCCTCTTAACGCCTTTATCTGGTGATGGTGATAGTCCAAGCTTTGTCAATACTTCTTTCTTTATCTGTTCATTAGAACAAAGGATAAGCAATTCTGTCTCACTCAGAGCAGATCAATCAAAGTATCATCATGTAAGAACTAACCTGCCAACGGCTATCCTCGAAATCTGATATCTCGCGCACTTTTTGTCTTAGTTTGGTCTTTGGAACATCAGGAAACTTCTGCTGCAATGTTTCAACCACTTTGTTGATTCCTTGAGAACATGATTGAATTGTTGATACCTGTCACGCCAATTTCTTGTTAGAGCTATCTAAAATATATAATGAAAAAATGTTATTTATTTGGAGAAAAATCTACTCACAATTGTTGGTAAATCTGAGTCTGGTATGGATCTTGATTTTGAAGCTGATGGAGGAGTGCTCTGACTACAAGATGACTTGGCCGCTGCTTCTTGATCCTCATCTTGTATGTCACTGATCGATATCTCAATGAGAGACGATGAGCAAGGGAATGCACGCACCACCAGAGCTCGCAGACATATCTGTTCCAATTTTTGTGTCCCCTCTAGATCTTTAGAGGCTAAAAGAGAGACCTTCTCATGCGTTAGGTTACATATAATCAGTGGCTGCGTTTTCGCAAGAGCGTGGTCAGTCAAACTTTGCACTTGTTTTTGTTGATGTAGTAATGCACGAAACTCTTGACTCTCTTGATCTGTTTGCTTAGATGGAGATGAACTTGCATCCTGTTCAGACGGATCAAGATCCATTCTGTCCACTTGAACCCCCTGAACCAAACGATCACAAGAGTTTACATTAAGAAACTTTTTTCACCTAAGCAAAACCATTCGGTAGAAGAATTTATGAAGAGTTAGTTAAAAATGCATGTGATACCTCATCTTCTGAGAGATACCCATCAGGCACCATAAAGTCATCTTCACTATCATCTTCTTCATCATCAGCCTTTGAACATCCTTCTTCCAAAGATTCCTCTTCATCGTTCTCACAATCTGAAAGGCTTTCACCAGCTTGTTCCTTTATACAAAAGCAAAAACACCTTATTAACCAGTGATCTCTTATCCAGTTCTTGGGTTGTAACAGCATAATAATTTCCCAAAGGAGAGTGTTAAAGTAAATTAAATTACCTCTTCCCATTCTTCATCGCTATCAACTTCATAATCCAATTCCGGATCCTTTTTCAGAGGACGACGTGGCCCTACAACTTGACTGTCAATGTTCAACAGAAGAACCATCAGTACTTGTAAGAAAATTTAGAGAGTGAATATTTGTATATCAGAATAGTGTAATTATTGTTGCAACTCTAGCAGGATCACTAATGCAATCACTACATTAAAATTAGCTATGATGATTGTTTAATCCAAATGAAAGTAGAGAATGGTAGTAACCACATATCCAAAATAGACGAAGATTCGTTCACTTAAACAAGAACTACAATGTCTTCGGACATTCTTTACCATGCTTTAATAAACAGCATGGAGAAGAGGTAGTCACACAGACAGCTGCCAACTATGCAAAAGCAGTAACAAACAAACTCATGGAGAAGCTAAAAGCTTGGAGTTAGACAAGATTTCACATGTTTCTAGCTGACTAAAAACTAACAAATGATCTAATATGCTTTGCTTACTTACTGCCTAATATTTTTTAAAATTCAAAATAAGTACTAACCTTTGGGTTGGCCAAATACCATAAAAGCCAGGTCTGAAGCTTTTATCAAATTGTAACAACTTCATGGCTCTTCTGGACTTCTTACGATCAGATGACGAAGACTCGCTCTGCCTAATGCAAGATACATCACCTAAATGTTTCTCTTCACATCCATCTCCTTGCTTCTCCATGTTAGGTTCACCTCCATTATTTGTAGATAGTTTTAGTTTAGGAAACAGTTCACTCTTTGGCTTCCTACGCATCCCCCAATGTATTCTCGAATGACCCAGCCGACGCCAGGAAGCAAAATGTTCCCTACAAAGAAACACAACTCAGACCACAATACCCAAAACGATACTTTGCAGATCAACCACCAATGAAAACAACTGCCATACCTGCGAATATCATCAACTGAAGCTTCACAAGTTGTTGCAAAGGCATTGTCAATGGCCTGAATAACTGTTCTACTTTCATCCTCAGGTTTTGCACATGACGGACTCTGAGCAGTTACTTCACCGGAAGGAAGTTTGGGTTGGGTGGATGAAGTGTCTTTGCTTCTTTTAAGGAACCTCTCCATGATAGAAGCCTGTTTCTGTACCCCAAGCTGCTTCTTTAGCTCCGCTTGTTCCTTCTCTCTACGCTTCTGCTCCTTCTCTGACTCATCTTGCTGTTTCTTAATACGTTTTCTTGACTCGGCCTCTTCCTTTTCTTTATCGTCATTAAGTGCCTTCTGTAGCAGCTTCTGCTCCTTTTCCTGAAAACAATAGACAAAATGATCAGATTTCAAAATAAAATAGCAAATCCAGAGAATATACAGCACTAGATCATATCCTTACAAGTTGCAATTTTTCTTTAAGCATTTGACGTTCCATCCTCTTCTTTTCCTTCTCAGCTTCACATTTAGTTTTCTCCAATTGTTTAAGAAGCAGTTTCTCTTCCCGCTTCGCATCTTTCTCAGCCCTTTAACAACCAAAACAACAACTAAGCAAGAAGAAAGAAAAAAACATAAACAAAGAAGTAACAACTTAAAAAAGCATACATCTCAGTACTATTCTTCTGCAACATATTATCCATGAACGATCGAATATCCACTTCACTCAGTACTTTCCCAAGCTTCTCAGCAGCTTTGTTCAGATCAAATCTAAACGACTTGTCAGTTTCTCCTCTTTGTAACACATCTAACATTGCTGTGTAAATACAAAAAAACACAACCAATAAGCCTTCCACATCATATAAAACAATCAATAGAGAGTAAATAAATCATCAATTTTACCAGAAACAGCAGTAATCCTCTCATGAATCTTCTTCCGACAAGTCCGTCTAACTTTGAGCAATCCACGAACCGATTTAGGCATCATCTTCAGGTCTCTCGTCTGTTCATAATCAAAATCATTAATAAAATCCCCAAAACTACTAATTGAAGAAGAAACAAAAAGATAAAAGTAGTAACTACCTCCCAGCACCAGAGACAAGACTCATTCTCATCTTCCAATACATCAGCGTCTGCGTTAGGCACGCCGTAACTAACTCTCTGCCCGACGGAGACGACAGCCGTCTTCACGGAAGCCATCGTAACGCTTCCGATCTTCTCTTTCAGCTTCGAGAAAATCTCATCCACGAGCTTCGACAAGGGCAAGCTCGTCTCCTCCATCAACAACGCCACCGATGAATTCACAGAAGAGGATGAACAATCGGTCAGATCTGGCGTCTGAGTCTGAACAATCGTTTGCCTGAAATAAGCGAAGAGGCCTTCCATCTCCAGCCTCAACGATTGGATCTGAGCGTCTTTCTCCTCCGGGCTTAGATTCTCAATCGCGGCCGGTTCTCTCTTCCGCTTCTTCGCAACGATCGTCTTCCGATTCTCAACAACATCCATTTCTTTTTCTTTTCGATTCGCAGATCCAACCCTAGCTCGATACAAGATGGAAGGAGAGATGATGATTAGTGGAGGCTCCCTTTGAAAGAGAAAAATGAATAAATAAAAATGTTGGGAGGTTTTTCGTTGATTTTCCCGCCAAGGATTTGACGGGTGGTTTTGCCTCCATCTGACACCTTTGGTAAAAAATTTACTGTGTTTCGCGCCACTAAGATAGATAGCCCATTTACATATGGGCCTGCTTTTGTTACTTTTCGGCCCACGATGAAATCACTATTTTGGTGTTCTTCTGTGGTTGGAAGAAGTCAAACCTACAAGAATTCCACTTTCTGGTTGGAACACTATAAATCACACACAACATGATGCTCATATAATAATTTATAAATATTTTATTGACTTTCCGGAAAAGATTATGTGGCTATGGTTTTCTATTGGTGGTCATTATGCTTACGTGTGAGCTTTTGTGTACCGTCCCACTCCCACGAGGTTACCCCTCATGCATCCATCGTCATATTTTCAACTGAGATGACACGTCGTTCATTCTGATTTCCCATTGGATATGCTATTTGTGTGATTAGATATCTTGTTTGAACTAATTATTACCATATAGTTTTAAAAAAAAAAACAAGAAATGGTGATACATTAAGACGAAATTATCAGAATGCTACTCATAGACGATCTCTGGTATTCATGAAAGCATTCGAAATTGATGTTGTTGGACTTCTGAACACATGAGATTTTTTTGTTGAAAAAAATTATAAACTTACCGTCAACATATAGTGGTGTCAAATGATATAGAAAAGGGTTCTCTCGAAGTCACAAATGTATGCCATTATCTAATTTAGTTCCGAGATTACTGTGCACTAAAACTATGTAATTTCGAGTGTTAACATACAAGTATAATAAAATCTAGAATAACAAATATATTTAATATATAGCAATCAGTTTTGATTTCAAAACTCATGAACCTTAAAAAATATTGAAACGAAATCAAGATTAAGATGACAAAAAAAACATTGACAATGTGTTATTAAGAACCATACATAAAAATGTAAACCATAGTAACATATAATTTCATAGAAATTATACCAATTAATTTGACAATGTGTTCATTTTTACCAATTAATTTTGAATTAAGAACTCATAGAAATTAATATAGCATTTGTATTTATGTATCGACTCATTGAGATGATAAAAATGAATATTAAAAACTACGTTGATAATGGTAAACATAGGTTAAAGATATGAAAAAGTAGCCGGTTTCCATCATTCAAATCTAGGATTAAATTGATTTTTATTTCTTTTCTCATTAAAAGCTGAAATTCGTGCTTTAAACTAGTGACCAGGAGCAATTAGATTCGTATGATCACGTTTTATAACAGCCAATAATTTACTTATTCCATTTCTATAATTATTGAAACAAGATGAAAATAACCTACAACAATAAATATAATCAGAATATCTTCGTTTGAATTTATGTATAATTTTTATTTTTCAGTAAGGTCCAAAATAAGAGATGATGAGCTGGAAGTTTATCAAGAATAATAAGATTGTTCACATAATTGAAAAAGAAGAAAAAGAGAGCATATGAAATAAAACAGATACGTTAATGATAGAGAAGCGAGAATCTTGGCTAAAGAGAAGATTATTCCCTAAAGGATTGGATGAGTGGCAAAGTATAGAGACATCTCTACTTGGTAGCATTCTTTCTATTTTTAGATTCGTTTTTTTCTATGTTACTATTTTTATTTAATTTCTCCTCCACCCGATGGTAGTAATTAAGAAATGTATGTTTACTTGTTCGGTTGTTCCACATGAAAACGAAGAAAACAAAAGTTGAGGGTCTGTATTTTAGCACCTATTGATATTTTATAGCCACCGAAGTAAGTTACAAAGCACGCCAGAGCCAACAAGCGAACAAGACGAGTGAACGAAGGGATTTTAATGAGGACATCACACTGAGACCCAAGAAATGTTTTGTCTTACTCTAAAGCTTTCTCATGTACCCAATTTATTCAGTTGGTCTGATGACTTCTGAATGTCATTTTCATAAAAGGATGGTGGGTTCTCTTACTTTTATCTAATAATTATTCTGCATTTGACAATATCATTAGCGAAATTTTAGTTGATAAGTTTGTCAGCCGGTTAGTAATTGGTTATTAAAGAGTTTGTTTCTTTCTTAATATATACATTACCTTGCTAAATCATAGTCTCAAATGAATCTTTATAAACTACATGTACTTCCGGTTAGTAATTGGTTATTAAAAAGTTTGTTTCTTTCTTAATATATACATTACCTTGCTAAATCATAGTCTCAAATGAATCTTTATAAACTATATGTACTTCATCAAAGTCTCTTTTTTCTTTAACCTTAGTTTGGTGGAGCATATTATCACACAAAGCTTCTGACACATTTTCTCTTGTTTTAGCAGAATAACCGAAAATTCTCCTTGACAAAGGGTGACCGGTTCTTGTTTTAGGGTTTCTTCCTTATACTAGATACGAACCTTGTACTTACAAGTTATAATACAAAAAACATTGAAGCCTATTACAAAGTGGTTGGTAATAGGATAACGTCAGTCGACTATACTATAAACCCACGTCTCCATGAAATGCTATAAAGATGCTTTCAGGTCTCCTATTAGCATCATTCTGGCCAATAAACAGACTACTCTGTGTGTGTTGTCTTAAATTGTTCGGTTTATGACTATAGTATGTTGCGACTCCAAAAGTCAAAATGTATTCTTGTAACTATGAAAATTCATATTTCATAAATAAAACTCTTAGCTAGCTAATAAGTATATATTTACCGGTAAACTAGAAGATTAGTGTTTGCAACTTATTTGAAAAAATTAGAAAAATAAAAGACAAGTGGGCACAATCCATCTCTCTTGTCTGCAACCAGACTTCCGCTACTACCACAATTTATTTTCGTTCTTATGTAAATTAGCAATTTAGCACGAATTAAATGGAAATCTACATGCATGGCTTTTGTATAATTTCAGCTCTATAATGCTAAAACTGTACGCAAACCGAATATTAGATATTACTTTTATAGATTAAATTTATATTGATGCTACACACTATGGTATAGTTTTTCTTTCACTATGGTCTAGTTTTGTTATAGATTAAATACTATAAGTTCAAATATTATATGGTTTTGATAAGTTTGAATTTCGATTTATTTATTTATTTGAATTTCGAAATATTGTGTAACCAAGAACATAATACTAAGAGTTCAAAACAAAACAAAATATACTATGAAAAATCATTTCAAATCTACTATTCAAATTTTCTGACTAATATTACGAACGATTAAAGGTCAATTATATAAACTCATCACTGAATAAATATATGGTCTAATTAGTGGCAATGGTCAAAAACGAAATCTCCCAAATTAGTAAGTTTATGCGTAGACGCAAACAGCGCCTCAACAAATGGATGGTTGATATTTCTTTTTGTAAAATAGATGGTTGATATTTCAAATTAAAGTACATTCATTAGCTTTTAATTCAATGTGGTTTTTCTTAAAAACATTCTTTGTCTACTGGTTTCATGGATAGATTACGTATGATATATTTATTCTTTCTATATCAAGTGCACCAAATATTAGGCATGGGCACTGTTACTTGATACTCGGCTTATATTTACTACTTTGACTCGGTTCGGTTTAAAAAAACAAGTACTTGCTACAATCAAGTCGAGTAACAAATAAACGGATTTTATTACTCATAAGTACAAGTCAAATAACAAGTATATTTTTATTTTTAGCTACTTAACTTGTTACTTAGTATTGATATCTTGCATATTTACATTGTTTTATCCATTCATTCATAAACATTTTCATCATATAGATTAGGATTTAGACATGTTTAGGTTGCATTTTGCATACATATGTCTCTATCAGGTATTTGAGTACCACATGGAGTTTCTGGAGACATTTGGGTGCATTTGGAGCTCAAAGGAGGTGATTAGAGTGGTCTTTGGACGAGCACTGCCTGGAGCGACTTCTCGGAGCGACTACATGAGGTCGCTGTGCACCACATCCCGGAGCAACTCATCCAGAGCGACTGCACGAAGTCGCTCGCGTTTTCACATCCGGAGACACACATATTTGACCCTGGAGCGACCTTCCAGAGCGACGTGCTGAAGTCGCTCCCGATGTTCAGAGCGACCTGCTGGAGTGACACACCAAGGTCACTCGCGTTTGTGCTGTCGGAGACACTAAAAGTGGCTCCGGAGCGACTTGCTGGAGCGACACCTGCAAGTCGCTCCGCGTTATTTTGCTGCCGAAATTTACAATTTTTCGGGGACCTTTTTGCAATTTGAAGGCACGTTTTGCACTTCTAAAAACCTATGTTTTAATACTTTGTAAGCCACCAGTGGCAGATTATCTTTTATCTTTTGATCTATTGAGAAATACACAAGAACTCTCTTGAGAAGTTCATCTCTTGGGTTTTGATTTGTTATGTTCTTGTGTTGATTTCTTATCTATTTCTTTACATGATTAATCTGAAATCCAATATGGGTTTAAGAGGAATCATGGAGATTAGTGAGTAATCACCTTTGGAATTCATGGGTTAGGGAGATTAAGGGTGATTAGGTTAGAGCTAGGATGTTTTAGTGTAGATCATTCATATTTCCTTGCTAGTAGAGTAATCATAATGCATCTTCTGAGTTGGCCACTCAGTTGTTGATCCTTAGGCATTTCTCACCCGAAAGGTGTTCGATGAAATGCCCGAGACAACTCTCCTGGGCTTTTAGTATACTTTGCCAAAGACATTTGTTGTTAAAGGTGCTAAGATAGCTAATAGACTTGTTAGTAATGATTGCTTTCATATTATTCAACCAAAGACATTTGATGTTTGAGATATGTTAGCAAATGAGCATTCATCTAGACATAGAGCTTGCTTAGAATTGTGTCTAGGCTTAAGGTTGATAGTTTGATTGATCATTTGCCATCCTTAGTTCGATACTTGATCACCCAAGGTCTAATCCCTATGCCCATGAGTTCTCTTTTCCCTTAGTCAAGAAAGTATCATTCTGTTATTGCTTTCTAGTATTAGTAGTAGTTTAAAACTCATCTAAATCATTGGTTGCACTTAGATTAAGTGAGTACTTGCATTCTCAGTGCTTTAATATCCCTCAGAACTGGTTCGACAATCTTTTATACTACAACATTTGTCTTAGGAGCCTTGAAAACTCCTAACATCAAATTGGCGCCGTTGCCAAATTCTGAGTAGATTTAAACATTGAGATTTAGTCAATTGCTTGAGACTAAGTCATTTTTATTTTCTTTTGTTACTGACTCTTCTTCACCTCCCTTTAATCTACAGGTGTATGAACTTGAGGAGCAGGGGTCCATCAAACCTAGTTCCAAGAGCAGCAGACATCAGGGCTTTAGAGAGAGAGTGTGCTAGAAATAGAAGAGAAGAAGAGCAACAGGCTCGCTTGCAGAGATTGAGTACTGATATGGGAGACATACCTCAAAACCAACAGCGAGCAGCTCGACCCATTGGCACTTACGACCGCCCCAACATTCATGGTCATAGATTGGGAATCCGAGCACCCGCTGTGGCAGACAACAACTTTGAGATCAAATCAGGACTCCTCAACGTGATCGAGAACAACAAGTATCATGGCTTGGCTCTAGAGGATCCATTTGATCACTTGGACAGGTTCGACAGCTACTGTGGGTTGTCAAAAACCAATGGTGTGTCCGAAGATGCCTTAAAGCTCAAGCTATTCCCTTTCTCTTTGGGGGATAAGGCACGTCAGTGGGAGAAGTCTCTACCCAGTGACTCCATCACTACTTGGGATGACTGCAAGAAAGCATTCTTGGAGAAGTTCTTCTCTACTTCAAGAACTGCTAAGCTGAGAAACGAGATTTCCAGCTTTCAACAGAAGAACTTGGAAGGCTTCAGTGAAGCCTGGGAGAGATTCAAGGGCTACCAAGCTCAATGCCCACACCATGGCTTTTCTAAGGAGAGCTTTCTGAGCACATTCTACCGTGGTGCTCTTCCTAAGTACAGAGCCAGACTGGATACAGCTAGCAATGGGTTCTTCTTGGGGAGAACTGAGGAGGATGCAGAAGAGCTGGTTGACAACATGGTAAAGAGTGATGCAGTCTACAGTGGAGACCACGACAGAGGCAGTAGAACAGATGATAAGCAGACGAGGAAAGAGATCAAAGCTTTGGAAGACAAGATCGACCTACTCATTGCTGAAAAAGCAACCCAAGAGCAGCTGAAGTTTGTTGGTAACTCCAAGCAGGAAGATCCACTTGCTGTCAATGAGGTTGAGGGTTTGGAAGGTCAAGAGGAGTTGTGTTTCATCAACAACAATGGTAGCTGGTACAAAAAGGAGCCAAACTTTCAGTACAACAACTACCAACAGAAATCCTATCCAAACAACCAACAGAGTGGCTATCCGCCAAGAAACAACCAGCAAGGCAGCTATCAGCCTCAGCAAAACCCCTCGTCTGGTTCCTCTGCTCCTCAAGAGAGCAGCACTGATACCTTACTGAAGCAAATCTTGGAGTCTCAGACTAGAAGTGAGAAGCAAGTTGGTTATGAGTTGAAGAACCTTCATTCCAAGATTGATGGGAGCTACAATGAGCTCAACAACAAATTCTCACACCTTGCTTCTACAGTCAGGAATTTAGAGAATCAATTTGCTTCCATAAATACTCACCAGAATCGCCAGCAAGGATCTCTACCTGGAAAGTCTGACCAAAATCCCAAGGAGGCCAAAGCTATCACCCTTAGGAGTGGTAAGCAGTTACCTCCTAGAACCCTCACTAAGGATGCTGAGAAACTAGGTGAGGGGGTTGCCATCAACATAGATGATGAAGTGGTGATTGTTGATGAGAAGATCAATGACGAGATCTTGGAGAAGATAGTGGAAGCCAAAGGTAAAGGAAAGGTTGGAGAGAAGAAGAAGACAATAAAGGATGGTGAAGTTGTTACTCCAGCAAGTGAAAGTTCTTTTGTTCCTCCTCCCTATGAACCCAAACTTCCATTCCCTGGTAGATTCAAGAAGCAGCTGCTAGAGAAGTACAAAGCTCTGTTTGAGAAGCAAATGAGTGAAGCTCAGGTTGCAATGCCCATCATCGATGCTTTCATGTTGATTCCTCAATACAGCAAGTTCTTGAAAGATACTGTAGCTGCAAAGAAGAAGGAGATGGAAGGCATGATGATTCTTACCCATGAGTGCAGTGCCATCATCCAGAGGCTTGATGTTCCCGAGAAGTTAGAGGATCCAGGAAGCTTCACACTACCTTGTGCTCTTAGACCTATGGTATTTGAGAAATGTCTCTGCGATTTGGGAGCTAGTGTCAGCTTGATGCCTTTGTCTGTTGCAAAGAAGTTTGGATTCACTCAGTACAAAAAGTGTAGACTCTCTCTGGTGTTAGCTGATCGTTCAGTGAAGTATCATGTGGGTATCTTACAGGACCTCCCTGTGACGATTGGAAGGTATGAGATACCTACAGATTTTGTGGTGCTTGAGATGGGTGAGGAGGCTCAAGACCCATTGATTCTAGGAAGACCATTCTTAGCTACAGCAGGAGCTATTGTTAATGTGAAGGAAGACACGATTGATCTCCATTTGGGTAAAGAGAACATCCTCCACTTTGACATCAAGAGGAAAATGAGGAAACCAACTGTGTTCGGGCAAGCCTTCTACATTAAAGAGATGGACACTCCTGCTGATGAGCACCTTGAAGAGTTACCACCTGAGGACGACGAGGAGGGAGCATCTCCCTCTACTCATTCCCTATAGAAGGTAACCCACCACACTCCCTTGTATATACCATTTCATTTTTGCATATTAGTCTTCTTTTCGGTATCTCTCTCTACTTGACGACACAGAGACTGTGTAACTCAAGTTTGGGGGAGGTACCAAGTATTTGATCATGTTTGCTTTGATGTTGTTTCATTGAGTCATGCATGGCATACCTATTTGCATAGATAAAAAAAAAAAAATCAATCATTTAGTTTGCATCATTTGCATTTTTAGGAGAGTCTAGAGCATATAGGTTGCATTCACTTGCATTGGGAGCAATGATTTTGAATGCCTTGTAAAGAACACTACGTTGCACTTGACTAGCTTTTGCACCTCTCAAAAAGACTTGTATGTTTCGAGCCTTGAAAACTCTTCCTGAAACTTGTTGATTGCTGAAACTCAGTCTTTGAAGCCAACTACAACCTTATTTGAACTGAAACGAACTTAATGCTTCTTGCTCATGGTCCCTTGTGTACTGAGTCATGGCTATAGACACTTGAGTTGTCACATCCTTTATGTCAATCTTATTTTGACAAACTCTAGTGGTAGACCACTCCCAAAACCCTTCCCTCCTTTTAAGCTTTCATTGTTTGATGAGTGAGGCCTTCTTCGGAAAGTCTTACATGTGCATAATGTTGAGAGTATCGGGAACGACAATGCTTGATCTTCATTCTTGCTAGATTGGGCACTCTATTGTCTAGCTATAGGTGGGGGTGAGTGTTGTGATTATGATTTGGGAGAAATGAAAAAGGAAAAGAATAGACTCTTTGTGCTTAAGTGAATTGTTCTATTGGGACCAGTATAGAAGCCTCTAGCTCAAGTTTTGAAAAGTCTTGGCCCCCAGCCTAAAAAAAAAAAAAAAAAAAAAACGGAAAAAGAAAAACGAAAAAAAAAAGAGAAAAAAAAAAAGGAAAAGAAAAGAAAAAGGGGGCTAGCAAAGTTGTTAGGAGCTAAGAAATGTTTTGAGGTTGTGAAAAATCCCTTGTAGATTTCAAAGAGAAGGAGTTAAAGTTCTTAGGATCTTTTGGTGAGAGATGTGAGTTAGGTTTGACATTTGGGAATGATTGTGTAATTGTATGTTTGGGAAAAGGGTAGAACAATGGAGATTGAGCATTGTATGCATGAGTTGATCCCTTTCTTAGATATATTATGTGCAATGTCAAGGCTACTTGTTTCGAGAGTAAACCACCTTAAAGATCATATGTTTTGAACCTCTTGAATCACTTGAATAAAAGCCTTCCCTTACCCAACCAAATGACTTGGACCAACTGACCATTTGCAAGAATTCACCTGATGTTTTGTGCATAAGGAATGTGAGAGTTGGTTGATTTGAATGTGTGGATGCTTGATGATGAGTGTAAGAACAAAAAGAGTTAAGATAGGCCTAGAGAAGCTAGAGTGTAATAAGAGAGTGTGTTAGTTGTGTTTCTTTTGGCTATGTGCTCCCACCTTCAACCTCTCTCCCTATGAGTGCTAGAAAGTTCACTTGTGGACAAGTAAAAGAACAAGTTTGGGGGAGTTGATATCTTGCATATTTACATTGTTTTATCCATTCATTCATAAACATTTTCATCATATAGATTAGGATTTAGACATGTTTAGGTTGCATTTTGCATACATATGTCTCTATCAGGTATTTGAGTACCACATGGAGTTTCTGGAGACATTTGGGTGCATTTGGAGCTCAAAGGAGGTGATTAGAGTGGTCTTTGGACGAGCACTGCCTGGAGCGACTTCTCGGAGCGACTACATGAGGTCGCTGTGCACCACATCCCGGAGCGACTCATCCAGAGCGACTGCACGAAGTCGCTCGCGTTTTCACATCCGGAGACACACATATTTGACCCTGGAGCGACCTTCCAGAGCGACGTGCTGAAGTCGCTCCCGATGTTCAGAGCGACCTGCTAGAGTGACACACCAAGGTCGCTCGCGTTTGTGCTGTCGGAGACACTAAAAGTGGCTCCGGAGCGACTTGCTGGAGCGACACCTGCAAGTCGCTCCGCGTTATTTTGCTGCCGAAATTTACAATTTTTCGGGGACCTTTTTGCAATTTGAAGGCACGTTTTGCACTTCTAAAAACCTATGTTTTAATACTTTGTAAGCCACCAGTGGCAGATTATCTTTTATCTTTTGATCTATTGAGAAATACACAAGAACTCTCTTGAGAAGTTCATCTCTTGGGTTTTGATTTGTTATGTTCTTGTGTTGATTTCTTATCTATTTCTTTACATGATTAATCTGAAATCCAATATGGGTTTAAGAGGAATCATGGAGATTAGTGAGTAATCACCTTTGGAATTCATGGGTTAGGGAGATTAAGGGTGATTAGGTTAGAGCTAGGATGTTTTAGTGTAGATCATTCATATTTCCTTGCTAGTAGAGTAATCATAATGCATCTTCTGAGTTGGCCACTCAGTTGTTGATCCTTAGGCATTTCTCACCCGAAAGGTGTTCGATGAAATGCCCGAGACAACTCTCCTGGGCTTTTAGTATACTTTGCCAAAGACATTTGTTGTTTAAGGTGCTAAGATAACTAATAGACTTGTTAGTAATGATTGCTTTCATATTATTCAACCAAAGACATTTGATGTTTGAGATATGTTAGCAAATGAGCATTCATCTAGACATAGAGCTTGCTTAGAATTGTGTCTAGGCTTAAGGTTGATAGTTTGATTGATCATTTTCCATCCTTAGTTCGATACTTGATCACCCAAGGTCTAATCCCTATGCCCATGAGTTCTCTTTTCCCTTAGTCAAGAAAGTATCATTCTGTTATTGCTTTCTAGTATTAGTAGTAGTTTAAAACTCATCTAAATCATTGGTTGCACTTAGATTAAGTGAGTACTTGCATTCTCAGTGCTTTAATATCCCTCAGAACTGGTTCGACAATCTTTTATACTACAACATTTGTCTTAGGAGCCTTGAAAACTCCTAACATCAAGTATCCTCTACTTGCTCCTTTACTTGTTATATATTATTTAGTTTATTAAATATTTGGTATCTAATTTATTAGTTAATTAAAATTTGATGTATTATATGTCTATAAAACTAAAAGAATTGTGTGTTTAAATATAAATACCCAATATTACTAAACTATTGGGCTAGTACTAACCGATTTAGCCTAACGGAAATCTGAGATTTATATACAGAGTTGTAAAAGTAAAATTATGTGTTTTAACTTCAAGTAGTTAAGGAAAATAGGTTAAGTAATTGAAAATATCAAGTATCAAATCAAGTCAAGTAAAACTGTAAAAGATAAAATCAAGTAATAAACCAAGTTAAGTAATTTATAAGTATTAAAAAAAATTGCAAGTACTTGGTATAGCGAGTACTTGTTCAAAACAAGTCATATACAAGTAACAAATACAAGAACTTGAACAAACCAAGTCGGGTAACAAGTACCTAAAAAATGCCGGGTA
Organism: Brassica napus; assembly: GCF_020379485.1. Lineage (NCBI taxonomy): Eukaryota > Viridiplantae > Streptophyta > Magnoliopsida > Brassicales > Brassicaceae > Brassica > Brassica napus. Next base: position 22,327,088 of record NC_063440.1, read on the forward strand.
CTTGACCCGTGCGGCACGGGCCGTGCCCAGGCCTACCAAATATGCCATATGTGTGTCTATTATTGGAACTTGAAATTAAGAACGCTAGCTATATCACATTTTACAACTCGCTTCTCTCGTTATTTCTTAAGTCTTATTTTGAGCTACACTGTAAGAAAATAAAGCTGTCATATTATTTAGTCCTTTAATACGTGACTAGGTGATAATCCGCGCCTTGCGCGGGGTGAATTGACTCGGTGATTTAATGTTTGACATCCAAAATAAAGTCTGTATTTGCAATATATGATTGATAAAGTAGGACTTTATAACACCGGAAGAAAGTTTCAAGAACGGTAAAAACATATTTAAACAATAAAATAAGTCTTTTATAACTTAAAAGCTCATTTATTATTAAGATGCATAATTAAAGAATTTATCATAATAGTTCTTAAGTAAGATATTGAAAGCCAAAACAAAAATATAAATGTGAATAGAATACTAATAAAACGAAAAAATCTCCAGTGTGGAGCTGCGCACCTTAGCGAGCTTGGTCATGTCTCGGTTCTAAGATACAGAGTGTACTCTGCTTCAAAGTGTTCTCGTCGAGATGAATAGTCATGTCTCTCTTTTAAGAGAAAAGAGTGGGTTATATAGTTCATACAATATATACACGTTCAAGAACCATTATGCAGTGTGGATGAAAAATGCTTAGCGAGCTCGGTGATATATCGTTTCTAAGATTCAGAGTGTTCTCTTCTTGAAAGTGTTCATGCTGAGTTCTTCGCCGATATGAATGTTTATATCTCCCGTATAAGAGAAAAGTTAATTACGTCTTCATCTTTTCGATTCTGTGTTTCTAACTTACATGTGTTACTATCTAGTGCTTCGCGATATGCACTGACAGAGCACACCCGTATTTGTTCTGGAAAGTCTTCATGATGGGAAATAATCTTTACGATGGTACGGTGATGTCGTAGCTTAAACTTTACGTGATAACTCATTCCACGAGTGGTTTTTTTAATTTTCTAGATCAATGAAACATTTCCAAAAATTCTGTAATAGCAAAACCAATTAAGACAACTAATTTGTGAGAGTCTCTGTACAATGGACACGTGTCATACACGGTGTGAAAGCATTAACTCCAATGCTCCTCTTTTAATATATAAGGGATATTTTTTTTTTCCCATGCATTATATCGTTTATAAATCTATACTAATAAAAGGGAGCTTTTGAGGCTCCATAGGGCGTCCACATCAGCGAAAAAAATTTCTCCCGAAAGATGACACGTGGCATAAAATATAGTTTTACATTTTAAAATTAATTATTTTCGAAAATTGTAAAAAATATGTAAACATACAGCATTAAAAAATGGAAAACTACATAAAACATATGTAAGATTACTATTTTTCACTCTACTAATAAAATGGAGCTTTTGAGACTCCATAGGGCGTCCACATCAGCGGAAAAAATTTCTCCCGAAAGATGACACGTGGCATAAAATATAGTTTTACATTTTAATATTAATTATTTTCGAAAATTGTAAAAAATATGTAAACATACAGCATTAAAAAATGGAAAACTACATTAAACATATGTAAGATTACTATTTTTCACTTTAAAAAAAAAGACGGCTTATCTCCATAATATAACATTACCGTTTTATAAAAAAAAACAAATTATATATAATTTCGAAAATAATAAATATATGTAAAACATACAACATAAAAATGGAAATACTACATTAAACATAAATATGTTTGACTATTTGTCCAAGTTCTTCTATTAAACATTGCCGTTTTACATTAAAAATAGAAAAATACGTAAAGATTTAAACATCTATCTTAAAATATAAAATATAGACATTAACTAAATATAAAGTATAAAAAAGAGAAATACTCAATATTTAAAAAAATAAATAATAAGTAAATATTATAAATATATAAATATACGAATTATATATACAATAATAAGTAAATGCACAATTTTTTAAAAATGGAAAGAGTATATTAAATATTAAACATCTATCTTAAAATGTAAAATATAGATATTAAGTAAATAGAAAATATAAGAAAAAGAAATACACAACTTAAAAACAATGGAAAAAGTATATTAAGATTTAAACATATATCTTAAAATGTAAACTATAGATATTACGCAAATAGAAAGTATAAGAAAAGGAAATACACAATTTAAAAAATGGAAAAAGTACATTAGTATTTAAACATCTATCTTAAAATGTAAATCAATCTTAAAATATAAAATTATTAGTAAATAGAAAGTATAAGAAATAAAAATACACAATATAAAGAAAAATAAATAATAAGTAAATATATAATATAATCTCGAAAGATGACACATGACATTAAAATATAGTTTTACATTTTAATATTACTTATTTTTGAAAATTATAAAAAATATGTAAACATACAGCATTAAAAAAATGTAAAAACTACATTAAACATATGTAAGATTACTATTTTTTACTTAAAAAAAAGACGGCTTATCTCCATAATGTAACATTACCGTTTTATAAAAAAAACAAAAAACATTATATATAATTTTGAAAATAATAAATATATGTAAAACTTACAACATAAAAATGGAAATACTACATTAAACATATGTAAGATTACCATTTTACATTTTTATTTTAAGAAAATAATATATAAACATACAACATAAAAAATGAAAAAACTACATTAAACATATGTAAGATTACCATTTTCATTTAAAAAAAAGACGGCTTATCTCCATAATGTAACATTACTATTTTGTAAAAAACAATTATATATAATTTCGAAAATAATAAATAATATGTAAACATACAACATAAAAAATGGAAATACTACATTAAACATATGTAAAATTACCATTTTACATTTAAAAATAACAATAATATGTAAACATACAACATAAAAAAATGGAAAAACTACATTAAACATATGTAAGATTACCATTGTTCACTAAAAAAAAAGGGTTATCTTCATAATGTAACATTACCATTTTATTAAAAAAAGAAAAAAAAAACATAAATATAACTATTTCACTATTTGTCCAAGTTCTTCTATTAAACATTGCCGTTTTACATTAAAAATGGAAAAATACGTAAAGATTTAAACATCTATCTTAAAATATAAAATATAGACATTAACTAAATATAAAGTATAAGAAAGAGAAATACTCAATATATAGAAAAATAAATAATAAGTAAATATTATAAATATATAAATATACGAATTATATATACAATAATAAGTAAATGCACAATTTTTAAAAAATGGAAAGAGTACATTAAATATTAAACATCTATCTTAAAATGTAAAATATAGATATTAAGAAAATAGAAAGTATAAGAAAAGGAAATACACAATTTAAAAAAATGGAAAAAATACATTAGTATTTAAACATCTATCTTAAAATGTAAATCAATCTTAAAATATAAAATTATTAGTAAATAGAAAGTATAAGAAATAGAAATACACAATATAAAGAAAAATAAATAATAAGTAAATATATAATATAAGTGAATACCAAATTTAAAAAATGGGAAATTACATTAAGATTTAAAAATACATATTAAAATTTAAAATATAGATATTACGTAAATAGAAAGTAAAACAAATGGAAATATACAATTTAAAAAAATGGAAAACATACATTAAGATTTAAACATCTATCTTAAAATGTAAAATAGAGATATTAAGTAAATTAAAAGTACAAGAAATGGAAATACATATACATGAAAATAAATAATAATTAAATAATGTAAATATATAATATATGAATTATATATGTAATAATAAGTAAATACACAATTTTTTAAAAATGGAAAAAGTTAATCAAGCATTAAACATCTATCTTAAAATGTAAAATATATAATATAAGTAAATACACAATTTAAAAAATGGAAAAAGTACATTAATATTTAAATATCTATTTAAAAATATAAAATATAGATATTACGTAAATAAAAATATAAGAAATGGAAATAAACATTAAAAAAAATGGAAAAAGTACATTAAGATTTAAGCATCTATCTTTAAATGTACTTCTATCTTAAAATGGTAGTAAAATATATAAAAATGGAAATACCACATTAAACAAAAAAAAATGTATAGTTTTACATCAAGAAAGTCTCTATAAAACTCATTATTCCATCCACATCAACCTCACACTATTAAGGAAAATTTCAAAGCACTCGAGCAAAAAAATGGTTTCACTATCAACTCTTGCCGTCTCAGAAACCTTTAATGACCTTGAATGAGATTTTTTTATAACAGCAAACTTTTTGTTAGGTGGATTCATTGTTGGGAAACCCGCAACTTCCAAAAGTCAAACTTATTCATGGGAATTGAATTGCTTTTCATAGACTCAAAGGTATTCTTACAAATTTAAATTAATCTAATCTATAATTTTATTGTTAATATTCATACTAACTCTTTCATGATCAAACCATTTCAGTTAATAACCATTCAAGCGTTTATCCCGAAACACTTCCTTCCTCGCCGAATCAGGTATTGGTTCATGTTGGTTTAGTATTGTTTTTGGTTTACTAACCGGTTTAGGATGGTCCTATTGTAAATATAATTTAAGTTGGTTTAGCATATATTATGTTTAAAATAACTTAAATTAAATAATAATAATATTATGCTTAAAATATAATTTTAGAGAGTTTTCAAATATAGTTTACAGAACATTATAGGTGATGAATTTAATTTATTAAATTCGTTTATTACTTAAAACTAAGTTTTTTAAAAAAACATACTGAGTTATACATATCAATGATGGATTGGTGAGTATAACATGAAGACAAAAATATAAATATCTGATTTTCAAGATAAGAAATTCAGCTTTTATTCAGATACTCAATATATAATATCTTAAATTATGTTTTAAAAAATATACATAATTTATATATATAGATTAATCTTCAAAACTTAAACTATTATATTATATATGAATAATGTTTTTAAATAAAAATAATTTCTGATTTAAAATAAAAATAAAAACAACAAATGTTTATTTTCAAATAATGGATGTAATTTACATTATACTATCATTTAACAAGTTTTAGATACGTTTTGATATATCATTATTTTTTATTTCCAGAAAACAATAAATTGTTAAACATCAATATCATCTAGGTTAAGTATACGAACAACAAAAATTCAAACATCACAAAAAATATTTACATAACCATTATAATACAATAATTTAATCAAAAATACAATTAAAAAAATATTAAAAAGAATAGTTATATACTTAATATTTGAAAATAAAAGATATTTTTGCTAAAATTATACTTACCTGGCCAAGGAGATCGACCATCTTTTTACGGATCATTCGAATGTTGAGCATGTGGTCGATCCAAAAATACTCTGCAGTTTAATAAAATCTCTAAAACATTTATTCCAACACTCAAAAGATAGTTTTGCTAAATATGATAACTAGATAGCCAATAAAATTACAAAAAAATATTTAAATAGTAAAAAATATGTTAATTTAACGTGTTAAAATTTAAAAATAAATTTTAATTATGACATGCATTTTAACATTTATATAAATATAAATCATAGCCTTAATATAAATAATTTAACAACTTAAATTAGAAAAAAATAAAAAACCCGGGCGTAGCCCGGGTTAATCCCTAGTAAACAAAAAAAATTAACTTAAATGTTACAGCGAAACACTATTGACATCGTATTAGATTTATATTTTCCGATCATGTTATGACAAAAAGACCTAAAAGTAAATTTTAATATTATAAAATTTAATTTCTATTTTAAATTATATATATATATATATAAGATTCCAGAAGTCCAAATTGGAGATACAAATATCAAAAGTAAGATAAATTATTGTGTGCTAATTAATTTATTTATCTTGCGTTGTTTCTGTCTAAGGTCCGGAACACCTCTGGGTTAAATATATATATAACAACTCTTCTAATAAGAAAGTCTTTCAAAATAAGGTAGGCCACTCTTCTAAGTTCTAACGTAGATACAATTTTTACCAATTCGAAAAAGTTTGTTGCAAAAGCTAAAACAAAAACAAAAAAACAAAAAGGAAAAGCTAATACCATTATTTGTATAATCAATGTATAGCCTAAAAATAAAAAGTTATTATAGTTAAGTTAGTTATAAATATTTATATTTGTGTTCATTTACAGGTAAATCGTTTGGTACAAATTCTTCAAATCAAGACAAGTTAATTATCATTATTACACATCATAATTATTACCACAAATCATTTAATACTCGTTCATAAATGGGTATTTTTATACGAAAATACTGTTCTTCTAAACTAGAAAAAGTTATGTTTTCTAACACAGATTTCGCTGTTATTTGCACTCTTTTATGTATAAACAATACACTAGTAAATATGGTGGAGAGATATTTTATTTATTTTGAGTCATAAGTCGAAAGGTATATATAGTTAAAGGATATATAAAAATATTATTGGCTACCAAGTGGGTGCGAGATAATCTGGAATATTATCAGTCTAGCTATTAGAGTGGTGGCTTTGGAATACATAAAAGAAAGAAAATAATAATTATGGAATAAGAAGACAATATGTGATGTACGTAGAATCAGTTTTGGATTCTCGTACATCACTGTACAGGAAAAAGATTGCGGTGATGAGCTCTCCGACCCGAGTTAAACCGACTCCCAAGACACTATATATATACGTGACATGTAGAGGGTTGGTTCAGAAGATAGAAGAACCAATAAATAAATCAGAAACAACCTGTTTGTTTTAGATCAGAGATGTCTGTAAATAACAGAGATCCTCTTGTGGTAGGGGGAGTGATAGGGGACGTTCTTGAACGGTTCACAAGATCAATCGATCTAAGGGTTACATACGGCCAAAGAGAGGTGACAAATGGGTTGGATATAAGGCCTTCTCAAATTATCAACAAGCCAAGAGTTGAGATTGGTGGAGAAGACCTAAGGAACTTCTATACTTTGGTTCTTACATTTAAACTCTCTGTTTCTTATTTCTTCTTCATTGCTTCATTACTCTTCTTCTTTCATGCAATTTATCTTGGCCACGCTGACCCACAAAGAGGCCTTTAGTGAAATCTTTCTCTTGTTCTGTTCTCTTACGATTTATTGGTTTAACTTCGAGATATACCATAGCAGTAAGTATAATGTTTTTTTTTTATCTTTTACAATGAAGATGAACCCATGAGCATTTCACCAAATCCCAAAGAAAATGTAAACAGTTTTATATCCTACCAGAATTCTCTTCTTTCTTGGTCTCTTTTCTAAGTCTCAGATGTTTCTTTTCAGAAACTTTTTTTTGCCAAAAGGTTTTCATTTTTTCCCAAAACTTTTTGCATACTACTGCTTTTAGTTTCGGTAAGAATCTTGGGGATTTTCTTTGTTCCTTTAATAATTTAGATCGTAATTTTTCTAAGAAATTTTACAATACTCATAAAAGGCAAAAGTATATGGGTTCAAATGTTTAAAATATAATAATTAAGAAAATGGATGGCCATTTAACAAATATATTGATGAATATTTGATCTCTATTGTGGTATATTTGATGCCTGTTGAATAAGTATATTCAAGTTAGTCTTTTAGATACACTGCCTATATATACACTTAGCTACAACCTACCGTTTTTTGGACTAGTAGCTACTACCTACCGTTTTCTCTTCTTCTTTCATGTGTTACTTCATTTCTCAAACTTAATTATGCTTTCTTCATCAGTTTGAGACTGATACTTATATATTTGTTTTTACCAAAAAGAAAATCGTCTTGTTTGTAACGTATTTTAGTGTTGATGGGTTTAATGAAGGTTATGGTGGATCCAGATGTTCCAAGTCCTAGCAACCCGCACCTTCGAGAATATCTCCATTGGTTTGTGAACTAGTTCACCTCTTTTATCCACCTTTTTGTTATATCCTCAAACAATTTTGCTTTAATTTATATATACACACAACTAGACATGGAAAAATGAAAAAATATTAATTGGAGACTTTAAAATTAAGTAATTCACTGATAACAAAAGTAAAAAAATTTTGCGCTTAATAGAAGTACATGTAGAATCAGCTTTGAGAAAGCGGTTTATCACTTTGTCTCCTAACAAAGCCCAAACACCTTATGCTAAACTGAAGAGATTCAAAAACTTAGCATTACTATATATATACCATAGGTATAAATGTTTTCTTAAACAAGCTACACATTGGTTGATCAAAAAAAAAAAAAAAACAAGCTACACATTAATCCAATTGGACATGACTTGTACAAACATTTGGTTTTTCACTTTAAAGTTGTTTGTACATTCTTAGCCTGATGACGTATCTTTGTGACTTGAAGTTAGTAGGACCAGGTTTCCTGTTATATCACAGCTACTACACAACACCTCTTTTTAGTGTCACTTTATATATTTTTATTTTTATCTACTAGTCTCTTTATTTTTATCTACTAGTGTTACATAAAACATATATATATATATATATATATGTTTCACTTTAGTAAATGCATGAACCATATTACATATATATTGTTAAGTATGCATGCACCATACCAAACTTTCAAAGACGCGCTTTGAATATTACTTAATGCATGTTTTGGTGTCACTTACACCGAAGATCTATTGCTTTACAATCACAATATAACTATCTCATTAGCACCGATAACCTATTTATTACGTTATTATCTTTCTTACAAATCTTTAGTTTAAGTAGCATTTTAATATGGGTTGGTACAATATCGTAAAAGTCTATATGGATACTCTCATTACAGGTTGGTGACTGATATCCCTGCGACAACTGGAACAAACTTTGGTGAGTTTTATTCCAAAGATTGACGGCTATATATGCGGTTGATAGAACCAATGTATATATATGTTTTATGGCTGTTTTCGCAGGCAATGAGATTGTGTCTTACGAGAGTCCAAGGCCCACCTCGGGAATTCATCGTCTCGTGCTGGTATTGTTCCGGCAGCTCGGGAGGCAAACAGTGTATGAACCAGGGTGGCGCCCACAATTTAACACTCGTGAGTTTGCTGCGCTATACAATCTCGGCCTTCCCGTGGCTGCGGTTTACTTCAATTGTCAGAGGGATAATGGCTGCGGAGGACGAAGAACTTAGATCGATGGGTCATGGGTTTCTTCGTTTAATCAGTTGACTTTACATGCCCTAATGAAATTAAAACATCTATAGTACTATAATAAGCATTTTATGGTACGAGTAATGAACGGTGATAATGACTACAATAGTTTAATATGCATTAAATAAATCAAAGGGGGAACAACTGAGAATGTTTTTACTTATATGGTGCGTGATGCAATATTTTATAGATTCTACATGAAATAGGAGTGTTATATAGCTACAATACATATCATTTTAGTTTGATGCAACGGTATCTTAACATTCGGAAAACATGGACTAGAAAAACAACCAGTGGCAATAGAATCTGCTTTTTGTTCTACTTTTGAGTTCATCTTGGTGATCACATAATACACTTTCATCATATTTATATCTATAAACTTGTTGGAAAAATATTGAGTTTGTTTGTTTCTAAGCCAAGAGATTTGTGTGGCCTTTATACACATACACGCTACTTAAATGTTAATGTAATAATCGAATGAATAAAATGGCAAAAACAAAAATTTAAGTTTTTAAACAAGTAAAATATTTCGGTCAATTTATTCACTTTTCATATACACTAAATGTAATAAATGAGTATCGAATAATTAAAAGAATCTATAATAAAGGACAACACGTATATTCCCTCTGTTTTTAAATGGAGTATATATGTTTTAGAAAATAAATTAATTCATAAAGGTAGATATTTGTATTTCTAAGCAAAAAAACTGTGTAGCATTCTATTTCCGATCCCTTATTTACAAATACCACAAGACCGTATAACCAAAAATTAAATAAGTTTCAATTATTATTATTTTTTTAATAAAACAACAGCCATACAAGATGTTACAAGAATCTTATGCTCGTAAGCATCCGGGCTTATCTAAACCAAAAATAGTAACAGAAGAAGAATTTGCATCCCATAAACTGAAAGTGTCTAATTTTAAAAAGCAAAGTTACTTAGAGATAAAAAGTAATAGGAGATTTTCAACAAAAGAAGAAAAGAAAAGGAGAGGGTGGCAATTAAATTTGGAAAAGAAACAGATAAGAGAATGTTGTCATAAAGAAAGGTTGATAGTTCGATTAGTCCATGTGTTCCATCACTAGACTTTTTTTTTCCTTGGACCTTCTGGGGACTTGATCATTCATTGTCGTGTGATAGTACTATGAATATAACATGTAGGTATGTCAGTAACCAACAGAAAAAAAAAACAATTGGTCCAATATTTTCAGATTTTCACCACCATACGGACAGTCTTGTCAAACAAATCGCTCCTCGTGTATGTTATGTCCACAGAGAACTTTTTTTTTTGAACCACATCCACAGAGATATTTATAGATTTGAATAGTTGAGAATGTAATGCCTCGATTTCTTTTTAGTAGTGGGCAGGGGCGGAGGCAGATATTTTTTTTGTTGGGGGCATGAGTAAAATTAGTTGATGGATTAGAAGTATATTTGATCAAAACAATGGGGGCATATTGAATTTATTGAGAGATTTACATGGAATTTTAAAAAGTTATTGGGGGCAAATGCCCCCCTCTCACACAATGTGGCTCCGCCACTGGTAGTGGGTCCATAAAATTTTAGTTGACTATTGGTTTATTTTATTTAAGTTTGAAAACTAGTTCAATATGCTCAAAATTTTGTAAGACTTGTAGTTTATGTTTTTGTAGTCTTAGACTTTTGTTGTCTTTGTAATTGGTATCAAATCTACAAACCTAACTACCACATGGTTTGGCTCATCGATTCTAAGATCTATGTAATCCGCATACGAGACCATTTTCTTTTTCCGTTCTTCTCCTATTATCGGACCTAGATTTCGTCAAACTTCTTTGATGATTTTCTTGAAACAGTGACCGACAATGACTAGTATGAAGTTTGCCCTTACTTCTTCAATAGCGCAAACGCTCGTTCCTTTGCCTACACTTAAGGAAGCTTATACAGTGCCCTGATTCAAGATGAAGAATTAAAGCTTGAGTCGAAGGTATGAGGAGCGAGAAGACATTGTGAGTTTTGCTGTCAGGCTGGTTCTGCGATTGGAAGATGTACGAGATGGATTACATCCCTGCACCAGGCCATCAAATAAGAGATTCAGCCTATTTAGTCGGTTCGACTGGGTGCTCCTCGACGCTGATCAGCTCAACACTCACACTCGGCTCAGAAGCTCTACTTTACTCGGTGCCACCAGCTTGGTCCACAGGCTCGGCTTGATAGCCCGACTGCTCGGTCCAGAAGGCATGTCTTAGCCCATTAGGTTTAACCAACCTAGGACGAACATAAAAAGAGGTTTAAATATAAAAAGAGAACAAGAGCAGCCAAGCAGAAGGAGAGACTTGAACACACACAGAGACTGACGGCTAAAAACTATTTACTCTCTTACATTTCTCGCCGACTTATACTTTTACGGCTAACTCAGACGAGCACCGGTTACTTTCCGTTTGTTCACGCATCTGTCAACCGTTACTTTCTTCTGATCAATAAAACACTTTTCAAAATAATCCATCGTCGAGTTTTGACTTTCTGTAACGAGTTCACTAAACTCAGATTCAACAGAAGAAGAAACAATGGGAACAGAAATGGTGTTGGTCGTGGTTCGGTTAAAGCGAACTACATATCTGCGAATCACGCTTCTCCAAAGCCTAAATAGTGAGTATGTGAAATATTTTGTCCATGCTAACCAATCGACGATATTTTATTGATTCAATTTGTTCATTCATCTATTATCCCACGTTAACTCATATCAAACTCATATAAAAAAGCTTTTCTTGAAGAAACCAATAATGTTGATAACAAAAAAAAACGTGTCAAGAAACTTATTATGATAGATTTTAGTCATACTATATGAATTTTACTTTCCAGTAAACAGAAAAATGAATCGTGAAAATGAGACAACACACAAAAGAACAAACAATCTCAAGGCTTGGTTGGCTCATTCGCAGCCTCCTCAGCTGCTTCTTCAGCATCTTCAATCTCGCTAGCTAACTTCACCAAATCTTCCACCAGAATTTTGCCATCTACAAGAGGGAAAAAAAAGAGCTTCGATCAAGTTGAAAAGTTAAGGCAATGGAAGAAAAAAGAAAAAAGAGTTGTGACCTTTATCCTTAGAAAGATTCTGAATAAGCTCTTGAATTCCCTCTTTGCCCAATGTGTCCTTTAGGTACATCGCAGCCGATGCAACTTCATCTGGACTTACCTTTCCATCATAATCTCTGTACATACAAAATTGTATTTATCGACTGCCAAATTATTCAGAAACAAATCTATAGGATGATTCCACACAGACCTGTCCAGGAGTCTCCAGCGGTTTCCAATCTTGTTATCGACGTCATCTATTTCCTTTTCAAGTTTCTGGAGCATTGACTCAACCTAAAGATGGAAAGGTAGATGAAGATGAGATTTAATAAGACTTTCTATAGTTTATTACAGATACAGAAAAATAAACTTTGTTGTTACCCTATCTAGCAGTGCAGAAGAAGTTTTATCAGCGATTGCTTTCTGAGCACTTCGGTCACTATCTTCTCGAGCAGCTAAGTAAGCTTTCCTAGCTTCTTCCTCGTCATCTGTACCACCTTTCTCTACCATGCTGTTGTATAGATCTACCTGTAACATAAGGAAGATAAAATTACTCAGAAAAAGTCCAAGAATGTAAGATTAAAGCTAGAAGGCAACACAAAGCAGATTTTACCTCCTTTTTAACTAGTTTGAGGAACTCTTCACGCTCCATGCTAACAGACTGGGATCCAAACAAGTCAAAAAACGATAAGCATTAACTGTTTTCTTTACCTCTTATAGTAAAATAAATGGAGATTGTGGTAAAAGCCTTCATACAGATGCGGAAGCTAAAACTGCCAATGCACGGCTGAGCTCACAGAGCTGCTCATGTTTCTCAAGTGTTTTCGCTATCGCTTGTTCATTAGCATCTTTAGCTGTAGAAGCCAGCATCTCATCCAAAGCTACATCTTTTTGGCTTGAAGCAGACTCTTTCATCTTTGCCATTTCTTCCTCTTCTTCATCCTCTTCCTCCTATATTCAATTTGAATCCCAACGTAAGCAAGAAAAGAGTTTCCTGGTAATATCTCAGCAACTTCATGCATGCAAGAAAAAAACTTCCAAGGCTCCACGGAAAAAGAGAAACATAGTTTCCTCAATCATGCATTTACTTTGGTAGGAAAAGAAAAAGAAAGACCTTGATTAATTCTTCTTGCATTTCTAAGTATTCTAACTTCCTCTTCCTTTCTGATACAGAATCTTCTGATGACAGAGCTGTGACCCCAACTGTGTCCAGAACCTCGTCTGGCAGAGAAGAGAGAGTAGCTTGGACAGCCTCTTCTGGCTTGAGTTTCCCAGACATCGAGAAAGATCTGAAAGACAAATACGGGAAAGTCATTTTTAATTCTGTCGTATAGTATATTGAGTTGCAGGAAAAGCTTACCTAGAGAGAATTAGGAGGGATGATGGAACTGAATGGTTGAGGGACAAATCCAGCCAGTCAATTAACTGCAAGAAAAAAGTGATTTGCAGATCAGAAATCACCTATATGTTTAGTTTAACTTCTAAAACAACACATGTACCAAACACAAGATCATTCTTCTTGTTCACAAAGAGTATCATCTGTTTAATACCACCTCCAGAAAAGATTGCATGCTGAATAATATTTAAACGTGCAATAACCTGCTGTCTCATTTCTTCAACTGAACCCAATTGAAGCATTCCTCTGTATCTGCAAGCTTGGCGAAGTTCAGCTTCTGAGAGAGACTCCACACCCTCAGCTTTGATCAACTTATCATCCTTTTTAATCCTACGAAGTCCAAGGAACGGCAATGCCCAATGGTCATGTGGAAATGAGAGAATAAATTGAGACAAGAAAAATGGCAGTATAAGCAGAGTGGTGAACTTACTCCTGTAATCTTTTCCGAAGCATATAACGTAAGTATGCATCCGTTCCAAATGGGCTAATACCCATGTATTTGCACATATTTACCAATCGAGGCCTGCAGTTAAGAAGATTATATATAAACAAAACAAGCCAAGAGAGAAGTAGTACCGTAATATATACAATTTTGACTAATGTGTAACCTGTTAATGTTATCCAATGTAAGCTCATCATTGAATAGTTTTGCAAAGCCCAAAATTTCATCATTTGAAACACCTACTCCTCTTCTGACCTATACAATTGATTAACGAAGGTATCAGTCTATCGTGACTAAACAGAATAGTACAAAATAACAAGAAAAGCAAACCTTGTTCATGAATCCATCTAGATCTTCTGCTGTCTTTTTTATCTCACCGCTGCGCGAGGTTTGGACTTCCTTTGCCATTTCTTTCACAGTATCTTGGAGAAACTTTGCATACTCCATCCTTGCATTCAGCCTTCTTTTCAGTGCCTCCTAAAAAAGGAAACGTTCCAAGAATTTTAGCATCTAACTTGACAAACAGGAAAGAGTAACTGTGAGACGACAAAAGATCAATCAAAATCATACTTCCCAGATCAAAATAGTAAAATATAAATATGATTTGTGTATCTTTTAGCATTAATAAACTGAGCCTCTTTGCTCTTCTCTTCCTAAATTTGTACACTAGTTTACTATCAGCATTGAGTAGCCTTAGTACTCTAAATCAGTTTCAACAAAAGAAATTCCAGTACTCAGATGTAAGAACGTGTTCAAAAGATTAAAAATTCTTCTAGGGAACTAGATCAAGGGCTAAACATTTCTACCATAAAGAACAAAGAAGATTTTTTAACAATACCTCTTCTTTCATCTTGTCCTGGAAAGTTGACGGAAGCATGTTTGGAAACAGCTTCAAAGCTACAGGTAGCAAGAACTCCATGAACGGGACAATAATGAAAACTGCAACCGGGACTAATCTAAAAATGTCAGCAGTGGTTCGAGTGAGTTGCTGCCTTTCCCTCCTAGAGAGACCTTTCCCATTAGCAAGTTTAACAAGCAGCCTAACACTAATCCTGACATCAGCCCAGAGCAACTTTGTCCCCAGCCAGTAGTGCTGCAGGGTAGATTTAAATTCATCTTTCCAGTGGCGAAGCTTGATGGCCCAGTCCTCCCTGCAAAAACAGATCATATGTTAAAAATAACAACAAAATTCCATCAAATACAGCTCAAAAGCCACAATCCTGACCTGCTCATGGACGCAATAGCTCTCAAAGCAGGACCAATTCCAAGAAGAAACGCCCTCACACGTTGCATAATGTATACATCAGATTTTTGCGATTCTTCCAATTTCTTCGCTTTAGCTTTAGCTTTAGCCAAACTCAGCCCCTCCACTGCTTCATCACACTCCTCCGGAGAGGCTTCTTTGCTTTGTGAAGTAATCTTTTCTCCCTTTTTATCATCATCAGGCTTGTTGGCCGTTGCCACAGAAGACCACAAAGACTGTTGAACCGATCTATACCCCAACGGCCACGGGTAAGGAAACTCTAACTTTCCAACTCCTCCGTTACTAAAATTAGGAGACTGAAGCAATCGACTTGTGTGAAACCCATCCAAATTGGAAGTGAACGACTCTTTATTCTTGAGAAAATAAGGCAATTTGGAATCAGGTTTTCCAGAATCCAGACCCTTAATGCTCTCATATCCTTGACGCTCAACGCTTGAAAGACATTGGATCGTGTTAAACTGTTCACTTAGAGACTGAACGATGTACTTCCTTCTTCGGAGAAGCGCTCTTGAAGCCATTTTTTTTGCAAGTAATGTTTAAAGCTCTATACAGTATGAAACCAGCTAGCTACACACCATCAAAAGCCGAACTCTACAATGTTATCTGCATAGTGATTATACACAAACATAGCTCACTACATTTGATATTCTACACAGATTATATCATTGATTAATCACAATCATTTTAATACTCTATGATAGATCATTCCACAAAATGACGAAACAATTCAGATTTTCACTAAAATCGCAATAGCATATGAAATTACACACGAAGAATTGATTGATTGATTGATTGCGATGAAACTAAGATGATGAGAGAAACTAGAAACTCATCAATGGAGAGGATTGATTGTGCGACTTACATCTACAAAGAGGAAGGATCGATCAAACGCGAGAGAGAGAGAGGAAGTGGAGGATACTTCGAGCTTCAAATGAATCGCGTCGTGACTCGTCACTCAGCCCTGAGAAGAATGATTCAACGTGTTTCTGCTGATTTTGACCGTTTTGTTTCGGGTCGGGTCGTGTCCTATCCGAAATTACAAATAGTCAAATATCTTCTACCCGGCTCCGGATCTCTCCGGGATGTTTTGTGAATATTCTTCTTTTTTGTTTTTTTTGCTAATGATGAATATTTATTTTGTATTGTGAAAAGTATACGGTCGACATATGGTACTAGACTTTACTTTTGTGCATGTATTACATGAATTTAAAAAATAATCTCAGTAGTAGCACTAAAAATATTATTATGAAAAGAGCAATCAAAAATTAATATTTATTAAATTAAACTGTTCACAATAAAAATAATTAATTAATAACTTTTATATAAGATAAATGTTGTCTAGTTTAAAAAATCTCAAAAACGATTTTCTAAGAAAAGAAATTTAGAAAACATTCGTGAATTTGTTTGAAACCCTCTAAAATTTGAGTTGGATAAATAAACATACATTTTAGAAATATCTATATATCTTAGGAGTTTGGCAGAATAATTATATTTATTTGATTTTAAAAATATTATTGAGGTGTTTTGGTCTTTATTTGTTGTCAAATATATTTCTAACGTTGTACTATTTTAATTATTATCAAATCGTAATTTTTTATGCGTCTCACAGTTTTCTTTTACCTAGTGGTTGAAATGAGACTAATGATGTAATTTTATTTTGCATGAGGAACTAGTAAATGTGTCCAATTTTTTATTTCCATTTTATTTAACTTCTACTCTCCTTATTTTATCTTCCTATGGTTTAAATTGATATTCTTGTACATCATGTTGTTTTCTGCGGCCTTTGGTAGTACTGATGTTGATACCATGTTATTACGAACACTTGTCCGTGAAAATCATGTGAGTAGTTTTTCAGTTCGTGATAATGAGTGCTTAGTATGCATTTTTGGTGGTATTGGATTATTGAAGAGGAGGTGTAGCCTACTTATAAACATGTCAAACACTCTGGCAGTTCCTTTTTTGAATAGTTTATGTAATTTATTCAATCTTTTCCTCTTTTTGAACATTTGGTACGGCTGTTTGGATTGGTGGGCTGCGTTTTTCTCATTTTTATATTAATCATTAGCATTGATTTGGAGTACTCTTCAAATCGTTAATTCCATTTTTGTAGAGTTTCGAATTCCTTAGTTTAGAACACATGCATTGCGACAATGATTCGTTTGCGTGAAACTGCTGAGCTCCTTTTTATTTATTTACATGTAAGTAGACAGTAGTTACAACCACATGATGTATATATACAAAGAATTATTTACAAGGGTTATAAAGTATATAAACCCATAATGTGTGTTAATAAATTACATTCAGTTTCTATAGGACCAGTATGATGTTTGATTTTACAAGTCTTGGTCAAGAAAAACGAATAGAGTCCGATCAGAGACATCCGTTGGGTATAACCAAACCAAGTTGCTTACCGGAAGCATTGATGCAAGAAGTCGTTGCTGCTCCACCGCGATAAGTTAGATTAATTGCCTGCATTCGTATCTGAGTGCATGGGAATCTCTCGCTGCAATCCATCTTTATAGCAACTTTTGTGGCCGATGTTCCCATGATTCCACTGTATATTACATCGTTTATTTTGATTCCCGACTCCTGAAAATTTTAAATTCTTCACATTAGTCACTTATGTTTTAGAAACAATTCACACATGAATATTAATTCCATCTTCTAGTTAAGTTCTAAGATATGTAAATAAATAAAAACAATTCACACATGCATACAATAACCAAACTTCGTTTTCTATTTGTAGAATCGTTATTGAAGAATTTTTAAAATATGATGGATCATTTATCGAATGTGTTTTTATTTGAATAATATTAATTATTACCAAAATTGTTATCGCATTTCTTTCTACTTTTTACCAATTTTGGCTTTGCAGTAAGCAATATAAAAAATCATTAAAGGAAAAATGACCTCAGTAGGGCAATAAGAATCGCCAGGGCAATAGTTCTGGTCGATGAGGATAGGATAGGAGACGTTGACCATAAGAGCCCCTAAGAACCGAACCCTCTCCACGAATCCTTTGCTATGACGTGGCCACGACTTTATCCTTAGCCCATTGTCCGTTCGTACGAACACTGCCTTCTTCACTGTCACGTTTACCACGCCTTCCTCCTCTAGGTCCTTCGCTAAGCTACCAATGCTGGACAAAATAATATATGTGAGACCAATATAACTAGACCAATTAATAATACTTGTAATGTATCACTAGGTGTTACTATATGTACCTGATTCCATGACCAGGACCACAGGTGATTCCATCTACCATCAAGTTCTTTGTACCAGGTCCGATAGATATACAGTCGTCTCCAGTTTTGATAGAAGCATTTCTGACCTCGATGTCAGTCGATTTCTGAATGTGAATTCCATCAGTGTTGGGGCTATCATCTGGTGCTATGATGCGGATATCCTCAATCTTTACATTGTTGCATCGGTTGATTGCTATGTGGAACAATTGACTGTTCAACGACAATACTCCTATGATCTTGACGTTGTAAGAGTCCATGAATCTCAGTGTCTGCGGTAAATATATAAGGTCATGATTGTTATTTTTGTTTGCATTTTCTTATAAAAAATGTAAAATAAAAAACAAAAATCAACTAAACTAAAAATGGCCAATTTGTTTCTTTTTATATAAAAAGGAGTTTGACACATACACCAATTTGGAGTTTTCTATTTAATTTTTAGGGTTTACGCTTCAGACTTTAGGATATAATTTATTAATTTGTTTATTTTGGAAAATATAGAGTATTTTAATATTTTGGTATAAAATATGGCATATATGTGTATGAGTCTCCTTTAAAATTGAAAAACAAAAGTTGTACTAAAAGCAAACTCTAATAAGCTGGTTTTAAACTGTTATATTCTCTTTTCATTTGTTAAACTCAAAAACGAAGGCAAAGGAACATTTTACAAAAGTTTGGCCTTAAAATTAAAATTAGCGACCCAAATTAATGATTTCAGCTAGCACATATGACATACCGTTGCACCTTCAGGGCAGTTTTGACCATTGGCCTTGCAACTCCATAGTGTGGATCCTTTAGCATCAAAAGAACCTCCAAGAACAGTAACATTGTGAACACCAACAAAACTGAACCAATTTTGTTCTTTCCCAAGCAACCTGTAATCTTGAGGACCAATCAAAGTTCCATCGACCCTTAGGGTTATCTCACGGCTTCTGCAACTTTCTCCTTCAAAACGAAGCTCCCGACCAATCAAATACCTTCCTTTTGGCACGTAAATCATGGCCGAGTCTTCCACTCGACACGCTGAGTCCCATGCATCCGAAAAGGCTTTTGTGGAATCTACAACTCCGTCTGGTTTCGCCCCGAAACTCAGAACGTTAAGACTTGTTCTTGCGTCAAACTGAGCAAAACGGGACATGGTAATTGTTACAAGGATGGTAAAGATGTGAACCAAGCTTAGAGACGATGCCATTTGTATGTTTGTTTTTACTGGAATGATATAAAAGCTTAATTAAGAACGTATTAACTTCCGGTGAAAGATTCTTTTTGATGATTCTATAAGTGTGCACGTGTGTATATATATGTTTTAAGGTTTTGGATAAAGAGAAGAAAGCTTCATTGTGGTTTAAGGAATCACAATATGAAGCAAACGGCGCGCGTCGCCATCAATTTCTCTACGGTATTTGAAAAACGAGTTGTTTGGTTTCCAAGTAATTTAGAAACCTCCGTACGTAACGCTCAAAATATATCCTCTTTTGTTATAAGTCAAGTAAGTATGAAGTGATCCTTCTACTTTAATCATTTTTATAAGATGTTATATTACAATCATGACCGTTTCATAATTTGGTTCTACGTAACTCAATATATAAGATTTATAGCCTTGATTACTTTTTAACAATACAAATTTGGTTTTAGACCTAAAGCAGTTCTTCGACCATACAACAAAGGAACGAACCATAACTCCATAAGACAAATTGTCTTTTTGTCATCAAATTGTCTATACTTTCTAAAGAATTTAAAACGGCCATATATATTTGCTATAACTTGTGAGGTTGAAACCATGATACCAAGCTCTTGGTCACAAAAAAAGTTATCTGAAAACATATGTGAATAGAGTCGAGCTCATTAGAGCTTTGAACCAATGGATAACTCATGAAATAACTGTGTAACTAGTTTCTCACGAAATACTTTCTCCAAAAAGATGCGAAGAAATTTGTTTCAAAAATAAAATTTTACGTTTTTATGCATGTTTATTATGTCATAAAAATAAATTCTAAACTTTGAAAAAAATAATTGTCTGTGATAAATTTATGTTAATTTAGTGTTATAAAAAATAGATAATTACAGAAAATAATATATTTATAATCAAAATTTAATATGTATTTTAACGTGTATAAAATTCAAATATACATCTTTTTAAACAGAGGGGTATAAATGTAATGAAATTCAACGAATCATTCCATATCATGTTTAAAGTTATTATCTAGTATTATACTGAATGTTCTTTCTTCGTTTTTCGTTCCTTTTTTAAGCCTTACTTTAAGAGATTTATATCATACATGCGTAGTTGAAAGTTAAGCATCACATTGCTTATAAGATTGTACAAACTTACTAATTAATCATATACTGTCATCGACCCAAAAAAGCGTGTGTTTACCTGATTTTCCATCTCAACCCGCTTTAGATGACTTGTATATTAAAGCACATTGAATATCTTGTAACTTGTTCACATTATAAGAATATAATCATCTTTTATATAATAGACTGATGACTGGCATAACTTAATATTACTAATACCAAAAGTAAAACAGTATAAATTTTATAATTTAATATCTGATAAAGTTAGACTAATTCAAAATATAATGTAATTTAATTAAATAATAAATGCTTAAGAACTTTTAAATAAATGTATGGTCCTATTAAAATCATAAATTTATAAATATAAATTATAAAACTTGTTAAATTTATACAAACATAGACAAAACATTGTATTTTTTGTTTTTGCTTTTGCTTTAAA
Source organism: Brassica napus (assembly GCF_020379485.1). Lineage (NCBI taxonomy): Eukaryota > Viridiplantae > Streptophyta > Magnoliopsida > Brassicales > Brassicaceae > Brassica > Brassica napus. The sequence goes on from NC_063440.1 coordinate 22,348,319, forward strand.
TGAAAATTCATTTCTATTTTTTTTTTCAATATGTTTGCGTTATGAGAACTTGCTAGAGATTTTCAAAATAGTATATTGTTACAAATTCATCACTTAAGTTATCAGAGTATTATTGAGAGAGAGATACAAAACAATACAAATCCATTACTCTCATAAGCAACAACAACATATTAGCCTCTAAACAAAAAAACGCAAGAAGCTAATCAATTTCTTTTGTTGTCTTTTCACACAAATTTTCCCCATTAGAAATCCATAAAAGGCAAGAGTTGCTTTCACCTCACTCTATGTACACTTACAAAAGACCCCTCCGAGAGAGAGGTGGCTCCTCTTCTATGGACTGTGCAAGTTCCTTTAACTGCTCAACCACATCAAGCGTATTGCTTAGCTGTTGATAATCGGATCGATGAAGAGCGTTTATTTGTCCTGAGGTTTTGGGTTTATCATCGTAATGTTTCTTTGCCGTGGTGCATCCACGAGGGATATGACGCACACGTATTCTATGGTTTTTTGTTTGGGTCGAGAACCTTCCGTGCACCACGAGCACCAATATGACTTCCTCATCTCTTGTGTCTTCACACCATGAGTTCTGAGCAACACCGTCCACATACTCTTGTACTGTTGGGAAGTCTTCGAGGCGGACCGAGACCTCGGCTATTTGGTTCGGCTTGATTATCCCCGTTCCTGGAGACACCTGTTTACAAAAAAATTAAGTATTTTACTGAAATTAAGCTCCTAGAAATCAAAAGAAGAACTAACCTCCAGCCACTGGGGAAACCCGAAAGAGCCTCTTGCTCGGTGGTCGTGTGCCTGACCGTCTTCCTCTATGATAGATTGACCTTCACAGATTATTTTGAAGAAAGCAATGTGCTTCTCGCTCTTATTCGTGACACGCAGAATCGTTGAATCATGATTCTGGAGAATTATATTATTAGTGCTGACAACTGTTTCTGGAACCTTGCTTAACTCTCCAAGCATGACCTTGATTTTCTTATTCGTGTTTATGATGTTCCCCAATTCTTGTCTCCTAACTGATTCATCGACCCGGGCGATCTTTACGCTAAATACACAGCGCACGGGCTTGTGGTCACTGTCTGTTACATCCATGCACGCATCATACCTTCCAAAATCAAAATAAAGAAGTGCAACTCTCAATCCTTGCTCAATTCTAGGTTAATTATGAAGGAAGGTCAAGGACTGTTAAGTAGCGACAACCTATGCTTAAGTCCTTCGTTATAGTAAGCTAAAAATTTGTTATCTCAAATGAAACACTTTTCATTATCTGTTTATGATCTAATAAAACATATGGAAACCTACGACCGTGATCCTCTATTTAGTATGCTTTCTAGTTTTTTTACCGTGAACTGACACAGCAACCTACCGAACGTATCCAAGGAAAAACAGGAAGCTTACTGTGATACAGAAGACACCACTGGACAATCCAAACTGCAGTCAGCTCCCACATGACTCTTGCTATCCCGATAGAGGATCCTATCGCACCAGGCAGGAATCCGCTTCTTTTCCCCAGAATCATATCCTGCAGAAACACAGCTTCAATGTTCAAATACGATTTCGGCAACTCAATGCCCGTTCAATCCCAAAAGCCCTAGGCCTGGATATAGTAATATTATCACAGATCCAGCCTCTTCCCATTGAAAAAAATCACGTGACCATATTATAGAAGCCAGTAGAAAGTTTAATATCACATATATTTAAATTTCCTAGGTAGATACAAGGCTAACTTTTCAAACTATAGTTTGTACTTTTCCTCTGAAGTACTACTGTACTAGGAGAAATCCACATTCTCAACTTTCCAAAGTATCGACCTTTAGGTTTTAGGCTACCTACCTAGCAGAGAAAAGCTTGGATGTTCACAATTCATAATGCAGTCAACTTAGGAAGATTTGGAACTATGAAAGAGAAAAAAAAGAAAGATTTGGTACAGAACCTTGAACTATTATTATACATAAGAAATTATTAGAAGCAACAAAGAGAAAATCACTGACCTGCTAAACCAGCTTGGTGCCTTTCAAACTTGTATGTTGGAGGAAACCCGATAATTGCCTCACGCATCCCTTGAAAGACATTCCCAGCTTCCATTTCAGTATGTAGCTGGTCTTTTTGTCTTAGCCAGTCAAAGCATCTTTGAGAAATGAAATCCCTTGTTTCATCATAAGTTATATCGTCCAAGCGGTAGTTAAAATCTCCAAGAAATACGATCATGTCTGCTTCAGATAATTCAGGCCTTGCTTCAAATGTGTTGACAGCCTGTGAAAATATAGCTCTTAGGCTTTTGAAGAAACTACATATTACAGTCTCTGCTAGAGAATGATAGCAAAAAAAAAAAAAAAAAAAACAATCGAAGGAAGTACGTACATTTCCACCACGAGGCATTGAGACACCAACTGAAGCACTAGCTGCAATGGAAGAGATCAATAACAAGAGAGACCAATGAATAGGCCAAAATCGATAAGCCAAGAAGGCAACAGAGCAGGAGAGGAATATATTTCGCAGCATACCAGCTCCTGAATTGAGTGAACTAGACTGGCGTGAAAAGGCCATTGTTCGATAAACATGGTCAAAGTCAGCATTTCGCCGGCTAACAGCTTCAAGGTGTGCAGCAAAATGACAATTTACAAAGCACAGTATTCGATCATACATTCTGAGTCGAACACCTACTGCTCCCTGAAAAGACAAAAATGTTCTGTAATTATAGAGATGAGATGATAAAGAAATCAAAAAGTGGACAAGAACCATAACAGTTAACATCAAAATAATACTTGAGATAATCCCCTATTTTTTGTTGATGATACTCGTGAGCAACTATTGCCGAAACGCACCATACCTTATTACCAATCGCTCGTCCAAAACCACAAGGAACCGCAGCAGCGTCTACATCTCCCACGTGAGGCTTAAGGTCATGTCTCACCCTGAAAAATGTATCTCCTCTATAAGAATATAAACTTATAAAATTCATTCAATACTGGTAAGTGAAATGGTAAAACACGCCCAGAGAGAAAGTATGCAGCATATAAATCGGGGGAAAAGAATCCCCAGAGTCAACAAAGGAAGGATAAGTAACACCGTAATCTTTATTCTCTCTCCTTAACTTTAGGACCAAATCTTTTAAAAAATCCAATAAAAATCAACCAAATCTGAAATAAGATAATTCAAAATGACAAGTTATTCCTATGCTGTTATTTAAGAACTGCTCTGTCGAAACAAGATTGAAAGAGAACATTTGGCAACTGACAATTAAACAACTCAGATGAGCATAAATAACACGGAGTATGCTTCATCTATAAACATAGATTGTCCAAATGAAATGAAACGATATAAGTGACTTCAAGAAGGACTAACCATACACATATGAGCAACCCTGCTAGCTGCCTAGAGCCAACACGAACAAACGATGAACCCTCATCCAAAGTTTTCCCTATCAGATCCATCCACCACTGACCTAGTGGACTACCCTCAAGTCCCACCTGCATTTTCGAGGAAACAGAGTTAAGAAATTCAGAATACCAAAATGCATTTTACAGACAGGCTATTAGCTGGTCGTACAAAACGTATCCCCTTAACCAGAAAGAGAATGAAAAAAGGATGTGTGTGTGTGTGGGCGTGCCCGTGTGCTTCTGAAAATTTATTTACTAGAAATAACTTAAAAGCAAAACAAAGGTCACGAGGATCGCGCAAAATTAAGGCCAAACAACTGAGGCATTTAACCAGATTATGTTCATGTTGTCTACTCTTCCCTGAATTGCATAACTTAAATAGCATTGGTGTTGCTTCACCCAGAAGAATGTCATACACATTAACACATAAATATTTCCCGGTAATACTAGGTAAACGGCAACTTACTGTTTCTCTTGCTGCGGACATTGCAAGAACTCCTGCTCCCATTTCAACTTCTTGCAGTCCAACAACTACGATCTCAACTCCAGTTGCAGCACAGCCTAACCAAGATACAATTGAGTCGGTTGAAGCTCTACCCTCTCCAACGTTCCACGTACCAGCTAATATTTTCAGATTCTCGATCCTTGAATACAAAAATTCTTTCCCAGCCAACTCAGCCCGCAATACGTTGTCAAGGGGCCCTGGAGAAGTAACATTCCATCCTCGGATACCTCCATGATACGCAAGGGTAAATAAATAACCACCACCAATAGCCATTTTTATTACAGGGCCACTATGAGCCACCCATCCTCCAAGCAGCTTTCCCTCAAGGTCCAATACCTGAACAGTTCCATTGGAATAACCAACCCACAGCCGAGAACAAAAAGTAAACATGCAGAGAATACCAGAAGACTGGTATGAGAACTCTTGCAAGCAATTACCATTCCCATCCCATCGCATAACTACGCCGTTTGCAGTTCCAGTCCAAATGAGTCCATCAGCAGATATGACAATGGCCTCAGTCCTTTTACTATCATCACAAAACCCCCCTTTCACTGCAGCACGGCGAACAGCATCAGCTGCTCCCATAAGAGCATTACGCGACCGCTGAAAGAATCCAAGAGAAGACTGACTTTTCTCTTTCCTTGAAGCAGTGGCAATCCTCATCTTTGCATCTTCATCAATGCCAAAATCAGGAAACGCGGACATGTCATTTCGATTTTCAAGCTGCCCATCAATGTTGAATACTTTGATCAAATCCCTTGTGCGCGCATCCCTGACATGCAAAAATCAAACAGAAGACAAACAAAATTCACAACAAAGTTACTCAATGGTATACGAAAGTAGATAATGTTTATCAAGTGTATTGATTAAAATGCTTTGAAATTTTGGAGATCAGACAGAATCATAAGGCTGAAACATAAGAAAGGCAGACAAAAGCGTGTCTCCAACTTACCACAAAGCAAACGTCAGGGGACTAGCACTCCATACTTTTGCCCTTGTGTGATCAGATACCAAGAATGTAACATCTGATGTCAATGTATTAGCAAAACCATAGGCCGAAGTCTGGTTCCTTGGGTCAATATACGATCTCTCTACTGATATCACAGCCATGTGCCTCTGTTCCATTTTCAAAGAAAGAGACTTCCCCAGACCTTCCCAGGGCCAAACTTTAAGAGCGCCTCCCTCAGACCCGGACCATATATCTCCTAGACAACCGATAACAAAAGTTGTGACATGAGAGAAGGTTAAACAAAATATAACTCGTCTGCAAAGGTTCCATAGTTTATATTCAGAGGTAGACATAGAGATTCCAAAAGGCAGTGAAAGGCTAACTCAACGAGATCATATATCCACCTAAGGATGATTAAGTACAGGAAGTTTCAAGTTCACTACTTAATCCATATCGATTGCTAAAATGTCTATACACTCACCGTAAGATGAGATGGCAATGGAGAGGACCGGACCACGATGAGCTTGCCACGATAAGGCTTCTTCAATCACATGGTCGTCATCTCTCAGTTTCCAACACCTAATCCTCCCGTCTCTATGCCCACTCCAAACCACTCTACTACCTTCATCTCCAATCATACAAACAACAGAGGACCCAATCTCCATCTCCGAAGTCTCCTTATACGGCGCCGTATCCTCCACCTCTAATCCCCTCCCGCTTCCGTACATCCCGTCGAAGTCCCACACCTTCAACCCACCGTCCTCAGCTCCAGCCCACAATTGCCTCTCCGTACTCGTCATCGTCCTCAAGAACCGTCCGATTTGACTTTCCCTCAGAGGATGAGGCCTCACCTCGAGACTGGGAGGCCGATTCGGATGAACTGCGGACCTGATCGGAACCTTGAAGATCCCGGTCCCACCGCACTTCCCGACGAACTCCGGGAGAGAATCTGATCCGTCAGCGTCGTTCTCAGGCCCGATCGCGTCGAAATTGCCGTCTTGGCTGAGGCGACGGTCGAGGAACTGGATCATGTAGTCGATTCGCTTGTTGCTGTCGTCGACGGAGGGAGCGGAGGGGTGAGATTCGTCGCCGGAGGAGGAGGAGGAGTAGGAGTAAGAGCAAGGGTTGAAAAGCGTGGAGGGAGTAGCCGCGGCGGAGGAGAAGTCGGAGTCGTTGGGAGTGGTGAAGAAGGAGAAAACGTCGTCGTTTTGATGATCTCCCATGACTTGGAGTTTTTACTTTGAGCAGAGTCGAGGGAGAGAGATAGAGAGACGAAGTTTTTCGATTCGGTAAAGCCTCTCGAGAGGAGATATTTTTGAGAAGCAGAAAGAAGTGCTTGAAACGTGTTGCTACGAACCTCCTCTGGTTAATATTCTTTCCTGGCCAGTTAAAAAAAATTATATGGCTACCGTGAATCACATTTTTATGAATTTTGTAAATTAAAAAAAAAACATCGATCTACTGCATATAAATAAGATTTTGACTAAAGTACATGTGGTTGACAAAGAAAAAACTAAAGTACATGTCAATATTAATAGTACGGCTATCTGTTAGATTTATTTATTCAACCAAAAACAATTTTACATCAAATATATCTATAAAAAAGTTGTTTAAATAATAATGAAAAACATAATTAACTTAATTCTACCCTCTTGTCAATGATTTTTGCAAGTTGATATAGCAGTGAAATAAAAGTTCGCCATGTCGTCTTTGATTCATTTCTCTCAAGATGCTATGAGCGCAGCTTGAAACAAGTATCGGTTTAAGAAAGTGGTTGTCATGTCATGTATACTCTGCGAGATCAAAGCAATAATGTTATATCATTCTTTTTTGCCAACAATATCTATACTAGTTCGAATTACACATTGATTCAAAAACCAAATCAATGAAATATAATCAACATAAAATATATATCAGAAAGCATATTCTGAGCTCTTATATGAACTGGTTCCACTAATGCTCTTAGTCTGAACATATCCCACTAATACTCTCAGTCTGAACAGGTTTTACTGAGTCTATGTGAGCAAGCTCGAAATTTTGTCTAAGAGTTGTTTATGTTGCATTTAACTTGTTTTCCATAGCAACATGTGTCATAAACATTTTCATTTGATGTCTCAAATTTAGGTACCCCTTGAACCACATCTCTTTTGAAGTCGACTTAATTAGAACATGAAAACCCATATGTCTCATCTTCTTGCGCCGTAGATCTAGTTGAGATTTTACATGCACCAAACGTTTACTGGATCTCCCTCACTTATAATAGTTCTTACTTGATCTAACACCGAGCATAACTATACTTCTGGTTACATCAATAGCCTTGAAATCAGTTTTAGTGAATATGAATTTCAAGTCATCATCACATAACTAGCATATACTGATGAAAATGGCTTTCAATCCTTTGGAAAGCACTCACAAGTTGTGGTTGGTTTGGATTCTCAATGGAACCAACACCATGATTTGTTTCTTGTCCACGTCACTAAAAGTAACTCTTCCACCCATCATAGGAGAAAGTTAATCCAATATATCTTTTGTCTTCAGTCATATGTTGTGAACATTCATTGTCGAAATACCAAGAATTTGAATTTCCAGTCTCAACTGAAGACGTAAGCTACATTCCCCTTCATATTGATTTCAGTTTGATCCAATTGTCTTGAATTATTTTGACAAAGTTTCACACAACAACATCAGTCTTGCAATGCCTGCTTCTAGGAAAATATAGATCTTGCTTTGCTATCCAAGCTTGGTTGTTCTTTTGAAAAGTTAATAGACGCAAATCAATAGCAATCTATTTTGAATTAGAAAAACTCATCTCTAATTTGAGAATTTAACAATATGTTTACGGAATTAGTTTACGAGAAGACTACTAAAATTAATAATCTCAAACAATATCCGTTCTAGCTATTCGTAACGTGGATGATCTCCAGATAAAATAAAATAAAATACAAAGTAAATAATACGATATCGATGAACATAATCCTCGTTGACAAAAGAAAAGGTAACATAGCCCAGTTGACCTAACCAATGAAAATCACATCAACAATATCAATATTACCAAATTCTCACCAAAATCACTAACAAATAAACGAAACAGTCTTCAATTATTCACCTATTTTCTTCATACACCTTTTGCTTCTTCTTCTTCTTCTTTCTTTTTGTAAATATCAATAGTTTTAACCATTGGGTAGAAATTTATTTAAAATAAAATTCTACTCATCACATAACATGAGACTATATTACTATGTAAAAAAACTATATTACTGAAATTTTTCATCCATCCACCTTTCATCATCAAACATATAATTATGTCGCTAATCAAACATACTCCTATACGATTCAAAATATTCACAAAACAATATAATATACTTTTGACCCAAAAACGATATAATATACTTTTGACCCAAAAACGAATAATATACTTTCCTACTATTAATAAGAAAATCCATTTTCGCATTTCTAGCACTAACACTAATTCAGAAAACACTCTTTATACAGCCCCCAATTTCGTCAATTTAGAGGGTAAAATCATTAATGTGAATTGTATATAGTTCTCAATGTACATGTAAATAAATATTATCCACGTTTCATAATAAATATTCTACGTTTTATAATTTTGTATTACAAGCAAGAGTTTTTTTTTTTAAATCACTTTAACATGAATAGTATTTCAGCTTATCTCTTTTTTTTTTGTCAGCAGTATTTCAGCTTATCGAATAGGTAAAAATGTGTAGTTAAACTAAGGTATCACAATTTATATATTTTCCCTTAATACGTGTAAAGAGAATTAGATTTTTTAAAAAAAAACTTAAGAATTAGAGATTTGTTGATAAAAAAAAAGAATTAGAGATTTATAATGAAATAGATATGTCTATATAAAGAGCGAGATTTCTAAGCTTTTAATCCTGAGATTCTCCTTCATTTCTGCTACGAAATTTTTTTATATTAAAAACCATTTTTGTTATTTTACTTGTTCCTATCTCCCTAACTGAGAGAGATAAAATGAGAGGTATAGCAACAAAGATCTCCGGCCTTGCGCCGCTGTTTGTGCTATTCATCGCCGGGGCAGTCTCCTCCTTTGAGGACATCGAAAAGTTAAGGATTTGGCCGTTACCGGCGGAAGTTAGCCACGGTGGCCGTAGAATGTATTTAAGCGAAGATTTCAAGCTTGTGACGGAGGGAAGCAAATACGAGGATCCTTCAGGCATTTTGAAAGAAGGATTCGATAGAATGCTTGCAGTTGTGAGGCTGAGCCACGTCGTCTCCGGCCATCGGAACTCTTCAAGCTCCGGCGGATCTGCTCTGCTTGAGGGACTCCACGTCATCATCTCTTCCTCCACCGATGAGGTTAGTTTCATTCATCCACTCACTGACAACGAATAAAGTCACTTTTTCATGAAAATGATGAATACTTTGCTTACGTTAATTTTTTAGAATGATGCCATTATTATTTGAAAAGTATAAAAACAGTTATAAGAAAAACGTATTAAAAAATCTGAAAAGGAGAAAAAGAAAAAGTTAAGTTGATAAGATAAATATTCTTCTTCTTTTTTTTTTTTTTTGTGGATGAAGATCATTTTCTTTGTTTTCTTTTATTAAATTGTCATCGCATTTTATGCTGAAAACTTTTTAAGCTAAAATTATCATTTATGAAAATGTTTACCATTCTCTTCCTAACTACTGGCATTATCTTCGTAGAAGAATTTCTTATTGCTTAAAATAGAGTATTTTAAATAGAATATTTTTATATGTTCAGCAAAGAGATAGTATAAAATTGGATCTGTAGATGTATCGATTCTCCAACTTCTTATTTTTTAAATGTTTGCTTGCTTGGTTTTGCTGATTGATGTCTGGCGAGTCGTTGGTTGTGTGGTGGTCCACCGCAGTCACGGACATCTTCATTGCATAATTAAAGTTCTTAACTCTTGGCACAAACCTGGGAAAACATAATTTATGTGAGTTTTGAAAGACCTTATTAAGTAAAGGTATATTTTCGGTATATTATTTTATAGAAATTCTAAATATATATGTTTTGCTAATGTTTAATTTATCGTAGATGAATTCTATTCCTTTTGGAAATAGTACTTAAAACAATTCTTAATTAGTACACTATTTAGACTGATATCGTTTCATCATTTATTACAAAATTATAACAGTAACCATTGTTCTAAAACGCTGTCGCCATGACCAATTATATAGCGGGTTGTGTTTGTGACCGTGGCCATTTGCCAAGATCAGTTACAAAATAGGAGATAACAAATTGAATGTCAAGTTTTAGCATCTTCCGATCAGTAGCATAATTCCAAACATGACTGTAAATAGTACACACTTTTTATTTTGTGCATTTTTTATGAGTAGTTTAATTCTGAATCATTACTTTGCTTAAAAAAATAAGGATGCAGGGCCCTTACTGTTTGATTTGAGTAAAATAATACTTTTAGAGTTTTATTTCAAGGATAAGATTGCAGAGATCCACCTAATATGCAATATTAGAATCCTAGATCCAGATTTTAATCAGATTATTTTCTTTATGATCCACGATGTATGATAGTAATCCAATGTTCACAATGGTTAAAGACACTAAATTGGAGTCTTTATTATTTTTTGTTCTGAACAAATGCAAGTCTGTAAGTCGGTTATAGAAGTAGTGACCTACAGTATATTTTATAAAATTTGAAGAAGTTTTTAAATACAAACATTTCAATATTAGCGAGATATGATAATTAATTCATCGTTTATTTGTTTCTTTTGACTTCGACAGATTATCTGGTATCCACTTCTAATAGTCATTAATAACGAATTTTTTTATTCCATTAAATTTTTTTAAAATTTTTTTTTTTAATAATTTGGCCACTACGAGCTTAAAGAAATATTGTCTGCGTGATTTTATTAAAAACCCAGCAATATTATATTATTATTATTATTATCTGTGTGATTGGTATCCATTGACTCACAAGGCTTTAATTTTAATAAAAATTGATGTTTTATTGTTTTTAATAAACAAAGTTCTTTGATGTTATGGTTACTAGAGTCTTTGTCCGCGCTACGCGCGGAAAATGGGCTATTTCAATTTTGTGTTCATTTGAAATTTTTTCTTATTATTAGTAATTTTTATATTAAGAAATATGGGCTATTTTAATTTTGTGTTTGATTTGAAATATTTTATTATTATTAATAATTTATATTAAATATTTGTAAAATGAGAGCAATTTAACTCTGAAGATTATTATGTTTAAATTATATTGTAAAATGATTAATAATCATATTTTGTTTAAATTATAATAATGATTTTGTTTAAATTATACTCTGTTCTTGCTGAAGTTAAATTTTTTTGTGCTCATATGTATATCATTTTTAAATAAATAGGTTGGGTATTATGAAATGCGGTCCTATAGCTTTTTATATTGCTATATTAAGTCACAAAGTTTATATCATTTACTATATATCATTGAATATTATAATGTAGTTTTTTCTTGTTCTAGGCTGTTAAGTTTCATAAACGCATTTCTATAGATGTAGCACATTGGATAATGAAACATTTGCTGGTTGATTGGTTGCAAAACTGATTGATTTGGAATGTTTAGTTGCAAAACTTGTAGATTTTTAGGAAATATACTTTTAAATTATAATTTGTATTGTAAGTAGAACATGAGTGCGTATGTATTAAGGATTATTAGAACTTGTTAGATTCCTTGACTGCGAAGTAAAACTTGATTATTATTATTTGATTTACCATCTTGCCCGTTTTATGTAATATTATAGGCTTTAGCCACAAGCTTTACTCAATGCAAAGGAAATACATGAAATTATTGTCACTACTTTATATTGCTTTTCACATAAAACGGGCCATTCTCTAATTATAAAAAAATAAAATATTTGATTTACTGTATAGTTATTGGTTGTTATTTTTTGAGATTAGACATTTATCTCAATCATATTATATTATTCGATATATAATATATATTGAATAGAACATACAATGCGGTCTTAGATATAATATTAGTAAAGCCCATAAAAAATGTATCAAGTGATAATAAAATATAAAGATATTTTATTTTTGAATATAGATCAAATAATTTAATAACAGGTTCTACTTATATAAATTATGTAAATATGTAAATCACTAATTTATAATTTTGATGAGACCATATATTTGGTTAAAATTTTCTAAAAATATTATCTTATTATTTATCAATTCGTGATAAATTTAGCCGGCCTAATTTGGGACCGGTGAGTTTTATTAATTTATTGAGTATTACATAAAAGAGTATTAATTGATGGAGTTTGTTCTGTTCTGACTGTCAAAATGTTAGCACTTGTTCTGATCTTAAGTAGATGTTGACCAATTCTAATCATAAACTCTGAATTATATGAGTAGTAGTATGGAATAATGCCAAGTAAATTCTTTAAAGAGATGAGGATAACCAAATTGTTTAAAGAGATGAGTGTATCCAACTAACGAAAAATGTATTCAAAGAAACATAAAGACCGACCAAAAAACGGAAAGTATGAAGATAGAAATAGAAAAACGCAAAGTCGTTACGTAAACATCAAACCGAACTCATACTGCAGTAAAAAACAGTCACTGCGTATGAAGATAGCTGAAGCTGCATTAGCCACTCTTGGAACGCTTGGCTTCGTCTGATTCAATACCCTCAGACGCTTTTCTAACCCGACCACCAGCGGCATCCACTAACCCACTGGAGGAACCGGATACTTCACTTCCAGTCTTCAAGAAACCATCGGACGTAGCTGGAATAGCGTCTTCGACCAATGGTTCTATAGGATGTGGAGCTTCTGGTGGAAGTATCTTGGTGACGGTTATGGTCCGTGTCTTCCCTTTCAAGTTATGATCGGAGACTTTCACTATGAACCTGTGTGTCTGCCCGATTGTATCAAGCAAATCTTGCGGTACCGGCACGCAATGGTCAGCTTCCACGCTCTCATTAGACTAACATTCAAGAAAAATTTATGTGAGTTCAAATATTATGGGGCTATATATACACAGATTCTTAATTACCTCAAAGTATCTGGCAACTAATTCTGAAGCATGCTTTCCAGTCAACTCTTTGCCAGCATCACCAAGAATGACAAAAACTGCTTGCTCACTCTTATCATAAACAGATATCCTGGTTAGGTATCTGCAATGAGAGAAGATAATTTATTAGTGCAGGCAAAAAGTAGATGAAACTGTGTAGACATCACTTACTGAGCAACGCCCGTGACTTCACTCTTCATACACTTCTTATTGTTACAAATCAGGGAGGTAGGCCCTTTGAACGCCTTGCTGTTACACCCATCGCATGAAATATAATACCAAGCCGAACCCTGGATAACATCATCTATAGTTGCTGTGCATTCAAACCAAGCAACCTACCATAGTGGAAATTAGAAAAAACTATATCAATACAGAAGCATACGACAACTAATTTGGAAACAGAACAAATCTTGTACCTTAGCAGTTGGCAGCTTTATGTAGGAGAAGAGTTCCTCAAGAGTAGCTGTCTCAGGCTTAGTGACAACCTCTGCATTAATCTTGTTAGCAATTTCCGAGTTGGATCCCAACCTGAGAAAAATGGAAGCGCGAAAAGTATGGCAAGGTCAAATCGCATGAAATGGCAAACAGAGGTCGCTTGTAAAATATAAATACAAAAAATGCTCACCACCCGAGGTAATCCCTGCTAGGCTGAACATCAGTATCCATAAACACTCGAGATGATGCCATCGAAGTCAGAGCAAGGGTTCCTGATCAGACCACATGATTTGATTATTACCAACCAAATACTTAACGATGCCACAAAAGCATTAAAACAGAATTTCGTACTATAGATCTGGCTCACTTAACAATAAAAATGTCCAAATACATTTCAGTTCGAATCACCACACCTAAGCTATACATTACTAAGTAAATGTTACCTCCAAGATGCTTAGGGTTGACTGTGGTGACCAAAATAACGCTTGGAGTGCTTCCATAAGATTTGAATTTCTCACAGAAGTCCGATGCGGCTTTGTCCCATAGATAGAGCTTCATTACTGGCCCGCTGCATAACATTAAAACCATGTGTCAACCATAACTCACACAGAATCTAACTCTATTTGGACAGACTTACTCGTGTGTCTGAACATGAACACAAAGATGCCGCTTCTCTGCTATGCCGGCTTCGTCGAGAACAATATGATCAGTGATAGTCTGCCCATTCACCAGCTTCATGTGGCCAACATAGTCTAGGATAAAATATTTCATAGTAGTATATTCAGTAGATGTAAATATATAAAACCTAAAGATTTAAGTATAAACACTTGAGTAGTTAAACAGAGATTACCATAAAGATCAATTTTGTGGTCACAATTAGCCTGGAACTCCTCGTAGTTATGAAACCTGAACCTATCCTCAGGGATTGAAACCGGGGGGTTATCAACAACGGATAGCTCAGAATTCCAAGCGAAGGTGACGGTTGCGTTATGATCAGAAACACGATACTGAGTTTTGTTTCTGGAGCCGAAAAAATTCTTCAGTTTGTAAACACAACCCGATATCAGCTCATATGACCCAACCCGTCCCGATGGAACATAACCTTGAATAACAGCTCCCTATAGATGATTTCAAATTCACGATCAATAGAAATCTAACAATGTCGAGCAATTATAAATAAGGATCAAGAGTAGCAAAATAGTTGAAGACGAACCTCTTCATCGATAAGGAGCATTTCCTGTCCAATGAGAGTTTTCGTATTTGGATTTCGAGCCTCCCAGTAATGAATCAGACGGAACCTCAAGTCGACCTCTTGTGGGCCGAGTTTCACATCTCTGAAGAACATCATTTTATCGTCATGCGCGGAGGAGACGGCGGCAGAAGTGTTTGACTTCATCGGAATAGCAGACGAAACAGCAGACTTCCCGTTACGCTTCATCGCAGTGGCGGAGGAATCGACGGACTTCCCGTTTGGCTTAGTGGACGCGGAAGATGCGACGGTCTTTTTGTTGGTAGTGCGGAGGCTTGAGATCGGAGAGTGTCCTTTGGGTTCCATCGCGACGATTGTTTGAGAGAGAATTTTCAATTTTGATCGACACATAACTCAAGTGAAAAGATTTATAAATAGAGAGATAGAGAGGAAGATGAAAAGAATCCATTCAATGAAATCAATCAAGGTTTGATTAGAGCGTGAAGTAAAGAGAGTATGGGATGAAACGGATCCAGAGAGAAGAGTAAGAGAAGAGGAGGAAGTCGAAGAGAAGAACGGCAAGATCACCGAAGTCGGAAGAAGGAATGATTGAGAAAGAAAGACGAAGCCCTAATAATCGAAAAAATCTAAAACCAGAAGCCCAAAATCAATTATACCAAACACGAAGCCCAAACGAAATTATTAAGAGATGACATGTCTCTTTGCTGCACTATCATTGGTGGAATTTCCGATCCGACGTGGCACCCTTAAGGAGCCTGCATATCGCCCTTTTAATAGAGTAAGATGAGATTAGTCATCTGATCATTTGGCCGTTACCAGTTTAAAGAAAATATTGTTTGTGTAATTTTATCAAAAATCCAACAATATTGTTGTTATTATTAAAATCTGTGTGATTGGTATGGTGCAGTTGGAATATGGAGCAGACGAATCGTACAAATTAGTGGTTGCATCCCGAGAGAAGCCGTATGCACAACTTGAGGTTAGTAGTTCCAACGCACCAACTAAAAACTAGTACTACCTTTTATCATTTTTTCTGCCCACTTATTATTATATATCCATAAAAGATTTAAATGTGAATTCAGCTTTATTAACCATAAAAGACACCAACTTTGAATATTTGGTTGCTCTCTTTTATAGTTGAGTTCGACATCTAATTGATTCCACTGGAAAATATATACATTTCAGAGAAAAACATACGTGTTTCAAAATAAAAAGGGGAAATACAAATACTTCTATTTGACGTTGCAGTTTTGTTCCTTCTAATTGTAAATATTTCATTTCTCAAAAAATATATTTCATTTCCTGTCGCCAATAAATCAACAAATAATGATATTATTCCTCATCACCTTCGAGTCGAAAAGATTAACAAAAAATCCATTATTCTGGCCACTATATATGACAATAGAGGCTCATGTAGGACCTGCGATGGTTGCCTCCACGTGAACCATACTAACCATGATGGGCTTAGTATGGTCTTTTCTTTATAGTTTGTTCTTTCATGTACTAGAATACAAATATGCAAGCAGAAGTCGTGATCTGCTTATGTGTCGATTACTATTTCCCGTTGTTTTTAATTTAGAAAATACATACACAGACCACTAATTCAGACAATAGTACAAAAAAAAACTTGAAAGGATATGATAATGTGTGATTCCACTAGTGTTTGTTGATCTCTTGTGCTAATATATGAAAAAGAAAAACTTAATAATGCAATCGTGAACCTCTCCACTGATATCTGTGTTGCAACGCAGGCAAAAAGCGTTTACGGTGCATTGCATGGCCTACAGGTTTGTGTTTATTATTTTGTGAACTTAGTTTTCATTTTACGAAAGAAGGATGTAACTAGTTATCGAAGAAAATAAATAAATAAAATTATAAATGCAGACATTCAGCCAGTTATGCCATTTTAATATGAAGAAAAAGGTAATAGAGATTTTAATGACTCCATGGAATATCACAGACCAGCCCAGATTCTCTTACCGTGGTCTTTTGATCGGTAAGCAAGTTTTCAGCTATTTTTAAATTAAACGTTACCAATATATATTCAACTTGTTTTTAGGATATAATAAATAGAATTGCAATATCTTCTCTTAATATGTGAAATGGATGAAATAAGATATGAGACATTGTTTGTTGCTACAGATACATCCCGACATTATTTGCCACTACCTGTTATGAAGAACGTGATTGATTCCATGACATACACCAAGCTAGTAAGCTCTTTTTTATTGTTCAATTTGGTTGGTTGATGAATCGTATCACTTATAATTCTCTGGTTGGGTTGTACGCGTAGAATGTACTTCATTGGCACATTGTGGACACACAGTCGTTTCCCTTAGAGATTCCTTCGTATCCAAAACTATGGAATGGCGCTTATTCTCCCACTCAGAGATACACCTTCGAAGACGCTGCAGAGATCGTCAAGTAATGTTGGGATTCATAAATGATATATATAAAAAATTATGACTGTTAGGAATCCCATATCTGAACTACTTTTGTATATATGTAAAATATACATATAGTTATGCTGGGCGACGAGGGATTCATGTATTAGCTGAGATTGATGTTCCAGGCCACGCTCTCTCATGGTAATTTCTTTTTGTTACCCTTCTTCATATCCCATTTCTTTATATTCAAAATTATTTTCGATGAGAATAATTTTCATTCTAATAAATAAATAAAAGGGGAAAGGGATATCCTTCCTTGTGGCCGTCCAAGAATTGTCAAGAACCGCTTGACGTGAGTAGTGACTTTACATTCAAGGTCATTGATGGCATTCTCTCCGGTACGATCTTTAAAAACACTTTCTTTCAGCTCATCATATTTATATCATTATATGCTTAGCCAAACCTTTTCTAATGGAATTATCTTTTTCAGATTTCAGCAAGATCTTTAAGTTTAAATTTATCCACTTGGGAGGTGACGAAGTAAATACAAGTAAGAAAGTATCCACAGTTTAACAAATACATTTCTTCTCTATCGTGTTTAGTTTCATGGTATATTGACTACATGTACTTTCGTTGCAGCTTGCTGGTCTACAACACCTCGAATATCCAAATGGTAATGATACTATTAGACATTTCATCTGCTCATGTTATTTATTTGAACTATCTAATCTACAGGCTAAAAAAACATCGGAAAACTGAAGCAGAAGCTTATGAATATTTCGTACTACGGGCGCAAAAGATCGCTTCGTCACACGGATATGAAATCATCAACTGGTAATTTAAATATCCTTTCATCGGACAGTAAAAAAATGCTAAAAGTAGCTTTGTCTTAGTAACTACATTTTGCTCTAATGTTATATACTGTAGGGAAGAAACCTTCAACAACTTTGGAAACAAATTAAACCCGAAAACGGTGGTCCACAACTGGTAAATGCAAACCATAAATTGTGTAGAGAGACAACATTACTTATCTTTTTACTTGGTGAATCAGGCTTGGTACTGGAGTTGTTGGGAGAGTGACTGCGGCCGGTTTAAGGTGCATAATGAGTAACCAAGACAAATGGTATTTGGACCATATAGACACACCGTGGCAAATGTTTTACGCGAACGAGCCATTTGAGATGATAAAGGATGAAAAGCGACAAAGTCTAGTACTTGGTGGTGAAGTGTGCATGTGGGGTGAACATATTGATGCTTCTGACATTCAGCAAACCATTTGGCCTCGTGCAGCCGCAGCTGCAGGTACATATATAAACCTTTTCTTATTCATCTTGCAAAATATTTTATTTTTACATTTTGTATGCTACTTTTTTTTGCTAAAAAGATTAAAGTTATATTCTGGTGTTTGATAGAGCGGTTGTGGACTCCCTACACAAAGTTGGCTGAAAATCCAGACAAGGTAACTACGAGGTTGGCTCACTTTAGATGCTTGTTGAATGAAAGAGGAGTTGCAGCTGCACCTTTGGTTGGTGGAGGACGAGTCGCGCCTTTCGAGCCAGGTTCATGTCTCGCTCAGTAACGATCGAAATGTTTTAGATTGTAGAATATGTTACTGTCAGCGGTATCGTGGCTGAGCACAAGCAACAGCCAGCAATCAAGTGAAATTCAAATATAAAATAGTTTATTTTAACTGGAGATGGAAATTTATCTTTTTGTCTTTATAATTTGATTCACTATGTTATAACTCATAAGTTATAACTGATTCTCCAGTATGTATTTCTTTTGTCTTAAATGGAATTATAACAACTCTGCTTCATAATAGTAACTGATGAATCAATATTTTATTGTTGTTTTGAATACATATTTTGATTAAGACCACAATACTATTTCAACTTATTTATTAGAGAGAAGCTTAAACAGTGCTTTAACAATGTGGTATTTACTGATATAAATTTACACAGCTTTCTTAATATTTATGGATAATGAACCAGTGTTAGATAAATTTCAACATTAATTTTTATGTTGTATAGTTACTGTACAACCAGTGTTAGTAATTTATTGATTCGTAGCAACGTATACCATTGTATTCTAAAAAAACATAAAGAGAAATCGCCACATACAGCTCTAAAACATGGATTTTTTTTTCAAACTAAACCATAAAGGTTTATAATGACTAAATATATTACATTAAATGGGTAAATGGTAATTATACAATTTCATACATATATGATTTTTCAAATTTTTGTTTTCGATAACTTTTTCAAAAACTGTTTTTTTATCAAAAAATTTAAAATATATGTATTGATATATATGGATATATATCAATCAATTTGAATTATATGTATATTTAGTAAAATTATTCTTAAATATGTAGAACATATTTCTAAAAAGTAAGACCTTCTTGAATTTTGAAATCTAAATTTTATAAGGATCTTATACAGATTTAAATATTCATATAACTCAAATTCAGTAAAATGTCTGACACATTTAAGAAGGCTTTCCTAAATATACATACAAGTTACATTAAAAAAAATAAAATCTAACTTATGAATTTGATAAAAATTTTTTTAACAAATTCAAGAAAATGTTCTTCATATCTACGAAGGTCCTCCTTAACTATTTTGTGGAAAAAAAAATTCAAAAGGAAAATTGATTTGTTCATTTTTCTTATTTTTCATATTTTTATCATCTATTTATTTTTGTATATGTCATAAATAATTAACTAATTTTATAAATGAGGGTATAATTATTATTTACCCATTTAATAAAGGGCTTAATAAAACCTAATTTGGTAACTTTGATCATGTATTGGAGGTTATTTAGAAACAAAAACAAAAAAGGATGTTTAGGAAATCTCCCCAATTTTTTATCACTGAATAATATTTTTTTTGTATAAACTTTAAAAAATGCTAATTTAGAGATTTTCCATTTTAATATATGGAAGTAAAAAGTAAAAATCGAACCGAAAGCTCTATCTATAAACAAACAGGTCCATATGATTTTCTTGCAGCACATTAAGAGGTTGCTTTCTCTCTAATATAAGCTACAACTTTTATAAGATCGTCAGAAGTTCCAACAAAGTTCAAAAAAATAAATGTTTATCGGGTCTGCTCGTATTCTTATTCTTCGTTGCTCTAACACTAGCAGCCAGAGCGTTAATACCACCTTTTCTCGCCGCTTTTCTTCCGTTCCGGCGGCGGCAAACGCACAGGATTCTGTTATTGATTTAGCACTGAACTCGGTGGTGAAAGTGTTTTGCAGCTCTTCCAAGTCCAACGTTTTGCAACCTTGGCAAAAAAATCTGTCGCGACAATGTTCTGGCTCTGGTAATCGATAGACATATGTCACAGATCTCTCCTCTTGTAGAATTTTTTCTTTTGTATCTTTTTAAAACATTCGTCACATGATAGGATAATCATCAAAGATATTTGTATTTTAATTCTAGGGAAAGAAACTAATTATTCGTACGTGTTCTAGTTGTTTTCGGTATTTTTGCGAAAAAAATCAACATCCGAGAAACCCTAAATTGGATTACTAAGATACATATCTTATACGTCATGTCACTAACCCAATGTGTGCATGTTCTTGGTTTACTTAATTAGGTTGTTACGTACACTTGCATGTTTGTTTTTCTTCTTTGCGTGGTTTTAAATCATATCTTTGTTTC
The DNA here is from genome assembly GCF_020379485.1 of Brassica napus. NCBI lineage: Eukaryota > Viridiplantae > Streptophyta > Magnoliopsida > Brassicales > Brassicaceae > Brassica > Brassica napus. The sequence continues at coordinate 22,368,896 of NC_063440.1, forward strand.
TAATTCATGTAGGATTTGTCATATCAAACAATAAGATTCTTACGAACGCTCATGTAGTGGCTGATCACACATTCGTGCAAGTCAGAAAACATGGTTCACCAACCAAATTCAAAGCAGAAGTCGAATCAGTTGGTCATGCTTGTGATTTGGCAATTTTGAAGATTAAAAGCAAAACGTTTTGGAAAGATTTGAAGCCCTTGGACTTCGGAGACGTACCCTTTCCTAAAGAAACTGTGTTTGTTGTTGGATATCCAAGAGGTAAAATTCAGATTATTGTTTTGAGTATATAGGAAATAATAGAGTAACTAAGACAGCTAAAATGACCATGGTTTCGTTTTATATTTCAAATATCGTTAGATGGATATTTTAGTAAAAGATTTCATGTTGGTCTATCTGATACCATGCTATATTTGGAAAACCATAGACAATAAAAGGCAGCACTTGTTTTCGTTTTATATCATATGATAGGCAACAATTTTGCTGAAAGTAATAAGAAAATGACTATTGATTTATGTTATGAACTCAATTTGCAGGTGGTGATAACATTTGCATTACGAAGGGTGTTGTCTCTAGGATTGAAGTTACCAGATACTCTCACAGCAAAACTAGTCTAATGACAATACAAACAGACGCAGCTGTTAATCATGGAAATAGTGGTGGTCCAGCATTCATGGATAACAAAGTTGTTGGTGTAGCGTTTCAAGGTTTTAAGAACACAGGGTGAGTTGAAACTGTAAATCTTTGAATAAAGGAGACAAGCCTTTTTTTTTTTCTTATGAAACTGTTTTGGTGATTATCATATGCAGCTACATTATCCCAACTCCAGTAGTTAAGCATTTCATATCTGGTGTAGAAGAAAATGGCAAATTCCCTGGATTCTGCTCGTTGGGTATATCGTGTCAGCATATGCAGAATGCTCGTATGCGTAATTACTTCAAGATGACCCCTAAAATGACAGGGATTCTAATAAAAAGAATAAACCCGTTGTCTAGTTCTTATGGTATTCTGAAAAAGGATGACGTTCTTCTCTCGATTGATGGTGTTTCCATAGGAAACGATGAGACAGGTAATATTTTATTACACAAAACTCTTTTTCAAATATTGATTCAATTGTGAAAATTCACCATCTTTATGTTTGATACAGTTGTTTTTCGGAAAACAGAAAGCATAAATTTCAGTCACTTGGTTTCTATGAAGAAACCACGTGAAACAACAACTCTGAAAGTCCTAAGAGATGGAAAAACACATGAATTCAATATCAATATAACCCCCGTAAGTTAACGAACGTCCATTTTTTTTTACTTCGGTGTATGAGTTTTGTAATTTCTTTCTGAATTGTTGGATATTGTGTTTTTTTCCCTCTAATTCAACCGATCTTTTACATTTTGTGTTATGCATGGTACTTACGTAGGTGGAACCTCTAATTCAAGTGTGTCAATTTGATAAGCTTCCAAGTTATTACATATTCGCGGGTTTGGTCTTTTTGCCTTCTACTACTCAGCCAGGAACGATACCCAAGAAAGCCGGTGAACAGATCGTCCAACTTTCTCAGGTGTTAGAGGATGAAACCACTGTAGGATACACGTTTTTGAACAACTCGCGGGTAAAGAAAGTGAACGGAGTGCAAGTGGAGAATCTGAAGCATCTACGTCAGCTCATAGAGAAATGTTGCACTGATGATTTGAGAATTGACCTAGAGAACGATAATACCATCATCATCGGCTACAAGTCTGGGAAAAGAGCAACTCCTAAGATTTTAAAACGTTACGGAATACCATCGACCATGTCTAAGGACCTTCAGTCTTTGTAGCTAACCAAAGAGTTTTGATCTAGATCTATTGATTTTCTTTCGATCAACTTCTGATCAACAAGGAAAATTATCTGTGATTTTACTGAATATATATATGTGTAAATTTTTTTTACCTATGTGGTATTGAGTAGGGGACAAGACTGAAGTCTATGTTCTAAGATTAACATTGGTTAGTTTCTTTGTCATAAACTCTCAAGGAGTGTTGATCTTGCTTCATAACACACTATTTTTAAGTTAATAACCATTCAGATAGAGAATTTTGAATGTAAAACCAACAAAGCCATTAGAAACCAACTTCATCTAGAGAAAATCTATTTCTTGTGTGATAAAAACAGAAACACAAAAGACTTAAACAACAAAAGAGTGTATCAAATGCTTTTTGGCAAGACCGACATAAACAAGTTCTGTTTTTTTTTCTCAAGTGGAGCTTTCCGTTTTCTGCTTCTTAGCCTTCTCAATCAGAGGTTTCAACTGTTTCTTCTCCGCAAGAAGCTTGAGGAAGTTGAACAAAAACGGAATGTAGTTGTGCTTCCTCCTAACATTCTCCGTCTTCCACTTCATGAACTTCTCTTCCTCCATCACAATCTTATCACTCACAGCTTCGATCCCACTCCTCACTTCGCCAATCAACACCTCGAGCTCTCCCGCACGGCTTTTCTCCGCACCAGCCAACTCCTGCAGCATCTGCTCCTTCTGCCTCTGAAGCTCCTTGAGCTCCGCCGTGTAAATATCCTTCCTGTTTTTAATCACAGCCAAAAGATTGAACCTGATCTCGCTCTGCGAGTACCTCTCGATCCTTTCTTGGATCACCGGCTGAACCAACTGCAGCCACTCGATACCGCTTTGGTCCCCAGGGCAGGGGCCAAGGCTTATAGGTCCTTCCTTGAGACCATCGAGCTCGTACAAGACTCCGTCAACAGGTACGTAGCTTATGAAATGGTAGACGTCATCATCTTTTGTAGCAGTCTTTTGTTCCTCTGGGACGAATGGTTCGGGCCTCGCGAAACTGTTGTGAGCGGTCCTTATCGCCTCGCTGTTGTTGATGGCCAAGCCCTTAAGGTCGGATGGGAAGTTCTTGGTGAATTCTTTCAGCGTGGATAGCTCAGGACCGATGTCGACCTGGGGAGAGTTCAAGAGGATGGACAAGATCGCTTGGGTTGCACAAGCATTGTTAATGACCTGTGAAGTATAGAACGTTTTAAGATTCGAGGTTGAATAAGAAAAAGATAATATGTTATTTAATACAAAACCTGGTTTGCAAAAAAGAGGTTAGAAACTGGATCTTGGATTGTTGGACGATCATCTTTTACCCCAGCTTGCCACTTGAAAAGAAAGATCAGACCGTACACTGGTCTACAAGGCAGCCACAAGGTTGGAAAAAACATATATTAATAAGGGTATAGCTATAACATAGAGTTAAAAGGCCCATTCAAAAATAAGCAGAAACTTTAACGTGGAGCAATATAATTGTAGATGTAACTACTCACTTGAGGTTATTGAGAGAATCAAGATCAAGGGAGTACAATTCTTCAACCTACAGAACAAAAGTATATATCAATGGATTGGAATAAACATAAACAAGTGGTAAAAGTGACAAAAGAAATCGTTTTCAATAGGCAGTTTCATCTTTGAGGAAGACAAAGATATTTGACAGAAGACAAAGATATGTGACAGAAGACATTAAATAGCAGAGACCATCAATTCAGAAAGTAGCTACAGAACATGAGTACGAAAAACTAAGAAAGTTTAGATATTTTTTTCAGGATGAACTCTGCTAAAGAGAATATAGAAGAAAAAAAAAGACACTATAAAGTGTAGAATATTACCTGGACACCTTTGACTTGCATTTGTTGAATAAGCTCAGTAAACACACCTGTTGTGTACACATCAATTAGCAACACACACAAAGACTCCACCATGGAAAATCAGTAGATTAAAAGCTAAAGACCTTGAACGGATCTCTATACCAAATACCAAAACTTGTTTACTACATAAACTCAAATATCATTGCAAGCGCGGATAAGAATTATCCAAAAGTGACAACTTGTTTCTTCCTCAAAAGCCTTAACATCAACAGAATAAGCTAGAATAACCTCAGGTCAGAAGTTTCAAAGTTTGAGATGATCTTGCATGAACTCCAAAAGTTACAATCTGTTACTTAGATAGTACCAAAAGCACACAAACAGACCCATTCAGATACCCATTCAGGAACATAAATTTCAAATCTTTTTATTTTATAAAACAATCAAAATATATGGTAAACCCAACTTTGGATTTAAAATTCAAGTTAGTGAGAATTTGTAACCCAACACGATTATTTATCCATCGCAAGAGAAGATGAGGGGGAGACCAAACGTACCAGGATCCGACTCGATCGTGCACCAAGACATGACGAAACGAGCTAAGAGAGGGAAAGCGAACGCCTTTTTTGAAGTAGAGAGAGAGAGAGGGACTTGGGATTCTCGAGATCGATTCCGATTTGGGAATTAGGGTTTAAACTTCGCTTGATTTCGCCTTATACTATTTTCTTTTTTTTTTTGTTTTATATACTGTCTCCTCCCATCCGGATTAGTCTTGGTTCCTGATTTTTTTTCCTGAACAAAAAAATTACATGGTTAATATACAAATATACATATGAAAAAAAAAAAATGGTCTTTCCTTTTATTAATAGAATATCTAATTTAGTAAAAAATATTGTGAGCTTTAAATTTTAGTCACATTATTGTATTACACAGACACCTCTCAGATTATAAAATCCAATATACTGCCGGAAAAAAAATTCAATATACTAATTCAATCGTACAACAGACAAAATAATCTTCGATTACATACTGTGGCTTTTCTTCATATTAAAAAGTGCATTTTAACTGTGATTAGTAAGTTTCCTCAAATAAGTTTGGTATTTGCTTCAAGGATTGGAATAAAAAAAGCTCCCAAAAAACATTAAGGATACGTGATTTTGAAGATAAAATTCATCTCACACTAAGATCGCAAATGAAGTGTATATTACGTTTTGGAATTACAACGATCTTTTAGGGCAAAAGGGTTTGACAAAGAACCTTAGGATAGTAGACAAAAGCACACAACTCCAAGACAAACTTAATCCAAACTGTTTGCAATCTTTCTCTTCTGTTTAGCACTCATCATAACTAATTTTCAATCAATGCACGACGGGTTTCAAAGGATGAGCCCTCAGTTTCGAAAAATCCAGACTAGCATCAAGCTCCTCGTCCAGCTCCCCAATAACACCTCTGATCAAAACATATAACACAAAAACTTTTATTAAACAAAAAATCATCGATGCTGGGATCAAGACGATAATGTGAGCAGGGATGAGTCTTTTTACATGTTGTCGCCTCTGATAATGTACAAACCCAACACATGTTGTTGTACTCCTTCCTGAAAACATTAACAACACTTTTAAAAGAGGTCCTAGTGCTCATTAACTGACCTTGTTTAGGTTTACAATAGACAGTAATGGAGGGTAATTAACAAGAAACTAAAGACACAACTCATTTTGAGATCACGTGCCTTTTCTCCGTTTCCTAACATGTTTTAGACAGAATAACATGTCAAATGAAAGACTAATCTACATGTATACATCATTTTAGCAGAATCATCTCTATTTCCATCCTAAATAACATTGGTCTAGTACAGTATCAACATTGCCTCACAAACTCTTAGTGCAACAAGAAAATATACAGGACTCAAACCTTTCAACATCTTTGCGGCAACAAAAGGTGGTGGTCATGTATTAATTACACACTCACCTAGAAGGCTAGAACTTCTAGCGAATGAACTCACACTTTTCTCATCTAATCATAACATTTGACGAATCACTATTCACTAGCACTAAATCAATATCAATGTAGGGTTGTAAGCTCCATCGCCATATCCGTACTGGCAAATTCACACTACCTGAGGGAAGAAATTTTTCTGTATCCACCATTCTTCTCTCACAAAACAAACTACTGCACGGACCAGCCTGTCTAAAATGTCAGAATATGTTTGTTCCACAATGTAAAGCTAGAAATCAAATGACCAATACCGGATGAAGAAGGATGCTCAGACAAAGAACAAAGCTGAACTAGCACAACCTATTTCTAGTATTTAACTACACACAAGACGTAGTAGGATGCACAAGCCATTATAAAAATGGAGTGAACAAAGTTACACAGGTCATGAAATGTCCATTTCTTTATGGAGAGAAGTACTAATATCCATTCAATTTGGTAAAAACTGGAAAGTTCAAATAAAATATTCAAATAAAAACAAAAATAGAAATCAGAAGCTTTACCTTAGTGGAGAAGACGCGTTCATGAGATTCATCCAGGATTATATTAGTAGCCTGGTCAAAACCTTTCAGAACTCCCTAATAAGCAAAACAGCAGTGTTCTTTTTGCTAAGCTACTTGCTTTTAAAATCAATATAACAAAATAGAGAGAGAGTGAAACATAACATACCACAATGTTGCGTCCATCGTTGGTAATTACGGAGATAATCTCTGCAGCACCAAACCAAAAGATAAGATTTTTCAGACAATTGATGCGACAGAAGAACAAGAAAAAGACAACTTACGATCGACAAGAGACTCAAGTCCAGTAGTTGTCGCCATGCTACAGTTGAAAGACCTGAAAAGGTTACAAAGATAGTTCAGCAGGAGTTTCATCGAACACTTGGTGGGCATTACGGATAACAAACATAAATCAACAGAATTATGAGAGAAAGAAAAAAAAGATCATTCCAGCATAATTAGACACCCTTCCTTTCAAAAATCTTAAAGGGAAGGAATCAAAGGAAAACGAATGTAAATTTGGTTATAGCTCCTGGAAGAGGGTGAGAGAGAAAAGATTCTACCTTTGCTGCTTCTGAATCTAACTAAGCCCTTTTCTTCTCAGTGTTCAATCCCTAATTAAAACCCCTTTCGCCGTCACTTCTTCTTTCTCAGAAAACTCCGGTTTGTGTTTTCTTAGATTATTAAACCCGCCTTCGAACCGGCTAACCGGTGATCCATATAAAATCCAATTCTAATTAAATTAAAAATCAGCAATTTCAAAACGCGACAATACATGAATTTTCTTAATATAATATTATATATTAAAATTTATTTATTAATTTATTCATATTTTACTAATATTTATTCTAACTTTTTGGATCTGACAATCCAAAAAATAACTAGATTCTTTGTCTAAATTCACTTAAATACATTGAGTAACTTAACATAAACCAATTAATTTTTTAAGAAAATCCAGATCCATGGATAAACTTAGATCTCCAAAAGGAAGACATATGTAATGAATAGTCTTTTAATTGTTCTAAAAGTCGTTAAGTGGTAAATTGATTTTTTGAACGCTTAAACCGATTTAAGAAAATAATTATTTTGAAAAAATTGTTTCACTCATATCCGATTTGTTAATAAACTCCTACACCGTTTTTAATAACACCGGTCTTTCTACATGTATTCAAATAAAAACTTATACCTATGTAGCCAAACGAGTTTAATGTAATGGAGACTATTTCAAACCCAATTTTCCATTAAATTCACTTACTAACTAGGACAAATCTCCAAAATAGCACATTTCTAAGTTTATATCATAAAAATAGCACTCAAAAACTAAAATGACAAAAATAGTATTTTATTTTTTGAAAAATTTAAATTTTTTTATTTTTCAAAATTTGAAATCTTATCCCAAAACCTCACTTCTCAACTCTAAACCCTAAAATCTAAACTCTAAACCATAAACCCTAAATTCTAAACCCTAAACCCCACCCTTTGAGTGCTATTTTTGTGACTTTTGGCCTTGAATGCTAGTTTAGGAACAAAAACTTGATTTAGTGTTATTTTGGTCTTTTTCTCTACTATAATTATATCACATCCGTGTGATTTTTTCTGATAATATTTGTTTTCAATTTTATTAAATGTTAATTTATAAACAGAAATTGGATCTTAACACAAACGAAGTTTTTCTTGAATTCTGTGTTGTTACCAAAATTTTCATCTCATTTCTTTTATTAGAAATACCGTGAATAGGAAGTCTATAATACATTGGCTCAAAAAAAAGGAAATCTATAATACCAAAATGATTCATGACTCGTGACTCGTTTTCGACCGCTTATCCGCTATTTACCCATCCAGATAATAGACAACCCAATAAATAAAAGAAATGTGAAACCTCTCTCTCTGTCTCTCTCTTACCTATCTCTTTCTTTCTCTCTCCCTCACTACAGTTCCAAGGCCCTTTTAGACAGCGACGGAAACTGCTTCGGAGCGGATTTTAATTCCACTGAAAGCGATGTGAGACATCTCTTTTCCTTATCTTCTTCCTCCTCTACTCTCTCCACAAATATCTGACCGCAAGTTTTTTTGTTCTTTCTCTTGTCTCTTCCCCTAATGTTTTCTGCAGTTGAGTGCTCCAATGCGTATCTGTAGCTCTGAAGACTGAGTTCGAGTTGTCAGAAAATGGGTTTGCTCTGATTCGACTGTGAGAGCAGAAAGTGTGAGTCTTTCTTTGGGGGGGTAAGGAGAAGAAGGAGATGGAGAAAGAAGAGTTTGTCTTGCTACAGCTGAAGATTTATAGTTGGTGTAGTAGCTGGAAGTGAAGAAATTTGTACGGACAATTAGGGCTATTTGCTAATTTCAGTTTAGTTTTAATTTGGTGTGTAAAACATGAATCTTTCATCATCTGGGTTTGGTCATCAGAGTCATGAAGGTAAAGTGAAAGTTTGTCTCTCTCTCTCTCTTGCTTTGCTTTTTGTACTTAGCGTTTCAAAGAGTATGTTTTTGTTTCTGTAAACAACAGGAGAGAAGAAGTGTTTGAACTCTGAGCTATGGCATGCTTGTGCTGGACCATTGGTCTCTCTTCCATCATCTGGTAGCCGTGTTGTCTATTTTCCTCAAGGTCACAGTGAACAGGTTCTCTATCTCTAATCTTTAATTCTGGATTTTAATTATTATTTTTGTGTTTTTCCTCTTTGAGATTTTTTTGTTTGCATTTAATGATTTGGAGCTTGCAAACAAGTCACAAGCTAAGGAAGCCTTTATTCTATTTATAGGTTGCTGCTACGACTAATAAGGAAGTTGAAGGTCACATACCCAATTACCCAACTCTACCACCACAACTAATTTGTCAGCTCCATAATGTTACTATGCATGTGCGTAGTTTTGTTAGTTCCCTGTCCTTTTCTCTTGGGATGTTGTGTTTTGTAAGTTTATGGGTCTTTTTTGGTTTTTTAGGCAGACTTGGAGACGGATGAGGTGTATGCTCAAATGGTACTTCAACCATTGACACAGGTAACATACCAAATGGTTTCAGTATTTTGTTACAATGCAATGGTTTTTTGAGCTGTTATTGATTTTAGGAGGAGCAGAAGGATACGTTTGTACCGATTGAGTTGGGAATCCCAAGCAAGCAACCTAGCAATTACTTCTGCAAGACGCTGACGGCTAGTGATACTAGTACACACGGAGGGTTCTCTGTTCCTAGACGCGCTGCTGAGAAGGTCTTTCCTCCATTGGTGAGTACTACTTTTGCTAATACTAATACTGTTGTGAGATATGTTCTGAGATGTTTTCGCCTTGCTGCAGGATTACACACAGCAGCCACCAGCACAAGAGTTGATTGCAAAGGATCTCCATGACAATGAGTGGAAGTTTAGGCATATCTTTCGTGGTAGGTTTCACCTTCTTCTTTTAGTACATCCTTTTAACTACTTATAGTTGCCTTGTCTGCTTTGTTTTAATCTTTTTTTGGCTATTAAAGTAATATCTTAGAAAAAAAGATTCTTCATATTGTGTGTTGCAGGACAGCCCAAAAGGCATCTGCTTACTACTGGATGGAGTGTCTTTGTCAGTGCCAAGCGACTCGTAACTGGAGATTCTGTCATATTCATCAGGTCTTTACTCCTCTCTTTTTAATTCATTATGATTACAAATATTATAACCTTTATTTCTTGCTTTTCAGGAATGAAAGGAATCAACTACTTTTGGGAATACGTCATGCCACTCGGCCACAGACTATTGTACCATCGTCTATGTTGTCTAGTGATAGCATGCATATTGGACTCCTCGCTGCAGCTGCTCATGCGGCTGCTACTAATAGCTGTTTTACAGTTTTTTATCATCCAAGGTTGAACAACTGTTTCTTCCTCTCTCTCAGTTTCTTAAAATACCTACACTGACAAACATTCTCTTTAATGCTCATCAGGTCTAGCTCATCTGAGTTTGTGCTACCACTTCCCAAGTACATTAAAGCTGTTTTTCACACGCGTATTTCAGTCGGCATGCGCTTTCGTATGCTCTTTGAGACAGAAGAGTCTAGTGTTCGAAGGTATATTCACCTTGAAAATGCAATTTCTGCTTCTGTCACTGAGAAAAAAAAATATCATTTTTGTCACACCAACGTTAACTGTTTCATATCCTGACAATGACGTGGTATTTTTCAGGTACATGGGTACTATAACTGGCATCGGTGATTTGGATTCTGTTCTTTGGCCGAACTCTCATTGGCGGTCTGTGAAGGTACACACTTTAGTTTATAACAAGAACCCATTATTTGCAATAATCTGAGATTTAGCCATCTTTGTTTTGGATACATGTTCAGAGGACGCCTAAAAATGTGGATCTATTTGCCTTTAAGCTGAGAGCTCTTTCTAAAACTTCCATTTAATATCAAAGATGTAAATATTCTTTGATGTAGGTTGGTTGGGATGAGTCGACAGCTGGAGAAAGACAGGCAAGGGCTTCTTTATGGGAGATTGAACCTCTTACCACTTTTCCCATGTATCCCTCACTCTTTCCTCTCAGGCTCAAGCGTCCTTGGCACCCGGGTGCTTCCTCATTTCAAGGTATTCACCTTTGGCTGTTGGATCTGCGTCCCTTTTTACTCAAAAAATGCAGGATATTAGACTAACTATTTAATCCGGTATTAGTTGAAACTTAAAAGGAAACTATTCATTTAATGTCTAATGAGCAAAGTTGTAGATGGTAAGCCTATCTCTCTCTACATATGGAAGTGTTGCATGTAAATAGTAATTAAGCTGTGAAAATGTAGTAGTGAATGTGCTAGAATTCTAGATTCTTATGTCAGGTTATACTGTCTCACTCTTTTTAGGTAATTTACACAGCTCATATGTAATGTTACAGATAGCAGAGGTGACCTAACATGGCTTAGGGGTGGAGCTGGAGACAATGGATTGCTTCCCTTAAACTATCCGTCTCCTAATGTATTCCCATGGATGCAACAGAGGCTCGATCTCAGTCTTCTAGGAACTGATCAGAATCAGCAGTACCAAGCAATGTTGGCAGCCGGTTTGCAAAACTTCGGAGGTGGTGGTGGTGGTGATCCTCTGAGACAGCAGTTTGTCCAGCTCCAGGATCCAAATCACCAATATCTTCAACAACAATCAGCTCCCATCATCCACAGTTCAGATTTGCAGCAACATCACCAACAGCAGCAAATGCCACGTCATCTTCTGCAGGCTCAGCCGCAGATTCTGTCTGAGAACCTTCCTCAGCAGAATATGCGACAAGAAGTTAGTAACCAGGCACAACAACCTGACCGTGTGTGGCAGCATTCTGATTTGCTTTCACCTTCAGATTTTACCAACAAATTCACATCAGCAGCTACTAATCCTCAAGTACAGCAACAAAACTTGACCCTTCAAGGCTCTGGAGATAGTAGTAGCCACCTGTTGAATTTCTCTATAACTGGTCAGTCTGAGCAGTTACCTACACATGATTGGTCTCTAAAACACTCTCATCATCCTGAAACCAACTATTTTTCTGAGCCATTGTCGCTTGGACAAGGCTACGGTAGAGCAAGTCCATCTCTGGAACCTCCTCCAAGTACCCAAAACCTCTCTCTTTTTGGTGTTGATTCGGATTCTGGACTTTTCCTCCCAACCACGGTTCCTCGGTTTGGTGATACCTCCTCGATGCCACTGGCAGATTCTGGATTTCAGAACACTTTGCAAGAAACTACAGAGGTAGCAGCACATGGGGGGGTTGAACACACAAATAACTTTGTTAAGGTGCTGTGTTTTTTGTCTGACTTTTCCAATCCATCTCGTTTGTTTTTATTGTAAAATTAATATAGTGATGATGATTGTATGTGTGAAGGTGTATAAATCTGGATCGGTGGGGAGGTCACTGGACATATCACGGTTCAGCAGCTATAATGAGCTGAGAGAAGAGTTGGGTAGAATGTTTGACATCAAAGGGTTGTTGGAAGACGCCTTTAGATCAGGCTGGCAGCTTGTATTCGTGGACAAGGAGGATGATATTCTTCTTCTCGGCGATGATCCTTGGGAGTTAGTTCTCTTTCTCTTTCCTTCATATGTTCTAAGGTTTTGTAATTATGAAAACTGCTGATTGAAAATGGGGTGAAATTGATGCAGGTCATTTGTGAACAGCGTTTGGTACATAAAGATACTGTCGCCAGATGATGTGCACAAAATGGGTGAACATGGGGAAGGATCCTCCTTCCCACAGAACCTCACCCATTTCTGATTAGATCTATCTCTTTGGGCATAGTTCTCATCATCACAATGTTTCCCTTGCTTTTATCTGTTTGAATGTCTGTATGAACCGTATCATTTCGCAAGTTGGGTCTTAGAAACTTAAAAGACACTTGGTCTGGACGCAGTGTCTTAAAAACATATGTTTCTTTGGTAGCAACATTAACTCGTCTTGCTGTAATAATTAGACTCTTCTGTTATTGTAATCCCCCCTGTGCTAGTCTTTATCAAGCTTTATAAACATAGTTTAGTCAATAGCGGAAATGAAATTATATGATTTGAAAGCAAAATCTGAAGGTAGGAACTCTCAAGGAACTGATGTTCTTGGAGATAAATTCAGGTATAAAAAACTACAATAAAACTAATATATAGAAAGGGACAAGCAGAATCCGACACATCATATCTGAAAGCCGTTATCAGGCAGATCACTGATCGACTAGAGCTAAACCAAGAAGCAAAAGGTTGAGAGGACGGATCCAGAAAAGAAAACCTAAGGACTTATCTATGAACGCTTTAAGGCTCTAGACATAAAAAAAAATCATCACTAAACTGTTATAAGCAATAACAACTAATCACTAACCATACATATATATCCTAGAAGAGAGAAGACCTAATTAGAATTACATAATTGTTTTACTTCACTAAGAGTTTAAAGTTCTTTCTTACATAAAGAATAATAACTAAACTGTCACAGGCAATACAAACTAATCAATAAGAATCATACATGTCTCGCGACCTACTTATCTAGTCAGCAAGACAACAAGAAATGGAGTGCATCATCTCCAAAACGAGCCACATTGGTGACAGAGATAATGAATAAAAATCTATCTGCCTATCTCTGAAGACAAGAGTAACATCGTAATCACACTTTAAATTATAAACATCCACAACACAAATCGTAAACCACTGATAATATTTCATCAGTATATATATATATAATAATAGCTATAGATAAATCCATAAAAACACTCGAATTAACTGATAACATCGCAACATAGATAGACGACGATAACGTAACATGTAGAAACTAAATTCACGAAAGGTCTGTTTTGGTAATTAGGATAAGAACAACAGCCTCGAAATTAAGCAGCTTCCTTGACAGGATCAGGGATCTTGACGTAACCCAGCTTCTTCAAGCTAGCAGCATCAGACTCCTCGTTCTCGTAATCATCCTCCTCGAAATTATACCCATGGCGATTCACAACCAGGGCCCACACGAGGTACATAGTCGCCGCGGTCAAGGCGCCGCACCCGACGCCGAACAAGAGAGCCATCACGACGCTGAGGATGTCCCTCGTGCGATCCTTGACGTTCTCGGAGACGAAAGGGAAAGACAGCTGAGAAGGACGATTCTCATGGATCTGAGGCTTCTCGGAAGGGAGGATTCCGTGGCGGCGATTGACGAAGAAAGGGACGATCGGGTTGGGACTGAGGCGGCGGATCGTGAAGACGGTGACGAATCGGGTCGAGGGGAGGTCGGATTGGGGATCGAGGTTAGGGTTTTCTGGGGTTATGGAGAGGGAGTAGGAGGAGATGAGGAAGGTTTTGCAGGGACGTGCGGAGGTGGTGGAGATTGAGAGGGAGGAGATGGTGATCGCGAGGAGGAGGAGGAGGTGAGAGGACGACGCCATTGTTGTGTGTTGTCTTTGACTTCTTCTTCTTCTTTGGGATAAAAGACGATATGCCAGAAGATTCGGTGAAGATATTATTAATAAGCCCCTCTATTATTGTGTTTAGCCATAAAGGTCACTTAACGTTACACACATTTTCCGTTATTGTTCTAAGCATTACGCGGTTAAAACTAACATTGTGAACGTCGGTTTTGGTTTTTTCTTCTTTCTTTTTTTTTCTTATAAGAAAATTCCAATGTAACCCCATTATCACATGACTTTTTGTGGTAAATCCAAGCTAATTGATGAGCTAAACTTTGATGGTGGAGACAAGTGAGGTCAATAACAAGAAATAGTGATGTAAGCGTTCAAAAATTATGTTTCAAATTTTAAATGTAAATATTTACTTAATTAGTTAATTAGGACATCTCAATTTATATTCTATTTTTACCTCTAAATGAAGTAAAAGTAAATATAGAGTAATGGAATAAATTTCAAATGGAATAATTTATTTTTTTGTTTATTCATCACTCCATTATAAAATGGGAAATAGAATAGGGTTGGAACAATTTTACTTTATTTTTACTTTTATTACATTGGAGATAGCTCTTAGCGATACAAGAAAATACTAATTTATCGGGTAAAAAATAAATTTTTTAAAATATCTTCAATCTCATTTTATAATTTAATATTCTAATCTTTCTTTATGTTCCATTCCATAAAAAAAAAAGTAAAAATCTATAAATAGAGTAATTTTTTTATCTTTTTTGGTTTATTACTCCATTTTTAGAGTAGGATTGGAATAAACTCAATTTTATTAAGAAATTATTCTATTTTAAAATAAAAATGAAGTTTTATATTGAAAATACTATTATGAATGAATAAGAATCAACTCGCCATTCATGTAGATTGTATGTCGACCGGGATGTGCCATATTATTGGTCCCTAAATTAATCTTAAATGTATACAACACCATTTCTGTAAACAATGACTTATAATTAGATTAAGCTTTAACATTGGATGTTGCATGGATCTTCTGATTACTTATTTAATTAGACTCTTCAAAATTAAGGTGATAACAACATATAGAACATGCTTTTCAAATAATACCAAACTTTTGAGATAAATTTTTATTTTAAAGATATCTACTATTTAGGTTATTTTAAAGGAAAATTGAAACAAATTATTAATTAATAAAACAAAGTAAAAATAGTAATAATGATATTTATTTCTAATAATTAAATTCGCTAAAAATATTTAAGCAATTATTTTTTGAGAAATTAACATGAAAAGGATTTAGAAATTATTGTAAGTCATCATGTTTCTATGAGTTCTACTACTAAATAAAAAACAAGCTAAAATGTAAACCGGGCCAAATAGTGAAAATGTTAAACCGGATCTCTACTCATTAGTAAAGACGTGGCCCGTGGGTACACAGAATCCGTGCTTAGAGAAAATAAAGCATTGACTACAAATATAGAATGTGAAACTGATTCGCTCTCTTTCTCACACACACATGTCATAGAAGAATCAGTTTTCGATTTCCTCCTCAATAGCCGCTTTCTTCTCCTCAGATTCTCTTTATAAAACAAACCTTCTCCTCTCTCCCTCTCTAGGTCAGATCCGAGTTAGTTATGGAGGTAGAGCGAGCCAAGAAAGACGACGATCTCAACTCCGCAGACGGAGGAGGAGGAGGATCCGCTGAAGAAGTCTCCGTCGAGAGAATCTTCGAGGAGAGCGCCGACGCTCCTCCAGCGTGGCAGAACCAGCTCACGTTCAGAGCGATGATCGTGAGCTTCATCCTCTCGATTCTCTTCACCTTCGTGGTGATGAAGCTGAACCTCACGACGGGGATCATCCCCTCGCTCAACATCTCCGCGGGGCTGCTCAGCTTCTTCTTCGTGAAGACGTGGACGAAGATACTCAACAAGGCCGGGATTCTCAAGCAGCCGTTCACGAGGCAGGAGAACACCGTTATTCAGACGTGCGTCGTTGCTTCCTCCGGCATCGCCTTTAGCGGTACGCTCATTTTCTCCGATCAAACTCCGTTGTTTTTTTTTTAATTTTAAAAATTGATAGTTTGTCTTCGTTGAGTAGATAAAGTTGAAATCTAGTGGATTTTCTTAGGTCAGCTGAATCGTAACGGATTCCAACTCGCTCTTGTCACCGTCTATATTTTTTCACCTTTTGCGGCTCTGTGAAAAAGACAGATAATATCCTTTTGTAGTTTTGTGGATTTTTTTTTGAGTTATTTATTTATTCTTAAGTTAACTATTAAGTCACGTGTTATGAATATGTGGTGAAAATTAGTTGTTAAAAATATTTTCTTCTTTTTCATTTCTGACGTCAAATGTATCTTGTAAAAGATATTATGAATATTTATTATTATTTTCAAATTAAATAATATTTTATACTAAATGAATTTATTTTAAACATACACATTACTTTTAAAAATTATTGACACTAGTTAGGTAGGTCCGTTGCTGCTATTATTAGACTAGTATAGTTAACATAATTATCCAGATTAAAAGTTTATATAGTTATATTTAAATTTTAAACTTTTTTAAAAATTATTTTCTTAAGATGTGTAAAAGGAAACAAAATTTATTAATTTAAAACATAAAGAGTAATAGATATTTTTGTATAGGCATATTTTCTGCTAGTACTTACTAAATGTATTTTATGGAAAATGCCAAATTTAATGCAAGTGAAGTTAGATTTAAAATCGGAGAGCAATGTTATATGACTTTGTGATAACATTAAAAGATATCTACACGGCAAGATTATTAGGTCAAGTAAATCTTTTGTTTGCATATGATTTCGGCGCTTTATAAGGAAGTTCGGTTTGCATTTACATTTATTTTAGAAATCATATTGTCTCATCAAATACCAGTGGCTTAGCTGTTTTTAGTGTGCACAACTATTTGCTCTTTTATATTTTATTTGTTGAAACTTTTCTATGGAGTCGGTTTAAAATTAATTTTAGTAAAACTAAATATTAAAAATAATTATAAATAGTGATTTTAAGAAATTATTTTAAAATATAAATATAAATATTATATGTTATATTAGTTATATATGTGTTTAATTTAACATTTTCGAATTAAATGATGTCAAAACACATTTTGTTATTGAAGAAGTGAATATTATTCAAGGTTGTTTGTAATAGCGCATTAAATTTAGTATGATATTGTGATTCAATACTACTAGATAGTGTGTTTGATAAAAAAAAGGGTACTATAAGATAGTGTGATTTTTAGTGTTTAGTAGAAAAGGTTTATATGAAAAAAGCACTTTATTAAAATAAAGTTTAGTGTTTGGTAGAAAATTATCTACGTGAAGCCATGACTTTCCAAGTAAACAGTTTTTTATTGTCACACGTGATTCGTTCTCTTAGAGTTAGAGATCTTGACGTCAAATTATTTAATAAGAGTTGACTTGCTATGCCCACCACCACCATGTGTGGGCAAATGGGAACATGGAGTAACGTAGAGTGGACTAGATGTACACACGTGATCCTTAATTTCAATTAAGCAACAGGATTAGATCACTAATTAAGTAGATGGAATTCTATTTATTAGATTTTAGTTTTTTTTTAACTAAAGTCACTAATCCACATCTAAAACATTAACTATTCAACACTAGATCTTAATAAATAATCTAACTTACCATATACATATTTCTAAAGTATTTAATTATATATTTAATATATGTGCATTCAAGTTAAATAGTAAAACTTTATTTACTTGTTGAAAATTGCGAAATGATAAATACAGTAAATATGCTCTTGATGTGAGCTTTCTTAGATCCAAAATTGTGTAATTGTATTAAATTTATAATCCATATATATCATGTCAACGTTGCTTTCCTGTTTGGTGTGTGTCCACTGTCCACCATGTGTGCCAAATGGGAACATGTAGTAACGTAGAGCTGGCTAGATGTGTACACACATGATCCTTAATTTAAACTAATCGAAAGGATCAGATCACTGATTAAGTAGAGGGAATTCGAGTTATGATTGGATTTTGCTTTGGTTTTTAATTAAAGGAATCAATTTACATGTAAACATATTCACATGAAATGACGTTAATTTTTCAATTAAAAACTAGTTATTTCGTATATGAATAAAATTTTGTTTAAAGGGGTTTATATGCTAGTATGAATAAAATTACAAGTGAGATAATGCTCAATAATTGAAAGATTTATAGTTCTGTCATGATGTTGAGATATTAGGATCCTCTGCTTTGTGTAATTGTTATCATAACCTGTATGTGAAGATCATCAACTCAACGCTGCTTGTTCGGTTTGACTTAATATTTTATGATACAGGAGGGTTTGGTAGTTATCTCTTTGGGATGAGTGAAGTGGTTGCTAAACAATCAGCCGAAGCCAATACTCCTCTCAACATAAAGAATCCTCATTTGGGTTGGATGATTGGATTTCTCTTTACCGTTAGCTTTCTCGGTCTCTTCTCTGTTGTTCCCCTTCGAAAGGTACGTCCTTAATTTACATCTCTGGTCACATTTGAATACATTTCTGTAGCAAAAAAAGTCTTATCTACTGAAATTCTGTTTTCAGATCATGATAGTGGACTTCAAATTGACATATCCTAGTGGTACTGCAACTGCTCATCTCATCAACAGCTTCCACACACCTCAGGGTGCCAAGCTCGCAAAGTAAATAATCTTTCATACTCCTCAATGTTACTACGAGGTTTCTCTTCTCTGAATACTGATGATCACATTCTTTTTCGAATAACACAGGAAGCAAGTGAGAGCATTGGGAAAGTTCTTCTCATTCAGTTTCTTATGGGGTTTCTTCCAATGGTTCTTCACTTCTGGTGACGGCTGTGGATTTGCTAACTTCCCTACATTTGGTCTCGAAGCCTATGAAAACAAGTACGTTAACTTTTTCACAATTGTCTACTCATGGAGAAACTAAGACTTCAACTAAATTCTTATTATCTGTGAATATCATATCAAAACAGGTTCTACTTTGATTTCTCGGCTACATATGTTGGTGTTGGAATGATATGTCCATATCTAATCAATGTGTCGCTTCTCGTTGGATCAATACTATCATGGGGTATTATGTGGCCTCTCATAGGTGCCCAAAAAGGCAAATGGTACTCTGCTGATCTTAGTTCAACTAGTCTCCACGGCCTTCAAGGCTACAAGGTAGCATCACTCTCCCTCTCTCTCTCTTCTCTCACAAAGCTCCTTGATATTTACTAAATTTTCTTTCAATGCATCAGGTGTTTATAGCCATAGCTATGATCCTCGGTGATGGTCTCTACAACTTCATCAAAGTCCTAGGCCGCACCATCGTCGGTCTATACAAGCAGTTCAAGAACAGAGACGCTCTTCCCGTAAACGACCGGTCACCATCAAACACCGCAACCATCTCTTACGACGACAAACGAAGAACTGAGCTTTTCCTCAAAGACAGAATCCCCTCGTGGATCGCTGTAACCGGCTACGTAGTCATGGCCATAGTCTCGATCGTCACAGTCCCCCACATCTTCCCTCAGCTCAGATGGTACCACATCTTGACCATGTACATAATCGCACCCGTCCTTGCCTTCTGTAACGCCTACGGCTGCGGGCTCACCGACTGGTCCTTAGCTTCCACCTACGGCAAACTCGCCATTTTCACCATCGGAGCTTGGGCTGGCTCGGCCAACGGAGGCGTCTTGGCAGGACTCGCGGCGTGTGGTGTTATGATGAACATCGTCTCCACAGCTTCTGATCTCATGCAAGACTTCAAAACCGGTTACATGACGCTAGCTTCCCCGAGGTCAATGTTCTTGAGCCAAGCGATCGGAACGGCGATGGGCTGTGTCATTTCCCCTTGCGTCTTCTGGCTATTCTACAAAGCCTTTCCCGACTTCGGCCAAACCGGGACCGCGTACCCCGCGCCTTACGCCTTAGTCTACCGAAACATGTCGATACTCGGAGTAGAAGGATTCTCTGCTTTGCCCCAGCATTGTCTCATGATCTGTTACATATTCTTCGCAGCAGCGGTGTTTGTGAACGGCGTGAGGGATGCGGTGGGGCCTAAATGGTCTCGGTTCATTCCTCTCCCGATGGCTATGGCTATACCGTTTTACATCGGAGGTTACTTCACGATCGATATGTGCGTGGGGAGTCTCATACTGTTCGTGTGGAGGAAGCTGAATAGACCAAAAGCTGATGCTTACTCTTCAGCTGTTGCTTCTGGTTTGATATGTGGCGAAGGGATATGGACGTTACCAAGCTCTGTGCTTGCTTTAGCTGGTGTTAAGCCTCCTATCTGCATGAAGTTCTTGTCTGGCGCTACCAATGTTAAGGTTGATTCTTTCTTAAACCCTTCTTAACTGTGTTTTCTTTTCATTTGTTATTCTAGATTTTTTTTTTTTTCTATGGTTCTTTGTCTATCTTTCTTAGTTTTAATTGTTTTAAGTTTGTGGTTAATTTCATTTCTACTCAATGAATGGATTTATTGGTTTTAAAACATTCTTATTTTGAGTCAAAAACTGATACAGAAGTTGCATTCTATATGCCACCAAAAAGAATTTGTACAGATGAGTTCTTTAAAACTCATTCAGACAAAAAAAAAACACTAAAGGCAGATATGGTCCTCATAGGAGGAAACCATGTCACAGAGTAATGGAGGAAAGAAGATGGCTTAACCGGTCTACTTCGATATCCTCTTCTTCTTTTTCATCTTCCAGAGAGTCACTACACGCCACAAAGGAACCAGTGAGACTTTTCTCAAATGTACTTTAATTATGTGTGCTTGTATATAACTTACTTTGGTTGTTCAGAAGTCATCATTTCTCCCGCAAGGTTGAGTGATCCAAGTGTCTCCTCCATAACGTCGCTATTTCCATTTCCATTTCCATTTGTAGCCTCTAAAGACCATCTCAAGGGTACAACTATGTCCCTGTATCAATCAATGTTAAAGAATCAGTGCTTTGACTTGTTACTACAAGTAGGAACTTAACTGTCACTCACCCACTGATACATCTGGCTCTGCACTTTTCCACCTCGTCTACTGTATATTTCATATGGTTTAAGTTCAGACTTTTTACAGCTTCAGGAACATCTGATGATGGCACAACATCCCATATCTTCAGAACTTGGATATATTGAAATTCTTCCTTCAAAATTTCTACAGCCCAAATGAGACTTAGAACATCGTCAATCTTGCTTTGTTTTATCAACTGGGAGGAAGAAACCAGACTATCTCTCTCTGACTCTTCTTCTTCATGGAGCCAACCATGTGATATCCTTTCTAAGAAACTCTTGATCTTCCTGTACATCTCCGGGTTCTTAATCTCTCCCACAGATTTCTTGAACTCGTCGCTGAAGCAAATCTGTTTGAACATGCAAAAACAGAGTCAGTCTCAAAGAACACAAAGCTAGAAAGAACACAAAAGCAATGTTCATCCATCACCTTCCATCTTGATTTGTTCAGTGGCTGGATAAACTCGATTTTCGCGGTATCGATAATAGCACGAGCCAATGACTCGTCTTCTTCAGCATTATAGAAACATTCTCGCTTCCTTGCGTCTTGTATCAGATACCTCCACACCGACTTGCTATTCACCATAGTTGCCTCGTTTCCAAGTATCCATAAACAGAACCTCGCTCGAGTGAGTAACACATTTGTTCTTTGTCTGTTTGCAAGAAACCCAACTCTTCCAATACCATTGGACCTAACAGTTGAAACTATGATTATATCCTCTTCACCACCTTGAAACCCATCCACTGACCGAATCTTCAACGAAAACAGCCCTCCTGCATCACATCCACTACATGTCTCCTGAATCTTTTCTTGGATTGCCATTACTTGAGACTTATAAGGTGAAATCACACCAACGCTTATGCGTGTCTTTGTTCTCACTGAAACTGCATTCAAACATAAAAGCTAACTTCATTGTTCCAAAACCATAGAGAGAGAAAAACATTATCATTCAAAAGATAGTTCACCTTGGAGAAGGTTAGCTATTATATCCGACACAACAGCAACCTCAACGTTGTTTTTCAGACTACGTCCTTCCCCATATTGTTCTTCACCATGTGCTATGTTGATAAAAGAGTAGGGACCATACATTTTGCCAGGAAGATATTGCTTTGTGTAGTTTCTTTGTTTAACCGTTGGAGCGTCTTGAATCTGCATTCCGTAGAACTCTCTGTTTGGGAAGATACTTATCGATCGATGCATCCTGTATTGGATGTTTAGCAAGTACTTCTTATGTTTAAGTATGGCTAATCTTTCAAAGAGACTTCTCCCAAATCCTGCCTCCAAAGCAATCTGTATAGTGTTGTTATAGGTAAATGTTAGCTATAGGCAGTGTTTTTAAAACCGGACTGATCCGATGGTTGGACCAGGTTCAGGTTCGACCATAGCCGGGTTGGGTTTAATATTTATTTGGTTCAAGAACCGGTTATATAGTCGAATTGGATTTCAAAGTTACTGAACTAGATAAAAACCATTAAAACTTTCAAAAATCCATAAACCAAACAAAAATATTAGTTCATATCTATAATGTTTCATATTTGATATTTATTTATATTGTAATTGTGTATCATATATACTAACATTATTTTTAAATTTATATATTGAACAAGATTCTTTATTTTTGTGTTTCAAAAAAAGTGTTTCAAAGAAAAAAAGAACAAGGTTAAATCCGGTCGAACCACATTGAACTCAAATATTTATCCGGTTCAGCTTTTGATATAGTTTAAAAAATTGGTAGTAGGAGAATGCAAAGCTGGTTATTTAGACAAGCTGAGGAGGGGGAGCATACCTGGCTTTCGACCATTGCAGGAAGCTGTTTCTCATCTCCAATCAAAATCGAATGCTGGATACCTGGAAGCAGGAGAGGAATGGCTGTCTCACATTCTTTTAACTGAGCAGCTTCGTCGACCACAAGAAGCTGTATTGGTTGTCCAGTGTATAGCCTTGCAGAGCATGACGCTGTAGAGAAAAGCAGACAAGCGTGGCCCAAGCAAAGCTCTCTAATAAGATGCCTATCACAACCACCTGGAAGTGTGAAAATTTCAGGGATCAATCTCAACAGCTTCAGATAATAATCTTCTACTCTGTCACCTCCTTCTCCATTAACAACCAGGATTGATTTTAGTTCTTCACCACTCACACCTTCTGAAATTGTAGCGTCTTTGACAAGGTCAACTGATTCATACATACGCGTTGCGGCTTGTGTTGAGAGCAAAGCAGTAGGCAAATGTGTACATAAGCTTGAGAAAGCAAGCTCCAGATCTTTCCTAAGTTCACTGAACCTCTCTGGTAGATATTCCTGAAACGATTTAGAAACATTGTCTTTGCTTTTCACCAAGAACTGATTATACTGTCCTTGTGGATCCTCGAGTAAGCGTATCATGGAACTGATAGAAGCTTTCCATCCGTAAAACGGCAAGAAACACGGGTAAAGCTTATCAACGCGTTCGTCAATGAAGAAGTCAGCAAGATCTTTCCTCTCTTTGATCTTCATCCTCTCCCCGTTCCCAAACAAGACCACATCTCCAAGACCGTAGTTACCGATCTTTAATGACTTAGAGACTAGTTTCACAACTCTCGACGCCACTTCGAGGACAGAAACATTCGTTGGAGTACATGTCAAGGTTCTGCATCTCGCGTTCAGAAGCGTGAACAGAAGTATACTCGTTGTCTTGGTCTTCCCTGTCCCCGGTGGACCCCAAATCAGTTTGATGGTGTTGGCATGGCGGCATCTTCTAACGTCCAAACAGCTCAGTATTGCATCTTCCTGCGAAGGATTCAGATTCAGGAAACGACTAGGGACAAGACCATCACTCTCTCCAAATCTACAGGGAACGCAAACTCCATCATCATCAGTGTTTCTCTGAAGGACTGTTGAGAGAAGACTCAAGTTCCCACCTTGTAAACCAAGATGCAGTGAGTTCCAGATACGAACGTTGGTGGTTATATTGGTCATATAAACACCAAAAAGGCTTTCTTTCTTCTCCTTCTTGTTCCTTTGATGTACATCCTCGAGCAAAAGTGGTTTTGAAGCTAAGATGGTGATAACATTAGGCCTGTCTGGATCTGCTTTACACACTATAGCAACTACATAAGGCTCATTGGTAATGTTGAAGCCATCGACACGATTAGGCCTTTTATCTGTAAGCGCAATGAGATCTTTTGGTATCAGTGACGACTCATCGGTGCTCAAATGCACTTTATAGAACAAGTTGTTAGGAAGCTCGAACTCAGCTGTTGGGGCAATGTAGGTGATTTCAACCACAGGGGACCGCCACAGTGTCTTTATGCTGGACGATAAAGCAGCATGTGTTTCTTCGATAAGTGAAGGGATAAAGGACTTGAAGTAGTCTGTGGTTGAGTCGAACTCAGTAGGAATCGTTCCCACCTGTTTGAAAACAAATCAAATACAGAACAACAAGCAAATCAGATTGTGTTTTGTGTCTTAAAATCGACAAGAACCAAATAAGGGGCATAAAACAGAACCTGTCCTTTATAAAGATCCACATTGAGTACTTCTTCAAGAGACCAAGATAGCACGAGATCGATCAAATCTCTTCCTTCAATACGCATTTTTGCTAACTCTGAAAGAGTGAAAGGAAATAAAGAATCGATTTTTTTTAAACCCCTAATCACTAAACCCTCAAAGGCTCAAACTTTACACATAGCGAAGCAAAAGAACGAGACCCATCAATCATCGCAAGTTTTGAAACAAAAGTCTATAGCTTTTTGCGATTTGAAACCCTAAAACTCTACGTTGCCTAGAACCATCAAAACCCTGAAGCTTACTTTGATTTTTTAGGGCTGTGAGGAGAAAGGTTAGCTTTTCTGAGGCATCAAACTGAGGTTTTGGTTTTGGGTCTGTGTGAGGAAGGAGATGGGAATTGGAGGGAAAGCTAAAGGAGTAATTTACTATTGCTTCCAATGTACTGAACTTCTAGGGCTTTCTTGAAGTTTTGGTTTTGTTGAGGGTCTAGTTTGTAAATTATTTACTTATTCCTTTTTCTTCTTTTGAACACCCATTTTTCTTGGTCTTCTTATTTGTATTTTAACCTGCCTATTTTAGTTCTCTACAGTACTTTTCTTGGTATTTTTCTTAGTCTTCTTGTTTGTATTTGAAATATCAAAGATCTGTTGACTATAGAGTTGACCTAGCAAATATTATCATTCTTCTATAGCTTTCAGTTTATTCCCAATAAATGTATACCAACCAAACAAATCAAACTGCAGTTTACATCTTCTTCAACCTCTAGCTTACTTTTCAAAAAAACAAAAAACAAAAAACAAACTCCCAGGTTAGACGTTTTGATAAAAGTTTTATGGACTAATGGGGCGAATCTAGAATGATTTGTTAATGGGTGCAAAATTTAATAATTTACTAAAGGGACTTCGACAAACATGAGACATCAAAGGGGTGCATAAGGCCACTATACCATTTCATCCAGCTGATTCCTTTCTATGTGTATATATAAAATTAATAATATTAAGAATATTACGGGTGCACGTGCCACCATACCTGATGCAGTGGCTTCGAAGCCACTCGGACTATGTCACTAGCCAAATAGTACCAGAGATTGTTAGTTCAGCTAGAAATGACTTGTGTCAGAGTTACTCAATTATAGTGACTGATAAAATGAAACTGAGAACTGTAAAAAGAACTATGATTCCTTTTATAGTTCGAGGATCGGTACCAGTGTTGACTATTTCAAAATTTATATTTTTGTTCAATGAACCATTTTAGATAATAAAAAGAATCAGTTGTTAAAGCAAGTTCAGTGTTTTTTTATTGGTTCTGAAAGTATTTTTTTTTGTCAATATTTTCGTTCCTAAAAATTTGTATTACAGTGGCTATTAGTTGCACCAGATTATTACATATTTTTTGATTGGTCAACCTGGCTCTCATTGCTAGCTGATCAATATGTTGTAAAAAATTTCTAGGAACATGGCTAAAAGAGAAGTTATTAAGCTTGGAAAATTTAAGGATGTCTTGGACCATCATGATTGCCTCTGCTGATGGTGATTGCAATTTGCAAGCTCTTGAATAGTTGTACGCAATCACCTAGAAACATGACGTTCTTGTATGACAAGCCCGTTTAACTTTTGAACACTAAAATTGCCTATATGCACCCAAAAAAAAAGACCAAGAAAAATACTGTAGAGAAAAGTCGTGGGAAGTATCGTTGAACAAACAACATGTCTGACATCTCCAACCATATGTGTGTATATATTTTCTCATAACTCAAGACAATGGCGTAGAGGGCAAAAGAGAGAGAGAGAAAAAAATGAGAAGTTCACCAAACTACCACCATCCTTACACCTTCGTCTTCGTCGTCATTTTGTTTCCAGCTTTAGCTGTCTCTTACAAAACACTGTCGGCGACAGAATCTCTCACTATCTCAAGCAACGAAACTATTGTATCTCATAACGAAACCTTCGAGCTCGGTTTCTTCACTCCAGGATCAAGTTCTCGTTGGTATCTCGGGATATGGTACAAGAAAATCCCCACCAGAACCTACGTGTGGGTTGCTAACAGAGACAACCCACTGTCTCATCCCAACGGATCTCTCAAAATATCTTCAGACAATAACCTCGTCATTTACGATCACTCCTCCAACACTCCTGTTTGGTCAACGAATCTAACCGTTGGCACTTTGAGATCTCCACTGGTGGCAGAGCTTCTCGATAACGGCAACTTCGTGCTCAGGCACTCCAACAATAACGAGTACTTGTGGCAGAGTTTCGATTTTCCGACGGATACTTTACTTCCGGATATGAAACTCGGCTGGGATAAAAAAACCGGTTTAGACCGAGTCTTGAGATCGTGGAGAGGTGTAGAAGATCCATCGAGCGGCGATTTCTCGACTAAACTCGAAACCAGAGGCTTCCCTGAGTATTACGTGTTCAACAAGGAAAGAATTATCTACCGGAGCGGTCCGTGGATCGGAAACCGGTTTAGCTGCATACCGGAGATGAAACCAGTTGATTACATGGTTTACACTTTCATAGCAAGTAACGAAGAAGTGACTTACTCGTACCAAATGACCAAACCCGACGTTTACTCCGTATTAAGCGTAAGCTACATGGGAACCTTACAACGACGGAATTGGATTGAGTCAGCACAGATTTGGAAACAGTTGTGGTACCAACCAAAGGACATATGCGACAACTACAAACAGTGTGGGAGTTATGGTTATGGCGATTCCAACACCATACCGAGCTGTAATTGCATCAAAGGGTTTGAGCGACGAAACGAGCAAGAGTGGGCTTTGAGAGATGATTCAGCCGGTTGCGTGAGGAAGACAAAGCTGAGTTGTGATGGTAGAGATGGGTTTGTGGTTGTGAAGAAGATGAAATTGCCGGATACTACGGCTACAGTTCTGGACAGAGGAATTGGGTTGAAGGAGTGTGAAGCCAAGTGCCTAAATGATTGTAACTGTACGGCCTACGCTAATACTGATATACGTGACGGCGGATCGGGTTGTGTGATTTGGAAGGGAGGGCTTTTCGATATCCGGAGTTATGCAAATGGTGGTCAGGATCTCTACGTTAAACTAGCCGCTACTGATCTCGGTTAGTTCTTTTTTTCCCGGGGTTTTAAGGGTTTTGTTTTAGTTGAAATTGTTAAAATATGAATTTTCAACTTAAAACTGATTAAGTTGATAAAAAAAAAAATTAATTGGTGATAAATAGATTAGCCTATCTCTCTTATATATTACTTAAATTTTTTTCCCGAAGACTTATTTGTCTACTAGAGACGACCTAAGTTAAGGTCAAAGCATGTGATATGACTGCTTATTACAAAGTTGAAGTAATTGCATTGAATATTTTGTGCTATTGATCTCAAGAGTTTCAGCTGAGAGAGCACGTAATTGTAGTAGGGGTGTGATACTAGGAAATTTCAGAATATAAATGTGGTTAAATATCCATTCAAATATTATCAGTTGATGTTTAGATCAATATATAAATCCATAATTTTTTTCTTCAAAAATTAATGTATTAAAATAATGTTAAAACTAAGCTCTATCAAATATTTCTTTCAAAATTGCATCCCTAAGCGAATCTACTGACTACTACATTAGTCACAAACAATATTTCAGCATTAGTATGGTTTGAGCTATAGATTCAACACCAAAACTATATTATATTTAGGTTTAGTATAATGTTTTATCATAAGTACAATGAAGTTTCTTTGGGTAGGGATTTTTTTTTAAAAATTTTTTGTGACAATTACGTATATGAAACTATGTGCCTCGTTTATATTGCAGATCATGTCAGGATAACAAGCCATGGAACAATCATAGGTTCGGGTATTGGAGTGACCATTTTTCTTCTAATAAGTATCATCATCTTATTCGGCTATTGGAAAAGAAAACAGAAGAGTGATATAACAATTCAAACACCTCGTGGTAAATCAGTGACTTTCATTTTCTTTTGTATCTGCAAATTTGGAAAGTTAAATGTCTTTTGTTTCTGAATGAAACAGTTGATCAAGTGAGAAGCCAAGATTTGCTAATAGACGAAGTGCTATTAACAAGTGAGAGATACATATCCAGAGAAAACAAAACAGATGATCTAGAGCTTCCATTGATGGAGTTTGAAGCTCTTGCCATGGCAACAAACAGATTTTCTGACGCTAACATGCTTGGACAAGGTGGTTTCGGTATTGTTTACAAGGTAAAAAATGATTCAAAAATGTACTCACAATTTATCACTGTACAAGGTTTCATTTTATTAATTATCAAACAAGTCTGTAATAGGGAATGTTACCTGATGGGAAAGAAATCGCAGTAAAGAGACTATCTAAAATGTCTTTACAAGGGACCGATGAGTTCAAGAATGAGGTCAGACTAATTGCAAGGCTTCAGCACATAAACCTGGTCCGGCTTCTTGGTTGTTGCGTCGATAAGGGCGAGAAGATGTTGATATATGAGTACTTGGAGAATCTAAGCCTTGATTCTCATCTCTTTGGTTAGTGACTCAAAACAACTTATGTTCTAACAATTTAACAGTTAACATGTTTCCAATTTTGATCGATTTGCAGACAAAATCCGACGCTCTAACTTAAGTTGGCAAAAGAGATTTGATATTACCAATGGTATTGCTAGAGGACTTCTTTATCTTCACCAAGATTCACGGTTTAGGATTATCCATAGAGACTTGAAAGCAAGTAACGTCTTGCTTGATAAAAATATGACTCCGAAGATATCGGATTTCGGGATGGCAAGGATCTTTGGACGGGATGAGACAGAAGCTAACACAAGGAAGGTGGTTGGAACTTAGTAAGCTATTTGTTCTCCAAAAAAAACAAAAGAGTTTTTTTTGTCTTAAATCCAGACTAAGTAGAAAACATCAAAACTTATGAATTTATTCTACCTTATGCAGCGGCTACATGGCTCCAGAGTATGCAATGGACGGGATATTCTCGATGAAGTCAGATGTTTTCAGCTTCGGGGTCTTGCTTCTTGAGATTATAACTGGCAAGAGGAGTAAAGGATTCTACAACTCTAACCGTGACAATAACCTCCTTGGTTTTGTAAGCTAAGAACAACTTATATTCGATATTGTTTCATAGTACATTATCGGTCATAACACTTAAAGAACGATTCCATATTTTTTGCGGACAGGTGTGGAGGTATTGGAAAGAAGGAAAAGGGATAGAGATCGTAGACCCAATCATCATGGATTCTTCATCATCAGCACTCCGTACACATGAAATCTTAAGATGTATACAAATTGGTCTCTTGTGTGTTCAAGAACGTGCTGAAGACAGACCAGTGATGTCGACTGTTATGGTGATGCTTGGGAGCGAAACTACGGCTATTCCTCAGCCTAAACGGCCCGGTTTCTGCGTTGGGAGAAGTCTTCTTGAGACTGAATCATCGTCAAGTACCCAGCACGATGATGATTTGACAGTGAACCAAATCACTCTCTCAGTCATTGACGCCCGGTAGATTGAACGTTACATAGACAATCTGTTTATATGCATATCAATTGCTATTTTGCTATGTAATAATTAATAGCGCAAATTTTACTACTTGATATTAAATAACTTGCTCTATCTAATGTAGTTTTGGAACAGAGTTATTACTGACTCGAAGAATTTGGATTAGAGAGAGAACTATGAAAAAATAGATAGATTTTTATATTCGAGTCTCCTATATAATAAATGAGGCATTAGCTAGATAAATCATTTAACACTAGTAGATGAATATATAAAAATAAGAAATTATTTGAAATACCTCTAATGAACAAATTGAAACAAGTTGTGGGACATGGATATTCAGTTACCCCCTCGCCACCAATATTGTCTAATGCTGATGAGTTGTTAGTTGAACCAGAGGTAGTTGCCACTAGATATGATGCATATCATAAGGACATTTGGAGGTTTTAGTGACCTGAAAAAATTTACCGTCACATGGAACTTCTTGGATGAGGCAAGACTCAATTCCCTACATTTACGCGTGAGGACAAGCTCGTTTTTTGTAATGGGAATATTGATATGCCACTAAAAGTATACATATCAAGAAAACTAAGGAAGATGAGCGCTGAAAGACGAGGAATAGAAGATGAGGTTGCAAATGTTTTATTCTAATTCAATCACACAGGGGTGGTCTAGTCACTAGTGGTAGGTGGATTACGGAGAGACTTGGGTTCAAAACAACCCATGATATTAAACATGTGTGGCTACGCGGATATGAGACCACACTTTAGATCTCATTTGAATATCCGGATTGAGAGTCCATCAGTGGATCAAACCACCATTTTATAGATTATTCTGAACCTCTCTATGCGTCTGGGATACTCACAAGACTGAACAAAAAGGAAAAAAATTCTAACAGTCAAGAGAATAAAAATAGTTAATATTGTAACCGATCCTTGAACTATAAAAGGAATCATAGTTTGTTTTTGCAATTCTTTATGCGTTTAGTGCATGCTGTTTGGGCTTGATTTCTCTGAGTGTAGAGATTCAAGGTTTGGAGTCTTCAAGTCGTTACGTTTTGGATTGTACTTGGTTACTTGAACTTCAGAGCAATAACGTGGTTGAGTTTTTGTCAAAAAAAAAATAACGTGGTTGAGTTCTTATCAGAGAACGTTCTTGTTGACTAGTGGGATTTGTACTCTGATTAGGCCTTTCATGTTAAAATCTGATAATTGGGCTAAAATTTATTTCGTTGTGGCCCAATATATCCACAGTCTTCTTTTTGATGCTCTGTATACTTTCAGAAATAGATGACAAGATATAGGAGGGAAAGGTCACTGTTTAAAATCAGACACAAACTAGGAAGATTCCATTAGAGAATCGTGGATATAAGAACACCCGTAAGGTTAAGTCAAGTACTATTTGCTTTACCATTACTACAAATTGAAGCTGGACTCGTTTGGTTGGTATACATTTATTGGGCAATAAATTGAAAACTAGAGAAGAATGATAATATTTGCTAGGTCAACTCTATAGTCAATGGATACTTCAAATACAAACAAGAAGACCAAGAAAAGTACTGTATGTAGAGAAAAGTCGTGGAAGTATTATCGTTCACACATTGAACACACAACATGTCTTTACATCTCAAGACAAAGATATGTTGTGTATAAATTTTCTCATAACTCAAGACAATGTCATAGAGAGTAATAAAGAGAGAGAAAAAAAGATGAGAAGTCATGTACCATACTACCACCATCCTTACACCTTCTTCTTCGTCTTCATTTTGTTTCCAGCTTTGGGTGTCTATGCCAACACACTGTCGCCTACAGAATCTCTCACTATCTCAAACAACAAAACCATTGTATCTCGTAACGAGACCTTCGAGCTCGGTTTCTTCACTCCAGGATCAAGTTCTCGTTGGTATCTCGGGATATGGTACAAGAAAATCCCCACCAGAACCTACGTGTGGGTTGCCAACAGAGACAACCCTCTATCTCGTCCCAGCGGATCTCTCAAAATATCTTCAGACAACAACCTCGTCATTTACGATCACTCCGACACACCTGTCTGGTCAACGAATCTAACCGTTGGAGCTTCGAGATCTCCAGTGGTGGCAGAGCTTCTCGACAACGGTAATTTCGTGCTGAACAGTAACGATCCAGAAGGGTACTTGTGGCAGAGTTTCGATTTTCCGACAGATACTTTACTTCCGGATATGAAACTCGGTTGGGATAAAAAAACCGGTTTGGACAGAGTCTTGAGATCCTGGAAAAGTGTAGAAGATCCAGCAAGCGGCGATTACTCCACAAAACTCGAAACCAGGGGGTTCCCTGAGTATTACGTATTCAACAAGGAGACAATTATCTACCGGAGCGGTCCATGGATTGGAAACCGGTTTAGCTGCGTACCGGAGATGAAACCAATTGAGTACATGGTTTACACTTTCATAGCAAGTAACGAAGAAGTGAGTTACGCATACCACATGACCAAACCCGACGTTTACTCCACGTTAAGCCTAAGCTACACCGGAACCATACAGCGACGAAACTGGATTGAGCAAGCACATGATTGGAAACAGTTATGGTACCAGCCAAAGGACATATGCGACAACTACAGACAGTGTGGTAATTACGGTTATTGCGATTCCAACAATTTGCCTAACTGTAACTGCATCAAAGGGTTTGGGCTAGAAAATGGGCAAGAGTGGGCTTTGAGAGATGATTCAGCCGGTTGCGTGAGGAAGACGAGGCTGAGTTGTGATGGTAGAGATGGGTTTGTGGCTGTGAAGAGGATGAAATTGCCAGATACTGCGGCTACAGTTCTGGACAGAGGAATTGGGTTGAAGGAGTGTAAAGCCAAGTGCCTACAAGATTGTAACTGTACGGCCTACGCTAATACTGATATTCGTGACGGCGGGTCAGGTTGTGTGATTTGGAACGGAGGTCTTTTCGATATCCGGATGTATCCAAATGGTGGTCAGGATATCTACGTTAAACTAGCCGCTGCTGATCTTGGTTAGTTCTTGACTTCTTTCTCCTATGCGTTTTAAGGGTTTTGTTTTAGTTAAACTATTAATATAGATGAGTTTCTAATCTAAAATCAATTGATGATAAATGAATTGATCTATTTTTTATATTATTTAAAATCTCTTTCATTTTCAATGTGGAATATTTAGTCTCTAATAGAAATGACTTAAGTTAAAGTCAAAGCATGTGATATGACTGCTTTCTACTAAGTTGAAGTAATTTCATTGAATATTTTGTGCTATTGATCTCAAGAGTTTCAGCTGAGAGCACGTAATTGTAGCTAGGGCTGTGATACTAGGAAATTTTAGAATATAAGATATGTGGTAAATATCCATTCAAAATATTAAGATATCAGTTGATGTTTAGATCATTATAAATTTATAATCCTAAAAAAAATTTCTTCAAAAATTAATGTAATAAAATAATGTTAAAACTAAGCTCTATCTAATATTTCTTTCAAAAGTGCATCACTAAGTGAATCTACTGACTACTATATTAGTCACAAACAATATTTCAGCATTAGTATGGTTTAAGCTATAGATTCAACACCAAAATTATATTATATTTAGGTTTAGTATAATGTTTTTATCATAAGTAAAATGAAGTTTCTTTGTGGAGGGATTTTTTTTTTCTGACAATTACGTATATGAAACTCTATGCCTCGTTTATATTGCAGATCATGTCAAGATAACAAGCCATGGAACAATCATAGGTTCGGGTATTGGACTGGCCATTTTGCTTCTATTAAGTATCATCATCTTCGGCTATTGGAAAAGAAAACAAAAGAGATTTATAACAATTCAAACACCTATTGGTAAATTATGACTTTCATTCTCCTTTGTATTGCTGTAAATTTGGAAAGTTAAATGTCTTTTGTTTCTGAATGAAACAGTTGATCAAGTGAGAAGCCAAGATTTGCTAATAAACCAAGTGGTACTAACGAGCGAGAGATACATATCCAGAGAAAACAAAACAGATGATCTAGAGCTTCCATTGATGGAGTTTGAAGCTCTTGACATGGCAACAAACAGATTTTCTGTCGCTAACATGCTTGGACAAGGTGGTTTCGGTATTGTTTACAAGGTAAAAAACGATTCAAAATGTACTCAAAATTTATCACTCTACAAGGTTTCATTTTATTAAATATCAAACATGTCTGTAATAGGGAATGTTACCTGATGGGAAAGAAATCGCAGTAAAGAGACTATCTAAAATGTCTTTACAAGGGACCGATGAGTTCAAGAATGAGGTCAGACTAATTGCAAGGCTTCAGCACATAAACCTGGTCCGGCTTCTTGGTTGTTGCGTCGATAAGGGCGAGAAGATGTTGATATATGAGTACTTGGAGAATCTAAGCCTTGATTCTCATCTCTTTGGTTAGTGACTCAAAACAACTTATGTTCTAACAATTTAACAGTTAACATGTTTCCAATTTTGATCGATTTGCAGACAAAATCCGACGCTCTAACTTAAGTTGGCCAAAGAGATTTGATATTACCAATGGTATTGCTAGAGGACTTCTTTATCTTCACCAAGATTCACGGTTTAGGATTATACATAGAGACTTGAAAGCGAGTAACGTCTTGCTTGATAAAAATATGACTCCGAAGATATCAGATTTCGGGATGGCAAGGATCTTTGGACGGGATGAGACAGAAGCTAACACAAGGAAGGTGGTTGGAACTTAGTAAGCTATTTGTTCTCCAAAAAAAAAAGAGTTTTTTTTGTCTTAAATCCAGACTAAGTAGAAAACATCAAAACTTATGAATTTATTCTACCTTATGCAGCGGCTACATGGCTCCAGAGTATGCAATGGACGGGATATTCTCGATGAAGTCGGATGTTTTCAGCTTCGGGGTCTTGCTTCTTGAGATTATAACTGGCAAGAGGAGTAAGGGATTCTACAACTCAAACCGTGACAATAACCTCCTTGGTTTTGTAAGCTAAGAATAACTTATATTCGATATTATTTTGGTGTCATTATCGATCATATCACTAAAGATTCTATATATATTTTTGTTGACAGGTGTGGAGATATTGGAAAGAAGGAAAAGGGATAGAGATCATAGACCCAATCATCATAGATTCTTCATCATCAGCACTCCGGACAGTACATGAAATCTTAAGATGTATACAAATTGGTCTCTTGTGTGTTCAAGAACGTGCTGAAGACAGACCAGTGATGTCGACTGTTATGGTGATGCTTGGGAGCGAAACTACGGCTATTCCTCAGCCTAAACCCCCCGGTTTTTGCGTTGGGAGAAGTCTCTTTGAGACTCAATCGTCGTCAAGTACACAGCGCGATGATGAATTGTCAGTGAACCAAATCACCCTCTCAGTCATTGACGCACGGTAATTTGAACGTTACCGAGACAATCTGTTTATATGCATATCAATTCTATGTATAATACTTAATAGCGTAATTTTTACTATTTGATCTTCGATATATTTTATATATAATGTTAATCATGCGTGAGTCCTGAGTCTTAACCTATATAAAGAGGCAAACAAACGAAAGAGTGGTAGACCAAGGACAAGGATAAAGCATGGTAGATGAACGGAAAATCTTCAAGAGCACATATATATAAAGCGCAAATCAGAAGTAGCGTAAAGTATATCTCCCACACACTAGGGGATAAACAAGAGAATTTAAGACAACACTTAAGGTTAAATCAATTACCATTTGTCTAGTGACACAATGGATAAACTTCTTAATCAAAACGTGTAGTAACTTGGGAGTTTGTTTTACTGTCACCCCAAATTAAAGTTGGGTTTGTTTGGTTGATACACAATAACGAATTGAAAACTAAAGAAGAGTGGTTTTATTTGCTAGGTAAAGTCCATAGTCAATAGTATTTCAAATACAAACAAGAAGACCAAGAAAGTAACGTAGAGAGTAGTCGTGTACGTTCAACAAAAAGACCTTCAAAAAAGAAAAAGAAAAAGAAAGTAGTCGTGTAAATACCGTTCACACATCGACCACACGACATGTTTAACATCTTGAAAGATATGTGTGTATAAATTTTCTCATAACTCAAGACAAAGGCGTAGAGGGTAATAGAGAGAGATGAGAAATGTACCAAACTACCATTCTCCTTACACCTTCTTCTTAATCTTTGTCTTCATTTTGTTTCCAGCCTTCGATGTCTCTGCCAGCACTATGTCAGCTACAGAATCTCTCACTATCTCAAGCAGCAAAACCATCATATCTCGCAGTGAAATCTTCGAGCTCGGTTTCTTCACTCCCGCGTCAAGTTCTCGTTGGTATCTCGGGATTTGGTACAAGAAAATTCCTACCAGAACCTACGTATGGGTTGCAAACAGAGACACCCCTCTCTCTCACTCCAAAGGATCTCTCAAAATATCCGACAATAACCTCGTCATTTTGGATCATTCCAATAAACCTGTTTGGTCAACGAACCTAACCGGAGGAACTGTGAGATCTCCTGTGGTGGCAGAGCTTCTCGATAACGGTAACTTCGTGCTCAGACACTCCAACAATTACGAGTACTTGTGGCAGAGTTTCGATTTTCCGACAGACACTTTACTTCCGGAGATGAAATTGGGTTGGGATCTTAAAACCGGAATGAACAGATTCTTGAGATCCAGGAAAACCCCAGATGATCCATCAAGCGGGGATTACTCGACTAAATTCAAGACCATAGGGTTCCCGGAAGTTTACGTATGCAACAAAGAGTCTATAGTGTACCGGAGCGGTCCATGGGATGGAATCCGGTTTAACGGCATACCGGAGGTAAGACCAGTTGATTACCTAGTTCTAAATTTCTCAGCGACTGATAAAGAAATAACTTACTCATACCATATCACAAAAAGCAACATTTACTCGATCTTAACCCTAACCCCGACCGGGTTATTACAACGATCAACTTGGGTCGAGAGGTTACAGAGTTGGAGACCATTATGGTACTCACCAAGGGATATATGCAATAACTACAAACAGTGTGGGAGTTACGGTTATTGTGATTCCAACGCTTCACCAGTTTGTAACTGTATCCACGGGTTTAAGCCAAGAAATAAGTGGGATCTTAGAGATGATTTCGATGGTTGTGTGAGGAAGACGAGGCTGAGCTGTGACGGTACGGATGGGTTTGTGAGGTTGAAGAACATGAAGTTGCCTGATACTACAAAGACAATAGTGGACAGAGGAATTGGGACAGAGGAGTGCGAGGCACGTTGTCTAAAAAATTGCAATTGTACGGCTTTCGCTAATGCGGACATTCGTAATGGTGGATGGGGATGTGTGATTTGGACCGGAGATATGTTGGATATGCGATATTTTGCTGAGGGAGGTCAGGATCTCTACGTTAGACAAGCCGCTGCTGATCTCGGTTAGTTCTTTGTCATTTGCATTTTAAGGGGTTACTAGATTTTGACCCGCGCTTGGAAAGCGCGGGGTTGTTGGATTATATTATAATACAAAGTTTTATTATATCGAAAAACATAATTTTTAACAGCTATATAATCTACAAATTAGTTTATTTGAGATTTTATATGTACACTTTTATGTAAGTTTCTTTTCGACATGAGAATTATATCCGGATCAAAAAACAAACCGAACAGACCCAAAATTATAGGTTTAGTTCAGGTCCAGAGAAGATAACCTATTGGGTTTTTTTTGACCCGCATGTCTTTGTTTGAGTCCGGGTCCTACCCTAGACCCGATCATAAATATGTGTTTATTAGGTATATTTGGATATTCCGAATATGTTTCCGGTATTATGGATATTGTTTTTAAGTTTTTGGTTTACGATTAGAGTTTTGATTTCAGGTAAATTTTTCAAATTAAAAAAAAAATTGGGTATTTGGATAAAATTTTGGATATTTTTCAGTTCATCGTGTCAGATTTTGAATAAGATTTTAAATTTTTAGGTATTTGAATTTTTTTGGCATTTGTTTGGAGTTTCAAATACTTTTCGTGTTTCGGATATTTTTCAGATTTTTCATATATTTCAAATTCTTTTAGGATTTTAAATACCCAAACAGATGTGGACCCATTACGTCCATATCAGGTCCAACAACCTTTTGATATAGATTTTTAACGTTATTGTACAAAAACATGGTTGATGAAATATTTTTCTGAGTAAAGGTATCATAAGAAATAATATTAAGATTTGTTAAAAATATTTAAAATATTGTATGTTTAGAATGATTAATGTATTATCAGAAAAATAATAAATAGTCATACATAACTCCAACAACTTTTTTATATTAGATTTTTTAAAACACTTTCCTTTTTAATAGTATTGATTCGTTTTAAGTGAAAAGTATATAAAAGTATAATATCTAAATAAATAATTTTCAAAATTTTGAATAATCAATTCTGATATCGTGAAGTTAGGTTAGCTTTAATAGAACCAATGAATTTCTTCATTTTTGTGAAGGTAACATGAATATTCAGAAAAATTATTTTTAAATATGAAAATATTATCAAACTATAGACGGTTGAAAGTTTAGTATATGATATGAGATTTTAGTGGGAAAGTTTATATATGATATGATTACTTTATTATAAATGAAAGAGGAAGTTAGAATGTACACATATATGTCTTGTAATTTATCTTGCTTTAAATCATATATTATATGATAAAAGTGATAATATAAAACATTAGTTTCAATACTTTTACGATTAAAAATCAAAATGATAAATATAGTAATAGTAATGATTAGGATTTAGGAGTGAGATTTAAATAAATAAAAGAATTGACTAAATTATTGTTAGAGAAATATATGGTAACATATTGTTAGTATAAATTTAAGGTAAGACCAAAAAATAATAAGTTAAATGAAAGGGTCCAAACAACTTTTATAGGTAGATTTTTTTAGACTCCTTCCCTTTTAATAGTATTGATACGCATAAATAGTAATCATTTAAAAAAAAATCAAAAAAAATAGAGAAATAATTTTAAATAGTTTCAATTTTTTTCCTAAACTAGCTTTTAAAGATCAAAATGACCAAATTAGGTTTAAAATAAATAAATATTAAAAAACATCAATAATTTTTTTGATTTTTCGATTTATTATCAATTTTTTTTTTTCAATTTGAAAAACGATTTTGAAAAAATCTTAGATTCTGAATTTTATATCAATTTTTTTTTTTCAATTTGAAAAACGATTTTGAAAAAATTTTAGAAAAACGATTTTGAAAAAATCTTAGAAAGACTTTCTTGACCTTGATATCTAAATTTTCTTAAAAAATTGATATCTAAACTATATAACAATATTATACATATCTAAAAAATATCTTGGTAAAAATATATTTTCTAAAAATAAAAACATATGTATAGTTAAACGTAAAATTTGTAATATTTTTTTTGTTGTTGTTGTTTTAGTTAAGATACATCAAACTGAATAAAATTTATTATTATTATTTAACTAGTACACTCATCTTCAACTGATCAACCAAAGTATTTTACAACAAATGAACTCTATCTTTAAAAAAAATGATTAGTCATTTCTTCACGACGATTAATAGCACTAGTTACAATTTCAAATATTTAATTATCTATAAAATTCTATATGATAAATATTGTCTTGGATTTGTATTTGTATTTGTTAAGATACACTTACAACAATTTTTGATAATATATATACACAAAATTGTTACATTGAAAGGTGATGTTTGTGTGTTATTAGAATATTTTAATAATTTGACAAAATTATAAGTATACATAAATGCAGGTCCATGTAACAATTGACTTAATGCCATGATACATTTTTCAAAAGTTATGTTTTCACATTAACAAATGGAGAGATAATACATTAGCAAATTCGAAAGAAAAAAACTTTATTAAATAATCTGTAAGAAATGTCTTATCAAAAGTTTTGGGGGAGGGATTTTCCTTTTCTGACAAGTAATAGAAGAAAAATACATTTTTTAAACTAAAAGAAAAAAAATACATGCTTCGTTTCTATTGCAGATGACAAGA
Source organism: Brassica napus (assembly GCF_020379485.1). NCBI lineage: Eukaryota > Viridiplantae > Streptophyta > Magnoliopsida > Brassicales > Brassicaceae > Brassica > Brassica napus. Next base: position 22,408,732 of record NC_063440.1, read on the forward strand.
TAACCAACAATGGAAAAATCATAGGTTCGAGTGTTGGAATGAGCATTTTGTTTCTGTTAAGTATCATTATTTTCCGGTTTTGGAAAACAAAACAGAAGAGAGCCACAGCAGTTCAAACACCTATTGGTAAATAAATAGCTTTCATTTTCTTTATTTCGTCTGTAAGTTTTGATAGTCAAAATGTTCTTTTGTTTCTGAATGAAACAGTCGATCAAGTGAGAAGCAAGGATTCGCTAACGGACGAAGTGATAGTAACAAGAAAGAGTTACATATCCAGAGAAAGCAAAACAGAGGATCTAGAACTTCCATTGATGGAGTTTGAAGCAGTTGCTATTGCAACAAACAACTTTTCTGACGGCAACAAGCTTGGAAAAGGTGGTTTCGGTATTGTTTACAAGGTAATGGTCATGCACAACGTATTCAAGATCTATCATTAGTTCACTGTACAAGGTTTCATTTTACCATAAATGTGTCGTAATAGGGAATGTTACCTGACGGGAAAGAAATCGCGGTAAAGAGACTATCGAAAAAGTCATTACAAGGGACCGGTGAGTTCAAGAACGAGGTTAGACTAATTGCCAGGCTTCAGCACCTAAACCTGGTTCGGCTTCTCGGTTGTTGTGTCGATAAGGGAGAGAAGATGTTGATATATGAGTACTTGGAGAATCTAAGCCTTGATTCTCATCTCTTTGGTTAGTGACTCAAAACAGCTCATTTTTTTCTAATAATTGAACATATTTGGGGATAAGTTAACATGTTTTGGCTTGTGATCGATTTGCAGACAAAATTCGGCGCTCTAACTTAAGTTGGCAAAAGAGATTTGACATCGCCAATGGTATTGCTAGAGGACTTCTTTATCTTCACCAAGATTCACGGTTTAGGGTTATCCACAGAGACTTGAAAGCAAGTAACATCTTGCTTGATAAAAATATGACTCCTAAGATCTCCGACTTTGGGATGGCGAGGATCTTTGGACGGGAAGAGACGGAAGCTAACACAAGGAAGGTGGTCGGCACTTAGTAAGCAATTATTCTCCAAAACAACAAAAGAGTTTTTGTCTTAAATTCAAATTTAAAAGAAAACCTAACGTATGTGTGTTTATTCTTTGTTATGCAGCGGTTACATGTCTCCAGAATATGCAATGGATGGGATATTCTCGATGAAGTCAGATGTTTTCAGCTTCGGGGTCTTGCTTCTTGAGATTATAAGTGGCAAGAAGACTAACGGATTCTACAACTCAAATCGTGACCTTAATCTCCTCGGTTTTGTATGCTAAGAACCTCTTGATTTCGATATTTTTTGCAGTTATAGTCTGACGATAACACTAAGAAATTCCATCTCTTATGCGAAGGTGTGGAGATACTGGAAGGAAGGAAAAGGGATAGAGATAGTAGACCCAATCATCATAGATGATTCATCATCAGCAGTACTCCGGACACATGAAATTTTAAGATGTATACAAATTGGTCTCTTGTGTGTTCAAGAACGTGCTGAAGACAGACCAGTGATGTCGACTGTTATGGTGATGCTTGGGAGCGAAACTACGGCTATTCCTCAGCCTAAACGGCCCGGTTTCTGCGTTGGGAGAAGTCTTCTTGAGACTGAATCGTCGTCAAGTACACAGCGCGGTGATGAAGTGTCAGTGAACCAAATCACCCTCTCAGTCATTGATGCCCGGTAATTTGAACGTTACCGACACAATCTATTTATCCATTCTCAAAAGAAGGAGTTTTTAGGCTATTCACACATATTAAAAATACAATAAATGTTTATAATCAAATTTATTATTTATTTTATTATACAATTTTTAATGACTATCAACCAATGATATTTAGTCAAATCAAATATTCTCATTAATATTTCTTAAAAATATACAAAAATACTTTATAAGTATAAGAAATTTATTTTATGGAACAAAAAAAATATAAAAAATTGTATATTTTGGAACTGAGAAAGTACTTAATAGCTCAACTTTTGCTATTCGATCTTTGATGACTGACTCTATCTAATTTAGTTTTGGAATAAAGTAATGCCTCATTCATTCTCAGCTTACTTTATTTGCAAGCTCATGAGCTCAAACACTTTTAAACAAGATTACAACGACCAAGAGAGACATCTAAAACGCAGAAGACATATCTAGCCATCCAAGAATGCCAGAGACATCATATTACCATGCACCAACAAGCATGAAGATCTTCATTTTCAACTTAACTGTAACGCCCAAGCGCCCAATGGGCCACCCATGTCCGCTCACTCTACCCATCTGACGGGCAGTGCATTGATTTTCCAAGGTCCAAAAAACTTGTTTACTGATCTTGTAATCATCACATGACCGTTCTCCGTTCTTTGCCCTCACTCACACTGTATCGCGAATCACTTCCAAATATGTCGCCAATTCTTCCAGTATTCCAGCTCAAGCATGCTTAACTCTGGAGTTCTAAACGGATGTGTTACGGAAAAAGTACGTCAACTTTGTTGAAATAAGTAGCCAAATCAATCATCTTAATTCTTTCCATATATCACAACTCGAGATGTTACATTAACATTTTTGGATGCATTCAAACTTGGAGAATTTTTTATAACCGCCTGATAACTAAACCAGAAATGTTTTGGATCATGGATCAATATGGTTCGTCCAGGTTCAATGTGATTTAATAGATATGAGATTTAACCTATCTATTAAGTTCAGTTAAAGAATAAAAGTACAATAAAATCTAAATGTTTCGGTAAATTACAATTATTTGTACTAAACATTACATATGTTTATTCAAAAATGATTTTATAATCGAAACAATAAATACCAGATTTCTAATCATCTCACTCTTAAGGATTTTCCATGAGAGATGATATTTAGTGCTTAATGCCAATAGTATTGTCATCATTAATAACCAAACTTTTAGCGATGTTTCTTAGCTTATGTTTAAGAATCTTTCCGTTGCCGTTCTTAGGTAGTTCTCCCATGAACACAACCCTCTTCGGACACATAAAATGAGGCAGATTCTCACGGCAATACTTAATCAAATCACCTTCTCTTGTCATGAACTGATCATCACAGTCTCCTTGACCAGTCTTACGCTTTTCTAGAACAACGAACGCACAAGGGGTTTCACCCCACATAGGGTGAGGCATGGCGACAACAGCGGCCTCGAGCACTTTCTTATATTTGTAAAGAACATTCTCAACTTCAATACTGTTGATGTTTTCACCTCCCGATATGATAATATCTTTGGACCGATCTTTGATCTGTATGTGACCATCGGGATGGATCACACCTATGTCTCCCGTGTGGAGCCATCCGTGTTTAAACGCTTCAGATGTAGCTTTCGGATTCCTTAGATACCCTTTCATTATGCTGCTTCCTTTCATGACAATTTCTCCCATTGTCGTCCCATCGCGTGGGACACTCTCCTGGGTTTTTTTGTTCTTTACGTCAACGTCAGCTAGGGCTAAGATGCCTACCCCTTGTCTTGCTTTCATCTCCATCTGTTGCTTCTCTGGAAGTCTGTTTTAATTGAGTAATATAAATGTTAAACCAATCTTAATAACATTTATCATGGTTGTAAGTTCAAAATAACTTCATCATTTCAGTTTTTTTTTCAATTTCAATCCTTTTGAAAAGTGAAATTTTGCTTCTTTTTTTTTTTTAGTAATTGTGAACAACAGGAAAATCTGATGCTGTAAATAGAGTTATAAATTTGTATTATTACCTGTTCCACTCGTCATGCCACTCACAAAAGAGAACAGCACCAGTGGCCTCCGTGAGCCCATAAACATGCAGCACTTCAAACCCGAGCCGCTGAACTTTCTCTACAAGGGCAGTAGGAGGCGATGAACCTCCGGTCAAAACCTGAACCGGCTTTGACCTTTGTGACATGTCAAGTGAATTTCCTTGAACCAGAATGTTTAAGACTGTAGGAACACAACACATATGCGTCACGCCGTGCGATTCTATGTTCTTATAAATCTCCGGGGCAGACACATGCCTTATACAGACGTTGGTGCCTCCACGTGCTGCCACTGACCATGTGAGATTCCATCCATTGCAATGAAACATAGGCAGAGTCCAAAGGTAGACCGGGAACTTCCCCATCTCCCAGCCCATAATCACGCTTAGAGAGCTCAAATAAACTCCACGGTGGCTGACCACCACACCTTTTGGTTCGCTCGTGGTACCCGACGTGTAGTTTAACGAGATCGGATCATGCTCGTTTTGAATACGGAACATGCGTGCAACCGAGGAGGACGAAGGTTCTCCCCTACGGATGAGCTCTTCGTAGTCTAACTGATCATTGGACGAAATCCTTTTAGGGCGATCGGGCTCGTCAATGAAAATGACCAGCAGGTTCCGCTGCTCTTCATCTGGTAGTAGATGGAGCGTGGCTCTAGCTAAGGTCTCAAGGTTGCGGTCTACGAATAATATCTTGGGCTGTGCGTGGCGGAAGATTGCGGCGATGGATTTTGCGTCAAGGCGGGTGTTGATAGGGTTTAGGACAGCTCCAGCCATGGGAACAGCGAAGTGCATCTCATATATGGCCGGTATGTTTGGGGCCAGAACGGATACCTAAACACATTTTTTAATGTCATGTCTCATATCCAAGTTAAAATGAATATAATTATTTCTTATATTCAGATTTGTTTTCTAACACCTACTGTACACTTTGAACAAATTTAAACAAAAAGATTTGTTGGAGAGAGAGAGGAAGTGACATACGATATCATTCTTGGCGATGTTAAGAGATAGGAGAGAAGCAGCTAGACGACAGCAACGGTCATAGGTCTGAGGCCAAGTGAAACGAGTTTCTCCATAGATTATGGAAGTCCTATTTGGATAACATTCCGAAGCTCTCTTCAAGAACGTTATGGGCGTTAGAGGAGCGTTGTTTGCTTCACATAACGCCAGATTGTCCATCTTGTTCTTAGTTTGTATTTATATTTGTGTGTTTGTGTGAGGGAAGAGGGATTATACATGTAGATCTTATATAAGCGCGATGGACAATCTATTTGATCGAGCATTTATTATTTCCTCGAGGCCATAGAGTTAACATACATTAGGAAATAATTAATGCACGATAATAAATGTTTTAACTTTTCTCACTAAAACACTTTTCTATAACCTATCATGAACCAATATCTTATAGAAAATTTAAATATATGAAATTATTTAATCTTGAATTGGTACCTTTTATTAACATTAACTCAGAACATAAAATAAAAACTAGAAAATCCATAAGATTAAGCTAATAGGAACACAGTGAGTTTCAAATAGAAGTTAATAAGGGGTATCTCCAACCCTATTACATACATTTTTACTCCAAAATAGAATAAAACAGAGTATGAAGTATTAAATGTTGCAACCTAACTTTCTAATGGAATTTACGCTATAAATGGAGTAATCTATTTTTTTTGTTTATTATTCTATTATAGAGCGTAAAATAGAGTTGAGTTAAAACATTTTTACTTCATATTCTCTTTTATTCTGTTTTAGAGGAAAAAACAAAATTTTACATTGGAAATGCTTTAAGTATACACTAGACATCAACATTTTCTAATTTTGTAAGACCAATGAAAACTGAAGATGAGAAGGAAAGAGGTTCGAAGAGATTGAGAAAAAACCGACCATAAGGACTTCTGATGAAATGCTAAATTTATTGGTTTTCTTCTCAATTTTTTGTTATTTAAAAAAAAAAATATATGTATCATATATTGGACTAGAAATATGATCTGGTCCGCAAACCTAGGACACCAAAATTTCAAATTGGACAGTTTCCCTAGCAATTTGTCCACTCCTACATACAACCTTGATAAAGATAAAATCATTTTAAAAAAAAACTCAAGATGTTTTCCCATACAACCGTGGAGTGTCCATACAATTCATTTATTGTTTGAATCGTTCACATGCCTTTCCAGTATGAACATTAAAACCATATACCGATATGGAACCCCGAAGCTCAACGTGAATGAAACAGTAGTATATGTTTTTCTAAACTAGTACGCACTACAATGAAACATAAATTCATTACATTAACTACGGCATATCTACCATTCACTACAAGAAAATAGACGATTCCTGATGGACAAATCCGTCGGAAACAAGCTATCGACAAAGTCGTTTCTTCATATATATCTCGTCGGGAACAAAAAAATCCGTCATTTTAGAGCGATGGACACATCATATAAATAACTTATGTTGGCTTTTGAAAAATATCATGGTGTTAGCACTAAATTAACAATGATTAGATTAAAATCATCGTTATCTGTTGATAAACTTATACAATGTTCACAACTCGTTCTAAATCCGCAACGTGAAAATCAGATAATCCACAGTACCAAAATAGTCTTTACAACATAAAACAAGGACTATATCGTCGTTAAAAGTTGTTTGAAATAGGCGAACCAATTATGTCTCCAACATAAAACCAGACTCTAACAATGACTTTGCCTTGTTGTCAAAAGTAATTTATTCGAAATATGCAAACCGTGTTTGTACTTATAAGTATCATACCAAAACTTAAATGAAGACCATTATAGTTGTATGTTGTTTCCGTAAAATACAACATATTTCACGTGTGATTACACAAGGAATTAAAACTGGCTATGAATAAACGTAGTTTATCAAATATTGTCACATCAGAAATCTTAAAAAGTTTGAAATCGCTAACAATGCAATCGAATAAGATGTTCTATGTTTCTTGAGGGGAGTGGGAGAGGGAGGGGAAGACCAGAGAACCGTGAAGGTATAAAACATCATCCGCAAGCTGGAATGATAGGAACTAACGGCAATGATGCGTCTCTATCACACATATCCGAACTAATGTCTATGACTCCTTCGCCCTGCCATGTTTATTTTATGAGGGTAAGAGATTATGCAACTTAAAGCCAAAAACAATTAAAATAACCTAAAATAATATGTACTTGAATTCAAATTCAGGTCATTCGGTTATATATGGATTTTGTGATCGGCCACTGGCCCTCTGTTTGTAATGCACCAGGCCCTAATTTAAGCTGATTCTCATAAATGTTAATAAAATATGACAGGTTTGGGGGCAGTTCCTGATAGAGCCAGGGGTGGACGTACCGAGTCACGTGCCCCCGTCTCATTCTTCTTCATTTTATTAAGGAATTAAGGTTAATCAAATGACAGTGCCTCCTACCTAATTATAAAACATTAAAAAAAAAATTATATGCCCCCGGTTAAATACAGATCTAGATCTGCCCCTGGATAGAGTCAACTATATACAGGATAGGTGGACACGCCATGTCTTTCCTCTAATACTAGTCCAGCTATAGCTTTGGTCCACCATAATTTTTCTCGCTTGTATGGTCGTGTAGTTAAAAAATCATTTTTGTTTTTATTTTTCAAAAAAAAATCAGTATATCATCCACTTTTGGTCGACCTAAAAGTGGTGTTCCAAAGAAAAAAAGTTAGTAGAAAATTCTGTAACTAATTCTTTACCTAAGAAGAGAGTTTCTAGGCCGTAATTCAGACTGACCTTTAGGACATGTGAAAAAGGCTATATTTTCTTACTATTTTTTTAACTACTCAAGACGTTGATAGTAGTCTTAACTATAATTGAAATCGTAATAGAACGACTCAAATACCTTCCCTCAACTAAAATGGTGTGATCCTTCAAAAACTCACCATAAGTTGGTATTTTATAACCAATTTTTAAAATACCAGTTTTAGATTATTTATATTAAAAACTGAAATTTTAGTTTCCAACCATTCAAAGACCTTCGTTACCTTGGCAATGTTTCTAAAATAGGAGGTTGTGTAGTTTCCAGTTGGAAACAAGGCTTCAATCATGTCAGCCAGTACAAGGTTTGGTTGCGATATTGCTCCGTCATGCCAGTCTTCTCATTATCAAAACACAAAACAGGGTTTCAGCTAAAATCAATAGAAACTAAACAATGTCTTAACACTTTCTTACCAAGAGTTGTTCCCTTTCTAACTCTTTTGTCATATCTCCAGATGCTCTGATTAAACGCAAAACATGAGTTATCCTCCAGGTTTATGTTATCCAAGAATGTTTTCTTTGTGTAATTCTGAGGTTCGGACGATAGCGTTTCATCGATCACCGCATCCACAGTCTGTTAAATATATTTTCTTTTTAGTCTAAGAAAAAAGAGCTTCTCTGGTCATCAGGAAAATAATAGCAGACACGCTTACGCATAAAATAGCATGGAGTGCTTCCAAATCATCAGGATCAGAGACATTGTAAGTGATCTTGTTTATAGATTTGTCGATATTCTCACCACCCGCATCTTCTACAAACTGTTTTAATTGTGTGCATGATGTTCAGTTTGATAGGTGTTTCCAAATTTTCACATGAAGAATTGAAAGTGCCGAAAGCTTAACTGCATACCTTTAGCTTATGTGGTTCCTTTGTAAAACCCCAAACACCTCCCTTCAAGATGAAATGTAATTGCTGTTAGTATAAAACCATAAATACACAATTCTCTTTGAATTATACAAAACAGGACCCTAATTCTTCAAACATGACTCCTAATTACATTTTCCTTAGAAATGGTTTTTAATATGTACATAAACCACGAACCAAGGCCGGTCATGGACATTAAAGCCAAGTGAAACATTTGCCTATACTTCCAAAAATTTTGAAGAAAATTAAGTAGAGAAAAAGTCTCCAAATTTGAAAAAAGATTATTAAAACTTTCACTAAATCGTCTACAACCTCGAAAACTTCAAGACCGGTCTTGCATAAACCCCAAATCATTCTTCTTCTTTTTTAACACTAGAAGATTAGATTATCATTCAAATGAGGATTACACAATATTTAAACTAAAGCCAGTGAGTTATCAAAACTCCCGGAGTCATAAGCCAGCGGAAGAAGAACCCCAAATTCTTCTAAACAAAGGTTTACAGCATAAATATACGTCAGAGATAAAAATTGCTTAAACCTCCTCAAGATAGTTTAAAACTGTCCCCATAAGAAAGTATAAAAAAATATTTCATACATTTTTATCGTACTCCATCCAGGCTACAATGGGTTTGAAGGATGTGGTCCTTTTAGCTGCCATTTGAGACAAGCAAGTATAGCTTGCTTTGACCTGCAAGGCTCCATAACAAACTTTATAGACAACAAGTGTTGGTGGTAGGCATATTTTGTAAAGAGAAGTGCGGATTATCACTAACCGCATCGTAGACTTGATTTGCTTTAGTTTCAAGATTGGCAAAAGCACCAAGGAATTTAATCCACTCGGCTCGCTAATTCAAGAATACAAAACCAGCATAATTTCAAATCAAAATGTGAAAAGTTTCACGTTTGGTTAGATCTAGATATATTCAAAGATAATAATAATTATAGGCACCTGAAGAGGTGTGCCTTCGCTGAGTGGAAAAAAGTTTGCAAAATTGCATGTCTGAAGTTGATCAGTATCACTGATGAAGTGCGCTGCAAACTGAGACACTTCTTCTGCACCTTTTTCAAACTTAACTACTTCCCCTGCCTCAAGCAGTTTTAGAACACACGGTGAAGCCACCGCGTCTGATGTTATTCCCTTCAAGCTCCCTAGTAATCCAAGTAGCTGCGGATATAGCCATAACATTTGTTTTTATAAACATCCTTACTAAATTACATTTTTGGCCCATCCTGAACCGTGATCCTAAAGTCGTTGATTTAACACAAACCAAATCTTTAAATTAGGTAGAAAAAAAGTGCTTGCCTCAAAGAAAGAAACCGGAAGGCCTCCTGAATAAGAAAAAAAGAGAGATCTTAAAAGGCAGGCCCGTTTAAAACAGAGGAAAGAAAGCAGGGGAAAATAACGGAGCATACCTTGAGAAGATTGAGTGTCTACTGAGTAGTTAAGAAGTGGAATCACATAGGATTTTATCCTGGAAGTACAATACTTTGTCCGAACCGCCATTCTAGAAGTGTTCTACAGATATTACTTTTTCATTTCAGTCACAAATGATATATTTGACAACAAAAAAAAAGACGATATGATGAGTAAATGCAAGAACCTGAATGAGGAGATAACTCTTGCCATCAATAGCATTCTTGATGACTTTGAAGGTTTGTCCATAATATATATGGAAATTATCAGCATCTTCTACCTTTGAAATGCTTCCCACTTTTACATTGTTGGAAGCTCCGTTTGATTCTCTGGCCACCATGCACAACAATACTAACAATAGTACCAGAGGCCAAGAACAAAAAGGCGATGAAGACATTATCACTGTTAATTAGGCCAGGTGATGAAAAAAGAAGATAAAATCAACTAAACCCTTTTGGAATTTAGATTGGTTTTCCTTGATGTTTGTAGTCGGAGAGAAAAAGAGAAATATTGTTTTATTTTTACTTTTTTTTCTTGGTAATAATTACTTTGTATATGCTGCAAATTCTGTTGGAATGTACTTTTTGTTTTTTAGTATGATTTTAAAACAATTCTAGAATTCAGATGGAATATTTGCGTTACTCCACTTCCCTGAGACTAAATTTATATGCAACCACTATTATTTTATAAACACAAGTACCATGCTACATTCTTCATTTTATACCTTTTTCTTTATCTTAATTTAATGTCTATTTATGTGGCCAATTTTATTATCTCTCCTATATATAGAAGTTCCAATGAGACTAAACGGGGGTGTCAAGGTTTCCAAGTAGGGTTCATCTAGAATGTTAACAGATCTCAGGGTGAGATTTGGTTTGAAATGAGACTGAAGTCATTTTCAAGACAATGTGTCATAGAATCTCATATCGCAGATGTAATAGAAGCTTTAGTAATGTCTACTATATACGGGATATGAACTAATCCGTTTATATCTAATTTTAATGTAATCTATTAAATTTGATATCATGAAGCAGTTATAAGACAAACAAAAATAATTTCTTTTTACAAAATAATAAAGAAAATATAAAGTTAGGTTTTGATTGACAGTGAGCATGCTAGAGGTGACCCGTGAAGACAGCACGTTACTATTATGGGCTTGTCATTTTGTGTTTCAATAGTTAGCGCTTTTGCTTTCTTGTGATTTTCTGTCTAACCCATCATCCCTCACCACGTGCTCTCCATCTCCAGTAACATAAGCTCGATTCCAAGGTTTTTGACTCAAACGTCCTAAGTGATAATGCAGATTTATGGTCATTTTAAGAGTAATATAAGGTTTGTAATATCATGGTGAAGGTATCATTTATTATATAAGATTGAATGCATTTGAATTGTGACATGTATCACTGTTTTCTGTATCAGTCTCTTTTTTCTGAACAACTATATGTATCAGTCTAATAATCTAAATTAATATAAACTTTCTAAACGTTAATTTCTAATTTTATTAAAAATTCAAAATATCCAAAAAAATGGTTTTATAGAATAGAAAAATCAAAGTTATATATATATATATATATATATTATTGGATGCTCCACGGATTATTGTTTTTTTGTTATGTGGTGTATATTTTTACTTATGTACACACAACGATCCTGTGTGATGACAGCGACGGTTGGTCATGCAAGCATACATTGATTGAGGTTGATGCGGAGAATGTGGCAACCTTGGAGATAAGATCTCAAAAATTGTTTGTGGAGAAATTTGAAGAGGGAAAGAAATTTTCTTGTTGGCAAGAAATAAGGTTTTTGTGTTTGGAAAATGATTATCCCCATCGCTAGTTTCTTATACTTGTGAGTGTGAGTGTTGCATCTTTTAGGTTGCCTCTAGCATTATCCAAAATGCAGCCGTTAATTGTCTTCTTTGGTGTTTAGCAATGTAAAATTAGTGGCCTTTAATATACAAATGCCTTCTTTGCCAAGTCAGTTTGATGTCCAATGTTATTTATGGGTTGGGCCAGTTATTTTGATAGAAGGGCGGAGTTTGATAATTTGGTTGGTTTACATTTGCGATTGGGTCGGGTTTGAGGCTTGAGCTGTAGATTTGGTGATGATATGATTACTTTGTAGGCCTTTGTAGTTGGGTAATGGGTTGTAGGTTATTAAATTAATCTGAAGCGTTAAAAAGACTGCGTAAGTATGAAAGTAAGTTCTGACTTCTGAGTTTGAAGTACTTTATGTCATATTTTATGTCACACATGACATGGAAGCTCATTACCAATCTCCTATATACCTCTTTCAGACGCAAATATTATCAACTATAAGAACATTCCACATATCTTTGGACGAAGCACATATACTAGATATGAACAAAAGTCGATTAATTTGCATTCATAGCAAATAGCAGTGGTCAAATATTTTATTTAAGTTAAACATAGGTTGCCATTGTTTCCGCCATTAATGAGCATTAAATGTGAAAATAGTAACACTCCCTTCAAATAATCTCCCAACTGACTAACTATAACCACAGAAGCCATTAATAGGGTTACAAATAATTTCTCATTACACCAAACAGAAAGATAACTATTGTATAATGAGTCTAAATCTGGATCGAATTCTCTCTCAGAGCATCTCCAAAAGACACTATAACTTCAAAATAGAGTTCCTTTTTGAAGATGCTCTTATAGTATGAATTTTTTTCAGTTACAGTATGTTACTATGATATACCCCGATACAGCTATATATATACATCTAAAACCCCCTAGTATCCATTACTTAAGCATATACACCGCGTATATCCACCATATCAAAATATTTTGTGTACCTTCTTCGTTTATTGTTACGCCAAGCAAACGAAAATGAGTGGAGGAAAACTCTCTATACAGACCTACGTGCGGACCTGGTCTAGAGATTCTATGGGCTGAAAGCACAAAGAATATAATGGGCCTATTAATTTTAGTGGTAGGTACAACCTTTCTGCCACTAAAAATTGTTAATGCACCACCAATGTACACGAGATCTTAGAGCATGATTAATGAAGATTCTTATAGTGGATTCTTAATTTTTTTAGTTAAAAGTTAAGAAACGGTTTCTCATATTCCGCTAAAAATTTCATCCTAAAAACTTTCCCTTAATTATACTCTTACAAGTGGAGAACAGTTTACCAATTATAGTAACCAGATATATATTATTTGAATATCTATATTTTTTTTTGAAAGACAAAAGAAAAAGGAAATGATAATGAGTTTGATGAAACCTGAAACGTCCACATCGAAATGGTTTGGATAAAGTTTTGAGACGTTAAGTTTTGAACGTCTGTTCTTCTCTTGAAGAGTCTTTCTTTGTTAACCATCAGAAAATAATCCATCTCATCTGTAAGGCGACAAGGACATTGCAAGACTCGTACATCCATTTTTTTTCTTTAAAGAGAACATCCAGTTACATTCTTCTATATATTACCAAAAATGTAAAGCTAGAGAAAATTTGTCCTGATTATGGATTTTATGGTGATTCAGAGTTCAAACAAAAAGTTATCCTACATATTGCAATGAGTGTGTTCGGAAATATAAATTTTGTTAGTAAAATTATAAAGTATAAATGAAATTTTAGTTTTACTATATTTTTTAAGCTTCATCAACATTTCGAAAATTCTTTCTTTTTTTCTTTCAAATATCTTCACTGTAAAATACTGGTCATTCCGATCAATTATGTTACCCTTAAGCAGGTCTGAAATTTCCAGAAAAGACAATCTATTTTATCCTCTCATATGCCAACATCGTGGCTATATTTTTATCATTAAAAAACATGCGACTATATTTTAGAAAAATACATCTTAAAATGGTAGCTAAATAGAAAATATACGCCTACCTTATGCTTGTTGACGATCGCATCAAAGATCCACGTTCACCATACGACCAAATTCAACCATACTGTAGAAAACTTTTCATAATAAACATTTCATAAAATTGTTATAAATATTGCTTTAACAAATCCACTTTAAGGATTTAAACAGTTTTGGTACTATTTTATATACTTTAGTTTTCGAAATATATAATTTATTTATTAGAAGATACAGATAGTTGATCAAAAAAAAAGATACAGATAATTTGCAAATCAAGATAAGATATTTATATATATATATATAACAATGGTTCCAAAAAAGAAAATGAAAAAAAACAATGGTTACAAAAAAAGGTAAGATATATATCCTTAAATCACCTTAGTATTTTTATAAACTACTATTGATGAAGGCATATATTATAATTTCACATTTTTTAACTTTATAAAAATATTTATTGATAAACTTATGTAGTAGATTAAAAATTAAAATTACATATATATATATTTTTAAAAAAAAAAAAATATTCTTGAAATTCAATTCTGCTTATAAGTGTATACACTACATCATAAATTGTAAAATAATAAATAAAATAAATGTCTAAATTTTATGTATGATATAAATGACTAAATTAATAAAAGAATAAAGAAGTAAAAAGAATATGGTTGTTAAACAAAACAAAATGGATTTGGTTAGGTGGTCAGCATCTTTTAAGTAAAGGGGATATATTTTTTTGATTACCATATATATATTCATTGGTGGAGTATCTCCACCCAAAGTGCATGTGAAGTGACCACTTTTCTGTATTTTGATCCAACTAATAAATAATGACAATAAATACTAAAATACAAGATGATTTGTATTATACACTAATATAGTTGGTAGAGGTTTGTTAATATATAACTAACTAAAGTGATACCAAATTTTAACATGCAATTAAAATTTGAAAAAATTGATTAAAATATTATAAGTTCGCTACTTATTTTCACAAATATTTTCAATCATAAATATTTTAAAATTTGGATTTAATTTTTAGTGATTATTTTTTAGAGTTTAATATTAAAGAGACGAGATAAATTTTTAAACTTTTATGAAACATTATTAATATTTATAAATGATTTAAAAAAATTATTTTAATTTTTTTCACCACAAATTTAGACTATTTATAAAAATGTATATCCTATACAATTAAATTTGAAAAATGATATTTGAAAGAGTTCAGAAGGTAATAATACTATGGATATATTGTTGTATGATTAGAAGAACACAACTTAGGAACTTAACTCCCACTTATCCGTATCCATTCCCTTTTATCAAATAGTCAACAATTTCACTTCAACTCTTTGAATTGTAATACTTCTCGGCGGCTACAACAAGAAAATGAAAAGAAGGACAAAAACGGAATAAACAAAAAATAATGGGGTCCAAAAAATAATATCCAGACACCATAAATATAACCTGCACAGCCTTTCTTCACCTACTCACCAGACTTGAACGATCTGCATCTCTCCGCCTGAAAACTTCTCTCGTTTGTTAGATCGCCGACGAGGTTAACATCCCTTTCTGATCTATCGAATCAGTAAAAAAAACAATGGCGTTCGAGAAGATCAAGGTTGCAAATCCCATCGTGGAGATGGATGGTGAGATTTCCCTGCCTCAGCTTTTTGTTTTATTCTCAGATCTTTTGTTGTGTGTTTGGATGCGAGAATGAAAAAACGTATTATAACTTTCACTTTGCCTAGTTTTTATCGAAGTTTCGTTTGTGATCTGATAACTGGTGAACAGCAAGCTAGCAAGCATGTTTAAAACTAGTTTTACTTTGTCAACGTTTGTTACGTTATAGATCGGTAAAATAAACGTAGCTCTGTTCGCCGATCGATTAGTTATGTTTTATGATCTGATGACAAAAACTATATTCACAAACTATTAATTTGATTTACAGCTTATATCTGAAAATGGGACCAGCATAGTAATTGTGTTCTTAGATTAAAGAAAAACTTTCATTTTCAGCTTTTAATGTAGTTATGAACTATGATGTTCCATTCTCACCTGATTCCTTAGTTTTTTTTTGGTGGTGTCCTTTTTTACTCACACTTTATGGTCTTTTTTTGTGTAACTAATAGGTGATGAAATGACCCGAGTTATCTGGAAGTCTATCAAGGACAAGGTTACAAGAGCGCTATATATTTTGATTCATATATTTAATATGTATTTTGTGGTATTTTTCTAATTTGTTTTTTTTGCTCAAATGTTTTTGCAGCTGATTACCCCATTTGTGGAGTTGGATATCAAGTACTTCGACCTTGGTCTTCCTCACCGTGATGCTACCGATGACAAAGTTACTGTTGAAAGTGCTGAAGCCACTAAGAAGTATGTTTGTTGGACTTTACCACTCAAAACCCCACTTTTTCTTTCTGCTTACTAACATATGCTGCGTGTGTAATGTTGTTTTTAGGTATAATGTGGCGATCAAGTGTGCCACCATCACTCCAGGTATGTTTTGATAGATATTTTTCATTTTAACATTTTTTTACAGTGTTCTCATTTTACCATGTATTCATCTTTTTTTCTTTTGCGTGCAGATGAAGGCCGTGTAACGGAATTTGGCTTGAAGCAGATGTGGAGAAGTCCCAATGGTACCATCAGGAATATTCTGAATGGTGAGAAATACACACAAATTGTATTTGTTTTAAAGCCCTATCAAATGTCATTCTTTCTTCCTGTCTTACACTCTTTGCTATCATTCTCACAGGAACTGTATTTAGAGAACCAATTCTCTGCAAAAATGTTCCCAAGCTTGTCCCAGGTAATTTATTGACAATGGTCTAGTTCCATTAACATTTTATATTTGCCAAAAGGGTTCTGAGAATATGTTTTGCTTTCTCCAGGCTGGACAAAGCCCATCTGCATTGGAAGGCATGCTTTTGGTGATCAGTACCGTGCCACTGATGCTGTTATCAAGGGACCAGGAAAACTGACTATGACTTTCGGTAAACTTGCTCCCTTTCACTGCTCATCTCATCTCATTTGAGACTGGCATTGTATTATTTTGACGTCTCTTTTGATATCTTCTTTTTCAATTAAAGCTGTAATTTCTTTGATTTTCAGAGGGAAAAGATGGGAAAACTGAAACTGAAGTCTTCACATTTACCGGTGAAGGCGGTGTTGCTATGGCCATGTACAACACTGATGAGGTATAGTAGTAACACTTACACTCTCTTCCAACTACAGTCACAACTACTTGTTCTTTTGGTGATCAAGTTACATATTTCTCCTTGTAAATATAGTCCATCCGTGCTTTTGCTGAGGCATCGATGAACACTGCTTATGAGAAGAAGTGGCCACTTTATCTTAGCACAAAGAACACCATTCTTAAGAAATACGATGGCAGGTATGTGTACGGTTTTGTTTTTGTTTATTTTACATTATTATCCGTTTGCTCTGTCCGTATTTGATGTTTTCGTCTTACTATGAAGATTCAAAGACATCTTCCAAGAAGTGTATGAAGCCAGCTGGAAATCAAAGTATGAAGCTGCTGGAATATGGTGAGTCGCCTCGACAATGCTTTATCATCCTCGTGTCTTGTGTAAGTTACCCTTTGATTGAGAAGGATGTAAATGACTGAATTGGTTAGGTATGAGCACCGTCTCATTGATGATATGGTGGCTTACGCTCTCAAGAGCGAGGGAGGCTATGTGTGGGCTTGCAAAAACTATGATGGTGATGTCCAAAGCGATTTCCTCGCACAAGGTATGCTCATGTCTATCTCACATATTCTGCTGTTATTTTTTTCATATTCACATAGGTTTCGTTGTGTTTCTTGTTAGCTAATAGTTTCTTATAATGTGTAGGGTTCGGGTCACTTGGACTGATGACATCTGTTCTGGTATATATCGTTACACAATCTCCTGTTAAGATGTTTCCTTTGAGTTGTTGAATCTAAGTTACAACGGTTGTGTTCTTTTGATTAGGTCTGCCCGGATGGGAAGACGATTGAAGCTGAAGCAGCACATGGAACGGTTACCCGTCACTACAGGGTTCACCAGAAAGGTGGGGAGACCAGCACAAACAGCATAGCCTCCATCTTTGCTTGGACTCGTGGACTTGCACACAGGTAGCTTAATATTTGTTTTTCTTTGTATAAGAAGGAAGATGATTATATAAAGAGAATGCAACTATCTCTTTTACCAGGGCTAAGTTAGATGACAACTCAAAACTCTTGGAGTTTACTGAGAAGCTTGAAGCTGCTTGTGTCGGTACGGTGGAGTCTGGAAAAATGACCAAAGATCTTGCTCTCATCATTCACGGCTCAAAGTAAGTCAACGAGACTTCTTCTTTTTCTTCTGCTGCTGTCTTTAAGTTTCATGTTCTCATCAAGATTGCTTTGACTGATATATGATTTTTTTTTTTTCTCAAGGCTCTCGAGGGACACTTACCTGAACACGGAGGAGTTCATCGATGCAGTTGCGGATGAGCTCAAAACAAGACTCGGCGTCAAAGCTTAAGACATTTGGGTAAAACATTCGGCTACTCAGTCATGTGTTTTATCTGGTGGGTTCGTGAGAGTGGTTGAGATTGGGAGGAATAAAAGAAAAGATATTTTGCTTATTAAGAACGATTTGTTTCATCTGCAATAATATTTCCTAAACATTGTCACATGTTTCCCTTTTTATGGAACTTTCGAATTTTACTTTTCATTCATTATCGTAATTTTTTTAATGATCCGAGCTGAGGTGATTCCTAGACTTCTAGTGTATTTACCCAAAAACATACACTCCACTAGTTGTACGGAAAGATAAGGTTAAGTAATGCTAGATCTGACTTTTCATCTCAAAGAACCTGGAAGCTCAGTTTAACCGAAATTGAAGAGTGGAGTTTGGTCCGAACTCCTAAGCATGACTAATAAGGCTCAAGACTAGAGTTCGACTAGTTGATTTTTTCATTGTTAAAGTTCGTCCTACAAATTGGACAACTATCATTGTAGTATGGCATACATTTATCATTGGTCCTTTGTTCTGACTAGCTGTGACATTACCAAATGCCAAAGAATGGATGATCTTATTTCTACTCCTTTTGAACCAATTTTTGTAGCATAAAAACCACATTCATACAATGGATGTAACACTCGATACCTTTACACATCTTGTGATGCCGTCGACGACTCGTCCATAAAAGGTACAGATGGTATGTTTCAGCTTCTTCACTCCTTGAAAAAGTTCCATCAACTCTGAAACCATAGGAATTAGTTAGAAATTTACACACAGTATTAGTATAACTGATTATTTAGATAGTAACTAATGGTTTCTTTACCCAGAATAAGGCGTAAGCGGATGTAGCTCACTAACATCACCGATCTGGAGATAATCGACTTCTCAACAAAATCTAGAAAAAGCAAAAAAAAAAACACCTAAATTTTAGCTTCATCCTGGTAAAACTGAATGGACAGGTTCCAAACAGCTCAAGGTTTCTCGGATCCAGCTACCTGGTTCAGAAGTCGGATTATAGCCAAGCCCATATACAGCATATTTGGCATACGCGAGTAATCTCACACGTTGTGGAGCACTCAACTTCAATGTGATTGACCTTATGAGTCCACTGTGATAGAGCAAAGCAAGTATTATTCGCATGGATAAACTTAAACTTTCCAGATTCAATTACTTAGTAGAACCGTGGAGGAGTTTACTCTGTTCGCAGTACGGTGAGAAAGTCAGGTGGAAGAGACCCCATGAAAGTGGTTACGTCTTCCAATCTCAGAAGCTTCACCTCTTGCTTCAGTTTTTGTCTCTCTTGGATAGACATTCCTTTTCCCAGTCCTGATTTGCTATCACCAAGAAAATTCAGAAACAAAGGATAAGCACAAAATCGTCTGACAGTTTCGATTTTGTTGCAGAGGGAAAGAAAGTACCTATCACTCGTTCTGCCGGTGAAGATGACAGGGAAGAATTTGGCATATTGTCCAACCCCAAACCGTGTTCCTAATTCCTGTATTTTGGTCGAGTCTAGAAGAATCAAAGCCTCCCACAACCGACAAAAGTCTTGCCTAAATCCCTCATCCAATGTCTTACAGTTTCCGTGATCCAGCAGGACTTTTCATCCAACCATGATTTTGATGGTTTTATGATTAGTGTCTGGAACTAGTGAAGACACCAATATAGAATTACGAACACAAAACGTACCTAGAGAGAAGCCATTCTGCCCTCCAGGAGAAACTAGTATATTTCCAGGATGCGGATCGCCATGTATGAATCCGTGAACAAATATCATTTCAGCAAACACTTCAACCAACAGTTTAGCAACCTATAATATAATATTGGAAAAAGCTTCAGTGTTTCAAAAAACGAAATAACAAGTATATATTTGGCGGGTCTAATGCTTGCCACATGCCAAAGTTGTATCCAAAATTGAATTTCTTAATTGCATAAGAAGCTATTACAAACCTTTCCTGGACTCAAATTAGTTCTTTTGATGGCTTCCACATCGTCAACCTGAAACCTAAGGAAATTCGAGTTAGTACAGCATCCAAGAAGAAGAGTCTACACGAGAAACTGCATGACGATCTATAAGAGTAAATATATCTAAACTGATCCATTGCCTTCTAAGCGGTTTAATCAACCTTAAACTTTGTTTTTCCAATAATTCGTTTAGGAAACTCAATAGTTTTTCATTTTCTTCCCTTTTGCTAAGCTTTCAGTACATCTCATATCTAGCCTTTTCTAACAATTTAAATAGTTTGGGATAGCTTTTCTAACTATTTAGCATGTTTGAGATGGATATGTTAGCCAAGATTGCCAAAATGAAAAAGAAAAAAAAGAAGCTAACTCTGTATATAAACCGTATGAATGATTAACTGTGTTGACGCCATTACCTTGAAACCCTTGCAGAATTGCATTATCAGGACTTGAGCGGTTGTGAATTCCTGAATATTAATATGCATAATAAGATTAAGAAAACAAATTCAGCATGACTAAGACATATCAGGAAAAATAATTAACAATGACATCTAAATTCTTTAGTCATACCCAAAACACTGTCGGAACAGTAATCATTTTGTTATGTTTGAAGTTTGTGGCAATTCTCTCTGAATTTTTTGCCTCCTGTATAAAATCTGTGGAAATGAAGATGAAAGCAGAAATGAATCATCAGATACACTATGGAAAACACCAAATAAATTAAAAAGAAAAAAAATCCAGAGAAACAATGTAATGAAGAATATATACACATCTACACACTACACAATGTGTACATATACGGTTCAATTATTTTGACACATTCAGCTTCAGGTTAACTGAGAAATAAACATATGGACACGATGGAGTGCTTGACTAAAAAGTAGGTTTCTGACCAAGTTCCTGGGAAATTGACTTTACGAATTCATGAACCAGCCAGTCAAATCTGTATTCTGGAAAAATCTGCGAAGTGAAAGAAAATGACTCTAAGAAACTATAAACGGCTGCATATGATACACAGCCTATATATAACCAAAGATGCAAACACAGTTCATGTAATTGCATCATTGATCTCAGTTAACACCTTCCACAACAACACAAGCAAAGCTCACAATCACCGCAAAACTAATGAAGTTAGGAAGCAGTAACAGAATCAAGTCCTCATAATCTGACTGCGCACAATATTCTCTACTAAGCACTTCCAAAAAATTTCACAAGGCAGCATACACTACTGCAGTAATGCAGTCATACATGAATGTCCTCAAACTCGAACTATAAAGCATGTTCTGTTAGTTATATGGTGTCACATGAATATAAGATAAGACGGAAACATATGCACCTTTACAACTGATTTTGAAAGGAACGACATAATCATTGTATCCAACTTCATGTTCTGCTTCAATCCAGGGTATTGCACCTATTTCAAGGGACACAAACAATAATCAAAATTAAGAATCTGGTGAATTAATGCTGTCAAGAGGATTGTGGTATGCCCGATTTACATCATAAATGATGAAAGGTGTATAAGCTTTTTTTTTTTTTTTTAACAATTAAAGGTGTATAAGCTAAAGAGGAAAAAAAGAAAGAAATGATTCAGAGACCAATCTTTCAGGTATCTCAAGTGAACGATGAAATCATTGTCTAGTCTCGTCAAAAATAGCACAAGTAAATTAAAGCGGTCAGCATTGTGAGGAATTAACCTTTACTGCTACTTCCTGATGATCCTTTAACACAGCATGATGCACTTGAGCAATAGATGCTGCCGCAATTGGTTCCTCATCAAAGGATAAAAATCTGCCATTTTAATTAAGAGATGCTAAAATGAGTCCTGACACTTGGTGGATTTGCCTTACATAGATGGTTTTGGAATAAGACTTACATATCTGAGAAATTTCGACCCAAATTGCTTGTCAGAACGTGTTTAATATCTTGGAAGTTACAAGGAACTGCCTTCAATGACATAATTAGAACAAACAATTAGAATAGTTTCTCACACACACAAGAAAATCATAAATCTCTGGTGAAACACAACAATTTCCATATTTTTCAAAAGAGAAAACACATAAAATTCTTCTAATCATTAATAGTATTCACACCTGGTCCTGCAACGAGGAAAGGGCCAAAGAATACTCTTTGGGAACCAGCTTCAACGTGGCCACGAACTGACCAGCTTTCACATAGAAACCTTTATTACTTTCACACAGTTTAAGAATTCGTTTTGCAGACCGTGCATGAACCTACCAAATAGACCAGTATACAAATAATTAAGTACAAGAATAAGCAATCATCTCATCACAGCAATATAACTTCACTTAGCCTATCATCAATAAGTAGAAAGAAACTACAAAGTAACATGTTATCTTTTAATTCAACTTATTGCTGCTATGTGCTTGTTCAAATCACAACAATCAATCATCACATAGCATCAATATATCATAAAACAAATGTGACATTGACATGAACAATGCGAATCAGTACTATTACGTTAAAGATAGATTACTTCTTGCAAATCAGGAAACGTAACAAACTACAAACCTCTGTTAATCTCTGAAGATACTCATCAGAATCAGCCGTCACTCTACGCAAGCTATACTTGTAATCAGCGACGGTTACAGTGATCTGCAAAGTAGAGAGAATTAAAAAGGAATCGGAAAATGAGAAAAAATTTAAAACAGTAGAGATAAGAGAAGAATAAAACGAACGGCGTAGATAGCGCGAGAAGAACGGACGACGCCTTCCACCGCCGTCGCGATTTTGTTGGGGTTGTGAATGGAAGTAGAGTCCCGGAAAACAGAAACGGCGGAGCTGCTGGTGACGGCGGTGATAGCTACGCCGGCAATTGTAAAGACGAACAGCGGCGATTTGGATCTCGCGGGAAATTTGAACTTGCGGAGAAACTCCATTTTTGTTGGGATATCTTTTTGGGGGGACTCCAGAGAGACGGAGAAGAAGACGAAGCTAAACTTCCGGGATCATCGGACTTCTATCGTGCAGACAAATATGGTGGGCCTAGATAAGGCTAAGCACACTGTGGAAAATGGGCCCAGGCCTTCTATTTTTGTGGGTGCTGCTTGCTATTTGGGATGGTGATCAGTGTTCTATAAAGTGGTTTAATTTCATGGAATTTTTTTATTTTTTTGGTTTTTTATATATCCTATCGACTAATTTGATCAGCTCCTCCAATAATATGCATCTATACTATTAAAGCAAAATCCTTCTTAGGATTATGCCCCTGATTTTTCCAATTAATTACAAAAATTTCCATTAATTTTTTCAATTTCAATTTTTACAACCAGTTTACCATTTTAAAATCTTTTAACTAATTAATTAGTACACAAATTTATTATTATATAATAAAAAAATAAAGAAGATAAGATTATAAAAAAATTACTATAAACAAATATAAAATTTATTAAAATATAGATTAGACAAATATTTATTGATTTAAATAAAATTTTAAAAAGAAATGATTTCGCGCTTTGAAAGCACGGGTCAAAATCTAGTTTGGGTGTTAAAGTTGACTACACAGCCAGACCCAAAATTTGTAATGTTTTATGATTAATGTGAAAAAGTAGTTGAATCGCATGTTATGTTTAAGGTCAATTCAAACCTAAACTTTAAGAATGCTTTGGACTAATTGATTCGTGTCTACCAAATGTTTGTATTTTTACTTTAGTAATACGTGTTTTGCAAACTGAAAATGTTTACATGATCTCCAACTAAACTAGTCAAAGTACAAATTTATGAATTATATGATAAACAACATTTGTTTTTTCTCAATTTAAGGATGAATGATTAAAATCTAGTCAAGCAACAAATTTATGAAATATGAATAATTAACAAATTTGTTTTAAAAAGATTTATTTTTTACATTTTCAAGACATGTTTTATTAACTAATTGCAAATTTAAAACTTAATTGCACTTACTGAATTTTTATTGGCTTAAAATTATGGAACAAAGATAAACAAAAAAAATTATACAAATTTAATGTGTTTTATTAAAATGTGTGAAAAATCTAGAATATGTAACATTAAGAAACATATGAAGTATTTATTTTTCTTAATTTAAGGATAATATAGTACAGTTTGAGTCAAACAGCAAATTTATAAATTATGATTAACAACATTTGCATTCTCTTGAATTTAAGGTTAGTTTGATTGAAACTTTAGTCAAGTTACAAATTACGAGTCATGGTATAAATTGCTTGCTATAACTGTAGTAAATTGACCAAAAGTAATTGATTTATTGGTCATGCATTCAAATTTGGTACTACAATTACACTACCAAAAAGCTTCAAAACCATCCAATGGTAGTCATTGTAAGAAAAACAGTTATAATGGTAATGTAATAATACTAGCTGACCCAATTGGTACGCACATAATATGATTATATGTGATGTAATTATTGAATGGCATCATCCCCTATATATTATTTGAGAAGCATTGCAACATTTTTTTGTAGCCACATGTCATCACTAGAATGATTCTTAGAATCCTTAGAGAAATAAGTTGGTCCATCTAAATATATAATAAGTTTTTTATTAAACCACAATAAATACATTATTAATGTGCTTCATTATTTCCTTAAATAAGATTACGGAATTGCCTAATGTAGCTAAAGTATATATGACAATTAATGATTTTGAATAATAAAGATTTGATAAAAATAAGTGTGTATTATAATTATATTTGTTTAATTTTAAGCTATTAAAATAAATTAAACAATCATAGTAACCATATAATAAAAATTATAAAAAAATACTTATATATTATATTTTGAATTTTTAAAAACGAGTATAAATTACTAAAACCGTTAAAAGTTTCACATTCAAATTTTGTGATCTATGATTTAAAACTTTTGTTATGACATGATATAAATAATTAAAAATAATATAAGTTAAAAGTCTCATTTAATAAGTATCAAAAATAAAAGATATATAAATATATGTATCATTTTAAATTAAACTATATGTCATATAAAAATACATAAATATCTTAATTTTGAAATTTACTTTGAACATTTTTTTGATAAAAAGTTTGAAAAAATATTGACAATTTAATTTTTTTAAAATATTATAAATTACTTAAACTATTGATCTCACAGTGAAAATTTTGGTATCACTAATTTAGACTTTTTGCTATAACAGATACAAATGATAAAAAAAAATGAGCAAAAAGCATCATCTAATAAATATTAATATTAAAATATACCATATATATGTTACTATCATTTAAATTTAAATATATATCATATCAAATAGAAAAAATATTTTTTCTATTTATAAAATTTATTTATATGTTCGCATCAATTTA
Organism: Brassica napus; assembly: GCF_020379485.1. NCBI lineage: Eukaryota > Viridiplantae > Streptophyta > Magnoliopsida > Brassicales > Brassicaceae > Brassica > Brassica napus. The sequence continues at coordinate 22,434,115 of NC_063440.1, forward strand.
ATTATATAAGTAGTAGATAATGACTTTTTAATTATTCAATATATATTTATTATTTCATAATATCTTATAAACATATAATATATAAAATAATTTATATATATAATGTTTATCCCGCGCAAGGCGCGGGTCTTAACCTAGTCTTGTAGATATTTTACATGTGAATATCAACGTCGACGTCTTACAAGTTACAACTAAGTACAAGCATATAAATTAAATAAAAATAAATAATAAAAAAGGAAGAAGACATCAACTGCAAAGTCAATATAAACGTGTCATCTTCCTTCGTCTCTTTGCATACTCTTCTTCCTCCTCTCACTACCAAAGAAAAAAAAAGATGGTTCTAAGTCGAGCGGCCACCGAAAGTGACGAAAATGGTTGCTCGACGTTCGGATCTCGCTATGTCCGCACTGCACTCCCCAAGTAATTAAGAAAAAAACATGTTTCTTTTATTTATTTTTCTTACTGTTCATGAGTTTACTCGTTAAATAATGATGAAATAAATTGAAGGTATGAGATTGGTGAGAGCTCGATACCGAAGGAGGCTGCATATCAGATCATAAAAGATGAGCTCATGCTTGATGGTAACCCGAGGCTGAACCTGGCTTCGTTTGTGACGACATGGATGGAGCCAGAGTGTGACAAACTCATTATGGAATCTATCAACAAGAACTACGTCGACATGGACGAGTACCCTGTCACTACCGAGCTCCAGGTCTCTCTCCATCTCTCTATATTCCAATTTTATTTTTAAATATATATATTCCAAATTACTTCATAAGTGATAGTGCTAGATCTTGTTTTAGTTTCTAGTATTATATCAATTCTAAATCTAAATCAACTCAAAATGTTTAGAATGGTTACAGTTGCGCAATGGTTTTAATAAAATATACGATATGTTCTCATATAATAATACAAATTTACACTGTGTTTGATTTATTTTATTTATTTAAAAATGAACATAAAAACTAATTTTGGATTAAAGGGTATCCACAAAGATAATAAAGAAGAATTAGTTTTGAGGAAGATGAAAAATGTTGTTTGCATTTGATGAACCCATATTCCTCTTGCCCAAGAAAAAAAGAACCCATATTCCTTGTTTAATTTGTATCAGTGCTACATTTATTATTCCTTAACACTATATAATGAGACAAAATATTAACCTATTCATGACTTTTCGTTCCTTTCTTAGAAATATGACCCATACGATTTTAGCCTCTATTGGCCGACATAACAAGTTCTAAGACTAGTGGCTTTGTTGAACAAAAAAAAAAGCTAGTGGCTTTAGTAACTTTGTAAGTTGTTCTCTTAATCATAAATAACCGTGTTGAATTATTCTAAATTGTCATTAACACTAGTGGCCCACTTGATTTGAAGCTTTGGAAAATATCACCGTCGGTTTATTGTAAAACCGGTCGGTATATTAGTTTCTTTGAAATGAACCAAGTATAGATCCTATGAATTAAAGTTTAAAACATACAAGTACAAATCTTCGAGAATCTAAGGTATGGGAGAAAAGGATGGTAAAGCATAATAATTCAATAGTAAAGCATAATAATTCAAGAGACGAAAGAGAAAGTTCTGTCGGCAACCTCTCATTGTTTCACAGATCACCACATAACTTGCTTTTGGTTTTGATTGGTCCACTCAATTCCTTTTATCCATTTAACAAAAATAAAAAAAACACTAAAACATTCTTCTCACTTTGGGTTAGGGGTATGATACGATTTACTTTAGTATACTATACATAGTTTTTTTTTACTATATCCATAGTTAAAATTGAAATAGAGTGAGCTGACGCTCTACGATGGACGTTGCGAATATATAAATAGAAGATTAGAAAAAGAGATACAAATGAAATAATTTTACAAAATGTGTATGATGAAAACCTAGAAGGAGACAAAACCACACGGTATAAGTCTCGTGATGGCTAGATCAATAGTCACATTGATTCTTCCATGTGAAAATTAAGATATTTCACCATAAAGTTGTACCTACTGTGTCCTCAAAATAGATTGGTGATGCCATTTCCGTGTGCCTTAGTGTGAATACGATACGTTCATAGTAAAATATCACAGAATACTTTATCGCGAATAATTATTTATTTTTTTGAACTTTCGCGAATAATATAGCCTACTTTACCAAATTTGTTTATCGTTTTGTTTGAAAAAGTAGAAAAGATAGTTTGGTTAGTTTATTAGTATATAACTAGGATAAGATCCGCGCCTTGCGCGGGATTAAGTTATTATTTTTATTATATTTTGGAGAATGAAACAATAGTTTGGTTTCATTTGGATTACGGGTGTTCAATCCGGATATCAGATTGGTTTCGGTTCGGTTCGGTTTTTTCGGTATTTGGTTAGTAAAATATAACTACTATTCTAAATCCATATGTACTTTGATTTTAGTCTTTCACATACTTTTGAAAGATTTCAACTAGACGACTAAATTGATCAGCCAATCTTGTTGCTTTAAATCATTAGTGTTTATATATATATATATATATATATATATATATATATATATATTATTTAGTTTGAATATTTATTAAATAAAAATTCATATGCGTTATATTTTATGATCATTTGTAACTTATTATAACAAAAAAATAATTTATTGATCACAAAATTTTCAGTGGGAATATTCAAATTTCTAATAATATATAGACGTTTTGAAAAATTTAAATATAACATATAAGAAAAAATATAAATGTTTTTATTATATATTTAATGTGATTTTTTAATATCTTTCAATAATATAAAATTAAAAAAAAAAAGAACTAAGATACCAAAATTGTTATCAAATATTTATTATTCATAATAATTAATTTTCATATATACGTTAATCATATTAGGTAATTTCGTAGATTCTAATTAAGGAAAGTGCAAAAAAAATTTTGGTAGATTATTTATCAATTCGATAGTTAGTTTAATAAAAAATATAATGTAAGTCAAGATGGACCAACCTATTTTTCTAAGAATAGTATATTTTATATAGTCATTTATTAAATGAGAATTTATAATCATACAGTTCTATGATCATTCATATCATTTTATAACTGAATATTTAAATCATCGATAACAAAATTTTCAATGTGAAATCTTTAATAAGTTTATAATTTATAAATGTTTTTGAAAATTCATTGAAAGTTTTAATATTAAAATATTTATGTAATCTTATGGTATATAGTATAATCTATATATATATATAAATATATATGTTTTATTATTAAATGATATTTTTTACTCATATGGTTTTAAAATAATGTGTATCTTCTTATAATATTAAATAAAAGTTCATATTAATACAATTTTATGATCATTTGTAACTAATTATGACAAAAAAAAAATCTATTGATCACAAAATTTTCAGAGTGGGGATCTTCAAATTTCTAATAATTTATAGACGTTTTGAAAAATTCAAAATATAACATATAAGAAAAATTATAAATGTTTATATTATATATTTAATGTGATTTTTAAATATATTTTAATAATATAAAATTAAAAAAAAGAACTAAGATACAAAAATTGTTATCAAATATTTATTATTCATTATAATTAATTTTCACATATACGTTAATCATATTAGGTAATTTCGTAGCTTTTATTTAAGGAAAGTGCAAAACATTTTTTGGTACGTTATTTATCAATTCGATAGTTAGTTTAATAAAAAGTGTAATATAAGTTAAGATATACCAACCTATTTTTCTAGGAATAGTATATTTTGTATAGTTATTTATTAAATAAGAATTTATAATCATACGGTTCTATGATCGTTCATATCGTTTTATAACAAAATATTTAAATCATCGATAACAAAATTTTCAATCTGAAATCTTTAATAAGTTTATAATTTATAAATGTTCTTGAAAATTCATTGAAAGTTTTAATATTAAAATATTTATGTAATCTTATGGTATATAGTGTTTAATATATATATATATATATATATATATTTATTTTATTATTAAATGATATTTTTTACTCATATGGTTTTAAAATCATGTGTATCTTCTTATAATAAAAATGTTAAACCATTGATCATTAATTTTTAACATAATAATTTTAATAGTTTTAGTCATTTATTATCGTTTTTAAAAATTCAAAATATAACATATACGAAAAAATCTAAATTTTCTTTTTATAGCTAATTTGATTGTTTAATTTATTTTAATAATATAAAATTAAACAAAAAATGATGGAGGAGATATACATTGTTATCAAATCTTTATTATTAAACTCATTAATTGTCATATATATATTAGTCATTTATGGTAATTCCGTAGGTTTTATTTAAGGAAAGAAAATATCATATCATATCATTATATCATATAGTTTGACCAACTTATATATCTAACAACATATAAAAATCGAATGTGGACCTACTTATTTTTCAATTGAATGTAATTGACTACCTAATTGAGTGACACCTATACATTGGGGCCTCTTTTAATTAATACAAAATTGAGGTTACATCTTTTCAAATGTTCCTCAATTAATATATAAGGGATTTGCTAGCGTTTCTAATTGTAATTAATTTCTCATGGGTTTTGAATTTGTGTGTTTCTATTCTGATATTGATACAATATCCAGTGAGTTCTTGTTGTTGTTAAGGATCTAAATAAGTTCATCAACAAAAGAAAAATAATAGAAAAAGATTACCAATATGCTGATATCTCATGTGCATGGAGTTTCATTTGAACTCGATCCATTGGACCTATATGAAAAATGTAGTTACTTTCATTAGTTAACGAACAAGGAATATTTATATAAAACCTGTGCTCTTTTTATTTTTGCGCAAAAGCATATGTGCTCATAAATCATAATTTTAATTTATTGGAAAACAGAACCGATGTGTAAACATGATAGCTCGGCTGTTCAATGCACCACTTGGGGAAACTGAGACCGCCATGGGAGTAGGCACTGTTGGGTCTTCGGAAGCCATCATGTTAGCCGGATTGGCTTTCAAAAGGAACTGGCAGAACAAACGCAAAGCTGAGGGTAAACCCTATGACAAACCCAACATTGTCACCGGAGCCAATGTTCAAGTGAGTACTATATCTTTATCTCACTATTTTTACATAATAGTTAATTTGTGAATAGTTAGCAAACTACTTCAAATATCTAGAAAACATTGCAGAATAATATTTTTATATTAGGTATTACCGCAAATTTCATTTTCAAACCAGTTTCAAATTACATAAATTGACACACTTTCCGTTTAATCTGTACTATTTCATTTTTTTTAAAAGAAAATAGTGTGTAAAGCATCAACTCTCATAGAATATAAGGTTTAAACACGAAAAAAAAATACTTTCAGGTGTGCTGGGAGAAATTTGCTAGGTACTTCGAGGTGGAGCTAAAAGAAGTGAAGCTTAGTGAAGGTTACTACGTGATGGATCCAGATAAAGCAGCTGAAATGGTTGACGAGAACACAATATGTGTTGCTGCCATACTTGGTTCCACACTCAACGGTGAGTTCGAAGACGTCAAGCGCCTTAATGACTTGCTGGTCAAGAAAAACGAAGAGACTGGCTGGAACACTCCAATCCACGTTGACGCAGCAAGCGGAGGCTTCATAGCCCCATTTATTTACCCTGAATTGGAATGGGACTTTAGGCTTCCTTTGGTGAAGAGTATCAATGTGAGTGGTCATAAGTATGGGCTGGTCTATGCTGGTATTGGCTGGGTCGTGTGGAGGACACAACAGGATTTGCCTGATGAGCTCATCTTTCATATCAACTATCTTGGTGCTGATCAACCCACTTTTACTCTCAATTTCTCCAAGGGTATGTCTCTTTCGCCTTCTTGATCCCTAATTTTTAAACATATGATGTTATTTATGGATGTTTATGAAATGTTGTAAACATTTTTGGTTGTTTGTAGGTTCGAGCCAAATTATTGCTCAATACTATCAGCTCATTCGTCTTGGCTTCGAGGTTAGTGTATTAAAAATAAATATATATCCTAGCTTTAGTGTTATAGACTTATAGCTAGCATGTAATATACTATCTTATGTTAGTTTCAAAAAAAAAAAACTAACTTAGATTACGTTGCCGTTTTGTGCTATTTTATTTCTTTTTAAAATATACCGATTTGCATTTTCCATGGAATAGGGCTACAAGAACGTGATGGAGAACTGTAGAGAGAACATGGTGGTTCTGAGAGAAGGGATAGAGAAAACAGAGCGTTTCAACATAGTCTCAAAGGAGGTAGGAGTGCCACTCGTAGCCTTCTCTCTCAAGGACCACAGCTTCCACAACGAGTTCGAGATCTCAGAGATGCTACGCCGTTTCGGCTGGATTGTCCCGGCTTACACAATGCCTGCGGATGCGCAGCACATCACGGTTCTGCGTGTTGTCATTAGGGAAGATTTCTCAAGAACACTTGCGGAGAGGCTTGTGGCTGATATTGTGAAGGTGCTTCACGAGCTTGACACCTTGCCTTCCAAGATATCTAGGAAGATGGGAGCAGAGGATTTCGGAAATGTGAAAGGGAAGAAGGTGGAAAGGGATATTCTGATGGAAGTCATTGTTGGATGGAGGAAGTTTGTCAAGGAGAGGAAGAAGATGAATGGTGTGTGTTAATCTGAAGTATCTTGTGTTTGTGTTTGAATGTATTGTCGTCTAATAAAAGAATAAGTATGTGTGTGTGAGGACTGGGGGTTTGATGAAAGAGTTGTGTGTTTGGTATCTATTTGAGACAATAATTAATTATGGATTCTATTTTATGCTTGAAACTTAACTTGAGCCTTTGGTTATTTATAAAATAGTCTTCAAATGCTCTTTCCTTGAAATCTAGTGCTCCCTTTTTATTTGAGGTAAGATGTTCAAAATTTTGCACGCAATTCAGTTCAATACAACAGAAGGCCAAGTAATAAGAAAAAATAACCGCTTTATTGTCTGAAATCAGCTAGAGATGATCTACGTTCCGGTCATGGCCAGAGGCTGAGCTAACTAAACCATATAATAAATGGGTCGAAAAGTTAAAATTTGTAATATGTTGGTCTTTTTTCTCAAAAATAAAATTTCTATTTGATCCAGACTAGAATTAAGCATACTAATTGGTCGAATAGAGAATAGTATTTGATTTTCATACTCAACAACTAAACATTCATGCTCTTTGTGTGCTAGTGGAAGCCTAACAATTTGGTTCGTTTAATGAAATAGAAGGTATATGTCCATCTCAAAGTCCAGAATAAAATGCAAATTATAATTAATAAACTCAAACCGCTTTATTATGCATGTTTCTTGTCTGAAAACAGGCTAGAGATTTAGCGGATTCACGTACAGAAATGTAGAAATAGAACAAGCAAAATGATAAGAGATTCTTAGAGAGCCTTGAGGATATCATCAGCGCTGGAAACCGTGAACTCGCCACCGGATTCGACATTGGCCACAGTCACCTTGAGGTTATCGAGCAACAGAGCAAATCTCCTTGACCTAACACCAAGACCCTTGTCCTTGAGGTCAAGCTCGAGTCCAAGAAGCTGTGTGTATTCTCCTGAACCATCAGCCACAAACTTCACGTGCTTGTTCTCAGGGTATGTCTTTCCCCATGCCTTCATCACAAACGGATCGTTCACTACAACAAAACAATTTCATTAATAATATTAAACCAAACAGCTAATATATATATATATATATATATAACAATCTAATATTTGTTTAAAAGAAAGAATCAAATTGCATGGAATCAAATCACAACGAAGAATATTTACCGCTGAAGCAAATGATCTCATCAACACCCTTCGATTTCAGCTCCTCTGCTTTCTCAATGAATCCAGGCACATGCTGCATGCTAAAACAAGAGAAAAAACAAATAAAAAATATCAAATCTAATGTATTACGGCAGAAAAGTGAAATAAAACTAAATGAAAAAGTTTACCTGCATGTGGGAGTGAAAGCACCAGGGACACCGAAGAGAATGACCTTCTTACCAGCGGCGAGAGTGTGAACGGAGGCGCTCTGAAGCTGGTCATTCTCATCAAAGAAGGAGATAGTTCCTTCTGGTACAACATCGCCGACAGCAATAGGAGCCATGGAGGTGAGCAAAGGATTTGAACAAAAAAAAGTGATGAGAAAATGAAACGACTCTGAGTAGTTGGACTTGAGGCGAAATGTATTTATAGGGGTTTCGAACGAACAATGTAATCTTTTCTTTTTCGAAACAATGTAATCTTGCTTTATGGTATTAAATATAAATCATTGACTAATTTTAGGTAACTAATCGTTACTGATTGCCATTGACTGATTTCAGTAATTGTATTGTTTGCCATATGTTGACTCTAAAAATATTGGCTAATTTCTGTAATTATTATTGATTGCCATTTTGTTGACTCTACAAATCTTGGCTAATTATTAAACAATAGTCAAACTACGTATATATTGTTTTTTGAAAAAGTAAAGGGTTAAACCCGGGTCTATTAAAGACACAGACCTAACCCCCGGGTGGAGGTACAGCCCACGGATAGACCCTCTCCTGGGCATTCAAATGAGCCGAAAGCAATAGCCCATATCCGTGTGGCCAGCGGGGTTCGAACCAGGGTTCGCCGTATTGGGTTTAATCCCTCAAACTACGTATATATTGTTTCCAAAACTACATTGTAGTTTCCAAAATATAACGATTTGGTTAAAAAAAATACCGTGTTCAAAACGTGTTTTTGTCACCAACCTAGCTACCATCGAAACCATCCCGCTAAAAGTATCTGAAAAATATATCTATTTCATGTGTGTGTTTAAAAATAAATAAAAATAAATATGATTTTGGATAATTTCTTTAGTAATATTTACATTTTAAATTGTTTCTGTTTTGTATTTTTATTATATTTTTCCATATTACATATAATTATTTATAGCAATGAAAGTTTCCAAAGTAATTAAAATGTAAGTGAAAGAAATGTGAATATGTGAGAATACACCGAAAGAAAATCTATTAAATCATTATTACGTAAATTTATATTGGGCCAGACCCAAACAAATGAGATAATGGGCCATTGGTTTCAAAAACCCGTCAATCGCCTAGCTTGTGTATCATCAAAAGCAGGCATGATCAGATCTAGACCGTCCAAAATAGGGATTTCAAAAAAAAAAAAAAACTATCAAACCTCTCTGCTTCACTTAATCTGTGTGTTGCCTCTTGAAAAAACCCATCATAAACCCTTCTTTACCTTTGTGCTCATCTTCCTTCCTCGTTATCAACAGGTACGATTCCAAAAGTTGCTACGTATTTGAGTCTGCTTCAAGAAGGCTAATCTATCATTGTTTTTAATATAAGATTCTAGTAAATTATATAATTCATAGGTTTATTTTTCGGATAATATTGTAACTAATAGCTTAGATATTGATTCTGCATTGTTTGTTCACAGTCTCAATCGAAACCGATTCATTGAGAATGACGGAGATGGTAACGCCTGGAGACGTGCTCGGTAATGCGGCTGAGTTAAAACCCGGGAAAGGAGCTTACGTCAACGACAACACCATCTACGCTTCCCTCACAGGATCTCGCCGGATTGTTTCTCCTCTTCCCGAATCTCTTGACCAGGTAGGTCTCTGCTTCTTTCACTGATTAGTGAAGTGAACTATATAAAAATGCTCATTTAAATAGCTTCTTATTATGCAGAGAGCTACTGTGGAAGTTACTGGTCACAAGGCGCATGGACTTATCCCCGAGCCTGGCTCTCTTGTCTTAGCTAGGGTTACTAAAGTTATGGCTCGTATGGCTTCTGTTGATATCTTGTGTGTTGGTTCAAAGGCCGTTCGTGAAAAATTTGCTGGCGTAATCAGGTCATTTATGGATCCCTCTTTTACTTTTACTTTTACGTGTATGCATCATCAGTCTAACTTGTGGTTGTGCGTCTTTACGCAGGCAACAAGATGTTAGAGAAACAGAGATTGACAAAGTTGAGATTCATCAGTCTTTCCGTCCTGGTGACATTGTTAGAGCTGTGGTTGTATCCTCTTTTTTGAGCCGCTATGATTTGCACATTCTCTATAAAGCTGTCTCTTGGTGACTTATATTAGTAGATAGCATATGAAGTTGCCTTAACATTGACTTTTTAAAAAAAAAAAGCTGTCTCTTGGTGACTCACGGGCTTACTATCTGTCAACTGCTAAGAATGAGCTTGGTGTGGTCTCTGCTGAGAGCGCTGCAGGTAAAGTTATATAACTATCTTGTCTTTAGTATAAAGACAGTTATGTAAATATAACATGTTACGATGGGATGTACTTCTTTTGGCAGTCATATAATATGATGTTTAAGTAATGTGGTGATTGGTGCAGGTGAAACAATGGTTCCGATTAGTTGGACAGAGATGCAATGTCCTTTGTCTGGCCAAACCGAGCAGAGGAAAGTTGCCAAGGTGGCCTAATTTGAATGACACTACAGATAATCTGGCTTCTATCATAGATGTGTGTCTCTACAACAAGAAAAGACATGTTTGATTATTACAGTTTTGAGCTCTTTTGACATGCTTTAACTTAAAAGACCATGTTTTGTCAAGTGCAAAAGCAACTTGCCTTTGTTCCTAAACTCAGAAGACATTTCAATGAAAGGGTTAAGAGAGAATGAATTTGAATGTGAGCCCTTTTAATTCTTTTACACTGCATTGATAATGGCGACGAAGATTGCCTTGGTTAGCACCATTTTATTTTGGATGCTAAGCTTGAAATTTCTATGTACTATCGTTTCTGCAAAGTTCCACAGATTTTGGATCTGCTTTTAATCGATGGTAGTATATTTTATTTTAACATGTTTTTAGTAAATCAACATCGATGGAGCTAAATTACACTAAAAGGTTTTAGAATCTTCAAAATTAACAAATGTAGTTTGAAAAATGTTTCACAGAGTTCCCATTGATTCTGTAACCAACAGACGTTCTTACACCGCTCTCCTCAATACCTTAGGGGTTGCTTATTCTGTGATATAGTTTGATGAGATGTAATGTGATTGATATAGAAAGATCTTCAATGGTGCGAAACGACACTTCCACGTTACCTATACATTTGGAGCTTTGGCTGTGCTGATACATTCTATTCAATTTCACTCTGCAAGTTAGTGTCTAGATCTCTGGCGACAAGTTGATGTCTCCGTAGTTGCGAACTTGTCGCAAACACACTGAAGTTAGTGCCTCTCTCAAGCGCGTTAAATCAAAGTTTTAAACAAAGTATTATAGCCATAAAAGTTTCAGACAGATAAGTAGCTAAAACAAAAACTGTTGAGCTTACATCAATCAGCTCACATTCAGAACAAAATTTTGACAAAACAAAAGAGCAAGTAAAATAAAACACCAAGAACCATATCAAACCCAATCCTCGAGTGTCTGGTAAAGGAAAACTACTCATCCATGTCCTCTTCATCATCACCTTCTTCCTCCTCTTCACTAAGCTCAAGCTCAGCAAGCAACTCTTCAATAGGCACAGTCGGTGCACCTTCACCATCAGTCATCGAAGCAGTCTCAGACTCCTGATAATCCTTGTTCTTGTACAAAGATATGTTAAACCTCAGCTCAGGATTCTCTTCAAGATCCCTCAAAAACTCTTCATACTCATTCTCCATCTTCTCCGGATCAACTCTCCCTCCTCTCGACTCATCCATCTCCATCGGAAGCTTCTTAGTCGTGAACGCACGTGGCTTCCCCCTCTTCCTCTCTCTCTGCTCGTCATAGCATTTCTTGATCAGAATCGCTTCAGGTAGCCCGTTCTTCACACTCAAACGATACTTCTCCATCTCATCATCGTTCACATTCGCACCGTAGATGTCATACCCTAAAGCTTGGTCTCCTGACTTCAGGATATGTCCTAGATGAGTCTGGACGTAAAACATATTCCCAAGGTCCGACTCACGCGCGATCTGAACATAGGACAAAGCATACTTTTGCCCTCCAACAGTCGCTTCGCCAACAGGTTCCTCCACGTCAAACACAAAGTACTTCACAAGCTGCCTGCTGGTCAACGCAGATCGAAACCCGGACCTAAAGTACTGCCTCGCGTCCAAGAACGCACACCTCAGGGTCCTAGGATCAAGGATAGTGATGTTATCAGAAACCTTCGTGCACACAACAAGCGGACCAAGGTTCCCCAACCCGCTAGCGACTTTAGAAGGCAAGCAGATAAGATCCTCACGGCAGATAGGACATATCTTAACAGAGTAAGTGTACTTATAGTTATACAAACTACTCTTAACATCGTGAGAGACTAACTGCTGGTCCTGACGATACTCAATAGGAACAACTTTCCTCAAAAACTCAATAAAGCTATTAGCATGACTCTTATTCCCAAAGAAGAAATCAATCCCCTGATCAACCTGCTGGATCCTAATAGCTCGAGAGGCCGCGTCGTGCCTGAGAATCAACTGCTCGAGGTAAAAGAACGTCCTCCTGTGGGAAACATGCTGCCTGAGCTGCACAGAAGCAACCCACTGATCAGGATTAGCCTGAAACCTCGAGCAAGACTCGCAGAGGTTGTCCCTAACGGTGTACTCGACGGGGTAAGACTGTTCGAGCACAGCGCCGTTGAGGACCTCGGCTTGAACGGTGAGCTTGATTTTGATACGTTTGGAGTGGGGCTCGGTCCAGACGAACTCGGCGTTCTTGAGCTTGACTTTGTTGAGGTTCTTGAGGCGTTTGATGCAGAAGGTGAGGAGCTCTTTGGACTCCCACTGGGCTTTGATCCAGGTCTTGGGGGGCTGGAGGTAGCAGCCGCACTCGGGGCAGTAGAAGATTTGGATGCTCTTCTGGAGGCCTTCGGTGATGTCCACTTCCGAGCGGAGGCAGTTGACGCACATGTTGGCTGCGTTGGGAGGCATGGGGACGCCGCACTTGCAGCACAGGACGCTTCCTATGGTTTGCTGGACCTTGAACATCCCTGTGTCTTGATCCATTGCTGACATCTAACGAAATTAAACAACAATCAGCAACGTAACACGAGAACGAAGAAACCTCGAAATCAAACTACGAAATCGATTATACATCGGAGAGATTGATGAAATCAATCATGATGGTTCTAGGTTAAACGATGAAAAGGAAGTCTGGTACGATGACAAAGAAAGGCGAAGAAGGATAAAAATCATGCTTACCTGAGCTGGTTCGAGAGACAGAGAAGGCGGCGGGATGAAGAATGAGAGGAGGAAGAAAATGAAGACAAAAAAATAAAGGAGGTGAAGGCTTTTTATTGCGCTGGTGAAAGGCGTCTCTCTTAGGGTTGGTGAAAAAGAAAAAGAGAAGATGATGTGTATTAGGATAATAGTAAAAGATTAAAATTTGGGAGTTTGGTTTGATCAAAATCTCGTCAGTTAAATCGTAAAATTTTGATTCGGTTCAATTTGGTATTTGGATAGTTTATTTTTTTCAATTTTATTAAAACTAACCCAAGTTTCTCTTTAGATTATCTTTCGGTTAAAAATGTGTTTAAATTCAAGTAATTTTGAATTATTTCGGTTAGTTCAGTTATTTGGGTTTGAAATTTTAAGCGATTCAGTTAACTCGATTTAAAATTTAGTTAACAATTTTTTAAAAGACTAATCGATTACCGAATTGAACCGAACCGAAGACATAAGTTTTTTTATAAACTTGTTGAACTAAAATAAATTTATTACCAAACTAACCGAAAATTTTGGTTATGTTCGGTGAATTCAATTCGGTTAAAATCCGCGAGCCTAATGTGTATATTCACAGATTTTTTTAATAAAAATATAAAATAAAAAGATAAATTGCTTAAAATATCACAAGTTGATGATCACTTTTCAAAAATACACTCAACTAAAAAAATCTTATCATTTAAGTTTTTAGAGATTACTGTTGAGAAATTACTTAAAATAACATAAATTGACTACCACTTTTCAAAAATACACTCAATTACAAAAAAAAATCCTAACATTTGGGTTAGTGTTTAGTGATTATTATTGAAAAATTGCTTAAAATTCCCAATTTACTACCGCTTTTCAAAAATACACTCAATCAAAAATATTTTAACGTTTAAGTTTAAGGTTCAATAAATTATTATTTAGGTTTTAGTATTTAGGAAGTGAGGTTGAGTTTGTAAACTTTTCTAAATATTTTATAAGTTATTCTTAAACATTTATAAATGATTTGGGAGGGTGAATTGTCTTTTTAATCACAAATTTAAGGTAATCATGAAAATTATTATCATTTAAGGATACAATTTAAAAGTAGTATCAAATTTGTGATAAAACTAAAATTGAGAATTTACTTGAAATATCATGGCTACCATTTTTCAAAATTACATTCAATAAAAAAAACATTTGGATTTAGGGTTTCGTCATTATTGTTTAGAGTTTAGTATTTAAGAAATGAGGTTGGATTTATACACTCTGTAAATGTTTTAACTTTTTTTTTTAAATTACAAATGATATTTTTGGACAAACATTATAACTGATTTAGGACGGTTAGTTTAGACTTTGAACAAATTGTTTTAAATTTGAAAACCGGTATCAACTTGTGGTAAGAGTGAATTTAGTATTTTTCATCACAAAATTAAAGTATTTAAGAAATTAGTTATCCTTAAAAGGTAAAATTAAAAAGTAGTATCAAATTTGTAGTAAAACTGAAATTTTCGCATTAAAATTTTCCTATTATTGTTTAGGATTTAGTATTTCAGGGATAAAGTTGTATTTATAAAATTTATGTATATGTTATAAATATTTTTAAACATTTGTAAATGATTAAGAAAGGTTAATTTAGTTTTTTTATCACAAATTTAAGATATTTTTGAAAATGATTATATTTCAAAAGTAAATTTGAAAAGCGATATAAAATTTATGGTAAATTGAAATTCTCCCAAATAACAAAGGTCAAATCTGCTGAATAGTTTTTATTTTAGTTATTGTTCTTTAGCAGCCTTCAAATGTTAATTAAAGTGACCAAATTAAGTTTTAAAATCATTATAAAATAAGAAATTAATTGAAATATCATAAGTTCACTACCATTTTTTCAAAATATACTCAATCAAAAATACTTCAACAATTTGGATTTATGGTTTAGTGATTATTGTTTAGAGTTTAGTATTTTGGGAGTAAAGTTGAGTTTGTAAATACATTATTTATAATCGCTTAGAAATGATTTAAAATGGTCAATTTAGTCTTTTTCATCTTAAATTTAAAGTATTTATGAAAATGACTATCATCTAAACTATTTGAGAGCATTTTTTGATAACAAATGTACAAAAAGATAAATTAATATATATATATATATATATATTATCAGCAAAGTGGTATTCGATATAATCTCAGAAATATGTTAAAAAAAATTTATAATGTGAAATCAACATTTTTTTTTTTTTTTTTTAACAGGAGGTTCAAAGGTGACCCGTAATCCGCACGTGGTTTCCGTTTGCCCAAAGGCCCGTAATCCGCACATGGTTTCCGATTGCCAACCATCTAATCCCCCTGGCCCGGAACCAGCCGGCACTAATACCCATTACCCAAGGACCCAGCACCAACGCCGCGATAACTTTAAACTTGGGGAGGGCGTAAAGCATTCCGTGGCCACAGGGGGTATTCGAACCCGGGTCCGTATTGGTGTGTTAAATACCTCAAGACCACTAGCCCACCACCCTGTGGTTAAATCAACATAAACCTATTATAATATATAAACTTTTTATTTGGATTGGTTAGTTAATTATGATTATTTCGTTGATATACAATGCAATTTCCTTTTTCTCCTTTTTAATTAGTAATCGTAAGAATGCAACAGTCGGTTGCTTTCGCAATGTATGTGAAAGAAAAAGATATAGAATATGTGTTCGTTCGTCTGTCTAAGTATAACCTTTCTTTCGGGCTCTTCTTTCGGAAGAAAAGTTATTAAAAATGTTAAATGGAGGAACGAATAGAATCATGGCATTAGTACTTTACGTGTGAAATCTAAACATGTATCACAACAATTTAAGAATCATTGCAATAAAACATTCCGACACCTATAAATATATTACTTTATCCAATGTACATTATATTCTACTTTCTTAAACAATTGATCCATTGTAACTTCATAACCACCATCCCCCGTATCAAACTGGTTCCAACCATGGACTTAATTCAGCATTCTCCTACTGTTATCGTTTGTACTCGTCCACGATACAGAAACAAAGAAGAGTTTCGTTCAGCACGATTCAAAGATTCACCAATTGTATTGTTCGGTTTTCCCGGTCTAGAAAACGATAAGGAGTCCCCGCCTTCAGATAATACCCATCCGCTTGTATGGTGCCACAACGAAGAAAACAAGAATAAAGAATTTCCATGCAACTTTTGCGAGTGTAAGTTAGATAGCACCACAGGCTATTATTTATGCGAAGAGTTCGATAAGAGGATTTCTAAAAACAACACTGTTGGTTTTCATAAAGAGTGTATCAAACCGATGACCAACAATCCTTATCATCCTAAACATCCGCTCCAAGTTCTCGTATTTGCAACAGTGGTACCAAACAAAGTATGCTATTGTTGTTACACTTATAGAACTCACTTTTACTATTGTTTTATATGTAATTTTAGCATTTGTCGGGATTGTGCGAGAAAACCGCTACTCCTTACAATAGACCACAAGAAAAGGCATGAACATACACTCTACTACATTCCTCGAGAAGCCTCCATGACTTGCGATGTTTGTGCTTTGGATGATCGAAGGTACTTTATTTATGTATGTCATCAATGTGATTATGTAGTCCATAAAAAGTGTATATATTCACCATACGTCATAAAAATTTCTCGTCATGAACATCGCCTCTCTTTCACTTCTTCGTTTCTTTCTGGAGAATGGTTTTGCGGAATTTGTCGGAAAAAAATAAACCAAAATTATGGAGGATATTCTTGCGTGAAAGGTTGTTATTATGTTGCTCATTCCCAGTGTGCTATACATAAAGATGTATGGGATGGAAAAGAACTTGAAGGAGAACCAGAAGAAATATTTGAAAGCATTATGCCGTTTGAAGAGATAAGTGATGGAATTATAAAACATTTCAGTCATAAACATCATATGAGACTCCTCCAAGAAGTTGAGAAAACAAATAAGATTAACAAACACTGTCAAGCATGCGCATTTCGGATTTATGAAGGTGACATTTATAATTGCTTGGAATGTGATTTTGTTCTCCACAAAGTATGTGCGTATCTTCCAGTTAAAAAACAACATGTGTTGCATTCTCACCCTCTCTTCTTACAAGAGGAAAATCTACAAACTACGTTTGGGTGTTCAGCTTGCTTTCGTGTATGCAACAATTTCAGGTATGTGTGTCAAATGGCCAATTGTCTTTTCACATTAGACGTGAATTGTGCAGCTGTATCTGTACCACTTAATCATCAATGTCATCCACATCTTTTGTTCCTACCATCTCAACCTGGATCTGAAAGAATTTGTTCGATTTGTAAGAAAACTGAAAAGATCCGTTTAGAATGTGGAGAATGTGATTTTGTGTTTTGTTTTCGCTGTGCAATTCTACCAATGAAGTTCAAGTACCAGCATGATGAACATCCTCTCATATTTTCATATGAAGAAGACTCGAATGGTCAACACTGGTGTGATGTCTGTGAAAAAGAAATACTACCCAAGAATGGAATATATACGTGCAGTGATTGTGACATCCAACTCCATATCGAATGCTTACACGGGAACAACATGTATTTGTTACCTTGTAAATCGGTTATACTTAATGAAGGAAAATACGATATTCTTTGCAATGATCTGCCCACACGGTACACATGCAAACGATGTCATAAACGTTGCGAAGACAAGACCGTCTACAAGAGATCCGACGATGTAATCTATTGTTCTATGTATTGTATAGTCTGTGAGAAATATGGAATCAAAAATTAAATAAAATAAACCATGTATAAATATTATTTATAATAGTTGAATATTAATATTTATCACAAATTTAAATTCTGACTAGTATTTTGGCCCATGCAGTTATAATCCTTAACATTTTCCAATCTAAATTTTAACTGAACACAGATGTTTGTATCTGAATCAAATATTGACTATAGTATTATTAGTTATGAACAAAACATTGATAGAATGAATGGTTACAAATGAAACTGTGAAAATAACAAATTTTGAATAAATAAATTATGTTAATGCACAACTTGTAATAGACCACGAAAAACAAAGCCAACATATTTATTAAGTAACTAAAATATAAATCCATAAACAATGACAAACAATATTATTTAAAGAAGACATAAATTTGTATTTTTTTCTTTAAATAATAATATTAGTTAATTAATCAGTTTTTTTCCTTTTTCAAAAAAAATTATTTAAAGAAGACATAAATTTGTATTTTTCTTAAGTTTATATATGATTATATTTGTTATTAAAAAGATCACAGCGTGACAGAACCAGTTACAATCATATGCATTTGTTTATTTTTATTTTCAGATGAAATGAAATGTAAATAGATACTCATACTCAGTTTTTAATAAGAATTTCTTTGCAATTATTATTGAATTTATTAGTGGGTTATTTTTTGACAAATTTTTTATCAGGCTCTTCAGCCACTCTTTGATTAGCTTCTACTCAAAACCAGAAACAATAGTTTGATATCTTTCTCCTACTGACGTGTTGATTGCTTTAAAGAAAATGAAATATAGAAAAATGCTTGAGAGATAAAGGTAATGTTCTATTTCTTCTTTCAATAGTGGAAAGGTAATGTTCAAACAAAAAAGTTGAAAGGTTTTGCATCTGACCTATTAATCAAAACATGAACGGGGAGAGTCTTCATGTAAGTTGCTGTCAATTTCGTGTAATATGTGGGAACACTGATGATTCCTCTGCAAAAAAAAAGAAAGAATTAAAACAAAAGGAATTCAAACTGCACAACAGAACATCACTACAAGAAAACACAAGTTTTACGAGGGCAGTTTTCCTCGTTACTTCGTCGTAAAAGCAGTGTTACGACGAATTAGCGAGGAAACCCGTTTCGTCGTTATACGTTTGTCGTAACGCATATATCCTCGCTAATTCGTCGTAAGTTAGCGAGGAAATAATTTCGTCGTAAAAGCGAAGGAGGATATTTCGTCGTAAAGACCACGTAAAGATTCCACGTAAGGACGTCGCTAAGTTTCCTCGTAAATACCACGAAAAGCTTTCCTCGTAAAACCCACGTAAATAAATACTCGTAAAATTAACGTAAATACCTTGAGAGCTTTCCACGTAAAGAAAACGTAAAAACCTTGATAGATTTCCACGTTATTTCCATGTAAATGTTTCCTCGTAAAAACCACGTTAAGCTTCCACGTAAAGAAGCCGCAAAATTAGCTACGAATTTACTTCGTTTCATTATTTTATAAAAATATAAAAAATTATAATTATAAATATAATTTAAATTATTTAAATTATTAATAAAATTAAAATTCTAAAAAAATCAAAACCAAAATATTTTATATATAAATAAGTTTTGAATTCATAATACAATAACCGAAATTAAAAAGAACTAAGGGTGGTCGTTAATTAATCGCCTCGTAGAATTCATCACTCCTCGCCTGAACATCCGCTTCGGCATGTGAGTCGTCGGTCGGTGACTGGCCTGGGATAGGATTTTGTTGTCGCATGGTCCTCAACAAAGTCGCCCATTCCGGATTTGTGGCCGCTACAACGTCCAAGAAGCCCTCGAGTCCACCCATACGAGATCGCAGCTGAGTAGACTCTATACGCAGCTGAGTAGACTCTCTACGCAGCTCTTCGGACTCCCTACGCAGCTGAGAGACTTCCTCATCCCGTCGCTGAACATAAGACGATGTCGCTCTCGGAACATCGTTGACGGAACCAATCCCCAACGTCCGTCCCTTTTTTTTAGGGACAACCTTAAAAACAAAAAATAAATTTTGTTAGTAAAAATTTAAAGTTAAATTAAATGAATATTTAAAAAAAATTAAAATTTTAGAAAATTTACCTCCTCGTAAAGCTTATCCACTTCAGGTGTGGATAAGGTGACGGGTAATCCATCGGTGGACTGTTGGGTCAGCTGGGTCTGGCGTTCTTCAACCCGAGCAGCCAAATCGTTGTAGATTTGCTCGGACTTGCCATCTATAAATCGGCCCGCCTTGTTCTTGTGGGTCCTCTCGTAAAGTTGCATAAGAGACGGGAATTCTCCCGTCTCTTTGGCCTAAAAAAACATTTAAGAAAGTTGTTAATTAGAATATATATAAAAATATACTAAAAATTTAATATAATTAAATTTTTAATTACCATTTCCAAACGGACACCGGCGTGGGGTTTTTGGCCCGTAGTGTGAAGCATCGGCCCGTTCCCGTGCTCATCGACTGTGTTACGGGAGTTAGAGCAAGACTGGGCGATTCTAATGGAATCAGGAAGACGCCAATATCGGATGAGGCCATCCCAGACATCCGTGGTGAGCTCAGCGGGTTTGCCACGCTCATACCCCTTCACGATCCAGTCACCCTTCCAGTTGGAGACCGTGTCCAACAAGCGAACTTTCGCCTTCGCTTCAAACTTCTTTCTCACCCTCTCAGTGATCCCCAAGGCCCAATTATATTTTTGCTGTTGGAAAAAATAATTTATAATTAGTTTTTCAGAAAAAAATATATATATAAATAATAAAAAAATTTAAAGATATATATTTAATTAATAGAACTTACAGCGTAAATTTTGAACCACGTCTTTCTGACGTAGTGGGGCGTCATTTTCCAGTTCGGATGTGCCATGGAGAAGTAACCTTTTATCGTATCGGTTACGTCCGATGCAAGACATCCGTCAATCCCCCACCTGAAAAATACAAATTTAAAATATAAATTATTTTTTAAAGTTATAAAAGAATTTAAAAAGAATAAAAAAATAATGAAACATACCATAAAGTTCCGTCCGGTCGGTCGGGGTCGATGACTGGTAAACCTTCTCTGCCTGGCAGACGGAGAATGTCCTCTACGGTGTACTGCGAGTAAGGAGCACTCGGAGGCACCATCAAATCGGGATGAATCTCGCCCGCGGGCATCGGAGGTGCCGGCATCGTAGGAGGCACAGGAGGAGGAGGCATCTGGGGAGGCACGTGAAGAACCGATGGTGCACTAGAAGAAGGAGATCCAATGACTCTCTGAGTGTACTGAGTCTCGGGGACAGTCTCCTGACCCGAAGAACCGGGAGCTGAAGAAGACGACGGGTCTAAACGACTACCCGGCTCACCGAACATCTCTCTGTAATGGGCAGTAAGTCTACCTTTTCGAACCTGAGAAAAAAATTTAATTTTTTAAATTTTCGTGAACATATACTTCCCAACATTATCCACCTAATCAACACTAAATAACATAAGATCCGTAAACCTATCTAAATTCCCTATACTAACCACCTAATCTATCCTAAACTAATCAAACTAGAGAGGAATTAGAGAGACTTACCATTGCTACGAATTAGGGAGGAAGTGGAGAGGAAGTAGAGAGGAAAGACGGAGCGAGCTCGCTCGGGATATATTTTATCACTTATTCATTTACGAAACTATACACCACCGTTAGACTGAAGATTCATCCAGAGAAGAAAAACAAAGAAGATAGGATCTTGCCGATATCAAAATTAAATTCTGAGAGAGATGAAAGCATTAGTTACTTCATGGGAGAAATTAACAGTTCGAAACCATTTTATAAGCAAATTTGCTGCATAACTGATTTTAATGTAGGATGGTGGAGATCGTGGCAAACAATTAAAAAACTGTTCTTTGTTTACGTTGAGAATAGAGATGAAATCAATTGTTTTGTCTGAATTTTTTTTAATATTTTTTTTTTGAAAAATGTAATTTCCATATGGCAAACTTTGATTGGTTGAATGACTTGTGCTTTAGTATATAAGAGATATGCCAAACTAATTTCAAACGTCTGAGTCAGAGAAAAATTGATCACATTAGCTGCAAAAGTTTCTGGTCATATTCATAAAACAAAACCTTGGAGACATAAGAGCATCTTTGAAGCTAAACCGTTTCACAGTTTCTTAGTTTTAATTTTTTATTTTTTTTTTGACTAAATTTTTTAAAAAAAGTAAACTAATCGTGCGCCACCACGTATCGGTGGAACCCGCAAACAGTACAAAAACTTAACTAAAATCAGTCCTTATTTAGTTACTTTTGTCATCAGTTGTTATGGTTTTTGTGGGACCTCCGATTTAAGAAACTCCCTAATAACCCGGGATAAAGATGGTCTAACAATTAGTCATTTTAGCCCCAAAAAACGGAAATGCAACAAAGTTTTCGGAAACAGGAAAATATAATGTCTACTTTGAGGCCCTTTTCTTCAACGATTAAAGCGACTAATCTGTTGATAGTTTTCATCAATAGACTCTTTAACAGCATCAACCACCAGCTGTGTCTTCCGGCTAATGCTTGGCCAAAACCCAACAGGCTTTGCACATTTGTCCTTCATTTCTCCAACCAGCCTGACAAATTCTTTCACCATTCACGCCTCTTGCGGGAGCTCTGTCTTAACCGTTTGTTCACTCGGAGGACTAACCCACGCGGTCACGGGCTTATTGAACCAAGCTTTAGTGCACGTGGTGAACGATGCTTCGGTCTCTTGGAACGGTATAACAAAGTCGTCAACACGAACTAAGCCTTTTGTTCCAATGGCTGATATCTCAATTGTTAGGTTTGCCAAGAAAGAGCCGTATATGGTTGCAGTTCGTCCGTCTTCCCAGGCTCAGAAACGCTCCACACGAGAGAATCACTCCTGACTAGTTCAGGACAGTGCCTAGAGAGGCCGTGACTGTTTTGGGAAGCTCAAAGTTGTTGGCTACAAGGGCTGCTCGGATTGCGTACCATCCAAGGTCTCCGAGCGCACCAAGACCATCAAAGATATAGTCTTCGGCGAGATATAAGAGAGTGGTGATAGAGAGAAAACCAGGAGCAAAGACAGCGACATGCGTAGAGCTTTGAAGAGTCGAAAAAGAAAACACTACCTCTAATGGAGGGACCCAATAAAAAATTAGCAGTTTCTTCGTTTTGTGGGAAGATTAGCTTAAACAAAAAATAAACGTTCATAAAATAGTATACCCTAATGCCCACCAACCAATTGCAATTTTAAAAACTATTTAATCAGATGATATACAATAATGTAAAAATCAAATCGATCTTTTGCATGCTGCAAAACAATTTGAAACCTGAATATTGTAAAAAGAACACTGCTCTTTTCAGAGAATCATAGCAACCATGGAATGAAACATGCTTGGGAAATAAGATAACAGAATCACTCAAGAGATTAATCGTATCATCTTCAGAACAATGTCAAATTTATACGACTTTCAATTTGATTCAAAATATTAGTTCAAAAACAAAATCAAAACACGACATTTGAGAGAATAACTCCAGACCAAACTGACCAATACTCATAAATCAATATTTTTTTCCAAGTATATTTCCAGAAATAATAAACTTTTAATGATGATATGGACTCCGGACAATCCAAATTGCAATCCCTCAAAAAAGCTCTTATAATCTACATGAAGTCGAAATCGTCCATGGCATCATAAGGACCAGCCACTAGATCGTCATTGGCCTTATCTACAATCAGTTGTTTCTTTTTCCCACCTGATCATCACAAAAAAAAAAGGATTCACACTCAACTTCAGAATAACGAAATCTACAAATATATAACCCAACAATTAAAAGGTGAGTGTCAATGGACATACCAGTCTTCTTTCTGCCAGCAGCAGCTTCTTTCTCTGCCTTGAGTTTTTCATTAGCTATAGCTGTAACGGAGGAAGCAACATCTTTAACATCTGCTGCCTTCATGTTGGTCACGGAAAGTCTCATGACTGCTTTGAGTAGCGCAATATAATGATAACTTTTCTGCAAGCAGAAACCAAAACATAAGCTCAACAAGCGTTTACTATTAAGCAAAGGAGAACAAAGGCTACGCAAACATACCTCATATGGTTTAAGCTTATGAGAAATCATTTCAGCATATTCCAAAAAATCGCTTTCAGACTTGGGGATGAACACATCAAGTTTTTTCTCTTCATCCTTCGTTCCAAATAGCTCAGCAGTTGCCTTGTAGTCAGCTTCTTCAACAAGCCTGTGAGAGAAAGGACATAATGCATAAGAACACACACACACAGCTTTGGTCTATTTATTAAATCTTTGTCTCAACAAAATAGAAGATTAATATACCTCTGCATGCGAAGTTTCTCAGAGATGGGATCTAAAGGTTCTTCCTTTGGTGCTTGTTTTGGAACATCGGCTGCTTTACCCTTCTTTTCAACAGCTTTGGATGCTGCTTTCTTAGGAGGAGTCTTCTCCGTAGCAGGCTTAACAGGAGCAGGTTCGTCAACATCATCATCGTCATCCCAAGAGTCCTTAATATCATTCTCATCTACATCCTCGTCGTCCCAGTTACTTTTAAGCTCAACTTTAGCTGGAATTGGTGCAAGTTGCTCATCCTCTGTAATGATCAAATAAAAAAAACTATAAGCAATCAAAACTCCAAAAAGTTTCCCAAGTGAATCAATTTTGTAATGTAATTAGAGATAGTAATAATAATGAAAGCATAAACTTACCCCAATCATCCATAATTGCTGCTAGTTATCGAGTAAAATTTCAAGCTGAGATCTGAATCCAACTGTAAAACCTGTCAGACATAAACATAAGCATCAGAATCAGACAAAACATACTTGTTCTGCATATAAGGAGAAACACAACACAAATCGGGCATACTAATCTACAATCTGATGGGTTTCTGTAGCACAAAGTGATGATGAACTAAGGAAACCAATAAATCTAAACATAATCACGATAAGGAATATGAATCGAGAATTACATAATCGTACCCAGCTATGTCTCAATTCGAGAAGCAAAAAAAACATAAGCATGGGCAACTTAAAGGAAAAACACAACAGAGATCAACTACAGCTTTAAAAGAAGATATTTTTTTTAAGATAACATACCGAGACGAGAAGAGTTACTGCAGAGGAAGATGAAGAAGCGTAGTTCGTTGGATGAGATCGGGCTCCGATGTAAAGAGGCGATAGGCTTTTAAACGGCTTGGGGGGTTCCTGGTTTCGGTGGATTTAGGGTTTTTTTTTAAAAAAATTCCTCTTCTCTTTTGATTTATGTCTTTTTCTAAAAGTCTTTCCTTTTTACGCAAAGAAAAAAAAAAGAAAAGTATGGCCTAGCCGAAAATCTCACAATTTTTTTTGTCGTCTTCTCGGTTAGATTCATATGGTCGAACCGGACTCACAAGTGTCCCGAATATAATTTCCTTTTTTCAAATTAGGTTTCTTTCAATTTTCTTTTTGAAATTTTAATTTGATTAAAATTGTGTTGTTTAGTACAAAGGGAAAAAATAAGAAATTAGTATTAGGGTGCTGCTATTGTTCAGATGAGGGTGCTGCTATTCTTCATAAAGTCCTATGGAGTGATTGATCTCTTGCTCAGTTTGTATTAAGAAATCTGACTAGTTTTAGTCTATTGAGAGCATCTCCAACTATATTCTATTTTTCATTCTAAAATAAAGTTTAGAGTAAAGAATGCTCCAATAATACTATATTTCTCACTCTATAATAGAATGAAAAATAGGTTTACTCCAAATATAGAGTAATTTGTTTTTTTTTGTTCTTCACTCTATTTTTTACTTTAAAATAGAATATCATTGGAGCAAACTCAAACTCTATTATAGAACTATTTTATTTTAGAGTAAAAAATAGAGTAACCCATTGGAAATGGTCTAACTTTTTGTTCTATTATCTCATGTTTCTGAATTCACTTAGTCAGCGGCAATGTAAAGTTATGGTTTATTTGTTCTGTTTAGATGTCCTATCCTTTCAGCTTAAGTTTCCCAATGTTGGGTTTAGTTTCCGGAGATCGTTGTGTTGTGTGTTATGCCGGTTTTAGTGTTTCCCCATGTATCCTTCAATGTTATCAATGAAAATCTTCAGATAAGAAAAAAAAAATCGGATGTGTCAGAGGCTCTGGTTGGATGCTTAAACATTTCGGAACAGCTTGAATGTATCAGACTTGAAAATGATGACCCTGCAGTACATCTTATGCTATGTTCAGCGACAGAATATGAGGCAACTGAGATAGCATGTCCTAAGATAGTAGTACTGATAGCCCGATACATTGATGTTGAAAGAGAGGTTCTAAAACATTTTCGAAGCAAGCACATGTAGAGTGTGAAAGAGAGCTTCTAAATGATAGTAATGCTGCTGTCCCGATACATTGATGTTGAAAGATGCACAAAAGGGCCGTAAAACTCAAGAAGCACAAGTTCAGAAAAAAACACACAGACAAGTCCAACCAAATAAACCGTATGCTAATCTTATCCCAATTAATGTTTTGCATCTTCCTAACAAGTATACTCAGAAGATCAAGAGAATGCCACTAAATATTACAAAATTCAATCCTTTGGTTTGTTCTTCACCTTTCATCTACTTTAGCACGCTAAGATAACGTTGAAACATGAATGTATTACCTTCGAAGAAAACATAAAGCAAATATTTTACTCATTGGCAAACTAAATCGAACTACAGTTTCTTATACAGAACCCATAGTCAAATTGCGAAAAAAAACCTAACATCTGAGATTAAGACAAGATCAAAAGACACAAAAACCAAACCATTCTACAAAGCAAAGCTTTTGAGAAAACCAGGATCACGTTTAGCTCTCTCCTGAAACTTCTTAAACCACCGATCCAATATATCCATCGGAACAACCAACTTGCTCCCATCGACGCCGCAAAACGACTGCATGAAATTAAACAGATTCTCCCCAACTCTCATCGCCAACCGCTCGATTTTCCTCTCCGCCGCCACATCCAACGACTGAAGCGACGCCGCGTCCTCCACCGAGATTCCGATTTTCGCCGACAAAGGACCCGAATCCCCCGCCGTGAGCTGCATCTGCGCCGCGCTTCCAGGCTCCGGCCACTGCAGGGACAAAACCGCCGAGGGTCGAGATACGGTTACGGCGCCGCAGAAGGCGAAGGCGGATCCTGGGGATTGGACGTAGACGGCTAGTGCTTTGTCGGGTGGGAGAGTGAAGTTGTTGAGTAGGAAGATGCACATCTCTCCGATTTGATCGTATGCTTCGCCTGAGAGGGGAAATTGATTTTTTTTTTTTGGATTTGATTAGTTTGGGGTTTTATTGGGAAGATGAGATGGGGAGGAAGACTTACCGACGAAGTGGTTCATGTCGAGAACCCAGTGGGAAGTGTCGATTTGGACGAAGGTTGAGATGTCCATTGGGAAACTTCGATTCGGGAAGACCACGCCGAACATTGTTTTTATGTTTTGTCTGTTGATTTTTTTGAGTTTTGGGCGGTTTTGAGTGAAGGGAGAAAAAAAAAGAGAGAGACGGAGCGGGTGTCGAGATGATTCTAGAAGCAGTTGGAAATGGCTATAACAGTTCCGCACGGAGACTGTGTGTGTGTGTGTTTTTCCAAAAGGGTTAACAACCAAAGCAATAAAATAAGAGAAATTACATGAAAAATAGAAGAAAAGTGAAAAAGAAATGTAGCAGGCGCTTATTATAAAACATAGTTATGGACTTATGTTTAAAACAGTCGGGAAAGCATCTTAAAATGAACGGTGTTGTTGTCTAAATATTACTGGACGTGGTAGCTGTCACTCGACCCTCTTTTGTATAGGTTTTGTCGTTTCAGGTTTGCTTTGTAGCCTGTATTTGTTGTTTGAAATAAGGCTTGGCTGGCTTGTGGGTGTGTTTGGTCTCTGGTCTAGCAGTCTGTGCGTGTTGGAATCAAATTAGGAGGTCTTTTGCAAGCTGTCTTTGGGTGTACCTATCATAAAGACCCGTTTATCAAGTACGCCAATTTCTACTGGGCTCAGAATCTCGTATTTCACTGCGGTTCATTCTTTTAAGGCAAGCGACTAGTACAGACTCTGATGGTTCCTTCGTGTGGGCTTTTAGCTGGTTGTATCCTCCCCTTCTTGTTCAGTTTGAGTTGTTGTTTAGTTAGTGTAGTTGTTTTTTATTTTCCGTTTATAGTTTACTCTGTAATTCTGTCAAAAATTAAAATTGGTAATGACTTTTTAACATTTTTACCAAAAAAAATATATATATATTACTACAGAGGGCTCATAAAAGCAAAACACCGAAGTTTAGAGACTTCTGAACAGCTAAGATGGAAAGCCTAGGATGGTATCAGGCTGTGCAACAGTAAGATGGAAATCTCTGTGTTCTCCCAAAAGTTGACGAACAGTGTAGAACATGGCGTCTTTTTCTAAGTTTTCGTCTTTAGAGATTACCAGGACATAGACTGGTTCGTTACTACGGTTCTCTACCCAGAAAACCATGTCTACTAGCATCATGCGGATTCTGGAACCTCTATCCCCTGGCATAGTATATCAACAGAGACCTACATATTATTAAGTAACAATAAAAAAAAATAAAAGGAGAGAATAGAGGTTATGAATTCACCTCTAAGTGAAATGGGCTTCATTCCATAGTTGCAATATTCTTCAGCCTGTTTATCAGAGAACTGGTTCTTATCACTATAGAAAGCCTTGGTTGACACCATCCCATGATAACCTTCCTGCCTTAAATGGAATCTAACTTTCTCTTGGATCTCATTCGGTTCAGGGATTGGGATATCATCAGTGTCCAACATGACACATACGGATGTCACTGCCACGTTACACAAAAATGATAAATTTACGAAAAATCAGACAGCGAAAATATACAACGAATTATTAGACTCTATTAATTTTAATACCGCATGACTGATCAGATGCGATCATCTAAACAACCTTTATATACGAATTCGAATGTGACAGATCGATCAGATGAAATCTAATTAAAACTACAAACAATTTCGAGTAAGGGATATATCTTACCAGACTTTTTACTGCCGAGATCTTTGAGCGTGCGTGAGATTCCGATAGGGTCCATCGAGAAAATTTGAGACGCTTACGATTGGAAGCTATTTGTTCAAACGGTCGCCTTTGCGGGGTTAAGGGTTTGATCTGTTCTACAATCTCGCCCTCTCCGTCTTTCTACCTATATATAAAAAAGATGTTACTGGGCTGATTCTAAAAGGCGCATTTGTCGTAATTTGCTTTTTACTACTTAACTAGAGTGTCCGTATCTATTGAAGGAAATGTTCTTTGGGGCCTTTTTGTATTCGTCAAGCCCACAAGGATAATTTACTTTTGAACAAACTTTTTGATAAAAGTTTTGAACCAATATTGACAATTTATTTTTTAAGAATATAAATTACTAAAGCTATTAATCACACAATAAATATTTTGTTATCAGTAATTTAAATTTTTTTCTATAAAAAATACAAATGATAAAAAAAAACATCTAAGTAGAAATCATCATTTAATAGACATTAATATTAAAAATATACTAAAATATACTATGTATGTTAGTATCATCTAAATTTAATTACATATCCTATCAAATATATATATAAAAAATTTTGATTAATAAAATTGATTTATATGTTCACACCAATTTAATTATATATTTAATAGTTAATGATTTTTAATTATTCAATATATATTTATTATTTCATAACATGTAAAAATATTTAATAGATAAAATAATTTTTTATATATAATGTTTATTCCGTGCGCAAATCTTAACCTTAGTATT
The DNA here is from genome assembly GCF_020379485.1 of Brassica napus. NCBI lineage: Eukaryota > Viridiplantae > Streptophyta > Magnoliopsida > Brassicales > Brassicaceae > Brassica > Brassica napus. The sequence continues at coordinate 22,463,660 of NC_063440.1, forward strand.
CATTGTTTTGTTTCCTCAAGGTTTTAATGAAAAGCATTGAAATATATCAAATTTCATAAAGTTCTAAATTTCAAATTTCTGGAAAGAATCTTGACAAAACGCTTGTTTACATTCCCAGCTCTAATTTCATTAATGGACCGACTCAAAATGTATCCACAAATTAACTCAAAGAAAGAACCCAACTTTATAGACTTCTCAGAGCATCTCCAACCCCACTCTATTTTTCACTCTAAAATAGAGTTTAGAGTAAAGAATGCTCCAATGGTACTCTATTTCTCACTCTATAATAGAGTAAAAAATAAGTTTACTCCAAATATAGAGTAATTTGTTTTTTTTTTGTTCATCACTCTATTTTCTACTCTAAAATAGAGTATCATTGGAGCAAACTCAAACTCTATTATAGAGTTACTCTATTTTAGAGTAAAAAATAGAGTGAACCATTGGAGATGGTCTCAGTAACCAATTACAAACGCTAAATCCCAGAATCGGTTTAAGCAGAGTGCATACCAATTAGACCCTGGACGAAACCCGAATCCAATCCTGTACCTCCCATATAATACCTATCAAGAACATCATGAATCATCTTCGCAGCAACCTTCGTATCATCTCCAAGTCCATCGATCCTCTTAATCATCAAAGCCAAACGCGACACGAACTCATACTCACGCCCACGAAATCTCATAGCTTCACCACGCACTTTCCTCACTAGCCTCAACAGCCCTTTACGCACGACCATATCTCGTTTTCGCACGTTAACCATCTCCCAAACCGAACTCACGATCGCGTAAACCGAGTCCCAAACCAAATCTTTCCTCTCCAAGTTTATCAGCTGCAGCATCAGATTAAACCCAGCTTCCAACGCTAAACACCATTCTTCACCATCTTGATGAAACAAGGCTTTAACGATCTTGAACGCGAGATCATTCTCCAGCAACGGCTTCAAGAAACCTTCGTCGAGAACAGTCCGTAACTCCACGAACATCAGCAGCATTTTCTTGTCGTTTAAAGAGACGATGAAGGAAGAGAGCTCCTCCCACGGGATGGATTCGATGAAGAAATCAACGGAGACGCGAGATACGATTCTCGAGAGGAGCTTAAACTCGCGATCAGAGGTTTCTTGCTCTACAAGGCAAGCGTTAAGATGCTCCTTCATGTCCTTCAACGCCTCTGTTTTCAACGCGACGTTAGACTCTTCGAGGTCGATGAGAAGCGAGGTGAGGAGTTCGAGGGGGTAAGATCGAAGGCCTGAGCGAGAGGAGGAGTGAAACGCCGTCGTTGTGGTCATGAATCTGTACGCGTGGATGAGTTTGACGGCTAAGAGATTCGGGAAATGATTCTTGAAGGTGTTGTAGAGGAGACTCGATGATTCGTCTGATTCTTTCGCGTAGCAGAGGTTGGTGACGAGTTTGGTGATTCCTGTGGCGTCGCGTGTCGCGAGGATCTCTTTGGATTTGTTGGCGATGTAGAGACGAGATGAAGTGATGGGAGGAGGAGGGTGAGATGAAGAAGCTCCATTGTTGTTGCTTCGATTGCCTGAAGAAGACGCCATACTTGATTTTCCCGAGAAAGAATGTGTTTGTTCTCAGAGAAAAGTATAAATCATGAAGAGAAAGAGATTTGATGTAATCTTTTCTATATATATTCGCTCTGGTGACTTTGACGATTGTAGTTTTCTGTTAGAATGACCAAATTACCCTTCAACAGATGGTGTCACTCTGTTAAAATGCTCACGTGTTGAGCACGAGCTCTTTTCATATTAGTTTACGTGAAAAGTCGTAGGAGTGGGCCAGTGGGTATAAATCTGAAACAAACCAAGCTTAACCAAATTGAAATTCATCGCTTTGAACCGGTACCTGTTCTTATTATTATAACCTGAATTGCGTAGAGAATTATAATGAATCAACCAAACTCAACTGTTGTTGAAAAGAAAAAAAGAATCAACCAAACTCAACAAAACTAACAAATTCAGAAAGTATGCAGAAATTTTTGTCTATAAACTTATAAGGTTAACTAAACTTGATAATTTACTTAAACCTTTATCATAAAATGTTTATTTGAAACTAAAATTCTAAACGATTTGAACCTTAAAAGACCAATAGCCTACTTGTTAAAATTAAAACCCGGATAACCTGAACCGAACCAAACCGAGTATAAAATCGTATGACAGATAACACGCATAAAATGAAGAAGATAATTTAAAATTCTTACCATGGGCTCATAATTTGCCACGTAGAAATGCCTTCAAATCTCATCACTTTTCATTAGAACATCAGCTCAGTTCTGAAACACTACACTTCTGCAACATTAAACGAAAAACAATGGGTGACAATACGGTGCGTATTGGCCTTCTCGGATGCATCCGATTCGCGTCAAAATTCGTCAGAACGGTAACCCAATCCTCTAACGCCGTTATCATCGCCATCAGCGATCCGTCTATCGAAACCGCGAATACCTTCGCCGCCGCGAACAATTTATCCCCGGAGACCGTCGCGGTGTACGGAAGCTACGAAGAGCTACTCGACGACCCACGCGTCGACGCCGTTTACTTGACGATGCCTGTGACTCAGCGAGCGAAATGGGCAGTGACGGCCGCGGAGAAGAAAAAGCATCTCCTGGTTGAGAAACCGCCGGCGCAGAACGCGGCGGAGATTGATAAGATCGTGGAGGCGTGTGAAGCTAACGGCGTACAGTTCATGGACGGTACGATCTGGTTGCATCATAAACGGACGGTCAAGATTAGAGAAACGATGTTTGATTCTGGATTGCTTGGAGACGTTCGCCACGTAAGCTTAGTCTTTTAGTTAAATATTGCAAACTGGTCCGTAGAATATGTTACTTGTTTAATTGACCCATATAATTAGAAGAACTCAAATGCGCTTTAGCATATGTTACTTGTTTAATACTGAAAAATAGGGCGGGATTTCGGATATTCGGTTCGGGTTCGGATAGGAACCGATCGGGTCCGGGTTTTTCGGATAAATGAATTCTATACCCAATGAGTACTTAGTAAATTTCGGTTCGGATTTCGGATCGGGTACTACCGGTTTCGGGTCGGTTCCGGATACCCGTTTCTTATGTGAATTATATAAATATTTGCAAAATAAAATAATTATATACCAGTTTTTTATTTATTTATTTTATTTTTTTAAGAAAAAGTAAATAGAAATTGTATATATATTAGTAACATGTATTAAATACAACAAAGTTGAACTAGTCTAGTGGTATAACAGTTGTTGCTTTGCCTATCCAACCCGGGTTCAACCCTCAGAAGATACAAATCTATGTTTTTTAAACATAGAATTCGGGTTAAACGGGTACCCGTTCGGTTTCGGATAAAAACCGAAACCGAACCGATACCCATGGATAATTAACACTAATATCCATCGGATAAATTGTCTAGGACCGAAACCGAACCGAACCGGTCCATTTCGGGTCGGTTCCGGTTCGGGTATTCGGTTATGGATAAAAATCCCAGGCCTACTGAAAAAGGCTTTCGTACAAGGTAGATTAGTGAATATTATTTCATTACTAGGAGCGTGGCCCCGCGCAAGGGCGGGATAGTTGGTCTTAAACTTGTATTTTGTGTTAGAAGATATGGTTGTTGAAAAAAAACAAAGTTTCTATAAGAAAAGAATAAGGAATTGAGGAGATGGTCGTTCAAAAAAAGTATACGTAAGAGATGATAGGTGAAGTTAGAAACATTAGTTAGGAGATGGTATATTATTCATAGTGGATGTCTATTGTATGAGTAGGCTTTTTGGAAGCTTTAATTTGTTTGTTTTTTTTAGCCAGAGGTTTAAGAGGCGATAACGCATACTTTGAAAAAAAAACTGTTTGAGAAAAAAGAAACTTGAGAAGAAGCTGATCGGAGCATAAGTGGTCGTTTTTGGAACCCATAAACAAACCAGATGCTATTTCTCTTAGTTTGAAGCGAGGGTGAGAGATTGTTTTTTCCCTACTGCAAGTCCTGTAAAAATGCATTTGGGGCATCCATTAATCTGTTATTGGATAAAAAACTCATGATTTAGTTTGATGATACGATCCATTAAACTGGACCTTAAAATTTTGAGTACAACTAACTATTGTATTTACACAATTTAAATTAAACAAATTATCTCCAATTTGTCCAATTAGACGTATTCTCTAAAATAACCTGACATGAGTCTGTAAACATTTTCTACGTTGAAACAATGTCGACAATAGCATCGTGTTGCTATGTGAACATGTATTGATACACTAAGTTAGAACATGCTTATTTTTCAGATGTTCTATTTATTTAAAATCCAAGTAACTCTTTTCCCGGTGGGAGATGGTTTGAAGATATTTCAAGACACAACCAAAGATCAAAGTAGGGAATACATAAGAAAATATTTATTTCAAATGACACGATAGCTATAAGTGGAGATGACAATTCGGTCTTGAAACTATCACTCAGGGGGCGTTTGGACTATTTGGCTCGTCTTCAAAGCTGGGCAGTTTTGCTTCATCAACTCCCATTGCTCTTTTCGCCGCATCAACCGTGTTGCTGGCAGATGATGTTGCTTGTCCAGCTTGGACATCCACGACTGGAGCTTGGCTGCTGCTGCTACTCTGAGACACAATTGTACATGTATGTTATTTAAGATCTGAACGGAAAAAGTTATTAAGAACTTAGATTACCCACCTCTGGCTGAGTGCCAAAGAAGATATCTCAGTGACTGCAGAGATGGTGAAAAACGATTCCTTGCCACTTAGCAGTTCAACGCAGTTTGGTAGCTCCGGTCCTTCATCACCTCTCATCTGTAACAATTTTATATGATTGTTACAATTATATATATGATTCGAGGGTCAGAGAAATCGTAACAATTTTAATAATTTTAATGTAATGTGTTAGAGCAAAAACAAACCTCCGCAAGAACCAGAATGTTTGCATCTTTCTTGCTGACCTCCCTGTCAAAGACCACAAAACGTGGCACTTCGTTGTCGTCGTCAACAGCCAGTTCAACGGAACCTGGAAAGAGAGTAGGTTAGCTGTGAACGTGTATTTAAATTATGGTGTTCTTTTAGATATGAGACATGATTACCATTCATACCTGACTACTGACGTTCGGAGGAACGCATCTGTTGTACCGGAGTGAAGTGTCGGATTGGAGAAACACAAATTTACAAAGTTTCCAAAGAGAAGATTCTGTTTCTCAATTTATACGCCCAGCCCGTAAAAAAAACTTCAATCATGTAAACAATCAAAACATAAAACATGAAGATCAACAATGTTCACAACTAAGCCAAAACTCAAGAAGCACATGTTTTTTTACCTTTAGCGCTCCTTGCACTGATTGAGCAACTTTTTCCACGACCGTTTCGTGGTATTGGGTTCCCCTTTGAGATGGTAGATAAGAAAGCAAAAGCCAAGTCATCCCTTGGTCCATAATTTTGTTCTTATATTATGGGTTTGACAGTTGCCACTGAACTGCTAATCATGGTGAGCGTTTGGAGTCTCAGCAATATAACTTTATATAGCGAGGATGGTCATATCGGTTCGGAAACGTGTTACATAATCATTATTGATGGTCTGAGTAAATAGGGGGAGATGTAGAGATTGGGGAAGATAAAGAGTTCGTGTAAGGAGTTCATGGTTTTGAAGGAAATTGCAGGAGTAAAAGAACCCTAGATCTCACTAAAGAGAATATCAGACGACATCAAAACTTATTTGGGCCACTACGGGGATTTGTTTCATGGGCTTGGCTTCAGCCTTAAATCTAAAGATATAGGCGAAAGACTTAACGAATATGTCCACATATCAGTTAACAGATTTATTTAAGTTCGACTTTATCTTTCTGGTGAAACCCACACTATTTAAAATATAGACACGTGGATAACTTTAGGAGAAGCAAAAGTGCCTCATTATATATGAACCGTATCAAGAGCTCTGGATTGGGCTGCGCGATAGGTTTAATGGGCTGCGACCAACACGGTTTCAAGAGAGGTTCGGGATTGGGCTGCAAGATGGGTCAAATGGGCTGCGAAGGTGACTATTTTTTTTTAGTTTCAAGCCCAATCTGCCAGTGACATGGCAGAATGATTGGTTGGGAATATTTTGCCTAGGTGGCACCCCTAAGAAGCCTCAAAATTAAGCCCTTTTATATAGTGGGATTGTATAGGTTATAAAGCAGTACTAGTTATGCTTTGAATAGATGTTGTTTAGTAATATGTGTTTGGCTGCCTGACATTAAATATCAATATTCAAGAAATCATTAGGCGAAAATTATGTGCTCTGTAGAAGAATAGCGATTAGATAGATTATTTGGTACATAAGAATTAATAAATTATTGGTTTATTATATATATATATATATATTACATTTATATAAGATATTTTAGTTTTTGGATTTAATTATAATTTTTTGATGAATTATCAAAACTAGATATACAAAAATTTTATTTTTTGAGAAAGTGTAGATTTGTATTAAAATTATTATTTAATTTAATAGATTTAGACTAATTAAGATCGATTTAAATGATATTATCCGAATTAGAACAGGTTAACCTATTTAAGTTGTATAGATCGGATTTTAAGAATCATTTCGGCACATGTTAAAAAAAAAGTGTTTCAGAAACAAACAAGTCATTTCGGCTAGGACCTAGTAAACATTGTCCACAAAGTGTTGAACTTTCTTTGAGCTATAACATGTGTTATATATAATGTTCATATATGTTTTGCAGATGTACAGCACGATGACGACTCTGGTACCGGAGCAAGTACTGGAGAGACTGACCAAAGAAGCGATGGGATTAGCTGGAGCCATCGGAGAGCTTGGTTGGTACCCTATAGGAGCAGCTCTATGGGCTATGTCTTACCAGATGCCAGTATCTGTCAGGGCTCTTCCTTCTTCCGTCGCCACAAACTCTGTTGGGACCATCTTGTCCTGCTCTGCCTCCCTTCAGTTCGGTTCAACTGAAACCGCAACGGCAATCGTTCACTGCTCCTTTCTCTCTCAGCTCTCGACTGACTTAGCTATCTCAGGTTCTTATGATTTGTCTTTATCTCCTAGGTTGAAGCAAAATGTAGTAGTTGTATCAACATCAGTTGTTTGAAATGGATGGTCAGGATCAAAAGGGTCAACTCAGATGAATGACTATGTGATCCCTTACAAGGAGGACACGGCTTGGTTCGAGTATACAAGTGGCGCTAAGTTCGCGAACTTGCACATTGGCTGGAACATGATGCCGGAGAGAGTCACGGTCGACTGCAGCGGGAATGAGGAGTCGCAGGAGGCGACGATGCTGAGAGAGTTTGTGAGGCTTGTTCAAGGAATCAAGCGGGGTGATTCAGAGGCTGATCCGAGGTGGCCAGAGATCAGTAGGAAGACGCAGTTGGTGGTTGATGCTGTGAAGAAATCTGTTGATATTGGTTGTGAAGTGGTTTATCTGTAATTCTTGCGTTTGAGATCTTTTCGTAATTAGATTTTTATATTAGTATAATTGACAAATTTACCAATTGTGGTACATAACTTTAATAAGTCGAAGATACATTACTTTCAGCGCATGTTTCTACGGATTTGGTTGTAGTTCTTACTATCATCAAATGACTCCATTTATGTATTTTCCAATTCCCTAGTACTCCAATCGGCGGCACATGATTGTTGGTGTCGGATCTTCCATATAGTATAGTAGCATTTTTCACCAATATAAATCGTTAAACGTATCTTAATTTTGACGTCAACAAAAATATTAACACATCTCAAACTTTTAAACGTTTACAAATACAGTTTTCACAATAATAAAACTGAACATTAGAAAAAAGTTTCGTGTATTTAGAGGGGGTTAAGCTCGGAATATGGTTTCATGGAAGCTGGATATCTCCTTTATTCTCTTTTATGATGTTTGATATCTAACCCTTCTATGAAGTTTATTGTCTACTTAATGAGTTTTACGTTTTGTCTTGTAGGATGGCTAGTACTTTTTGGTGGCTTAATCATCTGATTAGTATACAGTATACAGCCGCCAAAAGGTATCTTAAAGACATTGACGCAATTAGAAATTTCTAAAGTATACACCTAAACAAGTTAACGAGAGAATATTATTTGATCATAATGGTTGTGAAATCTCACTGTACATAATAGAGTTATATGTAGCTCGTGCAACAAATTAAGAATTAAAAAAAAAAAAGAGATAGCTCAAAGCTTCAAGGTTAAATCTGGAGGACAACTCTCCATATCCACTGCTTGTTTGACCTCCAAGAAATCCACTTTACTTTCACCTAAATTATCATTACAAGCTTCAGCCCTAACGGCACCCGCCGCTTGTCTGAAACTCCCCGGCCAGAGGAGCTCGGTATCGTCGTCCTCCACGTAGAAAGGTACACAATTACTGAAATACCCCTGGTTAAACCTGGCAATGTTTCTAATAATCGTTTCTGGTGCTGGCCTTAGGTGGTGGGACGAGCCATGCGCCTGTATTCCCAAAGTCCTGACTGATGTCATGTTACCATGCAGCGGGAGGCAAGAGAGAGCAGCTGTGGCGTAGGGGGTACTGGATCCTCTTGAGAAAACCCCAGCCAGACCCATACGCATAGCACGTTTTGCGAGCGTTCTTTCACGTTTGTGTGCGTTCTGGTGACCGCCGAGAGCCTGAGAGCTGTAAAACTTCCTTTGACAGTAGTTGCAAGAAAAGACTCTCTTCAATGCTGACGGTTGCTGTTGTTGCTGCTGCTGTTGCTCTGGGTTGTTACTTTCGCTCGTGCTCGAAATTGGCAGCGTCAAAGAAGATGATTCAAGATCCAAATTGTTGTTGTTGTTGTTGTTGAAACGGAGGCTAAGATTCAGAGAGATGGGTCTGCAGTATTCTTCTACCGGAGACAAGTTCGAGGCAGCTTGGCTACTGGTATCTTCTGGATGATTATGTTCCGATGAAGCTTCAGCCTCAAGGTCTAAGATGGATCTCATAGTTTGGGCAGCAACTAAAGGTTGTTTTATCTTTTTCTGCAACAATTTTGAAATATTTAGAGAAAGTGAAAATGTCTAGATCAGTAATAATTGAGAAATACGTAGAAAGTAATAATAACTTTAAGAACTTAGATGATCACGATTGGGTATGTCCAACAAAGTTGAGAATGTCTTTAGATAAACTGTAATAAAAATTATAATTTAAGAAATAACAAGTGTTTAGTGGTGGTCTAAGTGGACTTTGAGGAAATTCATATTCCAAGCAACCCTGTGACATTATAGTTCTGTGGCCATATAAATATAAAACATGTTTTAGGTTTCATTAGAAAATTCAGAGAAATAGTTAATTCGTGGACTGAAATTAATTTGAGTTATTTAGAGGACCTCCAACCATTAGAAGCTATGTGAGATTCTAAAAAAATAAAAAAATAAATATTTTAATTAAATAACTAAATTTTTTTTTTAATTCTAAAATACTAGATACATGGTTAAAGTTTAGAAATGGTTCTAAGAGCATCCCCGTTAAGGGATTATTGCTCAAGTTCACACAATTCCTAAAAAAAAAATTATTATAATAATCCACTTTTTGTGAATCCAGGTCACGTGAGATCTCTGCAGTGATACAGGTTCATCACTGTTTTGCAGACCTCACGACACGTGGCGGCCCACGATTTGTTCGACTATTATTATTATTATTTTTAAATTAAATAGAAAAAAAATCAAAATAATGAAATAGGGAATCACGCTTCTCAGTTCGCTGATACAGATGCCCTAAAAACACTTGTTTTAGATTCTTTTTTCATTCTCTCTCTTATTTTATTTTCTTATTTTTTTATTTTTAATGGTGGTATTCTAATTAAAGAACCTCTAATGAAGGTGGTTCTATAGGTTTTATAGATACTGAATTACAAGAAAAAACAAGTGGGAGGAACATTTGTGTGACTGACTCTATAAATGGTCCTAGTGAGTCAATGACTAGACAACATCAGAAGTGCCAAATTTAGTACTGACACATCCATCAAGCAGTCCCAAATTTAGTACTAAACAAATTCTTTTAGTTTTATTTAGCAATAACACTAATTGCAAGCCATTAGATTACGAGTATGATCCATACATTTTCTAGTTTCTACTTCATGTGCTTTCCCCGACAGTAAAATCGAAAAATAAAACAGCACGCAAAGCGACAAAAAACCGACAAACAAAAAGAAACACAAAGCAACAAAAAATAAACAGACAAACGGATACTACGAGATAGCACCGACAGCGAAATCAAATTACTTATCAAAGCAGATTCATACTTTATTATATAATTATCTCCATAAGTTTTTTTTGGAAATCATATTATCTCCGTAATTAAGTTCCTTTTTAACATGGTTCATTATGATCTTCTTTTTTCTTTTTCTTGAAAAGGGTTATATCAGTATCAAGTAACTGAGATTTGTGGGGCGAAACAACTATACATAAACAATTTAATTTCTTATAACTTTAAGGTATCTTATTAGCTGTAGCATCCAAATTGGAAATGAAAAAAAAAAAGGTTTAACCGTATAAGGTGTAGTTAAAATTTAGGGTATCCAATGTTGTTGAGCAGAACGAAAAGAAAGAGCAAGTTGAAACTAAATGAGAATATTAAAGCCATTTAAAAAAAAAGAGAGAAAATTGGACTGACCAAAACTTTTTTTGCAGTTATATATTGAAACCATGCTGATAATTATATATATTAATCGTCAAAACTACAACCTTCGACGCACAATTTTGAGACATAAGTTAATCCAAGTACATAGAGGCTAAATATTTGAAGAAAAGAATAATACTTATACCTCTTAAGATGATGAGGAGACAGAGGCTTGGAATTTGAAGAAAGAATTAAGAGCTATGATCAGCTTTGTCTCCACCGATTTCCAGGGTAATTTGGGGATTTAAAAAGAAAGAGGAGAACAGAGTGAGATGAGAGAGATGTGAGAGTTTGTGAGTGTTATTATGTTTGGTTTTGGAGCACAAAAGAAGAGAAGAGCGAGTGGATTGTATAGTGTAAGATGATGTTTTATTATTATGGGAAAAGCTAAGGTTGCTGTGAGTGGCAGTGGAGGGGACAATGGTGGGACGTCTCACACTTAAGTCAGAGTAGAGTTCTTATATTCGGATAGTTTTTTTCTTTTATTTAGTTTCTTGTGATTTTATAATGATTCATCATGTATGTGTGTGATGGTTCAATTGGTTTTCAGACTCAGAGTCCATAACTCCAGTTATTAATTAACTCTGTCTTTGACCCAAAAAAAAATCAACTCTGTCAAAGGTGAAAGTTGGCAGTCAAGTGCATAGAGGATCAAAAAAATTCCGTTTATTCTTTTGGCACAATTCAAAATTCTATCAGCAAGCTTATGTTTAGTGTGCAGTGAATCAACATATTAGTACAAGTTTATGCGTTTTTGGTAGATTTCAAAAGTCGATTTGACAGATATATCTTTAATTATTTATTTTATACATACTTTGCAGACTCATCGACTCCCTCGTATATATACGAAGGGAATTCGTAGTTTGGAAGAGGACGTTCAAATTTAACACTAAAGCAACAAAGAGATTATGGTTTCTAATTTAGAACGTTAAACATGTCTTTAAAATATTTCATCACTTTTGCCGATTTCAATACTTTTTTTGGTAATCAGTCGATAATTTTCTAATACACGTTTTTAAATAACCCATCATCATTTAGTGCTATTTACCTAAGACCGAATTCTGATTCAACAAATATGACGTATAAGTTTTGTAAATTATTCGGGACCATTAATGGGAGATGGCGAGAATACTGATTAGGAGCAGTTCGCACGTCTGAGATAAGAGTCCAAATTTGCAGTGAAGATCATCCCTACACAGAAAGCATATCCATGTGTAGGACCACGACAACTAGTTCCACTGTTTTCTTCGCAGTCTACCTATGTTCTTATCTAGTAGACATATTATTATATCCTCGGTATACAAATAATTTATCAGCTTTATTAGTTGATCATGTGGTGTATATATGTAGTTTCATGTGAAATTTCTAAAAATGGAGAACCGAAGGTTTTGGATTATAGTAGATGTAGGGTTAGATGCCTTCTTTAATATGTCAACTACGTTTGCTAAATAAAAAGAAAAACTACGTTTGCTAAGAAGTTTGAAAGGATTAAGCTATATGCTTTGAATCTCTTTTACGGGGGTGGACGAAGTGGGCAGGTTATTCGTTGCCGCTGCATCTCCATGCATCATGATTTGATATGTTCAGTTCAGATGATATATTTTTCTAGTCAATTATTTACATTCACTATGGATAGCAAAAATGATGGAGATACAGTTCTTCGTATCGAGCGTAGACAAGCACTACATTTATTTTAAATGATAAATTCCTGTATTTTAAGCACATTCTTAAAACACTGTAATAGTTTTGCTTTCAAGAAGTAATGATAATTTTAGTTTTAATACAAGTTGCTACTTGGATCAATCAAACTCATGTTGGCATAATGTTCTTTTTCTTCTAGATATACACAGTGCCGGTAGTGTTTCAAAAAAAAAAAAAAATACACAGTGCCGGTCTAATATTTTAAGCAAATTTTAATAACATATTTTTATGTTTTTATCTAATATCATATATATACATATATATTTATCAGATAAATAACACTAAAACTTTATAAACTAATTTAATTCTAATGATTGGTAAATATAATTTTAGAATTTAACTGTATATAAATATTTGTCAATGTTATCATCAATACTTTAGGTAATCACAATTCTACTAAAATAATTTGTTAATAAAAATTACATTTAAAAATATTATTATTATTTAACAATACACTTAATCAATATATTTATTGATAAAAGTTTCATAACTAATGCTAAAATGTTTTATAAATATTACTATTATCAAAGAATTATAAATTATACAAACATATAAATACTAAGTAAAAAATTTAATACAAAGAAAAATAACCCTCTAAAATTTTAAATCTTTATCGATTGTTTGGACGGCTGCTTTCTAGCTGGTACTTTTGATTTTAATTATTGAAACTAATTTACAATTTGATAAATATGGGACATAAATCAATCCATATGGTCCAATAGCTAAAAGATAAACTTTACAATTCAAGTCTTCACCACGAACGTTCTAAACGAAAAGAAATGGATTCTTTTTGTGTATTTAGGAGTGCGATTAGATTGTATTTTGAGAGTAAACTTTTACTCTCAATCCTACTAAAAGTTTACCAATCAAGTGGGATATATTCTTTCCACTTTTACTCTATTTACTATTTAAGTGGAGAAAAACATAGATCCATGTTTACTCCATATTTTGCTTTAGCTTTTTTCATTTACTCTAGTTTACTTTACAATTACCAATCAAACCCTAGTAATAGTAATGTCAGTGATTCAAGAATAAAATAGTAACATACTCCCTCTGTTTCTAAATAATCTATGTTTTAGAATTTTCACACTTATTAAGAAAACACTTAAAATTTTGATAATAAATGTATGATTTTCTGTGTTTAGCTATTTCCTATAATTTTTAACCAATCAAAATTCAGTAAACACAATTAATGTTTTTGAAGTTTACAATTTGCCATTATTACATACATTAAAAATGTAAAATATGGATTTTTTAGAAACAAAATATTTTTCTAAAACATTGATCATTTAGAAACGGAGGGAGTAATAAATTACTGTTTAAATAATAAATAGATTATACTCATGGTGGCAGCTTTCCAAGAAAAGGTTATTTATGTTAGTGTTTTTTGGTTCAAGCTTCTGTTTTTCTTCTTTTACAAAAAAAAAAAAAAACTCATTTTTTCTCTTTGTTTTTTTCTCCTACAGAAAGAAAGGAAAAGGAAAGAAAAGTGAAGTAGCTCCTCACTGCACGGGGAGGACATCTGAAAAATTATGCCTTTAAATTTTATTTTAGAATTTTGAAGTTTCAGAACACTTTTTGATTCTTTAAAACTTATCATGACCTTTGCTGTGCCTTTGTAGCCTCTCCTCACCCATTGGACCCTTTGCTTCTTTTTATTTGTTTCGTCTGTTCTTTTCCTCTTTATTTTTTCTTATCACCCAAACTACTTTTATTTATTTATTTCATGTCTAATCACATATTTCGAATCTCCTTCAACATTGTGCGTATAATTGACATCCGCCGTTTGTTCGCTTCTACGTCCATACATTTTTTGGTCAAAATCTACGTCCATACATTACTCCTCAGTCCTGACTAATTAATAGTTTTCTTCTACAGAAGTTACTATACCAAAATAGTTAATGCTGTAAATGGTAAGCACATGTCCCTTTTTGTCGTCTGTTTTATACCATAATTGGAATATAGAGTAAATTTTAGTGTTTCATTAGAATGCCCTTATAATTGGAATATTTGTTTTATGAACAAAACTCTTTGCAAAAGATGATAAGACGTGAAATGGAACTTTAGAGATTCGGATTTAGATAGGAAGCTCAGAATTAGGTTTCAGATGGTTGTGTACAGCATGAAATGATTTTAGAATGAGAACGTATCCAAAACTAATCATTTTATTAATAAGCAACCCAAAAACTGTTTACAATACCAAATAGAAATCACACGCCATTAGAACCAAGTCAAAACTCTTTTTCTTTTTTTTTGTTGATCTCTAGCTCCCCTTTTGTCTCCCAATAATGACCAATCACAGTATTAAGGTTCTATTTAGAGTTAATCCCAGATTTTTCCTACCTTAAAGGACTATATATGACAAAGCTTTCCTTTTTGCATTAGGCTTAGTATAAACTTTAACCGACTCTTTCTTTGTGGGCAGGATTTGGTGTTGGGCCAAGACATGAGAAATTGTGGCCCACGAGCACAACAACAATCTCTTCACTTTGCGTAACATAAAAATTGAGTTATTGGACTGATCAGAAACTCTTTAACTCCCTCCCTATTCAAGAACTGATGAGAAACTCCTTAAACTCATCGTAAAAAGAAATTAGCTAAAAGTTGCGTGAAAAAATTTCGACGCAACATAAAAATTGAGTTCCAACCATTCATGAACAATTGGTCATTCCACAAAGGAAATTTCTCGGTGTTTTTATAAATGCCAATGATAACTGTCTCCAAATCTGTTCAATACTTCCACATCGTAGTTCTGTTTTTTCTTGATGAAGTATCAGTATGTTACGTATGTTACTACGATTTTGTCAAGTCATCTCATATGGATAGTTTCTATGTTAATCGGGAAAGATATAGTTTTCGGATGAAAATATTAGCTAGCAGAAGGTAGATATTTGCCGGCTAGAAGTCGAAGATGAGGAAATGCCTCATTCGAGAGTACTGTAAGATAATCTCCACATTATATTACCTTGTTGTACGTCCGCTCTGCATGTAAAGACCTTTTCCTGAAGACTTTTTAATGTTGAAGTTAGACATCTATTTTTGGGAGCGACAGTTCAAAGAGATATATGGATTGTGTTTGGGAATTTATTGGTAGATCCAAATTCCCTCATGCACGAAAAGTGGAAGGGGAGAGTTGGAACTCTGTTCCCTTCCTCCGACCGTTTTTCTATTCTATATTTTGTGAACATGAACAATATGTGATCAAATCATCAAATGATTAGATTTTTACGAGTATGATGCCTTCTTATTGCTATAGCCTTATAGGAGAGGAAACTTGGTATTTATCGTATACATCATTTCCAGAATTCCATGTTGTGTCCGGATTTAGCGACATAAATATTTGAATATTTTGTCATTTTGTTTTTGAAAATGATTTGGAATAGTAATAGTGTGTCTATAAGTCTATTCTTATAGGTTAGTAAACTCTTAAAAAAAAATCAATTATATGTCATGTCTGGATTGGAATAACAAAATTGATTCATGATAAATTCAATTCTAACGATTCCAATTAATGACCAATAAGTATTCATGTCATTAAGTCCGATAAATATTTTGACAGGTTTTACTAAGTACCATATCATCATCATTCCCTAATTTATTACAAAGACAATAATGAGAGTAATAACTTACAAAAGATAAAGTTTATTTCTTTTCTTATAGATCTGCAGAGAGCCATGTGCATGGGGAATCAGCTTCACCTGTATTTTTCCTTACGACAAGAGTTTTTTTTTCTCCCATAGAAAGTGATAACATAATAGTAAAAATAAAGAATAAAGGACTTGAGATCATGATTCATGAGACAACGAAAGATACATGTAGCATTTTGTGAAATACAGATATCTAATTTTGAGATTTCCATATTAAACGTAACCACATATATTCATGTTATATATAATAATAGTCTCATTATCTATCTGTTTGTAAGAATCTTTGTTGCCGCTCGTTAGTCGCTCCACTACGCTTCTCTTTTTTTTTTTTTTGACATCAACTAGCATCGCTTCTTAAAGAAAACTTGTTTTACACCTGTATACTTCTAATAATATCTTTTAATGCTTTCTATGTGTTATATACGAATAATTTTTGCCAATTTGTTTCACAACTTTTGGACCCTTATGCCATTGACAGCCTAGACCCTCGATGTAGGATCTTAAAGAGTACCAAACAAATTGTTTTATTATTTTCGTGAACTACCATATCCTACTATATAAAAGGAACTATTTTGGAGGCTTCTAAGGTGTGCCACATAGGCATAAAATTCCTGGCCAATCAATCTACCAACTCATCTCAGACTCGACTGAAATCCATGTCAATTACGAAGCTCAAACAATTTATTTGAATCCCAGTCAATACTGAAATCAGCCCAATATCCATTTACGGTATATGATACCAAGAAACTAAGAAGCTCATTCTATTTTATGAAATTACATGTTTTTATTTAGTCTTTCGCCACAGTGACCGGAGGCGTGTTGAATCACAAAGCTTCTCACGCATCCCATTATTATGCTATTTCAATTGAGGTTCTCAGTGTTGTTCTAACTTATATTTAAAAATAAATTTTATTAAATGTTATTGATTTTACTATTATCTTAATAAAATTTAATATAGATTTGATATATATTATATCAAATTGTATAAAACTAATAAAAATAATATAAAATTGTATAATTATCAAACATTTGGCCTAAACAATATTTTTAAAATTTTGTAGATATATAAGAAACTAAATATCATACGATTAGATATTTAGATGTTTAAAAATTGCATATTTTTAAAAGCTTTAGTAATACAAATTGTATAATTATATAAAAATAATAATATTACTAAATCTGGAATGTTATATATGAATATATATTTATTTTATAGATGATGCATAAGATATTACCAACATTAAATAAAATTATCCGTCTCATGTTTATTTTTTTAATTGTAGAGATGACATGTAGCAAAATGCCCAAAATGACCCTAATACCCTAGATATATAGAAAATATAAAAAATTTGAAATATAATATAATAATTATTTATAGATCCAAACTGGTACGTTTAACTTTATGGGACAAAGAGACGTCTAATTTCAGGGAGTTAAATCGCATATCTACCAGGAAAAACCAAATCGTAATCATCACAAGTATCATTCTACGGTTACATGAAGGTAATAAACTAAACATAAAGTTTATGTCAAACTAAAATGCTTACAAATATTTCACTTTTTTCAGGGAAACTATAACTCACAACCACATCTGGATCGCGCTTCTACTTTGACAACGATATTGATATCATACAACGCTTCCATGAAGAGGAATAAATTGCTATCCTAAGCCACATAGCAAACCACACCAATCAACTTTTTTAAAATTTACGTTACAGCTTTCTACGTCAATTAAATAGACACACTACTATTTTCTCTTACGAATATTAAATTCATCAACATAATTTATTATTCAAACTTATTTTAGTTTATTAAAAAAATGATCACCGTTTTCAACGTATTCGCATTATAAAAAAACAAAACTTAACTTACACTTTCAGAAACTTCAAAACTTCTAATTTTAATTAAACTGTTCTTTAATTAAACATGTAATCCGCGCGAAGCGCGGACACGACTCTAGTACAGAATAAAAATGTGTAAATATATACAGTGCTAGTATAACAGTTTTATATATCCTTATACAATTCTTTAAAAAACAATTATATATATATTTATCTAGTATTATATATAATAAAAATTTACATCAAGACTCTATAGACCAATTTAACTCCACTAACAATTTCTGAATATCAGTATATTAAACTAAATGTATTAAAATATTAATTTATTATATCATGAACATTTAACGATAGTTAATATAATATAATCGTTTACTAGAAATAAACAACTCTGTTTTAGTTAAAGATAATACTTCAACAGTGGAGTACGTAAACCTAATCAATAAAAAAATAGATTTTTTTTCGGAGTTTTTTTTTTTTTAAATTAAAATTGTAAATAATAATTACTGAACGAAAATTTTAGTTAATGTATTCATTAATAATAAGTTCCAAATAAATTATTAATATAAAAATTATAATATTTGTTTACATATAGATATTAATGAAATTATGATATAATAATTTAACTAATATTTTTTTATCATATTGCTTGCTTTAATCGGTGGATCAAATAGCTTACACTCTGATAAGACACGGATTAAAAAAAAGATATACGAGTAACTGCCTGTAAAGCTTAGAGAAATTTGTTTATTGCTATCCTTTAGAGACATTGATTATCCTCATTTATGTGCACAAAAAGAGATAAAGGGTTCAGAGTGGTTAACTGGCAAAAGTATTATACTTCTTGGAGAAATGAATATCTTGATTAAAGTCCAAATTAGGACTTACAAGTTGCAACAAGTTAACTAAAATTAAACTGTACATTTTTACCAATGGTTGATTAGACAGTGTTATTTTTAATGACAAAATAACAAAACTATACATTTTTTGCTCTTTATTTAAATCAAATAAATATAAAATTGTGTGAAATAGTATATCACCAATTGAAGTTACCTGTTATTTGTTTAAAACATATGAATAAAACAATTTTCCATTTACAAAAAAAAACTGGTGCGTAAAATAAGCTTCTACCTATTTATAATTTTGTAATTCTGAACTTTTGTTAATAAGTAGTGCATATCATCTACTTTATAATAACTTATTTAAAGCTAAGAGAATAAACATTTTGCCAATAATATGAAGAAGAAAACTTGATGTAATGTATATATTTTTTTTTTTGCTTTTCTAGTTTTCCATATCGTTTGTGTGAAGCATTTGACATCAACCCACTACGTAGTCAAGATTTCAAACTATGACCTCTTTATTTCAAATAACGTTATCTCAATCCTATGATAATTCAAAAATTATAATAAAATAAAAAAATAGAAAAAAATAAAATAATAATTCTGATGTATCTAATCTGTTACCAAACTGTCATTGGCTTTGCGGGGCAGACATCCCATGTGCAACCTCCTTGGCTTCTGCTTCAGAGTTCCATCTTCTTCTTCCTTCTCTCTCAATGGCCCATCTTCCCATTTCCACTTTCATTTCTCCACAATCATAACCAAAGCTTTACCTCAATCTCCCTCTCTCTATTTTCCAATCTCTAAGTAAGCTATGAAGAAACACAGAGCCTTTCTCAAGTTTCCCTTTCTTCTCCTTCTCCTCCTCTGTCTTCTTGAGTTCTCCAAAGCTGATTCAGATGGAGACGCATCAGCTATGCTTTCACTCAAGAAAAGCCTAAACCCACCTTCATCCTTCGGATGGTCCGACCCTGACCCGTGCAAATGGACCCACGTCGTTTGCACAGGAGACAAACGGGTAACCCGGATCCAAATCGGGCATTCAGGTCTTCAAGGTACACTCTCTCCCGATATTCGTTCGTTAACAGAGCTCGAGAGGCTCGAGCTTCAGTGGAACAACATCTCCGGTCCCATCCCTACTCTAAGCGGCTTGTCTTCCTTACAAGTCTTGATGCTAAGCAACAACCACTTCGACTCTATCCCCAGCGACATCTTCCAAGGCTTAACTTCGTTACAATCTGTCGACGTGGACAACAACCCTTTCGCGTCTTGGGAGATTCCCGAGAGCTTGAGAAACGCCTCTGCTCTTCAGAACTTCTCCGCCAACTCGGCTAATGTCTCCGGTACGTTACCCGGTTTTCTCGGACCGGATGAGTTTCCCGGTTTGTCTATTTTGCATTTGGCTTTTAATAAGTTAGAAGGTGAGTTGCCGTTGGGGTTGTCCGGCTCTCAGATTCAGTCGTTATGGCTCAACGGTCAGAAACTAACCGGTTCGATCGACGTTATTCGGAACATGACCGGTTTAAGAGAGGTCTGGCTTCATTCCAATGCCTTCTCCGGTCCTCTTCCTGATTTCTCCGGTCTTCAGGAGCTTGAGAGCTTGAGCTTGAGGGATAACTCCTTCACCGGTCCGGTTCCCGCTTCTTTGATGAGTCTTGACTCGTTGAAGGCTGTGAACTTGACTAACAATCATCTTCAAGGACCAGTCCCTGAGTTTAAAACCTCGGTCTCGGTCGATTTGGAGAAAGATACTAATAGCTTCTGCTTGCCTACTCCGGGCGAGTGTGATCCTAGAGTGAAGTCTTTGCTTACAATCGCTAGCTCAGTGGATTATCCACTGAGGTTAGCTGAGAGTTGGATAGGAAACGATCCTTGCACGAACTGGATTGGGATTACATGTAGCAATGGGAACGTTACGGTTATTAATCTTGAGAAAATGGGGCTAACCGGGACGATTTCTCCCGAGTTTGGCTCCATCAAATCTCTTCAGAGAATCATTCTCGGAATCAACAACCTTACGGGTACCATTCCTCACGAGCTCACAACGTTACCTAACCTCAAAACGCTAGACGTTTCGAGTAACCATCTCTTCGGGAAGGTTCCCGCTTTCAAAAGCAATGTGATTGTGAATACTAATGGCAATCCGGATATCGGAAAAGATAAAAGCTCTTTATCTCCTCCTGATTCTTCTTCACCTTCTGGTGGTGGTTCTGGTTCAGGCTTAAGTGATGGGAGAGTGAAAACTTCTTCGGGTTTTATAGGAATCGTTATTGTTTCTGTCCTCGGTGGACTACTAATGATCTTCTTGATCGGTTTATTGGTTTTCTGCTTGTACAAGAAGAGGCAAAAGCGGTTCACAAGAGGCGAGAGCTCGAATGCAGTTGTTGTTCATCCGAGACACTCTGGCTCTGACAATGAGAACGTTAAAATCACAGTGGCGGGTTCAAGCGTAAGCGTTGGAGGCATAAGTGACACCTACACGCTGCCCGGTACGAGCGAGGTGGGGGATAATATACAAATGGTGGAAGCGGGAAACATGCTGATCTCAATCCAAGTGCTGCGCTCGGTGACTAACAACTTCAGCCAAGATAACATTCTGGGACAAGGAGGTTTCGGGGTTGTCTATAAAGGTGAATTGCACGATGGAACGAAGATTGCAGTTAAGAGGATGGAGAACGGAGTGATTGCTGGGAAAGGTTTTGCGGAGTTCAAGTCGGAGATTGCGGTTTTGACCAAGGTTAGGCATCGCCATTTGGTGACGCTTCTTGGTTATTGTCTGGATGGGAATGAGAAGTTGCTTGTGTATGAGTATATGCCTCAAGGTACGTTGAGTAGGCATCTCTTTGAGTGGTCGGAGGAAGGGCTTAAGCCTCTGTTGTGGAAACAGAGATTGACTTTAGCGTTGGATGTGGCGAGAGGCGTGGAGTATCTTCACGGATTAGCTCATCAGAGCTTCATTCATAGAGATCTGAAACCGTCAAACATTCTTCTCGGGGATGATATGAGGGCTAAGGTTGCGGACTTTGGACTCGTTCGTCTTGCTCCTGAAGGGAAAGGGTCTATTGAAACTAGAATTGCTGGAACATTTGGTTACTTGGCACCCGAATATGCAGGTTAGTTAGTTTAGATACTATGCACATTCGATTTAATTCTATTCATTTTGTATGATTGTGATATTGTTTGTTGCAGTTACTGGTCGAGTAACCACAAAGGTCGATGTGTACAGCTTCGGGGTGATTCTGATGGAACTAATAACAGGAAGGAAATCTCTAGACGAATCGCAACCAGAAGAGAGCATTCACTTGGTCTCCTGGTTTAAACGAATGTTCATCAACAAGGAATCATCATTCAAGAAAGCTATCGACCCGACAATAGACCTTGACGAAGAAACCTTAGCCAGCGTTCACACCGTTGCTGAGCTGGCAGGTCATTGCTGTGCCCGTGAGCCTTACCAGAGACCAGACATGGGACACGCTGTCAACATTCTGTCCTCACTCGTCGAGCTGTGGAAACCGGCTGATCAGAATCCGGAGGACATATACGGCATCGATCTGGACATGTCTTTGCCTCAAGCTCTTAAGAAATGGCAAGCTTATGAAGGAAGAAGTGATCTTGAATCATCTACTTCGTCGCTTTTACCTAGCTTGGGTAACACGCAGATGAGTATTCCTTCTAGACCTTACGGATTCGCAGAGTCTTTCACTTCCGTAGATGGACGTTGATGCAATGAGAATTCTTCAGAAACCCAAATTTGTTTGTTTTCTTCTGTATATTTGTGTGTTCTTCCTCTTTCTTCACTTCTCACTTAACAATTCTTTCATGTTTCTTGTTATGCAAGTAACCTTAGGGTTTTGGGTTTCGTGATATTATATTGCTGTTTGTTTTGTTGAGTCAAACAGACGTGACGTGTGTACTCTTTTAGTTTGTGGAAATGGTAATGACAGTGAGGCAGAGAGGTTGGCATTGGATTCATCTTCACATGCCTGTCTCTTTTGTTTGGATCTGCTAATATCTTTTATAAATTGACCACGGCACTACTATATTTTTTTGTTTAATAAAATACTAATTTAGTTTCTGCAATAAACAACAGATTTCAATATTGGGTTAAATTAGTATCTGGTGACATAGTTTGCTTCTTGAAATAATTACACATGCACATTGACACTTTATAATTACACTGTTAAAACATATTCATCGGAAGGAACACTTTTTCAAAGAATCTCAGTTATACTTTATATCTCTTTTCTCTTTAATTTTACTCTCTTTTCTTCGACGGCAAAAAGAATCAAAATAGATTCACAACATCAGTTCAGTTGATAGAGTTAGCTTCCTCTTTCGAGTCATCGAAATCTCTGTTACAGACGTCTGATTCACTTTCACAATCTTTGTCTCTGTCTTCCCCATCACACCAATACAATAGGTATTATGTTTTAGTATTTTACCGGGACCAAAAATCCGAACCTGAATCAAACTAAAATAACAAAAGCTACAAACGGACCGAATTTCTCAAATACCCAATCGATTTCTATATTTCTAGAGTTGAAATAACTAACTGAACCGGAACAAACTGAGAAGCGAATATATATATATATAAATATTAGTTATATATGTGGCACCCTTTTGTAATGATTCCACTACCTTAAATAAAACAATTTTTCTTCTTATGCCAATTATCAATTGCCGAATTCTGACCTTATCAACATGATATTCTATTAAACCCACTGCTGGCTTTTTGTTATTTTTGAATACGCCAAATCCAGATTCAACAAATATATAAATATTCATGTCTTATAATATGTTTCATAATTGTATTAAACAAAAGGACTCATCTATCACTCATAAAAGGAGTGACATGGAGTTTCACTAGTTAGACGTGGTTCAAGTCCCTTTTCATTTTTGAAAGCCTTTTTACCAAAAAAAAAAGTCCCTTTTCATTTTATCATGAATTTGTTTTACTTACATAAATTAACGAATTTATTTTTATTCTTGAATAATCTTTTTTAATCGAGTTGAGTTCTTTTAAAAATGTTTCATGGCCCAGTTCTGAGGTGCGGCTCCGTATGTATTTAATTAATTTTTATTAATCATTTTCTTAAATTGTATTTTCGATCCATTTCTTCAAAATATATGTAATAACTCCAAAATTTAAATATTAAAACATATGTGATGGGAAAAAGAAAATGGTATATAGATTGTGCGACCACTCCAAGGTGATACTATAAATGTAATAAGTCTGTTGTGGTCTTGTGGAATGGCGAAATGCTAGATTTTTAAGAGTACAAATCAATGTTCATTTTGATATTTTGCCTTTTTAATTCTTAAAAACTGTGAGAATTTAAAGATTTTAAGTATTATTTTTTTTATCTGGGACTAGAACTTTTTATGTGGCATCTAAAACTCAGAAAAGGGAATAAAGTAATTCAAAAGAAAATAAGTAACACAAAACGATAAATATAAATCTCACATGAATATACTACAAAATAATTTTTAATTTGTATGCAAATAAAAATAGTTTTATTAAAATCCCATATCATTATGTTAAATAATAATTAAGCCGGTGATACTGCTTTTGAAACAGACACACAATAAGCCCATATTTCATCTCTTTTCTGTAAATATTTGGATTCGTTTACGATTAAACTAGGTCTATCTGCGATATATTTGACAAGTGTATCATGACACTCTTTTCCTTCTTGAACAAGCTCCTTGCAACAAGGTATGGATACAACTCCATCTCCAAAAACTTGAGAAATGATCTTGAGCGCACAGTTTGGACTGATTTTAACAACACATTGATCCCATAACTTTTTTGGCTCATTTTCTTCTACAGCTAATGAAGGTACACATGAACTCACCACAACTAGGAAAACAAAAGACAACATAATAAAGTTAAGCTTCAGCATGGTTTTTATGTGTTTGAGAATTTACTGTTTAACGTTTCTCAAGTTAGAGAAAGAAAGAAGTTTTCAAATTTCTGATGTTATTTGAATAAACGAGGCTTGCCCTATTTATAGATACGAATAATCAATATTTAACATTTATTTTTGATTAATGAATTTTGCTTTTGACGTTTTTTTTATCATTAACATGTGTTAAGTTACATTTTTTTGCTGAAGTTATTAACAGCTTAGGTTTATACTTTATAAAGAATTAAATTAGGATTCTTGTAGTATACAAATGAACATACTCAAAAGTTATATAATTATTTAAATTAAAAACTACAGAACATTTTTAATGAATATTTCTTTTATGTCAGCAACATATAGTTTGGTGGTTGTATATCAACTTACTACAAAAACCAAAAGTACACTCTAACATTTGATCAATCTAAAAATCATTTAAAGTATATATCAATATACATCTCTCTCTCTAAGATTAAAGGAGAGAGTTTCAGATTTTATATTTTCTTTATTTCATAATGTAGGATGCTTAAGAATATAATTTTATCCTTTTAATTTCACAAACTTTTATATCGAGATGGTTATGAGGTAAAACATGACTCCACTTGGGAAAATAATCTACAAATTTCCATTCCCTATACAAGAAATAAAACATGAAATCTATAAAGAATGAAATTTCATAAAAATAAAATAAAAAGGAAAAACGAATTTTCAAATTTAAACTTGCCATATTATATTTTATCAGTTTGTAACTTACATAATAGTTTAATTACAGTATAGTTTCTCAACGAAATTTAAGTGTCTCGTATTAAACATATAAATAGCATATATGTACCTATGTAAATTAATGAATGTTTACTTTTTAATTTATTCGTGAATGATTTTTTTTTAATCAAGTTGAGTCCTTTTGAAAAATGTTTCATGCATAGTTTTGAGGTGAGACCTTGTTTGCATTTGGTTAATGTTTATTAAATCATTCTTCAAATTGTATTTTCGAACAATTTCTTCAATGTATATTTAATAACTCCAAAATTTAAATATGATAAATTATGTGATGGGAAAAAAAATGGTATAAAGATTGTGCAACCCCTCCAAGGTGATACTATAAATGTAATAAGTATGTTGCGGTCTTGTGGAATGGTGAAATGCTAGATTTTTAAGAGTACAAATCAGTGTTCATTTTGATATCTAGCCTTTTTAATTCTTAAAAACTGTGATCATTTAAATATTTTCAAGTATTTTTTTTTATCTGGGACTAGACCTTTTTATTTGGCATCTAAAACTAAGAAAATGGAATAAAGTAATGCAAAAGAAAATAAGTAACACAAAACGATAAATATAAATCTCACATGAATATATTAAAAATTATTTTTTAATTTGTATGCAAATAAAAATAGTTTTATTAAAACCACATATCATTATGTTAAATAATAATTAAGCCGGTGATACCGCTTTTGAGACAGACACACAATAAGCCCATACTTCATCTCTTTTCTGTAAATATTTGGATTCATTTCCGATTAAACTAGGTCTATCCGCGATATATTTGATAAGTGTGTCATGACACTCTTTGCCTTCATGAACAAGCTCCTTGCAACAAGGAATGGATACAACTCCATCTCCAAAAACTTGAGAAATGATCTTGAGCGCACATTTTGGACTGATTTTAACAACACATTGATCCCATAACTTTTTTGGCTCATTTTCTTCTACAGCTAATGAAGGTACACATGTAATCGCCACAACTAGAACTACCAAAGACAACATAATAAAGTTAAGCTTCGCCATGGTTGTTATGTGTTTGAGGATTTACAGTTTAACTTTTCTCAAGTTAGAGAAAGAAATAAGTTTTTAAATTTCTGATGTTATTTGAATAAACGAGGTTTGCCCTATTTATAGATACGAATAATCAATATTTAACATTTATTTTCGACTAATGAATTTTGCTTTTGACGTTTTTTTGTTCATTAACATGTGTTAAGTTATGTTTTTTGCTGAAGTTATTAACTGCTTAGGTTTATAGTTTATAAATAATTAAATTAGGATTCTTGTAGTATACAAATGAACATACTAAGAACTTATATAAGTATTTAAATTAAAAACTACAGAACATTTTTTAATGAATATTTTTTATGTCAGCAACATATAATTTGGTGGTTGGATATCAACTTACTAACAAAAACCAAAAGTACACTCTAACATTTGATCAATCTAAAAATGATTTAAAGTATATATCAATATATTTCTCTCTGAGATTAAAGGAGAGAGTTTCAGATTTTATACATTCTTTATTTCATGATGTAGGATGCTTAAGAATATAATTTTATCCTTTTAATTGTATAAAGTTTTATATCGAGATGGTTATTAGGTAAAACATGACTCCACTTGGGAAAATATTCTACAAATTTAAATTCCCTCTACAAGAAACAAAATATGAAATCTATAAAGAATAAAATTTGATAAAAAAGAAATAAAAAATGAAAACAAATTTTCGAATTTAAGCTTGCGATATCAGGTTTTATCATTATAACTTACATAATAGTTTAATTACTATATATTTTTCAAGGAAATTGATGTCGTTCATATTAAAAATATAAATAGTATATATATACTTACATAAAATTAACGAAATTTTATTTTTTTCTTGAAATAATTTTTTTAATCGAGTTGAGTCCTTTTAAAAATGTTTCTTGGCACAGTTTTGAGGTGCGACTCCGTTTGTATTTGGTTAATTTTTCTTAATCATTCTAAAGATTTTATTTTCTATCAATTTCATCAAAATATATGTAATAACTCCAAAATTTAAATCTGAAAACATATGTGATGGTTCAAAGAAAATGGTATATAGATTGTGCGACCACGTGGAATATAATAAGTATGTTGCGGTCTTGTGAATTCGGGAAATGCTAGATTTTTAAGAGTTCATATCAGTGTTCATTTTGATATTTAGCCTTTTTAATTCTTAAAAACTGTGAGCATTTAAATATTTTCAAGTATTATTTTTTTTTTATCTGGGACTAGACCTTTTTATTTGGCATCTAAAACCGAGAAAATAGAATAAAGTAATGCAAAAGAAAATAAGTAACACAAAACGATAAATATAAATCTCACATGAATATATTAAAAATTAATTTTTAATTTGTATGCAAATAAAAATAGTTTTATTAAAACCACATATCATTATGTTAAATAATAATTAAGCCGGTGATACCGCTTTTGAAACAGACACACAATAAGCCCATACTTCATCTCTTTTCTGTAAATATTTGGATTCGTTTCCGATTAAACTAGGTCTATCCGCGATATATTTGATAAGTGTGTCATGACACTCTTTGCCTTCTTGAACAAGCTCCTTGCAACAAGGAATGGATACAACTCCATCTCCAAAAACTTGAGAAATGATCTTGAGCGCACAGTTTGGACTGATTTTAACAACACATTGATCCCATAACTTTTTTGGCTCATTTTCTTCTACAGCTAATGAAGGTACACATGTAATCGCCACAACTAGAACGACCAAAGACAACATAATAAAGTTAAGCTTCGCCATGGTTGTTATGTGTTTGAGGATTTACAGTTTAACTTTTCTCAAGTTAGAGAAAGAAATAAGTTTTTAAATTGCTGATGTTTTTTGAATAAACGAGGTTTGCCCTATTTATAGATACGAATAATCAATATTTAACATTTATTTTCGACTAATGAATTTTGCTTTTGACGTTTTTTTGTTCATTAACATGTGTTAAGTTACGTTTTTTGCTTAAGTTATTAACTGCTTAGGTTTATAGTTTATAAATAATTAAATTAGGATTCTTGTAGTATACAAATGAACATACTAAGAACTTATATAAGTATTTAAATTAAAAACTACATAACCTTTTTTAATGAATATTTTTTATGTCAGCAACATATAATTTGGTGGTTGTATATCAACTTACTAACAAAAACCAAAAGTACACTCTAACATTTGATCAATCTAAAAATGATTTAAAGTATATATCAATATATTTCTCTCTGAAATTAAAGGAGAGAGTTTCAGATTTTATACATTCTTTATTTCATGATGTAGGATGCTTAAGAATATAATTTTATCCTTTTAATTGTATAAAGTTTTATATCGAGATGGTTATTAGGTAAAACATGACTCCACTTGGGAAAATAATCTACAAATTTAGATTCCCTCTACAAGAAACAAAATATGAAATCTATAAATAATAAAATTTGATAAAAATAAAAATAAAAAATGAAAACAAATTTTCGTATTTAAGCTTGCGATATCAGGTTTTATCATTATAACTTACATAATAGTTTAATTACTATATATTTTTCAAGGAAATTGATGTCGTTCATATTTAAAATATAAATAGTATATATATACTTACATAAAATTAACGAAATTTTATTTTTATTCTTGAAATAATTTTTTTAATCGAGTTGAGTCCTTTTAAAAATGTTTCTTGGCACAGTTTTGAGGTGCGACTCCGTTTGTATTTGGTTAATTTTTCTTAATCATTCTAAAGATTTTATTTCTATCAATTTCATCAAAATATATGTAATAACTCCAAAATTTAAATCTGAAAATATATGTGATGGTTCAAAGAAAATGGTAAATAGATTGTGCGACCACGTGGAATATAATAAGTATGTTGCAATATTGTGAATTAAGGAAATGCTAGATTTTTAAGAGTTCAAATCAGTGTTCATTTTGATATTTAGCCTTTTTAATTCTTAAAAACTGTGAGCATTTAAATATTTTCAAGTATTATTTTTTTTATCTGGGACTAGACCTTTTTATTTGGCATCTAAAACCGAGAAAAAGGAATAAAGTAATGCAAAAGAAAATAAGTAACACAAAACGATAAATATAAATCTCACATGAATATATTAAAAATTAATTTTTAATTTGTATGCAAATAAAAATAGTTTTATTAAAACCACATATCATTATGTTAAATAATAATTAAGCCGGTGATACCGCTTTTGAAACAGACACACAATAAGCCCATACTTCATCTCTTTTCTGTAAATATTTGGATTCGTTTCCGATTAAACTAGGTCTATCCGCGATATATTTGATAAGTGTGTCATGACACTCTTTGCCTTCTTGAACAAGCTCCTTGCAACAAGGAATGGATACAACTCCATCTCCAAAAACTTGAGAAATGATCTTGAGCGCACAGTTTGGACTGATTTTAACAACACATTGATCCCATAACTTTTTTGGCTCATTTTCTTCTACAGCTAATGAAAGTACACATGTAATCGCCACAACTAGAACTACCAAAGACAACATAATAAAGTTAAGCTTCGCCATGGTTGTTATGGTTTGAGGATTTACAGTTTAACTTTTCTCAAGTTAGAGAAAGAAATAAGTTTTTAAATTTCTGATGTTATTTGAATAAACGAGGTTTGCCTTATTTATAGATACGAATAATCAATATTTAACATTTATTTTCGATTAATGAATTTTGCTTTTGACGTTTTTTTGTTCATTAACATGTGTTAAGTTACGTTTTTTGCTGAAGTTATTAACTGCTTAGGTTTATAGTTTATAAATAATTAAATTAGGATTCTTGTAGTATACAAATGAACATTCTAAGAACTTATATAAGTATTTAAATTAAAAACTACAGAACATTTTTTAATGAATATTTTTTATGTCAGCAACATATAATTTGGTGGTTGTATATCAACTTACTAACAAAAACCAAAAGTACACTCAAACATTTTATCAATCTAAAAATGCTTTAAAGTATATATCAATATATTTCTCTCTGAGATTAAAGGATAGAGTTTCAGATTTTATATATTCTTTATTTCATGATGTAGGATGCTTAAGAATATAATTTTATCCTTTTAATTGTATAAAGTTTTATATCGAGATGGTTATTAGGTAAAGCATGACTCCACTTGGGAAAATAATCTACAAATTTAAATTCCCTCTACAAGAAACAAAATATGAAATCTATAAAGAATGAAATTTGATAAAAAAGAAATAAAAAATGTGTGTTCAAAAAACAAAAAAAAATGAAAACAAATTTTTGAATTTAAGCTTGCGATATCAGGTTTTATCAATTTATAACTTACATAATAGTTTAATTACTATATATTTTTCAAGGAAATTGATGTCGTTCATATTAAAAATATAAATAGTATATATATACTTACATAAAATTAATGAAATGTTTGTATTTAGTAAATTTTTCTTAATCATTCTAAAGATTTTATTTTCTATCAATTTCATCAAAATATATGTAATAACTCCAAAATTTAAATCTGAAAACATATGTGATGAAGAAAATGGTATATAGATTGTGCGACCACGTAGAATATAATAAGTATGTTGCAGTCTTGTGGATTCGGGAAATGCTAGATATTAAGATTACAAATCAGTGTTTGTTTTGATATTTCGTCTTTTGAATTCATAAAAAAGTGAGTATTTAAAGACTTTTAAGTATTAATTTTTTTATCTGGGACTAGACCTTTTTATTTTGCATCTAAAACTCAGAAAAGGGAATAAAGTAATGCAAAAGAAAATAAGTAACACAAAACAATAAATATAAATCTCACATGAATATATCAAAAATTAATTTTTAATTTGTATGCAAATACAAATAGTTTTATTGAAATCACATATCATTATGTTAAATAATAATTAAGCCGGTGATACCGCTTTTGAAACAGACACACAATAAGCCCATACTTCATCTCTTTTCGTTAAATATTTGGATTTGTTTCCGATTAAACTAGGTCTATCCGCGATATATTTAACAAGTGTGTCATGACACTCTTTGCCTTCTTGAACAAGCTCCTTGCAACAAGGAATGGATACAACTCCATCTCCAAAAACTTGAGAAATGATCTTGAGCGCACAGTTTGGACTGATTTTAACAACACATTGATCCCATAACTTTTTTGGCTTATTTTCTTCTACAGCTAATGAAGGCACACATGTAATCGCCACAACTAGAACAACAAAAGACAACATAATAAAATTAAGCTTCACCATGGTTGTTATGTGTTTGAGGATTTACAGTTTAACTTTTCTCAAGTTAGAGAAAGAAATAAGTTTTTAAATTTCTGATGTTATTTGAATAAACGAGGTTTGCCCTATTTATAGATACGAATAATCAATATTTAACATTTATTTTCAACTAATGAATTTTGCTTTTGACGTTTTTTTGTTCATTAACATGTGTTAAGTTACGTTTTATGCTGAAGTTATTAACTGCTTAGGTTTATAGTTTATAAATAATTAAATTAGGATACTTGTAGTATAAAAATGAACATACTAAGAACTTATATAAATAGTTGAATTAAAAACTACTGAACATTTTTTAATGAATATTTTTTATGTCAGCAACATATAATTTGGTGGTTGTATATCAACTTACTAACAAAAACCAAAAGTACACTCTAACATTTTATCAATCTAAAAATGATTTAAAGTATATATCAATATATTTCTCTCTGAGATTAAAGGAGAGAGTTCCAGATTTTATATATTCTTTATTTCAGGATGTAGGATGCTTAAGAATATAATTTTATCCTTTTAATTGTATAAAGTTTTATATCGAGATGGTTATTAGGTAAAACATGACTCCACTTGGGAAAGTAATCTACAAATTTAAATTCCCTCTACAAGAAACAAAACATGAAATCTATAAAGAATGAAATTTAATAAAAAAAAAATAAAAAATGAAACCAAATTTTCGAATTTAAACTTGCGGTATCATAATTTATCAATTTCTAACTTACATAATAGTTTAATTACTATATATCTTTCAAGGAAATTAATGTGTTTCATATTAAAAATATAAACAGTATATATATATACTTACATAAAATTAACGAAATGTTATTTTTATTCTTGAATGAATTTTTTTAATTTAGTTGAGTCCTTTTAAAAATGTTTCATGCCACAGTTTTGAGGTGCAACTCCGTTTGTATTTGGTTAATTTTTTTTAATCATTCTAAAGATTTTATTTTCTATCAATTTCATCAAAATATATGTAATAACTCCAAAATTTAAATCTGAAAACATATGTGATGGTTCAAAGAAAATGGTAAATAGATTGTGCGACCACGTGGAATATAATAAGTATGTTGCGGTCTTGTGAATTCGGGAAATGCTAGATTTTTAAGAGTTCATATCAGTGTTCATTTTGATATTTAGCCTTTTTAATTCTTAAAAACTGTGAGCATTTAAATATTTTCAAGTATTATTTTTTTTATCTGGGACTAGACCTTTTTATTTGGCATCTAAAACCGAGAAAATGGAATAAAGTAATGCAAAAGAAAATAAGTAACACAAAACGATAAATATAAATCTCACATGAATATATTAAAAATTAATTTTTAATTTGTATGCAAATAAAAATAGTTTTATTAAAACCACATATCATTATGTTAAATAATAATTAAGCCGGTGATACCGCTTTTGAAACAGACACACAATAAGCCCATACTTCATCTCTTTTCTGTAAATATTTGGATTCGTTTCCGATTAAACTAGGTCTATACACGATATATTTGATAAGTGTGTCATGACACTCTTTGCCTTCTTGAACAAGCTCCTTGCAACAAGGAATGGATACAACTCCATCTCCAAAAACTTGAGAAATGATCTTGAGCGCACAATTTGGACTGATTTTAACAACACATTGATCCCATAACTTTTTTGGCTCATTTTCTTCTACAGCTAATGAAAGTACACATGTAATCGCCACAACTAGAACTACCAAAGACAACATAATAAAGTTAAGCTTCGCCATGGTTGTTATGTGTTTGAGGATTTACAGTTTAACTTTTCTCAAGTTAGAGAAAGAAATAAGTTTTTAAATTTCTGATGTTATTTGAATAAACGAGGTTTGCCTTATTTATAGATACGAATAATCAATATTTAACATTTATTTTCGACTAATGAATTTTGCTTTTGACGTTTTTTTGTTCATTAACATGTGTTAAGTTACGTTTTTTGCTGAAGTTATTAA
Source organism: Brassica napus (assembly GCF_020379485.1). Classification (NCBI taxonomy): domain Eukaryota; kingdom Viridiplantae; phylum Streptophyta; class Magnoliopsida; order Brassicales; family Brassicaceae; genus Brassica; species Brassica napus. The sequence continues at coordinate 22,497,176 of NC_063440.1, forward strand.
CTGCTTAGGTTTATAGTTTATAAATAATTAAATTAGGATTCTTGTAGTATACAAATGAACATTCTAAGAACTTATATACGTATTTAAATTAAAAACTACAGAACATTTTTTAATGAATATTTTTTATGTCAGCAACATATAATTTGGTGGTTGTATATCAACTTACTAACAAAAACCAAAAGTACACTCTAACATTTTATCAATCTAAAAATGCTTTAAAGTATATATCAATATATTTCTCTCTGAGATTAAAGGAGAGAGTTTCAGATTTTATATATTCTTTATTTCATGATGTAGGATGCTTAAGAATATAATTTTATCCTTTTAATTGTATAAAGTTTTATATCGAGATGGTTATTAGGTAAAGCATGACTCCACTTGGGAAAATAATCTACAAATTTAAATTCCCTCTACAAGAAACAAAATATGAAATCTATAAAGAATGAAATTTGATAAAAAAGAAATAAAAAATGTGTGTTCAAAAAACAAAAAAAAAATGAAAACAAATTTTTGAATTTAAGCTTGCGATATCAGGTTTTATCAATTTATAACTTACATAATAGTTTAATTACTATATATTTTTCAAGGAAATTGATGTCGTTCATATTAAAAATATAAATAGTATATATATACTTACATAAAATTAATGAAATGTTTGTATTTAGTAAATTTTTCTTAATCATTCTAAAGATTTTATTTTCTATCAATTTCATCAAAATATATGTAATAACTCCAAAATTTAAATCTGAAAACATATGTGATGGTTCAAAGAAAATGGTATATAGATTGTGCGACCACGTAGAATATAATAAGTACGTTGCGGTCTTGTGGATTCGGGAAATGCTAGATTTTAAGATTACAAATCAGTGTTTATTTTGATATTTCGTCTTTTGAATTCATAAAAAAGTGAGTATTTAAAGATTTTTAAGTATTAGTTTTTTTTATCTGGGACTAGAACTTTTTATTTTGCATCTAAAACTCAGAAAAGGGAATAAAGTAATGCAAAAGAAAATAAGTAACACAAAACAATAAATATAAATCTCACATGAATATATCAAAAATTAATTTTTAATTTGTATGCAAATACAAATAGTTTTATTGAAATCACATATCATTATGTTAAATAATAATTAAGCCGGTGATACCGCTTTTGAAACAGACACACAATAAGCCCATACTTCATCTCTTTTCGTTAAATATTTGGATTCGTTTCCGATTAAACTAGGTCTATCCGCGATATATTTAACAAGTGTGTCATGACACTCTTTGCCTTCTTGAACAAGCTCCTTGCAACAAGGAATGGATACAACTCCATCTCCAAAAACTTGAGAAATGATCTTGAGCGCACAGTTTGGACTGATTTTAACAACACATTGATCCCATAACTTTTTTGGCTCATTTTCTTCTACAGCTAATGAAGGCACACATGTAATCGCCACAACTAGAACAACAAAAGACAACATAATAAAATTAAGCTTCACCATGGTTGTTATGTGTTTGAGGATTTACAGTTTAACTTTTCTCAAGTTAGAGAAAGAAATAAGTTTTTAAATTTCTGATGTTATTTGAATAAACGAGGTTTGCCCTATTTATAGATACGAATAATCAATATTTAACATTTATTTTCAACTAATGAATTTTGCTTTTGACGTTTTTTTGTTCATTAACATGTGTTAAGTTACGTTTTATGCTGAAGTTATTAACTGCTTAGGTTTATAGTTTATAAATAATTAAATTAGGATTCTTGTAGTATAAAAATGAACATACTAAGAACTTATATAAATATTTGAATTAAAAACTACTGAACATTTTTTAATGAATATTTTTTATGTCAGCAACATATAATTTGGTGGTTGTATATCAACTTACTAACAAAAACCAAAAGTACAATCTAACATTTTATCAATCTAAAAATGATTTAAAGTATATATCAATATATTTCTCTCTGAGATTAAAGGAGAGAGTTCCAGATTTTATATATTCTTTATTTCAGGATGTAGGATGCTTAAGAATATAATTTTATCCTTTTAATTGTATAAAGTTTTATATCGAGATGGTTATTAGGTAAAACATGACTCCACTTGGGAAAGTAATCTACAAATTTAAATTCCCTCTACAAGAAACAAAACATGAAATCTATAAAGAATGAAATTTAATAAAAAAGAAATAAAAAATGAAACCAAATTTTCGAATTTAAACTTGCGGTATCATAATTTATCAATTTCTAACTTACATAATAGTTTAATTACTATATATCTTTCAAGGAAATTAATGTGTTTCATATTAAAAATATAAACAGTATATATATATACTTACATAAAATTAACGAAATGTTATTTTTATTCTTGAATGAATTTTTTTAATTGAGTTGAGTCCTTTTAAAAATGTTTCATGCCACAGTTTTGAGGTGCAACTCCGTTTGTATTTGGTTAATTTTTTTTAATCATTCTAAAGATTTTATTTTCTATCAATTTCATCAAAATATATGTAATAACTCCAAAATTTAAATCTGAAAACATATGTGATGGTTCAAAGAAAATGGTAAATAGATTGTGCGACCACGTGGAATATAATAAGTATGTTGCGGTCTTGTGAATTCGGGAAATGCTAGATTTTTAAGAGTTCATATCAGTGTTCATTTTGATATTTAGCCTTTTTAATTCTTAAAAACTGTGAGTATTAATTTTTTTTTAAGTATTAATATCTTTAATCTGGGACTAGACCTTTTTATTTTGCATCTAAAACTCAGAAAAGGGAATATATAAAGTAATACAAAAGAAAATAAGTAACACAAAACGATAAATATAAATCTCACATAAATAAATTAAAAATTATTTTTTATTTTGTATGCAAATACAAATAGTTTTATTAAAATCACATATCATTATGTTAAATAATAATTAAGCCGGTGATACCGCTTTTGAAACAAACACACAATAAGCCCATACTTCATCTCTTTTCTTTAAATATTTGGATTCGTTTCCGATTAAACTAGGTCTATCCGCGATATATTTGACAAGTGTGTCATGACACTCTTTGCCTTCTTGAACAAGCTCCTTGCAACAAGGAATGGATACAACTCCATCTCCAAAAACTTGAGAAATGATCTTGAGCGCACAGTTTGGACTGATTTTAACAACACATTGATCCCATAACTTTTTTGGCTCATTTTCTTCTACAGCTAATGAAGGCACACATGTAAGCGCCACAATTAGAACAACAAAAGACAACATAATAAAATTAAGCTTCACCATGGTTGTTATGTGTTTGAGGATTTCCAGTTTAACTTTTCTCAAGTTAGAGAAAGAAATAAGTTTTTAAATTTCTGATGTTATTTGAATAAACGAGGTTTGCCCTATTTATAGATACGAATAATCAATATTTAACATTTATTTTCGAGTAATGAATTTTGCTTTTGATGTTTTTTTGTTCATTAACATGTGTTAAGTTACGTTTTATGCTGAAGTTATAAACTGCTTAGGTTTATAGTTTATAAATAATTAAATTAGGATTCTTGTAGTATAAAAATGAACATACTAAGAACTTATATAAGTATTTAATTTAAAAACTACTGAACATTTTTTAATGAATATTTTTTATGTCAGCAACATATAATTTGGTGGTTGTATATCAACTTACTAACAAAACCCAAAAGTACACTCTAACATTTTATCAATCTATAAATGATTTAAAGTATATATCAATATATTTCTCTCTGAGATTAAAGGAGAGAGTTTCAGATTTTATATATTCTTTATTTCATGATGTAGGATGCTTAAGAATATACTTTTATCCTTTTAATTGTATAAAGTTGTATATCGAGATGGTTATTAGGTAAAACATGACTCCACTTGGGAAAATAATCTACAAATTTAAATTCCCTCTACAAGAAACAAAATATGAAATCTATAAAGAATGAAATTTGATAAAAAAGAAATAGAAAATGTGTGTTAAAAAAAAATAAAAATGAAAACAAATTTTCGAATTTAAGCTTGCGAAATCAGGTTTTATCAATTTATAACTTACATAATAGTTTAATTACAATATATTTTTCAAGGAAATTGATGTCGTTCATATTAAAAATAATATAAATAGTATATATATACTTACATAAAATTAAAAAAATGTTTGTATTTGGTTAATTTTTCTTAATCATTCTAAAGATTTTATTTTCTATCAATTTCATCAAAATATATGTAATAACTCCAAAATTTAAATCTGAAAACATATGTGATGGTTCACAGAAAATGGTATATAGATTGTGCGACCACGTAGAATATAATAAGTATGTTGCGGTCTTGTGGATTCGGGAAATGATAGATTTTAAGATTACAAATCAGTGTTTATTTTGATATTTTGTCTTTTGAATTCATAAAAAAGTGAGTATTTAAAGATTTTTAAGTATTAATTATTTTAATCTGGGACTAGACCTTTTTATTTTGCATCTAAAACTCAGAAAAGGGAATAAAGTAATGCAAAAGAAAACAAGTAACACAAAACAATAAATATAAATCTCACATGAATATATCAAAAATTAATTTTTAATTTGTATGCAAATACAAATAGTTTTATTGAAATCACATATCACTATGTTAAATAATAATTAAGCCGGTGATACCGCTTTTGAAACAGACACACAATAAGCCCATACTTCATCTCTTTTCTTTAAATATTTGGATTCGTTTCCGATTAAACTAGGTCTATCCGCGATATATTTAACAAGTGTGTCATGACACTCTTTGCCTTCTTGAACAAGCTCCTTGCAACAAGGAATTGATACAACTCCATCTCCAAAAACTTGAGAAATGATCTTGAGCGCACAGTTTGGACTGATTTTAACAACACATTGATCCCATAACTTTTTTAGCTCATTTTCTTCTACAGCAAATGAAGGCACACATATAATCGCCACAACTAGAACAACAAAAGACAACATAATAAAATTAAGCTTCGCCATGGTTGTTATGTGTTTGAGGATTTATAGTTTAACTTTTCTCAAGTTAGAGAAATAAATAAGTTTTTAAATTTCTGATGTTATTTGAATAAACGAGGGTTACCCTATTTATAGATACGAATAATCAATATTTAACATTTATTTTCGATTAATGAATTTTGCTTTTGACGTTTTTTGTTCATTAACATGTGTTAAGTTACGTTTTTCGCTTAAGTTATTAACTGCTTAGGTTTATAGTTTATAAATAATTAAATTAGGATTCTTGTATTATACAAATGAACATACTAAGAACTTATATAAGTATTTAAATTATAAACTACAGAACATTTTTAATGAATATTTTTTTTATGTCAGCAACCTATAATTTGGTGGTTGTATATCAACTTACTAACAAAAACCAAAAGTACACTCAACATTTGATTAATCTAAAAATGATTTAAAGTATATATCAATATATCTCTCTCTGAGATTAAAGGAGATAGTTCCAGATTTTATATATTCTTTATTTGGTGATGTAGGATGCTTAAGAATATAATTTTATCCTTTTAATTCATTAATTGTATAAAGTTTTATATCGAGATGGTTATTAGGTAAAACATGACTCCACTTGGGAAAGTAATCTACAAATTTAAATTCCCTCTACAAGAAACAAAACATGAAATCTATAAAGAATGAAATTTAATAAAAAAGAAATAAAAAATGAAACCAAATTTTCGAATTTAAACTTGCGATATCATAATTTATCAATTTCTAACTTACATAATAGTTTAATTACTATATATCTTTCAAGGAAATTAATGTGTTTCATATTAAAAATATAAATAGTATATATATATACTTACATAAAATTAACGAAATGTTATTTTTATTCTTGAATGAATTTTTTTAATTGAGTTGAGTCCTTTTAAAAATGTTTCATGCCACAGTTTTGAGGTGTGACTCCGTTTGTATTTGGTTAATTTTTTTAATCATTCTAAAGATTTTATTTTCTATCAATTTCATCAAAATATATGTAATAACTCCAAAATTTAAACCTGAAAACATATGTGATGGTTCAAAGAAAATGGTATATAGTTTGTGCGACCACGTGCAATGTAATAAGTATGCTGCGGTCTTGTGGATTCAAGAAATGCTATATTTTTAAGATTACAAATCAGTGTTTATTTTGATATTTCGTCTTTTTAATTCATAAAAGCTGTGAGTATTAATTTTTTTTTAAGTATTAATATCTTTAATCTGGGACTAGACCTTTTTATTTTGCATCTAAAACTCAGAAAAGGGAATATATAAAGTAATACAAAAGAAAATAAGTAACACAAAACGATAAATATAAATCTCACATTAATATATTAAAAATTATTTTTTATTTTGTATGCAAATACAAATAGTTTTATTAAAATCACATATCATTATGTTAAATAATAATTAAGCCGGTGATACCGCTTTTGAAACAGATACACAATAAACCCATACTGCATCTCTTTTCTTTAAATATTTGGATTCGTTTCCGATTAAACTAGGTCTATCCGCGATATATTTGATAAGTGTGTCATGACACTCTTTGCCTTCTTGAACAAGCTCCTTGCAACAAGGAATGGATACAACTCCATCTCCAAAAACTTGAGAAATGATCTTGAGCGCACAGTTTGGACTGATTTTAACAACACATTGATCCCATAACTTTTTTGGCTCATTTTCTTCTACAGCTAATGAAGGTACACATGTAATCGCCACAACTAGAACAACAAAAGACAACATAATAAAGTTAATCTTTGCCATGGTTGTTATGTGTTTGAAGATTTACAGTTTAACTTTTTTTCAAGTTAGAGAAAGAAATAAGTTTTTAAATTTCTGATGTTATTTGAATAAACGAGGTTTGTCCTATTTATAGATACGAATAATCAATATTTAACATTTAATTTCGACTAATGAATTTTGTTTTGACGTTTTTTTGTTCATTAACATGTGTTAAGTTACGTTTTTTGCTGAAGTTATTAACTACTTAGGTTTATAGTTTATAAATAATTAAATTAGGATTTTTGTAGTATACAAATTAACATTCTAAGAACTTATATAAGTATTTAAATTAAAAACTACAGAACATTTTTAATGAATATTTTTTTTATGTCAGCAACATATAATTTGGTGGTTGTATTTCAACTTACTAACAAAAACCAAAAGTACACTCTAACATTTGATCAATCTAAAAATGATTTAAAGTATATATCAATATATTTCTCTCTGGGATTAAAGGAGAGAGTTTCAGGTTTTATATATTCTTTATTTTGTGATGTAGGATGCTTAAGAATATAATTTTATCCTTTTAATTTTATAAACTTTTATATCGAGATGGTTATAAGGTAAAACATGACCCCACTTTGGTAAATAGTCTACAAATTTAAATTCCCTATATAATAAATAAAATATGGAATCTATAAAGAATGGAATTTAATTAAAAAAAAGAAAAAAAAGAAAACAAATTTTTGATTTTAAACTTGCGATATCAGATTTTATCAGTTTATAACTTACACAATAGTTTAATTACTATATATTTTGTCAAGGAAATTTATGTGTTTCATATTAAACATATAAATAGCATATATATACTTACATAAATTAAAAATGGCTGTTTCTATTCCTGAATGATTTTTTTTCATGGCACAGTTTTGAGGTGCGATTCCGTTTCTATTTGGTCAATTTTTTTTAACAATTCTTCAAATTGTAATTTTGATTAATTTCTTCAGAATATATGTAACAACTCCAAAAATTAAATATGAAAACGTATGTGATGGAAAAATAAAATGGTATATAGATTGTACGACCACATGCAAGTTATTATATAAATGTAATAAGTCTGTTGCGGTCTTGTAGATTCGCGAAATGCTAGATTTTTAAGATTACAAATCAGTGTTTATTTTGATATTTTGCCATTATAATTCATAAAAACTCTGAGTATTTAAAGACTTTTAAATATTAATTTTTTTATTTGGGACTCGACATTTTTATTTGGCATCTAAAACTAAGAAAAAGGAATAAAGAATGTGAAAGAAAACAAGTAACACAAAATGATAAATATAAATCTCACAAGAATATATTAAATATTTATTTTGAATTTGTATGCAAATACAAATAATTTTATTAAAATCCCATATTATTATGTTAAATAATAATTAAGCTGGTGATACCGCTTTTGAAACAGACACACAATGAGCCCATAATTCATCTCTTTTCTGTAAATATTTGGATTCGTTTCCGATTAAACTAGGTCTATCCGCGATATATTTGACAAGTGTGTCATGACACTCTTTGCCTTCTTGAACAAGCTCTTTGCAACAAGGAATGGATATAACTCCATCTCCAAAAACTTGGGAAATGATCTTGAGCGCACAGTTTGGACTGATTTTAACAACACATTGATCCCATAATTTTTTTGGCTCATTTTCTTCTACAGCTAATGAAGGTACACATGTAATCGCCACAACTAGAACTACCAAAGACAACATAATAAAGTTAAGCTTCACCATGGTTGTTATGTGTTTGAGGATTTACAGTTTAACTTTTCTCAAGTTAGAGAAAGAAATAAGTTTTTAAATTTCTGATGTTATTTGAATAAACGAGGTTTGCCCTATTTATAGATACGAATAATCAATATTTAACATTTATTTTCGACTAATGAATTTTGCTTTTGACGTTTTTTTGTTCATTAACATGTGTTAAGTTACGTTTTTTGCTGAAGTTATTAACTGCTTAGGTTTATAGTTTATAAATAATTAAATTAGGATTCTTGTATTATACAAATGAACATACTAAGAACTTATATAAGTATTTAAATTAATAAGTTACTGAATATTTTTTATGAATATTGTTTTATGTCAGCAACATATATTTTGGTGGTTGTATATGAACTTACTAAGATAAACCCAGAAGAACACGCTAACATTTGATCAATCTTAAAATTATTATAAGTATATATCAACATTAAGATTTTATATTTTCTTTATTATGTTATGTAGGATGCTTAAGAATATTTTTTTCTTTTTCATTTTGTAATTTTTATGCAGATATGGCTATGAGGTAAAACCTGACTCCACTTGGGAAAATAATCTACAAATTTCAATTCACTGTAATAAATTAATATGTAAAATACATATTAGAATAAATTTTAATAAAAAATTAAATAAGTAATTAAAAAAAATCCAATTTATGCTTGCGATATTATATTATCAGTTTATTACTTTCAGAATAGTTTAATTTATTTTTATATTTCTCGAGAATATTTATGTGTTTCATATTAAAATATAAATAACATATATATACTTACATAAATTAACATATGTGATGGGACAAAGAAAATGGTATATGGATTGTGGGATCAGTTGAAAGTGATATTTTAAGTGTACTAAGTGTGTTGCGACTTTGTAGAGTCGTGAAAGACTAGATTCTTATGATTACAAGTAAAGTGTTTATTTTGATATTTCGTCATTTGAGATAATGAAAATTGTGAGTAATTAAAGATTTTTAAACAATATATTTTTATTTCAGATTTGACCTCTTTATTTGGTATCTAAATGAGAAAAGAAAATAAAATAATGCAAAAGAAAACAAACAACAAAAAATGATAAATGTTAATCTCACATGAATATATTTTAATTTGAACTTGTATGCAAATACAAATAATTTTATTAAAATACATATTATTGTATTAAAATATAATTAAGCTGGTGATAATGCTTTTGATACAGACACACAGTGAACCCATAATTCATCTATTATATGTAAGTATTTGGATTCGTTGTCAATTAACAAGTGTGTTATGCCATTCCTTTTTTCGGAACAAACACATGGCAATAAGGAATGGATAGAGCTCAATTTTCAAAAACTTGAGAAATAACAGAATTATTTATAAGAATTGAAAAAACAAAGAACAATAATTGACAAAACAAAATCCTAAATCACAAATAACAATTTTAACTATTAAGTAACATATAATATATAGTAAAAGATACGCTGCTTCTTTTTCACATTTACAGCTTCTGATAGATAACAAATTCAGACACACATATATATTTTAAAAATATTTTTGTCAAAGATATTTTAAAATATTTTCAATATTATTAATAGTTTTGTTAGATTTTGAAGTTCAAAACTCTTGTTCTCACAGAAAGAGGGATTCGGACATTGTGAGCTCCATTGTCGGTCCATGTCAAGCTCCCAAAGTGATAATCAGTATTCACTCTATGAGTCGTGGAGACTTTCACCGTAAATGTAATCTTCTTGGTGTTGGGACCGAACTCAAGAGTTTTAGGACTCACCTGCAGGTTTATACCTAGAGGCGGTTCGATCACAGCTTTGTAAACCGAACCGACCGGTCCAACATTTGTCACGGTTCTAGTTATTGTGATCTCTTGACTAAGATATGGGATTGTGATGGAGGGCAAGTTAACATCAAGCATGGATGGAGTTGGGGAAGGGCAAGTGTAGACTTTTCCAAGTAGTTTTGAGATGGATATATCTTCATAGCCTGCAGAACACAAGTAATGAATATATTCATCATGGCCCATGTCGTAGACAAGTCCCGGGTCTGCCACCTTCCCCGGGTTCACGAGGCCACCTCCGTAGTCAAACGGGTCAGCGATTTTGCGCGGGGAACCCTCTGCTGCAATAGGCTCTCCCGATGGGTCCGTTTGAAATGCTGCAAGGGTTATCAGTTATTCACTAAAACTTCTTCGAAAACAAAAAAATAACAACAACGTTTCTTGGTGAGCAAGAAACAAATATTTTTTGAAAATGTACAATTTTACCAGTTGTGACGAGAGCGGATCGAATCGCAGCAGGGGACCAGTCAGGGCGTTTTTGCTTAAGAAGTGCAACTATTCCTGTTACGACAGGTGTAGCCATCGATGTCCCTGACATGAACTCGTATCCTACCCCTGTTGGTACGGCCGCAAGTATACCTACACCTGGTGCTGCTATATCCGGCTGTACTTAAAAACCACAAGCCAACTTCAGGACGGGCAAATTGCATGTAAAAATTAATAGTTAGTAGGAATTTTATACTTCACCTTGAGAATGGCGGGAGATATTGAATTGGGACCTCTAGACGAAAACCTTGCAACCTTCGTCGCTGAAGGTCGGCCAACGAATGTCTTGGTTGGGCTGATCTTAGCTTTAGGAAATCTGTGGAAATCATTACAAAAGAAAAAAAAATCTCTGTCGCATCGAAAGAGTTCATAAATGGATAACAAATAGAGAAATGTAAGAACTTACTTGGTTGTTTGGAGGTAGAGTAAAATGTCCATCCCAATTTCATAGTCTACCCTGGCAGAGGCGATACCCGCGGTGCCTGGTTCGATCAAATCAATTGGCTTTGTTGCGATGATGATGCCAACGACGCCTTTCGATTTCGCGAATTCAGCAATCTGATCTGTAGATCTATCTGTTAGGAAGGTAAACAAGATTTTTCCCTTTGCTTTACCGGCTTCAAAATCAGCTTTCGTCAAGTCATCGAAGTAAATAAGATCAGTGAATCCCACTTCTTCTCCTATGTATAAACCTTCTTGACCCTGATAAATGCGTCCCACAAAAATATTTAAATAAACAATTACAAATGTTTTTATACCACAAGTAAAAATATATACGTACCAGTACGGTTACATTGTTTCCAAGAGTGATGGGCGTGAAGAACTCTCGGTCCATGGTCGTAGCCGCGACCGTTATGATCCAGGGAGCAACGTTAGAGATGGTTTGAGTTTCGGGACCATCGTTCCCACCAGCGCATACCACGGTAATACCCTTCATCACGGCGTGGAAAGCAGCGATAGCGAAATCACTCCTATCGACCTCGAAATCAAGCGGTATCTCGGATCCGAGCGAGAGCGATAGAACATCGACGCCATCACGCATAGCGTGATCCATGGCCTTTAAAATATCCGGCGTAAAACACTCCTCGTTGTTCCAACACACTTTGTAAGCGGCTACACGGGCCCTCGGGGCACTGCCTCTCGCAGTTCCCTGACCTAAACCGAGGTAGTTTGCGTTTTGGACAAAAGAACCCGCGGCTGTCGACGCACAGTGTGTTCCGTGGCCGACTTTGTCCAAAGGGGACATAGCCTCGTCTTTCTCCGCTGCATTGAAAGCCCCTTTGTACTTTCTGGCGATACCATTTGCGTAGTACGTAGCTCCGATCAACTTTCTGTTGCACATCGACGCGTTGAAACCTTCTCCTGAAACACATTTTCCCTTCCACCGTGTTGGGATCGGTCCAAGACCGTTGTCGTTAAATGACTTTGACCCTGGCCATATTCCTGAGTCCACGATTCCTATGATTGCGTCGCTTCCCATATCGGTATCGTGGACGAGACCGGTTGGAGCGGTTGAAGTGAGTCCCAAGTAATCACTTACCCTTGTTGTTGTTAGTTTCATATTCTTGCTTCTTGTTACGTGAACAACATGCGGATTTTCTATTATAAATCCAAATCCGAAGTGAATATATAATTAGTACTGTTTTTGAGTTTGACCTAATTCTTGTGCAACACGTTGCCTCAGAGAGAATAGTTTCATATTTACCTGAGAGTTCCCTTGCTTGGGATGATGTGAGTTTCGCTGAAAAGCCTGAAAAACCATGTCTATAACTATAAATCATAGACTCACGAGAAGCTTCTTTGCTGCATCATCAGTCAAACCATTAAAATTCAACATAAAACAATATTTTTTCCGCAACATTTATGATCTTTTAAGTTACAAAAAAAAAAAAAAAAACATTTATGATCTTTGGAAAGAATAGACCAATAATTAGATTACCTTCCAAGAAGCGATCCAAGGATATCATGATGTGAATCAGTAACAAGTTTAGGATCATCATGTTGCCTTTTACCCAAATGCACCGTGTAAATCTAATTATAACATCACCGAGAAAGTTAAATTAGTGAAATTCCTTGCAATTAGCGTCTCTCTCTTTTGGCAGAAATAAGATGATTTTAAAAATCGGCAATTGGTTACATACCTGGCTTTCCTGATTCGCACAAGAAATTAAGGCTATCTTCAAGATGAATACTAAACTTATGAACACAACTACAATATGCTTCCTATTATTGGATACAGTCAGAGAAGACAACCCCATTTTCAGGGTTTTAAGAGTTTTTGTTCAGGCTGATTCTTTTTCAACAAGAATCTTCCAAGAATATTAGGGTTCTTATTCTTGGATCTCCTCAAACAGTGTCCTCTCTGATTGTATCCCAGAAGAAGCATAAAGATGATTGTATTCAACCCATCTTGTATTTAAACTGATCAGGATTTGGTTAAGAATGTTGGGAGTTTTTTTTAGCTTACAACGAAGATAGGAGATAACACCAAAGCTAATAGTTAATTTGGGACTACTCTAGTTTAAAACGGTTTTGTTTCTTTTTATATAATTATCGGCGTAGAATTAAAACGAGTTAAAACTTGAAACTGTTATTGTCTGTCAAAACCATGATGGTAAGATAAATGTAAATATTATGTTATTCAGATATGAATTTAAAGTTTTCTTTTTTTTTAATTAAAGGGTTTTCAGAATTTAAAATTTTATTTTTAATTTAGTATTTATTGAATTAGAAATTTAAAATTTTCATAGTAAATATACTCTTGTTAAAAATGTTTAAGCAGTGGATGATATATATATTTTGTGATATTAGGGTGGACAGATGAAGTTTCATAATTAAATGTATAATACATATATTTCATGGTTTTAGAATGTTTGCTAAATAATTTTAATGAAAAGCATAATAGTTTTTTTTAATTCACCCAAAATCATCTCCAATTTATTATAACTTAAATACTTATAATTTTTTTTATCAAATTGAGTATAACTCCCTCGGTTGATGTCTAATTGCTTGCAAAAAGAGTTTAGTCATATTACGTCATTTCTTAGAAAACTATTGAAATTGATTGAAAGCTTATTGTTTTGATTGAAAGCTTGAATACTATTTTCACTAGAGAATTGTAAGATTTGCTTTTCAAATGATGTTATGCGATGACAAAAAAAACAACATGTTATGCAAATTATTAGAAAAGTTAATAAGAAATCTTCACTGTCATGCATAGGGGTAAAATTTACAAAATATAGTATTTCTATTAAATTATTACGAAAAATTAAACAAACCCTATGAAAACAAATTATGCAAATAATTTTCTTAAAAGGTAAAAGTGAATAATTTTATTATAAAATAGTATATGATAGTGTTATGTAAAAAAACTAGATATAACTTTTATATACAGGTAACTACCAAATGAAATGTTAAACATTCATTACTAAAAGTGTATATTTTTAGATTATGTAAATTTCTGACTATTTGTTTAGAAAATGTAGTGAAACTGAAAAATTAGAAACTTGTAAAATAATAAAAACTAACAAAATAAATAAGATAACAATATTGAACAGCATATAAAATGAGAACTAATAAATAAATAATTGGGAAAAACTAAAAGAAACAAATCACAGGAAAATTAATCAATTTAGGTTCATATAAAGTCACTACTATAGATAGAAATCCGTTATATAATTATTCAGTTGTCACCCCCTCCCCCTTTTTATTTGGTCTTCTTGATTCTCATGAAGCTTGTTTTTCTTATGTATATTTATTCGAAAAATAGCAAGTAAAGGTTTTTTTTTTAATCAAAGATTATTAATTTGTGAGAATCCAGATGAAATGAGCAATTTAGATGATGATGATGATGGTTGATCCGAGGACCTCTGAAGAATCTATTTGGGTATGGCCAACGAGAAGGTAAAAGACTTCTCTATGTTTAGCCAAGTTCATGACATTGTTGATAGACTTTGTGAAGTTTATGGGGGTAATGTCGTTAAATAGTTGTTGCTGTTATACTTATTCTGACAAACAAACTAGGTGGAATGCTGAAAAGTTCCAAATTTCATTTATGTTTAAAATGGTAAATTAGTTTATTTCTTAACTGTTGTCTGGTGGTATGTTTATTTTTAGAATCTAGTTAATTAGTTTTCTAATTTTCATCTTTTCTCAATACCCTTATAATATGATAATCTGAAGACATGTCCAAGCAGCTTGTGTAGCAATCAGAGGATCATTGTTGAGGGGCAAGATTGTTACTAACCCTCTACATTTCTCTAAACCCAAAAATTATAATGAGGTACTGTTTTCTGATTAGCAATACAAGTTCTAAGGCGTGTCCTTTGGTCATAAGTCTCGTGTTAATCCTGAGCGGAGTGTTTATCTCTGCGGCACAAGTCAATTTGTTGAACAAGGTACATAAACGTTTTCCTTTTCCCTAGAGATGGAAACCAGAGCATTGTAAGTAGTCCCCTTTTTCTGAATATTTTTAATTTTTAATTTTTATCTTCGGTAATACCAGGTTCACATTGTCCATTTGGGAGCAAAGAAACATGATACTCCTGAGCTAGTTACTAAATCACATTACCAAATTTTGGAACCAATTCTTGGAAGGTATATACGAGTATTGTAATTTATCCAATTTCAGTGTTACCAGGAGCATAAACTGAGTGTATACTCAGTTTCCTTCTTTTCTAATTCGTGCCACAGCAAAGAAGCTGCCCAGAAATCTATAGTATACAATTACAAGCATGGTTTCTCCGGGTTTGCAGCAAAACTTACAGCGTCCCAAGCAAAGAACCTTTCAGGTACTTAGAACGTTGATTGACTCAGAAAGTCATTAATTATATGTCTCCATTAAACTCTAAATAAATTAATATTGATTTGTTATCTATCAGCGCATCCCGAGGTTCTTTGTGTTATACCAAGTCGAACACTGAGGTTGAAAACAACAAGAGCATTCGATTACTTAGGACTTCTACCTAGTTCTCCAAAAGGTCTTCTACATGATACCCGTTTGGGCAGTGAAGCTATTATTGGCATCATAGACTCAGGGATATGGCCAGAGTCAGAGTCATTCAAGGACACAGGTCTAGGACCGATCCCGCAACGCTGGAAAGGAAAATGTGTGTCTGGGGATGGATTTGACGCCAGTAAACATTGCAACAAGAAGCTTATAGGGGCTGAGTTCTACGTTGACAGTCTTGCAGCAGAGACGAACGGACAATATGATTTCCATGCAGAAAATGAGTATAGGTCGGCTAGAGATGGTGCAGGCCACGGCACACACGTGTCTGCGATAGCTGCTGGCTCTTTTGTGGCTAACGCAAGCTACAAAGGACTTGGTGGAGGAACCGCTAGAGGCGTGGGTCCTCATGCACGTATAGCTATGTACAAGACCTGCTGGGGAAAACTTGGATGTCTTACACCTGATGTACTCAAAGCAATAGATCATAGCATACGTGACGGGGTTGATGTTATATCGATTTCGATCGGTGCTGACGCACCTGCCGGTTTCGAAATTGATACAAGCGATGTATCATTTGGTTCATTCCATGCGGTAATGAAAGGCATTCCCGTTGTCTGTTCTGCTGGAAACGAGGGACCGAACGCTCAAACCGTTGATAACGTTGCTCCATGGATCATAACCGTAGCTGCTACATCCATGGACCGCTCCTTCCCTATCCCCATCACTCTTGGAAATAATATAACAATCCTCGTATGATCACATTCTCTTGATTTCCATATTTATTTTTGTTTTATGATTTTTTCTTTTCATTTTTTTACTATGAATTTTTTTATAAGTATTTTTTTTACTATGATTTGTGACTTTGTTCTCGTGGACTGTTTCAGGGTGAAGGTTTAAACACATTCCCTGAAGTTGGATTTACTGATCTTTTATTACAAGAGGAATTGATGGAAACCTCAATCGCACAAGGGCAAATTAAAGGAAAAATCGTGCTTGCGTTTACTCCAAACAATGAAGCGATACAAAAGGCAGACCGTGTATTGAATGCTGGATGTGCTGGCATCATCTATGCACAATCTGTAGTTGATCCTACGGTTTGCAGTGGCCTAGATGTTCCTTGCGCCGTTGTAGATTACGAATTTGGAACTGACATGTTATACTATATCGAGACCACCGAGTAATAAATTAATATTCACCAACGTTTAATATCATCATCACTTTTCTGTTTATGACATAAAGTATTTTGATTTTGCAGTGTGCCTTTAGCAAAGCTAAGCACTTCCAAGACTCTTGTTGGTCGGCCTGTTGCATCTAGAGTGGCTCGTTTCTCTTGTAGAGGACCTAATTCAGTTTCCCCAGCAATTCTAAAGGTTTGTCTATTCTTATTATTTTTTGTTGTTTCTTCAAATATATTGATGCTCAAGTTAATAGTGTTTGGTACTCTGCTGGATAATAATGCAGCCAGACATAGCAGCACCGGGTGTTAATATTCTGTCTGCTGTACCTGATGGGTATAAGTTCATGTCGGGAACATCAATGTCAACTCCTATGGTGTCAGGAATCGTTGGGCTAATCAGACAAACCCGCCCTGACTGGTCTCCTGCTGCAATCCGATCCGCACTTGTCACAACAGGTTCTCACTATAAAACCATACCCAACCATAGGATTTTCAATCCGTATTTTAGTTTAATTCCTTGAGTCCGGTTCTTGGGTTGAAAAGAAAATACTTACGTAAATTAACACATAATAATCTACTATGGACCAACTTGGTGTTCTCTCTTTTTGTTTAGGCTTTGATTTTTTGTTATGTTAAGATTATATTGGTTCGACTTATACTAAATATTTTGAAAAGACACTAAACATCTTTAGTTGCTCCGTTTTCTCTTATTGAAATGAAGCATGGAGGACCGATCCATCTGGAGAGCCTATATTTTCAGAGGGAGCAACACGGAAACTTGCTGATCCGTTTGACTATGGAGGAGGGCTGATCAATCCAGAGAAAGTCACAGACCCTGGACTTGTTTACGACATGGGTTTGGATGACTATATTCATTACTTGTGTTCTGCGGATTACTCTGATAATGAAATTTCCAAACTAATTGGGAAACCTAATCAATGCCCTTCGCCAAGGCCTTCTATGCTCGACCTCAACATGCCTTCGATCACAATCCCAAGTCTCACTGGAGAAGTCACCGTGACTAGAACAGTAACGAATGTTGGACCGGCTGATTCGGTTTACAAACCCGTTATTGAGCCTCCTTTTGGAATAGAGCTTGAGGTGAATCCGAAGACTCTTGTGTTTGGTTCCAACACAACGAAGAATACATTTAGCGTGAGAGTGAGATCGAATCATCAAGTGAACGGGGACTTTTATTTTGGGAGCTTGTGTTGGACCGATGGAGCTCACAACGTTACTATTCCTGTTTCCATCAGGACAAAGATCTTGAGGAATTACGTTTAATCATTTTTCACTTGTAATATAGTTTTTACCATGGTATGTTTCTGAATCTTGAGATTCTTTTACTAATAATTCAGATTACAGTATATTTGGTTTAAACATATATATAAGAAATAGTCAATTTGCCAAATAGCTATATTGGGTACCAAATCAAACTTATACGCATACTAGTCCAGTGTTACAAAAAAAAAGAGCATACCAATCCAATATTTAAGTCTATAGACTATGTTAAGACCATGTTAAATTTTCATTTCTAAATTGTTTGTATCTATCATATAAACCATGATTACTATCTTAACATCTTTCACCAAAAAAAAAACCCTGATAACTATAAAAGCTCTTTTGAATTGCATACATATAGTATGCAATACACAACACATGCTTTAGAGAAAACACTATATTTAAAGTTTGAAGTTATCCCAAGAAAGAAAAAATAAATGCATCTTTATTATCATATTACACACAGATAAACCCACATCCATAAACTTAACAAAAAATATAAGAAATGGAAAAATGAAAAGGGAATAATGGACCACCGATGTGTGAACAAAGATATGAAAAGGTTGAATTATATATATCTTAGTGCTCAAAATTTATCCTTACATTCTTTTTGCTCCCTTTAATCTTTATAAAAGCCTATAGATACAGACACATACATATATGTGCGTATGCATATATATAGGTGGTTGCCATGCTTACCCAACCATCTGTCCTCAACTTTCAATAACATTTACTCTCTCAGACGGTAGACAAAGACAGAGAGATAGAAAAAAGAAACAGAGTATATGCTCTGTTTTGTTCATTGATAAAAAATAGTGTTTGAAAGAACAAGAGGTAGAGAAAGAAATGGGGAGACAACCATGCTGTGACAAAGTAGGGTTGAAGAAAGGACCATGGAGTGCAGATGAAGACAGGAAGCTCATGAACTTCATCCTCACCCATGGACAATGTTGTTGGAGAGCTGTTCCTAAGCTTGCCGGTCTTCTCAGGTGTGGCAAGAGTTGTAGACTTCGTTGGACAAATTATCTTCGACCAGACCTTAAGAGAGGTCTTCTCTCGGATCACGAGGAGAAGATGGTCATTGACCTCCATTCCCAGCTCGGCAACAGGTTACAAAACATTTTTTTGTTTGTGTAAACTTTATTAAACCTGTATGAGAATTTATATTCTCTGTTTCTGAGATGTTTTTTTTTTTTGGGTATGTGAAGGTGGTCAAAGATAGCTTCTCATTTACCAGGAAGAACAGACAATGAAATCAAGAACCACTGGAACACTCACATCAAGAAGAAGTTAAGGAAAATGGGGATCGATCCTCTCACTCATAAACCACTCTCTATAGTTGAACAAGAAGAAGACAAACCTTTAAAGAAGCTGCAGAAACCAATGAAGCAGACTGTGGAGGAACCAACTAATTATTGTCTTACCAAAGACAGCAACAGCAAAAACATGTTTATGGCAATGAATCTCGAGTATGGCGTCGAAGAAGTCCCTATGATTGATCCGGAGTGTTTAGAGCTTATCTGTAACAACTCTTCAATGTCTACTACATCCACATCCACGTCTTCCAGTTCATCTAATGAATCAAGCATCTTGAAGGATTTTCAGTTCCCGGATTTCGATTGGTCGGACTATGGTATTGATAATAATAATCATCATAATAATAATGGTGTGGACAACATAATGGAGAACAATGTGATGAGCCTGTGGGATGTTGATGACTTTAGCAGTTGGGATTTACTGTTAACTGATGATATTCCTCAGAGTTCTTCCACGTTTGGGTTGTTTTGAATTTATTTTAAAGTCAATATTTTCTTTGTAAAATGGAAACTACGTGGGGACAGAAAACCCTATATACACTTCTTCACTCTTGTTTAAGGTGAGATTTTTTTTAAAAAAATTACTTGAGAAAAAGTTACAAAAAGAAAAATCAAATATATTTATTTTGTACAGACAAAAAGAGTTAGAGAGAATTGTGTTTTTGGATCGTTACAATTGTGTGTCTGAGTGTAGAAAGACCAATTTTTGCTCTGTATTTTGGGTTCCATATTTTCACGTGTTCCGGTTTAGTATCACTTTGGCAATAAAAAGGAAAATTGCAATGAATGACAATAAATACATGTATTGTGTTAAGATTTAACTTATGGTTTCATAATCTCGATATCTCCTAACAAAACCTAATTTTCTTCATTCTGTAACGATGTGTTCTTATTCTATTTTGCTCCATACTTTGCTATGTCTGACGCAAAAAAAATTACATGCATATATATGAGCTACCAAGTCAAAGCTTATTGTACTAGCAAAGCTATTTTGTAAATTTTATGTTATATTTGGTTGCTTCGTTAGTAATATAAGATATAACAGGTCAGTATGAAAGTCTGTTTGAAGATCTGGTACATAAGTAAAGTACTTGTCTAGGTTTGTAGATATAAAGTGGCTATTTCTTGTTTACTTGAGAAAGGGTTCGTGTCTTCACTATTTCATAACTTGTATTAACTGGAAATAAAATAAAGGTTTGAATCTTGGAAGATAAAGAACTTTTTCTTTGAGTTAGTGAAACTTGAGAGAATCTCCCAATCTAACGTGGTGGATAGAAGATGTGAACTGGATTATCAATTCGTTATCCGTTCTTTATTTGCCTCTATCTTGAATTGCATGGAAGTTGAAATTTCACAATGGTTATTTATATTTCTGCTAGAGTGTATTTTCCGTTTTCAAATAAAATTCATCATTTTAACAAATTCACTCTATTTATTATCGTAGATACAGCAGTTTTAAGAATCTCAGCGAACTGACATAATCGAACTTTCTAAGAGTTGTGACTTATGAGTCCACCCATAAGTCATATGAATACGGAATGATAGAATACCATAAATCCCTTTATCGACACCGAAATATCGGGAGACAAATAGTGTCCGAGACAATGTCACCAGCATTTGGGTTTATTACCCGTTCCCAACGTCATGCTGACCTAATAATTTATTAAATTTAGATTTGACGAATTGGAGATGGTGTGTTTTAGGCCAAACCTAATGCGGTTTTAGAAATACATTTTCCTTTTTATATATCTTACTGGAACCGCGTCATCCTTTTCTTTAACAACAGAACCGCGTCATCCTAAGCAGTCAAAATAACTAATGACGTTATAATTATAGCGACATGTATTATTGTGAATATGACTTTTTAAGCTTTGAAGGTGATTTGGTAGATCCTCCTATTAGTTTAGTGGATATTTGGTACTTGATTAGTCTGATAGAAAGTAACTGAAATGAGCTTTGAGAATGTTGAAACCTAATTGGTTGAGAATAAACAGCAATAACTTAAGTGATCCAGTTGTTCACTTATAACTGGAAAAAGGAAAAAGGTCTTATTGAAAATAAAATAAAAAGCGAGTGGTTGGTAGAAAATGCTCCTTAGGAAATGTGTTTATGTGGAATGAGAGAGCTCGCGCGGCCCATAAGTTAATCATGAATCGACCGAGAAAACTCTTGTGCTATTTAAAACATTATACAATGCTCAATAAACTTCAAATATGAATTCTGCCACCATAAATTGGTTCTACATTTTCTTGCCAACAAAACTCTACTAGACTAGTTCAAAATAGAATCCAATTCAAAAAGCTAAATTGGAAGAAAGAAATCAACATAAAACATAATTGTTGGAGAACTCTAAACGTCTCGTGTAAGTCTGTCATTGTATATTTTTTCTTTTATATATGTTTGATTAAAAAAAATTTACATCGTCGAAACACATTCACGAGAGAGGTAACAGCTAACCATTCTATTGGTGTACATATTATATTTATAAGTTAAGAATAAACTTCTGCAAAAATCACCTCCAAATTTTGTAAAATTGCCATGCATTACATAGCACAAATCAAAACTTCACGCATGGAATATGTTCTTTACTTCCAAAATGTTATCTTCTGTACTACAAAACTAATCTTGACCTATAAAAGAATTGGTTCTACATTTAAGATAAAAAGTTAGTAATTGTATAAACCATTGTTTTTTTTGGTCTAAAGTTAAACTATTGTTCTATGTTTAGTTAGTGAAATGGAGTTCAGAAACCAAGTAGTAAAGTTGGTTTGTAATTTAAAATAACAAAAAAAATTAAAATATTTATAATAGTAATAATTTAAAGTACATCTTAAAATCACAAGCTTAATAACACTGAATTTAAAAGAAAAGTTAAAAAATGTTGAATTAGTAAAAAAAATCATAAAAATGCAAATTACCATAAATTCCAAATTAAATGCATTCTTTTACAGCCTGTTATAATTCTCAGAAAATCATGAAATTTGTCAAATATTCTTCTTAATCACTTATTTTCCTTGTGTTTAACGCTATTTGCTACTACTATTAATTTCATATTACTTGATCATTGTCTCAGATCACTATAATCATCTTGTCATTTAGTAATGCTAGTTACGACTTTCATAGCGTTCACAAAAATCATTGTTTTATTTTTATCGAATCGAATCAAATTACTCTCACATCACAGCGATTTTTTTTTCACAGCGAAAAAATTCATCCATCTTAATTTTTCATTGCCATTCGTGACAATTATAAAATGTTTTCGGTTAATAAATAACCATTGTACGTTAAACTTTAATTTATTAAAAATGATATCTAAATTTCTCATCATGAATGTTCCAGTCATCAATTAGTGTTGGCACGGCTTTACTTTAATAATGAATTTTCTGTGCATATTATTGTGAATCTACGATGTGTCGTTTTATCTTAAATTCTGGATGACTATGATTAGTGGTTATTTTAAACGAAACTATTTCTCCTTTATATAATAAAATCAAAAAGCTTGAACTGAGGTTTCAAAAATGGGACACATGTCATGAAATTTGCTATATATACAGAAATTCATATTATTTCATATGTTTTTTGAACTTCATATTATTTCATATGTACCACTAAAGACACTTTCTTTTCTCCACCGAATTCTAGACAGCAATGTCGATGGAAAGTTCTTGTCCAAATGTTTTTTTCTTTAATTTTCCAAATTTATTTCCGAAATTTATTTTGCTTAATGTTTTGCTGTAAGTCGATAAAGAACCATACTCTTATATCGTCGTGGTCGGTGCATGCTTCACTGTTCAGCAACTGTAGCAAATAGCACACATGATAGGAGTTCATGTTATCTTATAGTGTTTAGGTCGGTTCACGATTCCCTGCGCAAAGAAATAGCAACAGGGTAAAAGGGAGATCTCTACACTGTCCACTTAAATATGCAATGAAGAATTTCATGATGAACTAGAACTCCGTGTTTTCTATAATAGATATATGTCATCGACCTTGTTGGTTTTAATTTGTCCACCATAATGACCATTATTCACGGTGGGTTTGTATTATCCTTTTTCGTGTCATATGCTTCTAATCAATTTTTCTTTTTTGGTTGGTTCTTTTCTTTTTAACACTGAAATACCATCACATAGTATAAAATATCATATTACCTTACAGTATGGAAACAATACGAATTTACCATGTG
This sequence comes from Brassica napus, assembly GCF_020379485.1. NCBI lineage: Eukaryota > Viridiplantae > Streptophyta > Magnoliopsida > Brassicales > Brassicaceae > Brassica > Brassica napus. The sequence continues at coordinate 22,520,899 of NC_063440.1, forward strand.
TTAATATGTCACATTCAACATATGTTTATTTTTTGCAAAAAAACATTCAACATATGAACTGGTTGTGGTCTCCTGATACTAAATGGTTGCTTCGAATTCGCCCCTGATTGTGCATAAACCTTAATTTGTTTTAGTCTTTTTTTACCTTTTTTGTGACTCTCTCTAGCACTTATGCTTTAATTAGCCCTTTAGATTTCTAGGATTTGATTTCTTCACTCTTGTAATCTCCTTGTCTCATTACCAGTTAATGAAATTCACATACTTAACACAAAAAAAACTGGTTGTGGTATAAATTATTTTGTTTGTAGACATGAAGAAATAACTATAATACATGTAATTTTGTGACATAAAGGCTTCAATTAGTAAAAAACTAGGGTAAAATGGTGGAAAGAAAAGTAAAGAAAATTATGTTTGGATCTATCAGCTTAAATTTTTCCTTCTGTTTTATGAAGAAGAAAAATTTTAGCTGAAAGAAACAAATCAATTGACAAAAGATGTATTTATTCCATTTTACTCCAGTTTATCCTATTTTGTTTACCAGTGAAAGCCAAAAAAAATGGAGAATCATAATTCAATACCAGGAAAATACATTTATAGCATACCAAATTGATCCCCGACAATCTATAAACCTTACCATTTCGACTCCAAAATTTACAACTAATTTCGTAATTTTATTACAGCAACCAATACCACAATGCCGAACAATTTCAGTTCATGAATTCAGCTCAAGTTCATAATAATCAGCATTGTTATAGCTTTAATCTTCTTACATATTCCTAAAGCTAGTTAGCTTTTCCAAGTTTAATTAGTTTAACGTCTAATCGTTATTGTTATATATAATATGTATATGATTGAATGCTATGTTTGTGTAGTACGTTCGTAAAACCAAATAAATAATGAAGTGGACATAGGTGGAGAGACATTACTGGATGGGGGCGGGCAGATAATGATAATATTGTCTTCCATTTGGCCCATCCATCATCTTTTTATCGTGACACACGATCCCTATCTATTCTATTCCCTGAATATGCTTTTAATTTTATTCCCTCTTAAGCAAAAGAATACACATATTTATGTAAAGATACGTAACACTAAATCATTTATCCAAGCCCTGATTGTAATTGGAACGCAAATGAACCCTCATAGAACACTTTCGTTTTGATTTTAGTTGATAAATTTTCTCTTAGGATTAAATTTTGATATATATATATATATAACTTTAATTGATCTTCTGATACGCTAAAACTGAACTTATGTGAATTTTGCCATCATTGGTCATGATATTTTTGTCAAATATGTGCTGCTAGCCTCATAATTGATATATAATTTATACATGGTGTAATAATAAACGTCACCAACAAAAAAAAGAACTTTCGAATAGTTAATGACTTTTATATGCATATTAACAAATGGCTACAATAATATTTACGGCGAATATGGAATTGTAATTAGACGGAAAAATGTAGGCCAACAATAAACATTTGACACAAATATGTGGCAAAACGAATTCGACACATAAAATATAGAAAATAATAAATTAATCATGGCGGCAGGAAGACAGGTTCATAAAGTAGTTTTTGCTTTTCTTTGCCTAAATCTTTGTGGACTTGGCTTTAGACAAAATCCGATTGGGCCTCTGTTGAGCTAAGCTAGTCTACAACGAAGAAGTAACTGAAGGAATGAGTTGGGAAAATAGAAAGCCCATCGTCTATTCGAATCGTTTTCTTTAGTGGCAATGGCATCACAAATGAAAATATGCATCAAAATTAACAGAGATAATCAGAGAAAATGGTAGTAATCACGTGAAGAAGACCAGAGAATCATAAAACCATATCCTCTAAAATGCTAGGCCAAACTCCTTTTTTTCACAACAAAATATATTATTCCTAAACAGATCTTCAAAGAGATGTCAGATGATTGAAGATCTCACATCCGGGAGAACCTATTGTGAACGTAGGAAGCGCCTCCGAGATCTCTAAGACGCTGTTGGTGACAGGAGAGAAACACAAAACGAGTTTCTTGAGGACCAGTGAGTTCTCAAGAATATACCTCACAACTTCAATCCAAATCTTCTTCATGTGTTTTGATACTTTGGTTCTCTTGATGTACCTCGCTCTTTTCTTCCCAGCTTTCTCCACCGTGGCCACTTCTTTAACCTCAACACACTCAAGCGTACATAGTAAGCACTGTGGCACAACGGTAAGCTCAAGGTTCTCTGGTTCTAAGTCCTTCAAATAAAGCAAGTTCTGCCAAACAAAATAAAATAGAAAACCAAAATTAGTTTATGTGTTCTTAGGCCAAAAAAAATCATATAGTTTAGTAACAAGAATGTACCAATTTGAGGTGTTTCAGCTTCGGGCAACCTTGAAGAAAATATGGCAAAGTTTGTAATAAGACGGTGCAGAACGAAGCCTCAAAACGAGTTAAGTTGCAAAATTTGGTGAACGGTCCATGTTCCTTGCAAGAATAAAGAACCTGCAATAAGAACATAATAACAATTCATTTGGTGTTACAAAATAAAATAAAAATAAGAATAACAATTCATTCATTGTTTTTGTTATAAATGCATACCTCGAGTGTAGGCTGAGAGATGATCATATGTCTAACACTAGGTATCCCTTTTAGAAAATCACAGATAATAGCTTTCTTGATCTGCAAGGTACTAGTACCGAACTGTGTATCAATGTCGACCTTGAACAAGGAACTCAGATTCTTCACCACAACTTTATCAGATAGATCATCTCTGAAGTTCATATACTTGAGCCCCGGAGCATCAACCTCAACAGCATACTCTTTACCATAAATCTTCCTGGAGCGCCCAAACTTCACACGGAACCTCTTCAGACACTGAGATCTCACACGCAGGAAAGGCACATTGTCATCAAAAACCCTAAACACCGTCAGATCTTCAAGAACAGGACAGCCTGAGATGAGCTTCTCTACGATCAAAGGATCCTTGGTGGTAATGTCTTCGAGATGCATGGTCTTGAGACAAGGCAGAGAAACACCAAACTCAGGAGGATTCTGCATTCCCACGTTTGCAAGCTTGAGAGAAACCAAAGTGTTGCTCTTGTAAATGTTAACATGTACGAGATCGTTGGTGAGAAGACGCTTGAGTGTGCTACTGCCAACGTCTAGTTGTTGAACTCCACGGTTAACCACTCCGGCGATGAACTCACTGGTCCCATGGAGACAAACATTGCGTCCGTTGTACGTTACCTTGAACCTCTGCAGACGCGAGCCACGGTTGATCTGGAAAAACGTGACGATGAAGTTCCGTATGGCGGGGGGTTCATGGGAGTGAAACTCTAGCCCTGGGACCTGAAGCCATAGATCTTTAAATCTCTTCGATAAAAAGCTCGTCTTGATAGACTCTTTGGTGGGAAGGCACAAGAGTATCTGAGTTATCAAAGTGTTCGGAAGCGCGCTGAGTCTATCTGAAAATCTCAAATCACGGAGACGGTTCCATAGTTCTTGAACTTCCTTCTCAAGGTAATGTATGCGAACTTCAAGATCACGTGGATTCGAGTACTCCTCCTGCCAACAAGAATCAAATCATCAAGAACTAGAAGAAGAATGAGACTTATCAGAATTGGTAAAAAAAGGTTTGAGACGAACCTCTGAGTTCGCCGAGCTCATCAGTTTAGACTCTAGATAGTCTGTGTATATAGAGAGAAACATTTGGAGTGTTCTACTAGAAGTCCCCGGAGTTACTCTCCGTTGTAAGATAACGTTACTGGATAGATTGAGATATTGTCAATACAGTGAAGAAGGAATAAAAGCATTGAATGAAAGAAAGAAAGAAGATCGTTACATTCTTGTTCGCATAGCTTGACGTGATGTGTCATTGAAACGAATCTGCCGAGGATGAGCAAGATCATAGTCCTGCTGCGTTTTGAGCAGGGATGAAACAAACGGCACCAAAGGTTCAGCCATTCGCAATCGGAGACGAAGAGGAGGATGATCGGAGAAGACGAACAATTGGTGGGAAACAAAAAGCAACGCTTTATATGCTTTTTATACGGCATAATTTAAATATATTTCCTGAAAATTTAACTCTATATTGTCTCCTGATTAATTGAATTTCTTTTGGTAACCTTTTAGTTGACAAATTAAATATAGTTTTTTAGATTGTACGTTTGAGTTTTAATTAGGTGTACTATAGATTTTATTTAAATTTTTAAACTTTAACTAAAATCACTCAAATAACTTCAAAACTCATCTAAATCCCACCAAAATTAAAACACTCCACAACTCCTTAAATATAGTTTTTGGGTTTGTAAAGAGTAGAATTTCAACAGAACTGTAAGATATTTTATTTATTGTTTTTTTTAGGTTCTAATCCGTGACAAAATACAAAGTTGTAATTTAAAACTAAAATTTGGGCCAAAATGTGAAATTTTATTGAAAAAGATAAACCACACCTGATTTTATATATTTAATATATTTTATTAGATAAACTTTTAATATGTGCCAAAATGAAGAAAGTTGTCTTTAGGAAAGAAACTTTTTTTTTTTACTAATTCTAATACAAGTAAATAGCTTCCTTTTATCCTTTAACCAGCTTGTTAAGAATAACTTGAGCTGCAAGTTATTGAAGCTTACCCAACATTAAAAGACCTCCGTTTTTCGTTTGTTTGTGGATGAAACGAAATAATATATTTGAGTTTAGTACCTAAAACCCGAAAGCATTCACGCTAAAATCCAATGAGAAAGGTTTTATATGTATCATACAATATATGATGGAAAGAAAGTGTGATGCTTGCGGAATCAACAAGCAACATTTGAACCAAACGCGTCCATTAATCATAGTAAGACCTTTTTCATAGGTTCACCAGGTGTGATCTGACTTTTAACACTCTGTTGCCTTCATCCTGCTCAATTTATGCTTAAATATCTTTCGGATGAAAGACAACATAAACACTTAAGGACAACATGAACACAAGCTGCTACCGATCCACCGACTGCATTTGACACAATAAACCATCGGCTGCCTTGTGTTTCTTCTTGGGCAATTAAACCGTTGCAACGTAGCATAATGGCATTGGCAGGAACGTGACCTCGTTGAACATAACGTCGTCATTGGCGAATTCTCTGGTTAAAGGAGTTAGAATTGGGCCAAATTGTGTTGGATTCTATTTTGTACACAACGAAAAACATTTAATGTCCTTTTTTGATCTGTCATTCAAAAAAGTGGAACCTTATATAAAAACTTAAGGTAACTGTAGCAAAACTATAACTTAGCTTTTCTTTTACACTGGAGAAAAAAAAAAGCACAAGGTTCAAAGAGATTATTCCTTCCTAAAAAAATCTTCAAAGAGATGTCAGATTATTGATGATTTCACATCCGGGAGAACGTATTGTGAACGTAGGAAGCGCCTCCGAGATCTCTAAGACGCTATTGGTAACCGAAGAGAAACACAAAACGAGTTTCTTGAGGACTAACGAGTTCTCAAGAATATACCTCACTACTTCAATCCAAATCTTCTTCATGTGTTTCGATACTTTGGTTCTCTTGATGTACCTCGCTCTTTTCTTCCCAGCTTTCTCCACCGTGGCCACTTCCTTAACCTCAACACACTCAAGCGTACCTAGTAAGCACTGTGGCACAACGGTAAGCTCAAGGTTCTCTGGTTCTAAGTCCTTCAAATAAAGCAAGTTCTGCCAAACAAATTAAAATAGAAAACCAAAATTAGTTTATGTGTTCTTAGGCCAAAAAAATCATATAGTTTAGTAACAAGAATGTACCAATGTGAGGTGTTTCAGCTTCGGGAAACCTTCAAGAAAATGTGGCAACCTTTGTAATAAGACGGTGCAGAACGAAACCTCTAAGCGAGTTAAGTTGCTAAATTTGGTGAACGCTCCATTATTCATCCAAGAATAAAGGCTCTGCAAGAACAAACATAATAACAATTAATTTGGTGTTACAAAAAAAATAAAAAAAATAATAACAATTTATTCACAGTTTGTTATAAATGTATTACCTCGAGTGTAGGCTGAGAGATGATCATATGTCTTACACCAGAAACACCCTTGAGAAAATCACTGATAATAGCTTGCTTCATCTGCACGGTAATAGTAGTGGTAATACCAAAACTGAATTGTGCATCAATGTTGATCTTGAACAAGGAACTCAGATTCTTAGCCACAACTCTATCAGATAGATTATCTCCGAAGTTCATATACTTGAGACCCGGAGCATCAACCTCAACAGCATACTCTTTACCATGAATTATTCTGTCACGACTTAACTTCACACAAAACCTCTTCAGGCTGAGAGATCTCACACGCATCACCGGTACATTGTCATCAAAAGCCCTAAACACCGTCAGATCTTCAAGGACAGGACAGCCTGAGATGAGCTTCTCTACGATCAAAGGATCCTTGGTGGTAATGTCTTCGAGATGCATGGTCTTGAGACAAGGCAGAGAAACACCAAACTCAGGAGGATTCTGCATTCCCACGTTTGCAAGCTTGAGAGACACCAAAGTGTTGCTCTTGTAAATGTTAACATGTACGAGATCGTTGGTGAGAGGACGCTTGAGTGTGCTACTGCCAACGTCTAGTTGTTGAACTCCACGGTTAACCACTCCTGCGATGAACTCACTGTTCCCCTGGCTACAAACATTGCGTCCGTTGTAAGTTATCTTGAACTTCTGGAGACGCGAGCCACGGTTGATCTGGAGAAACGTGGCGATGAAGTTCTGTATGGCGGCGGGTTCATGGGAGTGCATCTCTAGCCCTGGGACCTGAAGCCATAGATCTTTAAATCTCTTCGATATAAATTTTGTCTTGATGGAATCTTTGGTGGGAAGGTATAAGAGTATCTGAGTTATCAAAGTGTCCGGAAGCGCGCTGAGTCTATCTGAGATATCACGGAAACGGTTCCATAGTTCTTTAACTTCCTTCACAAGATAATGTACGCGGACTTCAAGATCACGTGGATTCGAGTACTCCTCCTGGCAACAAGAATCAAATCTTCAATAACAAGGAGAGTGAATGTATATGGATTAATCAGAATTGGTAAAAAAAGGTTTGAGACGAACCTCAGAGTTGGCCGAGTTCATAAGTTTAGACTCTAGATAGTCTGTGTATATAGAGAGAAACCTTTGGAGTCTTGGAGCGTCGGTCGTCGGGGTAGGTCGACTCCGTTGTAAGATAACAGTACTAGAGAGATTAAGATATTGTCAATAGAGTGAAAAAGGAATAAAAGCATTGAATGAAAGAAAGAAGATTGTTACATTCTTTTCCGCATAGCTTGACGTAATGTGTCACTGAAAGGTTTCTGCCGAGGATGAGAAAGAGCATAGTCCGGCTGCGTCTTGAGCAGGAATGAAAGAAACGACATGAAAGGTTCAGCCATTCGCAATCGGAGAAGACGAACAATTGCTGGGACTCAAAAAAGCACGGGTTTATATGCTTTTTATACGCATAAGTTAAATATATTTCCAGAAAATTTGACTCTATTGTCTCTCATTAATTGAATTTCTTTTGGTAACCATTTATAGTTAACAAATTAAATATAGTTTTTTAGATTGTGTGTTTGAGTTTTAGGTTTATATTGCATAATATATGGAAAATTAAGTCGTTAGAATTTATTTTGTTTCCTTTTTGATATTCTTAAATTAACTCTATTGTCTTTTCTGAGTTTATTTTGACTTTTGATACCGATTTTTTATATATAGTAATTTTCTTATTTGAAAAGAGAAAATTCACTTTTTTAACTGAAAACTGTTGTCAAAGTTATATAAATAATAATAGAAACATAATAAACATAATAAATAATAACAGCGAACATAATAATCTACATTAGAAATTATTTGTTTCCTTTTTGATATTCTTAAATTAACTACATTGTCTTTTCTGAATTTATTTTGACTTTTGATACCGATTTTTTATATGAAGTCACTTTTTTCAACTAAAAACTATTGTCAAAGTTATATAAATAATTCCACCACTTGTTGGATGTATAATCTGGAACGGGAAGCAAGTACTAATTTGAATGGAAAGACGGTACATATTATTCAATAAATGTACAAAAACTCATTAATCAGAAAGCAAAAGATGACACTATTATGCGAGAGAGCTTTTAATTTACAACTAAATCTCATTTAAACTTCAACCAAGGTGACTTTAAAAGAGACGATAAAAAACAATCCAAAGCAGAGCATCCTAAAAGAAATTATAGCAAAGAGCGTATTCGAGAAAGAAAAGACAACATTAGACAAGGATAAAGCACAGAGCAAGATGCAGAGGCATCGAGTTTGCTCAAGAGATGTTCATTGCTTCTGCGTGATATGTTTCGAGATCCTTGTCTAGTTCTTCAGCCGACTTCTCCACCGCCTTCTTTCCGCCTCGGCCGCCTTTGTTCCCTCTGCCACCACCGGCTTGGCCTCGGCCTCTACCACGAAACCCTCCTCGGCCACTTCTTACACCACCTCCTTGTTGGTTTCCACTGCCATTAATAGAATGTATGATATGATTAAATTATAAAACCTATACATGATCGCTCACATATGATTAGCCGAAAGTGAGGTAAGCAAGGTCGGAGTCTTATCACTTACATTGGAAGGCTTCTCATAGAAGGAGCTGCACTTCTTCCTCTTCCTCTCCCACCTCTAATTCCTTGTCTGCAAGAATGAGACACTTTAAGTCTTCACGCTTGATCATCAAAGACGCGCAATCTCAACTATGCTAAAAGAAATGGCTACATACCCGATGGAAACAGTTCTCTTCATCCTTCCGTTCAATCCGGTTACATTAACACGAGCTGCAACAGGAGCGACCTCATTGTTTCCACCAAGAATCTCCAATTTCATTGACCTTCCATCCAACAAGACATTGTTGTATCTCTTCATAGCTTGAAATGCATCACTTCTTCTCATGTACACAACTTCTGCCGAGCCCTGTATCACACACAGCACATCGGTAAAGAACAGATAAACCAGAGCAGACAAAAAGAAAACAGAAATAAAAGATTTGTTACAACTTACATTTGGACGCCCGTTCTGGTCATAGTGAATAGCATATCTTTTCATCTCTCCAATCTCACCAAAGAGTTCCTAGATACCACAGGGTAGTAACAACGTTTTCTAAGGAAACTCCTCATCGAACCATAATAACAAAGCACTGGATACATAGAAGTCGAGGCAATACCCTGATATCTTCATTTGTGACTCCCTGATCAAGGTTGGTAACATAAACAGTAGTTCCAACCTCTATTCCAGTTACTCCAACAGATCTCATGCTTTCTTCAAACAAACCATTCTGCCATGGCAAGTTCTTCTTCCTGCGGTTAAGCTGTTAAGTGGAACAGATAAAGTCAGCCAAAAGGGTCTGTAGAATCTTGGAAGCCACATTAATCAACAAAATTTCTTGAAAGACGAGAAGCCACCCTTTTATCTGAAAGTCCTATACCAGTCAAGAACCATCGAAGGATAAAATGTGGTGAAAGGAAGCAATTTATGACCAACTTCATACGAATCTCACTGGTGCTATCACAGTCTCTGATGCCAAAAACATAGTCCTTGGAGAATCATAAACTGAGACAGCCATCAGACTCCAAAGAAATTCCAGATGTAGCCAGAGGCAATTCATGTATGGTGCACATTCCTCAACTTAAACGGATAAGCTATCTATCTAAGTGTGCTGAAATTCCCCCCAACCACCACAAAAGTCATCAATCCAGATGACCCTAGGTGGACTAATAGAGCTCCCCCCACTAAAAGTGCAATGAGTGATAAACTCATCCATAAACTTCTGCTCATCTAGGCCTGTTGAAATCATCATACTTGGCCATATAGACCACTAAGTATACAAGGACTAGGAACTCTCATAAACTACAAGATGTTATATAAGCCTTGTAGTCTGCGAGTCCCAGCGGAAGTTTTGAAAGCTAAAAGTGTGTCATCATCTGTACTAACGATCAAGGCGAATGCAAAATCAAAAGAGCTTCTCCAAGAACATTTAAAGACTCGCTTATCAATCAGTATGCTTCGTTATTTGGTGTGCAAACTCAGAGTTCCAATCATACAGAGAGAAGATCCCAGATTCGTGAGCTTGCCTTGTTAGAGAATGATGACGGCCTAGCTTTCACAGCAAGAGGACCTCTGCGAACAGGTCCACCAGCTCCTCTTCCAGCACCTTTAGCTCCACCTCGGGAAACTCCTTTACCAGCAGACTTTTTAGCAGCCTTGCTCCTCTTAACCATTTCATCTAGAGACATACTCAATGAGTCCGCCATCTTCAGCTCAATTAAATCTGCGAAAAGTACCAAAATACAATCAAAATTAACAAATCGAGCTATAGATTCATCGCAAAGAGATCTGAATTCAATCCTCAGATATACAAATCAAAGATCCGACGGAAACTCATATCTCAAAGCGCTAGATCTACAGATTCCGATAATCTAAACCTAAAACAGACCTAGATTCTCAATCGAAAAGTGAAAACGAATCGAATTCAATCAGCTGAATCATCAACGGATATAAATCAGCTGAACAATTAGCAAAAGACGAATCGAAATTTTACCAGATGAAAGATCAAAAGACGGATCGAAGAAGATGTAGAACTCGGCTCGTGCGGATCGATTGAGGGGGGAATTAGGGATTTATCGTCTTTAAGAAATTGGGAGATTGGGGGAATGTGGATTCGGCTCCAGAGAGAGAGAGATTTAAATAGGTCTAGGTCAATGGGGGCAAACTTGTTAATAATTTTGATTATGGGGGTGTTTTCCGTCTTTTTAATTTAGATATTAATTGGAAAAACCAAAGGGTCGGCGATAAAAGAGAATTTGCCAGCTCAGAGACGTTTACGCGTTTTCTTAAAATTCTGTGTTTACAAAACAAGCACTATAATTAGCGAAAACACATATTTTAAGTTCTTAATCACAGCCTGCATATGCATAAGATACTAATTACGAATTTTAGCAATCTATTTTTATTTTTGACTACCATATCTCAAGTGAATTTTATTTGACCAAATAAATAATGATTGCAATAATTATTTTTTTTCGACATAAAAAAAAAATCTTTAATAATCATTCCAAAAAACCAGTTACAAAAGATAGCCAAACCGGAGTCTCAAACAAAAACAAATGGATCAGAACGAGACCGAGCTGTTTCTGCAAGACAGTCGGCTCTTTAATTCATACCATGCGGTATATAAGAGATTTAAAAAATATCAAACAACTTCACTTGGATCAAAATGTCTTCAACTTCATTCACCATAGATGATCATTTTTCTGAGTTCTGAACCAGTTTTACAAGTTATAGGCAATCTGTTTCAAAAAGAATGAATATGACTCCTCGCTCATACACCATCTTCATTGCCCATAGGAGGCCCCTAGCCTCAGTGTATAGCGGAAACGGGGTGTTGCAGTCGTTCTGAGGATCCAACATGATTTTCTGATCTTCTGTCCTCTTACGTCCACGATGCATCTACTTGGCATCGGAAACGACTTCCCAACATCTGCGTTACAGCGAGCTTCGATACGTCCATCTCTTCGGTTATGGTATCTTCTTCCGCCGATAGAACTATCTGAGCAATTTTCCAGTTTTTTGACTTTACTATCGCCAGCTGTAAGGTGTCTAAAGGTGATGTGTCTTCACCACCGAAAAATTTATTGTTCCTTGCTTTTTATATAAAATCATAGTATCCAAAGAAAATTTTCAAGGTTTTCCTTGGAAGCTCCTTCTTCTGCTGTCCGCCATAGCAAGTGATCAAGGTTTGTGAATAGTCTTACATGAGAAAACGCCCGTATAAATTGGAATGTCTGAGAGCGCCCAGCACTGAAGTTGGAATGATTGCAATATTTTAAATTTAGTTTTTTCAAAGTCATAAGAGAATCTCTGTTAGAAATATGATATTCTTGAGTTTTAGCTTCTAAGTCCTTTATGATTCCCATACTATAGGAAGTTTCAAATTGAAATTTTGAATTCAAATAACGTATACATATGTGTAATATTTTGGATTCATATTATTTTCGTTTTATAATACAGAACCTTTTTTGGTTAACATAGTTTTGGTCTCTTATTTGGGCTTCGGCCGTTTTTTTGTTGCCCATCTGATATTTGGGTTTTTTGGTTTGTAATCCGGTGAATGGGCTTCGACCATGGGCTAGGCCGATTTGATCAATATAATTTCAATTTGAGGAAAAAAAAAAAGAAAGTATAAAAAAAATCTTATTACGAATTTGCGAAGGATGAGTATCTATACAGTGAGGTACCAACGTGTTAACATATGATTAACATGGTCTAACTTGAGGATATGTTTAAGTTGACGACAAATTAACAAGTTATATTAATTTATATAATATTAATATAAATTAATATTTTGACGGTTTCCACAGTTCTTAATATAGCATGGATCTCATATTTCTACCATCCATAGTTACATATTTCATATGATTTCGTTTTTGTATCAACTAAAGTTATTATGAACTCTAAATTATCTACAAACTTAATATTCTTTTACAAGAAAAAAAAAACACTTTCTTCAGATTTCGTCATGGTCACTGTCTCCATCTTCTTCTTCTTTTTCTTTAACATCATCATCACTCGGTTTCTCAAAGTTCATCATAAACCTAAGTGAGTCACCTTCTTCTACTTCCCACTGCTTCTTCAGCGCAATGATCGCTCTCGAAGCAGCTGCTGCAATTGCCGGGTTACTGTCTTCCGCAAGCCTCTGCTTCCAATGGGACGATAACAATCAAAGATTTACAAAACACAGTTATCAAGTGCAAGATTTTCAAGAATGTTTATTACCTGTAATGCTCCCATGCCTGCATTTCCAAGTGTCCACATCGACGGTGCAGCTGCTAAGGCGTTAGCCAACGCTTTTCTACGCCCAACAACGCGTTTCGTCATCAACGTTTTGCATTTGTAACGTGTGTAATAGTGAAGAACTCACACAAAGAAAGTTGTTAAGATAACTAACACAACACATTTGTTTTTACGTTACCTTGTGTTGACGTCAGGAGAGATTGAGCATTCAGCCAACAGAGATGCACTACTCTTACCATCCATTGCATCAAGGTCGATCAGAGTTGTGACTAACAACTCAAGCTGTTAAAACAAATCAAAACCCATTTTTGGTGAATAAGAAAAACGTTATAGGTATCATCGATTTTAGATAGACCTCTTCAGGGTCAGTGTAGTCAATAATTCCATCGGCTTCTGAGAGCGCTGATGCCATACTCCTGTAAGCTTCCTGCTTCAACATCAACAAGGAACCATCAGAGAAAGAAGAATACTTAAAAAAAAAACACATAGCCTTCTTTTTTTCCCTAGTGGATTAGACCTCTATAGCAGATATGCGATCAGATGAAACCTCCCCTGGGAAAAAATCTAGAGCTTTGCCATTCTTCTCAAGTGATATGCGGTCCGTGGTACCAGTTTCTGACATAACCCTATTAAAAATGAACAAATTAAAACTTAAGATCTTGCTTTCAAGTAACAACACGAAAAAAAAAGAAGTATGCATCTTTCTTACAAGCTATCAACCATTTTTTGCACCATCATATCGTGAATGTTCTTGATGAACTACAACCACAAGAACTGTAACCATTAGGAAAGATGATTTCAAAAATATCAATAATTAGTAAAGGAATTTTTCTTTACCTCTAAAGCCATTAATGCATCCTCCATTGCCCTTTGTTTAGCACGATAATCTGCTCGCCTCAAATCAGCCTAGAAAATATACATACAGTGATTAGTTACACAAAACTTCACAGAAAATGAAATGGAAGGGCATACCTCTAAGGCGCCGTCACTCCAATGCTTATCAGCGGCATTTTTCAACTTAGACTGAGCTATGTTTTTTAATATCTATAGACCCAAACCAAATAAGAAAATAAGAAATAAAGAAATATATTTAGATGAATGGTCGACAAATTGAGAGGATAAGCATACACTAGCAATATGATGAAGGCGCTCGGCCTTTCTCTTGACATTACGATCTATTTTCTCTGTATCTTCTCTTGCCCGAGCTACATAATAACCCCACAAGAAAGGGATTAAAATGCAGTAAAACAAAAGGAATAAGACATGACAAGATGTGTTTGTCTGAAAGAGAACCAAATCTTTGGATAGAGAATCTAGAATTACTGAACTAACCATCAAGTTTAAGGAATCCTGAACCAAGAATCGCAACGTCCTGACGTGCACGAGCGTCAAGTCTCATAATGCCACTAAAAAGATTTGGAAACATAAGTTTTTTAACACATAAGAGACCTTCTTACACAGCTAATGTATAGTTTTATTATATAGACGCAGGATAGTGAGAAAATACCGAGAAAGAAGAACAAAGTCACTACGAGCCCTTTCATTCACAAACTTAGCATCATTAGACACATACTCCACCAAAACCTGGCTTGAGCTGCTTGTTCTCCTTGGCATCACTTTCTTCTCACCTTCCTTTTGTACAACTTGAGAGCTTAAGCACCACCAAGAAACTCATCAGCTACATGATCTATGTAAGATAAGAACCAAAAAAGCTTAACTTACTTAGGTGAATCCAGACAATCCTCCTGAGGTTTAGTTTCCGTGTCTTGAGACTTTCCAAGAAAACACAAAGTAGAAGATCTACGAGAAGTAACAAAAGTGACAGGCTTTGTACAAGAAAGACCTTGTAGTAATTCTTCAGCAGAGGAGGAGCCCTTTTTGGGTGAGAAAGCTAGCAACACCCTTTGAGATCTTGAAGCGTTAACCCTCTTCGCTAAAATGGGACTACTGGGCACACCTTTGCTCACGTTAAGAGCCATAGTGATAAAACACAAACCTAACAACTTCTCTCTGTAGATATCGAAAATACAAACCAAAGTAAGCAGCTTTGAGATCAATTCGAGAAAACTTAAATTCTTGATTGTAAAGGTAATCTAGCACAAACCCATCAAGGAAAAATCCATGATTTACGATAAGGAATCGTAAAGATTGAATTTTGATGCAGAGGGAGCCAGAGAGAAAGAGACTAACCTTGTGAGATAGATGAAGTGGAATAAGATAAAATCCAAAGGGGATATGTTAGAGAAGAAGAGGAAGAAGACAGAGAAGGAGAATTATAGATGGGAGTGAAGATTTGTAACCACAAGGGTTACTTGTGGCCCAGTGTGAGCCAACCATACCCGTAGGTTTCTATTTTCAATCTCTTGTCCTTGTTAAGTATGTATGGGATCCACTCTTTCCTTCTTTTAATATCTTTGGTCCCATTTCTAGAGTGTGGAACCTCTACTCATATGCTCGGTCGGCAATCATCGAGTTAGGTTGATTTGATTTCATTCAATTTTTTTTTTTATATTTCCAAGTACTTTTTCCAGAGATTCATGTGATTCAACTGTCTTTTGCCGTATTGATATCACACGTAGACGTCATTTCAGTTTTGATATCGTGTGATTTTGGACGATTAAATGTGTTACCAAGAGTGGTTGATAGGAAAAGTGGCTAGGGAGAAAAGAAATTAAAATTGTTGGGATTAATTTATAGTTGTTGAACTGGTTACAATTCAAAATTACAAACTGTTTAACTAGTAATTCCATCATATTTACCGGTTTGTTTTCATTTTAGGTGGACTTCTTGGTGGGGATGGCTAATTTAATGCATATTCAGCTGGTTCTTATATGTCAAGCAGTTCGTTTACTTCAAGCCACACAAGAGATTACTTAGTCGGGGGAATGTTGAAGAGTCTCGGAGCAGTTGACGAGAACCTGAGACACATGTTGTCGGAGTCGGAGACAATGCCGTCTTGATAACTGAAAGTAAAGTGTTCTGACATGGAGACAAATCTGCCCGAAACTGAAGTTAAGTGTTCTGACATGGAGAGTCAGGTAGTCATATATGATAATATGAAGAAAAGATATAAAATGCAAATAAAAGTCTATGTGACTAATCATATATTTGTTAGATCATGGAGGTCTAAATGTTGAAGTGATCAACAATTACAGAACAGGAGAGCGCTCATGAGATCAAAAGAAAATACAATTTGGAGTGACTATGACTAGTGTAAAAGGACCAAGTCAAAAGTTCCAAGACAAAGGGAAATTAGCCAGGAAAACTATTTTTCAAGGATATGGAGTTATCAAGCAAAAATATGGGTCAAAGTACTAGAAGAAACCAAGGAACGTGACGAGGTTATAACTACTGTAGTAATAACTGAAGAAGGCGTGATTAAAGAATAGATCCTATGGAAGAGGATAAACGTCGATCTAGAGAGAGTGCTGGATCTTACACAAAAGTGTATACATTTCTTTCCTTTTCCCCTCATACTTTTTACTCCACTACACCTAACACACAAGTGTATACATTGTTCCTAAGCTCTTTCACCAGCACATGCATGGAGATTTCTTTCCGAATTATCTCAATTTTCTTACCATCTAATAATTAATCCAAGAAAAATTAATCATCATAACATATTAAAAAGACAACAAATTCATATACATTAGACCAAAAAAAAAAAAACAAATTATGTCACAGTTACAAAAAGAAAAAAGTTAAAGAGAGAAGTGTTAAACCCAACACAACCATTTTTCTTTTGACTTAATAAAAAAGGCTGCCAACGCCTTCTTCTCCTTGCTCCTCCTCCTCCTCCTCCGTCCTCTCTCTCTCAAAATCCCAAATCGATTCGATTCATTCTTCCGATCAAGTAAGCTTCTTCTCCGATCCCATAGTAAACTGATTGATTAATCTAATTCTTCTGTAATGTTATCACGAACTGTTACTGTATATAAAGCTATCGATTCCGATTCGAATTCTTCTGTTTCAGCTACTCACGTTTACGAAACAGAACCTAATCGAGTTTGATCCGTTACATATTAAACCCTAATTTCTCGATTCTGTTACAGTCTCAAACCACATATGATGGAAGTCTGCAACTGCATCGAGCCTCAATGGCCAGCGGACGAGCTCCTAATGAAGTACCAATACATCTCAGACTTCTTCATCGCCGTCGCCTACTTCTCAATCCCCCTCGAGCTCATCTACTTCGTCAAAAAATCAGCCGTCTTCCCTTACAGGTGGGTCCTCGTCCAGTTCGGCGCCTTCATCGTCCTCTGCGGCGCCACCCACCTCATCAACCTATGGACCTTCACCACCCATTCACGGACCGTCGCCCTCGTTATGACCACCGCCAAGGTCTTAACCGCCGTCGTCTCCTGCGCCACGGCGTTGATGCTCGTCCACATCATCCCCGACCTCCTCAGCGTCAAGACGCGCGAGCTCTTCTTGAAAAACAAGGCTGCTGAGCTGGACAGAGAGATGGGATTGATCCGGACGCAGGAGGAGACTGGGAGGCACGTGAGGATGCTGACTCATGAGATTAGAAGCACGTTGGATAGGCACACGATCTTGAAAACCACACTAGTTGAACTCGGGAGGACGCTGGCGTTGGAGGAGTGTGCGTTGTGGATGCCCACTAGGACTGGTTTGGAGTTGCAGCTTTCGTATACGCTTCGTCAGCAGCATCCTGTTGAGTACACGGTTCCGATTCAGTTGCCGGTGATTAACCAAGTGTTTGTGACTAGTAGAGCTGTGAAGATATCTCCTAACTCCCCTGTGGCGAGGCTGAGACCTGTCTCCGGGAAGTATCTTCTCGGGGAGGTGGTGGCTGTGAGGGTCCCGCTTCTTCACCTTTCGAATTTTCAGATTAATGATTGGCCTGAGCTTTCGACGAAGCGATACGCTCTTATGGTGTTGATGCTTCCTTCGGATAGTGCGAGGCAGTGGCATGTTCATGAGCTGGAGCTAGTCGAAGTCGTTGCGGATCAGGTAATGTACACGCTTTGGAGCTCAGTTTATGTCTTATGGTGAGCTTGTCTGAACTCTTTTTTTTTATTGTAGGTGGCGGTAGCTCTCTCGCATGCTGCGATTCTTGAAGAGTCGATGCGAGCTAGGGACCTTCTGATGGAGCAGAACGTGGCTCTTGATATAGCGAGACGAGAAGCGGAAACAGCGATCCGTGCTCGGAATGATTTCCTGGCGGTTATGAACCATGAGATGCGGACGCCTATGCATGCCATCATTGCGCTCTCTTCCTTGCTTCAAGAAACGGAGTTAACACCTGAACAGAGATTGATGGTGGAGACGGTGCTAAAAAGCAGTAGCCTTTTGGCAACTTTGATGAACGATGTCTTGGATCTTTCAAGGCTAGAAGATGGAAGTCTTCAACTTGAGCTCGGGACATTTAATCTTCATACTTTATTTAGAGAGGTAACACCATACTTTTCCTCTTGCATAGGCCTGTGGGTTCGCTGAATTCAACCGGAAAAAGTTCGGTTCAGTAGTCGGGTAGTTTGATTTTTTTTTTTACCGAAATTAATTGAAGTTTTTGGTTTTGATTATATTTTGGTTAAAATTTTGGTTAAATTCGGATTTGGGTAATGCCGGTTAGATTGGTTAAATCGGTTCAAATTTTTGGTTAATTCAGTTAGACCGGTTTTAAATTTGGTTGACAAATTTTTATTTTATTTTTTGAAAAACCAAACTAACCAATTACCGAATAAACCGAATTTGTAACCAAAAGTTTTGGTTCGGATTGGTTCAAACCCGCAGGCCTACTCCGGCATGTCATTCTTTGTATATTTTAGAACAGCTTCATGTTTTAGAAGTTATAATATTTTGGTTGAAATTTCTGAATCTTGTTGCAGGTTCTCAATCTGATAAAGCCTATAGCCGTTGTTAAAAAATTACCCATCACACTAAATCTCGCACCAGATTTGCCAGAGTTTGTGGTTGGGGATGAGAAACGGCTAATGCAGATAATATTAAACATTGTTGGTAACGCTGTGAAGTTCTCAAAACAAGGTAGCATCTCCGTAACTGCTCTTGTCACAAAGTCAGACAACCGAGCTCCTCCTGACTTCTTTGTGGTGCCAACTGGTAGTCATTTCTACTTGAGAGTAAAGGTTAGTATCTTTGGTCCCTTAAACCACAGATGAGAGTACTCTCATAGATCTTACTATTGACGATTATTCAACCGTAGGTAAAAGACTTGGGAGCAGGAATAAATCCGCAAGACATTCCCAAGCTATTCACTAAATTTGCTCAAACACAGTCTTTAGCGACCAGAAGCTCGGGAGGTAGTGGGCTTGGTCTCGCCATCTCCAAGAGGTTGAGCCCTATTTAAAATCCTTTTTTTTCTTTTCTTATGGTACTGATAAACGTTTGCTCATATGACAAAGGTTTGTGAATCTGATGGAGGGTAACATTTGGATTGAGAGCGAAGGTGTTGGAAAAGGATGCACTGCTATCTTTGATGTTAAACTTGGGATTTCAAACGAATCTAAACAGTCTGGCATTCCAAAAGTTCCAGCCAACCCACAGCATGTTAATTTCGCTGGACTTAAGGTTCTTGTCATGGATGAGAATGGGTTAGTATTAAAGCCTATTAGTTCTATCTTTCTGCTGTTTGTTATCAGCGATTGATGTTTGCTTTGGTTCGCAGGGTAAGTAGAATGGTGACGAAGGGACTTCTTGTACACCTTGGATGCGAAGTGGCCACGGTGAGTTCAAGCGAGGAGTGTCTCAGAGTTGTATCCCATGAGCACAGAGTGGTCTTCATGGACGTGTGCACCCCCGGGGTCGAAAACTACCAGATCGCTCTCCGTATACACGAGAAATTCACAAAACGCCACCAAAGGCCACTGCTCGTGGCGCTCACTGGTAACACCGATAAATCCACAAAGGAGAGATGCATGAGCTTTGGTCTAGACGGCGTGCTGCTCAAACCCGTGTCGCTAGACAACATGAGAAACGTTCTGTCTGATCTTCTAGAACATCGGGTTCTGTACGAGGCCATGTAAGAGGACGTTGCCGGAGAGGGACACTGTCCCGGCTTTCTCTCCCTCGTTAAAACATCGGAAGCTGATGTTTCTCTGGTTAATGTGTACGTACAGAGATTGTGGGGGAGAGCGTTTTGGATGATATTATAAAAACAGAGGGAATAACGAAAAAAAAAAAAAAAAAAAACTAGACCGGACAGTGTCGGGTTCCGGTTTACAAAGGAACAAGATGTTGACGGTAACATGTCTATCTGACTTGTGGTGTATCCTTATATATATAGTTACATTGTTATTAGAATTTGGATTAAGTAATGGACCTCTGTTGCGTACATGTATAATATCGATGCGGTGTTTTTTTTTTTTTTTTTGACGTCGAAAGTTTATTATATTACTCGAACTATGGATGCAGTGTTATGAGGTATAATCAAGAGAGAGTTATACTGAGAGACACAATCTGTCTTTCATTTACCTAAAGAGACACATTCTCTCTTTGACACACTTTCTCATGACAGCTGTTTTTTTGTGGACAGAAATAACCCTACTTTTTGTTTAAAGAGAAATGTGTTTATTTTAAGAAAGAAAACGTAAGTTGAGCATAATGAAACTAAGTTTGCTTTTAGTTGCAATAAATAATAAAAGTTAAAACGAAAAAGTAGATATATGGGTAAAAGTGATTTTTTTGGAACGTTGGATCTATTTACAGACGCAAGATCTAACGATAGATTTTTCTTTTGGTTTATAACAAAAAAGTATCTGAACAAAATCTAATTGTATAATATGAAAAGAAATACAAACGTTTACAAAATGCAAAAACAATTATCTTATAGAGATCTCGTAAATACCCAGAATATGGAAGACAAAGGTGGGATCTTCATAGTTATCCATATCTCATCTCACTACCATTTATCTAACCATTGCGCACTTGACCACCACCCCCCCCCAACCTGATGTCCACATCCACCACATCCACACAATTGCCGTCCACACCGATCACATCCACACATCCTCTGTCCACAGCAGTCACATCCGCACCTCACATATCCCCGACAACAACATCAACAACATTAATGAGATAGATACATAATAGCTACTGCTTACAAGGATGCATAAGCTGCAACGGGTTCTGGGTAGTGGAACGGTGATCGACCAAAGTGTAGTCAATACCTAGAACGGTGATGAAACTCCCATTATTAGTGGTTGGATTGGGGGTCCTCATGTGTGTTGCGGATGTGACTCTCGTGGTTTGTGTGATTGTTGTGGTGGTCGGGTGTGTTGTGGATGAGACTCTCGTGGTTAGGGGGAGTGTTGTTGTGTCGGGAGTGTTGTGGTCAAGGCTCTGGTGGTCAGTGAGAGTATGGATGCCGATGTTGGCAACAATTCGAGTGTGATCTTGTAGGCTTTGGTCTGGGTGGAGATTGTGTTGTGTGGCATATTGGCTAATGATAGGGGAGTGGCTTCCAAGTGATTCTTGTTCCTCCGGCAGAAGTGGGACCTGAGAAAGAAAATAAAAAGAGTCGGTGAAAGAGTGTTTGTATGATGAAGCGTCGTGTTATGTAAGTGTCTAGAGTGCAGTCTCACCGAAATGTAGGGCGCAGTTGAAGATTGTCTGGGAAACAATGGTGGCGAGAAAGAACAGTCGGCGGTGGAGAGAAATAGAGTTCGAGAAAATCACGAAAGGGAGATTAGGAAATTAGAGACGATTTCAGATCTAGAAGATTAAGATTCAATTTCTCTTGCATCTGATGTCATAGATCAATTTGTAGATCGAAAAGATATCGAGGGAGAAAGGGGCCAAGGGTTCTCTTTGTGAGTCTTTTGTCATTTTAGGGATTTGAAGAGATAAAATTATTAGGTGATAAAAAAAGATAGTTTATTTGTTTAAAAAAAAAACAAAAAGCAAATTGGTTATGTCTAGTTAGAAAGTCTAACGAAAGAGACCATCTCATTAACTGAAGGTTATTTTGGTAAAATTGCTAAGAAAAAGTGTGTCAACTAGAAATGTGTCTTTTAGAGTAATTGAAAACTCAAATTGTGTCTCCCAAAGTAAAATTCTCTATAATCAACGACATATTATTTGTGGGGGCATATAAGAACACCCGCAGCTGTATCGTTTCGTTAAATTCGTTTCATCTAAGTTTCTAGCTAGACAAAGTTTTTTCTTTTTACCAAGCCGGACAATCAACGAAAGTTTTCGTTTGGTAAAAGGTCACCATCAATAACCAAACTTTTTTTCTATAACTTTTTTTGTATAATCTGTGACAATTGCTAGTCGATAGCGGAATTTTCTTTAATTAGTTCTGCAACCTATTCTTTTTCTACTGAGGCTACCATTGTCCTATAGCTTTTTTTTTTTTGTCTTTTCATTGTCCTATAGTTAGTTTACAGTCATTTAGTCAGCAGAAAATCATATTTAGAGAAAAGTTAATTTTTATTTCTTTTTTAAACTGACTTTATAAAAATGATTTTTATGTTGTCAAAAATGATTTTTATGTTGTCAAAAATGACATTTATTAATAATAATTTTCAACTATGTTTGAATAAGAAAAAAATCCTCCAATTAATTTTTAAGTTATTATTTTTTTTACGTCATTAATTTTTAAGTTATTAATTGTTAAGGTCTATCACATTTTGTCATAAAATTGTAAAAGGAGAATGACATACATTAACAGTTTATAAGTAAAAGCTAACTAAGGGATTTCTTTCCAATTCAAAATTAGATTGAAGAGTATTTTATCACTAAAAACCATTTTTGATTGTTGTTATTGCTTACAAATTACAGTAACGTATTTTATAATAATTGATATTTTAATTTATGATTTGTTTATAAATTTTCATTTTTCTACTAATGCGAATATGTATCTTCTATACTCGTATTTAACAGCTCTTTTTTCTCGGGTTTAAGCACTTATTTAATGAACCATTATCAGAATTAAACACCATCTGAACTGATTGACGCGTGCAAACCGCGTCATAGTAAAAACTTTAAGAACCAAAAGGTATATGGAGGTAATATGGAATGTTATCGTTTTAGGCATATCTATATATATAAAGCTAAATATGAAAAGTAATTTTTTTTATCACACATTCTAGCGTTTTAAGGAAATAAATCAGTTTATAAAAGAAATATGATTAAATAATTCGTAAATATAAGAAATTTCGAAAAAAGAAAAAATAGAACAGGAGACCTATTCTTTGGTTTTGACTGAATATGAGGTGCTTATAAGAGAAGCAAGTCACTTCAGAGGTTACGATGTCAGTCAATTACAAAATTTTCGGTCAAGTCAATTTCTTTATAATCTAAATTTCTGCATCTGAGGAAATACCAAAGCTTTTTTACTCTGAAAAAAGAGAGAGGAAAAAAACGCAAAATGGAGAATATGTTAGGCCTTCTAAGACTTCATGTGATTAGAGGTGTTAATCTCGCCATTAGAGATTCCAAAAGTAGCGATCCTTACGTCATTGTTCGTATGGGCCAACAGGTATATTCCAGACTCCTAACTTTTCACGAATTTCGAGTTTGTAATTCAGTTTCTTAGGTTCCGTATATATTCAAGTTTGTCCCGTTTTTTTTATATGGATCTTTTTGGTCACCAATCTGGTTGTGCTGCTCAGATTTTCTGATGTATCTGATGAGAGAATTTCAGTTAAAAAGTGAATATAATCAACTTATCGTGTTATAATGAGACCAAAAAAAAGAGACAACATACATACGTGTTTAAATTATAGGTTTGATGCAACGCGAGTTTTAAGTATCAACATGTCAAATGTAGTTGATTTTTACTAATGAGAAATTCCTAGGATTTGATTTTATCATTCAAAATAGTAGTTCTTGTTTCTGACCTTGTCACAACCATATAAAATGAACAATTTTATTTTACATGTACAAATTTACACTTGAATATATGGTGCTATGTTTTTCTTCTTTTGACACAGAAATTACGAACTCGTGTGGTGAAAAAGAATTTGAATCCAGAATGGAACGAAGACTTGACACTCTCTATTTCTGATCCAGTTCTTCCTATCAAAATCGTAAGTGGATCATATTACAACAACTTGCTCTAAGTTTTGAGAAACAGAACAGAACATAACAAGAAAGTGTGTATTTTTTTTGTGATGATATAGATGGTTTACGATAGGGACTGGTTCTCAAGGGATGATAAGATGGGAGATGCGATTTTTCACATTGATCCATTCCTTGAAGCCATCAGGATCCAAAACCAGTTCAGAGGACTCCCCGAAGGAACTGTAATAATGAAGATACAGGCAAGCAGGCAGAACTGTCTATCAGAAGAGAGCAAGATTGTGTGGAACAATGGAAAGATTGTCCAGAATATGTTCCTTAAGCTCCAGAACGTTGAGTGTGGAGAGGTCGAGCTTCAACTTGAGTGGATCGATGTCTCAGGTCTTCTGAGTATAAATGAGCATGAGGATGTTGCTTACTAGATCTATTATCTTATTACATCAAGTTTGTTAGAAAATATACTAGTTATGAAGCTGGCGTGGGGGAGTTATGGGCTTTAAACCAAAACTCCCCCAATTGTTTTTTTATAAATTGAAAAGAAAAAACTCTTCTCTGGTTTTGTGTTCTTACTCTAACAAGAAAAACATAACACACTTTGTTGTAGAGAGAGGAAACAAGGAATGAGATGAAATCAAGTAGATAGCATAAGATGAGATGGAGAAACTGATTTTTTTCTCTCATTTTACACAACATCTTCTACTACATATTCATATAAGAAAATCAGAGTAATGAACTCTGTTTTCTCTACCCTTACACATGTTATAAAGCCCCATAAAGCTACCACTCTAGACACCACATTTTAGCAAAAGAAACAAGCAACTTCAAGAACTTGAACAATTCAAAATAAACAGTTAACTTCAACAACTTCCTTGACTTGTTGTACTTTGTTTTCTTTCATTATTCTCACTTGTTTTGTTGATACCATTGTGCAGGATTAACAGAGATGAGATTTCAGCATACTTGTTATGATAAATGTAAAAAAGCTACTGAATCAACGATATGGTTTTTATGTGTTTCTGACCTTTGTTTTTGTTTTCAACACTTTAATTGCATCTTATTGAAAGAGAGACTTGCTCGGGTCCTGTTTAGTAATGACAAATGGTGATCATCAAATGTGAAAAGATCAAGAATCGATATGCTTGCATCTAAGTTTGAAAATCCGCAGATGGATGAGAATTAATCATTTGAGGAACTCAGTGGAAAACTGAGTGCAACAGCAAATATGAAGCACAAACAATGGGAAAGACATACAAAGACAAAAAGCTTGGAAGAAACTTCTCAGATGTTTACCCTCAAAGTTAAATCCAAGAAGACAGCTATGGACACTGCATTAGACACTGACACAATGGATTTTGGTGAAGTCACGGGTCACTTACAAGCATATGAGATGAATGAGAAACTCAAGGAAGAACTGTCTAAAAAAATCTGAAACTAGAAAGCAGATTCACATGCTGAATAGTGGAACCAAGAATCTGGAGAAGATTCTCTCTGTTAGAAGGGTAGGCAAGTCCAACTTTGTGTCTCGGTTACAGTGGAAAACTACAGAAAAACAGAGTTTGTTCCGGCTAAGACTTGAGAGATTGCGTCTGATACTACAGGAAGTAGGATATCAACCAAGATCATCTATTGTGAAACTGAAACCAGTAAGAACTATAATGTAGGCTACTTCTGTGGTAAATACATGCACATACCAAGAGATACTTACAAATTTCAAAAAAGAATCACTCCAGAGTTGACTTTGCTTTCCAATCTTTACAGGTTTAACGTTAAATATGAAATTTGTAGTCAAACGATTATGATGGATTTCATCAAATCTTATTGTTTTAATATCAAATGAGGTTCAAGTTACATATTTCTGAACTCCCTAGCCAAAAGTACATACTCACAATGTGAGACACTTTAAATACGGAACAATTTGCAAAATAGTGATTTGTGTACTCATAATTATTGTAGCTGATTTTTGTCTACATACATTTGTTGACAGAAAAACAATACGCTACTTATCAAGTTGTGTACTCATACATCAACCCTCTGTCTCTCTGTCTCCCTGTCCCTGTCTCTCTCTCTCTCTCTCTCTCTCTCTCTCTCTCTCTCTCTCTCTCTCTCTCTCTCTCTCTCTCTCTCTCTCTCTCTCTCTCTCTCTCTCTCTCTCTCTCTCTCTCTCTCTCTATTCTGTTTTTAACTCTGGTGCATGAAGCTGTTCTCTCTTTTAATCATATAAACCACCTTTCCACCAATCATTAATCGTCCTTTCTGCTAACTTTGCTAAGAGGCATGTTTTTCCTTTAAAGTACTGAAAAATATGAAGAGACTAAGTGATATGCTATGCTATGACGAAAATGGACTAAGTGCTATGAACCTTTTCTGTATTTAGTTTGAATCAGTAGCAGAACATAAATAACTAAATTAGCAAATTAGACACGACAAAATGTGCTATGAACCTTTTTTGTTTCTGCATCGTACCCTGGAAGTTGTTAAAAAAAAAAGACACGACAAAAATGTGGATGTTAGACATGCACGTCACTTCTCTTTGCCCGTCACGTGTATAAATAAAGTCCTCGAAGGATTTGTCAAGCCACAATAGAAACCCTTTTCCTCAAGCCTGCCTTTACGTATAACTTTTTAAAATAAAATTTGGTTAGATACTTCTAAAATTATAGCTGGTCCATGGAGGGTTCGTCCCAAGGGTTGAAAAAAGGTGCATGGACTGCTGAAGAAGATAATCTCTTGAGGCAATGCATTGATAAGTATGGAGAAGGGAAATGGCACCAAGTTCCTTTAAGAGCTGGTATGTCTTTTTTTTTTGATAACATAAGAGCTGGTATGCTACTTTTATTAATTTTCACACACACACACACACACATATATAACTAATAAGTACGTATATTCTTTTTATTTTTCAGTACATTTATTCTCTTTCTCTCTGTCTAGTATTAGGAAATTAATTAACACCGGGGTACACAATCATTGTTTTTCTTTTCGTTTTAATGAAGGAATCATAGATTCATATGTTCTAATGTTTTTCATGAAAAAAAAAACATTTGCGTTCTTCATGTTTAATTACAAAGCGAGAAAATGTCAACTCTCTTTATTGATTCATCGTTTTTCTTCTTTTTTTTGAGAAAGAGCTTTTTTGATTAGTGAACTTTTCTGCACGAACCCGTGTGTTTGTGTGGAATATGTTGTTTATTCTGGTGTACTTTGATCCTTCATGATTAAATTTTACTTCCTTTGTTCTTAAATATTATAAGATATTTTGGTAGAAGCATACATATTAAGAAAACTATTTTTTGTCTAGAAAATATCATTAAAACTATAAATTAATGGTGTTCAACCAATTACAAAATAGACTATTAAAATATGATTGGGTTCACGGTTTTTAATAAAGTAAAAGTTACCTAAAAAATTGAAAACATTTTATATATTGGATAATTGAAACATCAAAATTCAGTAAAACATCCTATTTTTAGGAACATATGGAGTAGGAGAAGCGAATGCAGTTTTTGCTCGTTCTTTTAATAATATTAAATGTCAATTATTGGTTTTGTAGGTCTAAATCGGTGCAGGAAGAGTTGTAGACTAAGATGGTTGAACTATTTGAAGCCAAGTATCAAGAGAGGAAAACTCAACTCCGATGAAGTTGATCTTCTTATTCGCCTTCATAAGCTTTTAGGAAACAGGTTTACATTCAAGACACAAATTCAACTGTATTTCGTATCCTCATTCGGTCTAATCTAATCATTTGATTTGTTTTTTTTTTTTGATAAAAATACTTAAATTTATTTCATATGTAAATGATCCATTACTAAGTCAAATATATCCCTAATTTTTCAAATGCATGCTTAGGTGGTCTTTAATTGCTGGTAGATTACCCGGTCGGACCGCCAATGACGTCAAAAATTACTGGAACACCCATTTGAGTAAGAAACATGAACCGGGTTGTAAGACCCAGATGAAAAAGAGAAACATTCCTTGCTCTTATACCACACCAGCCCAAAAAATCGACGTTTTCAAACCTCGACCTCGATCCTTCACCGTTAACAGCGGCTGCAGCCATAATAATGGCATGCCAGAAGCTGACATTGTTCCTCTATGCCTTGGACACAACGATACTAATAATGTTTCTGAAAATATAATCACATGTAACAAAGATGATGATAAATCTGAGCTTGTTAGTCATTTAATGGATGGTCAGAATAGGTGGTGGGAAAGTTTGCTAGATGAGAGCCAAGATCCAGCTGCGCTCTTTCCAGAAACTACAGCAATAAAAAAGGGCGCAACCTCCGCGTTTGACGTTGAGCAACTTTGGAGCCTGTTGGATGGAGAAACTGGAACTTGATTAGTGTTTCCACTGTTTGTTTGTGCTTGTGCGTGACATTGTGACTTTTGCATTTACTGTGTATTGTTTCTAAATAAACCAATTAACTTATGTTTCTGACATATATATATATATATATATTTTTTCTTTTTGCAAATGAAAGGATAATGTGTCATGATAAACAAGGCCCCAATTGGTATAACTGATGAAAAATTCTTAGCAATATGCTCAAAAACAGTATGATGCAGAAGTTATATGCTTCATTAATTATTAAAATGATTGATATAACATTAAATGATTCATATATAATTGGTTCATTTATAAATAATATATATATATAGTAAATATATATTTTTTTATTTAAAATAATATATCATATCTAATTTTTTTTATATATATATTAATTTATATATTTTAATTAAGTATAGTATTATTTTAATTGTATTTTTAAAATATAATTTTAATATGAATATAATATTTTGATATTATAATTTTTTTAATTTAATATTTTATAAATGAAAATGTTTGCCAACTTTAATCATGGTATTCTAAATGTATTTCTAAATATTTTTTTCTGTAATTATTGATTAGATAATAATTAGCATAATGTTCTTGCAAATAGTTTGCCAACTTTAATCAACGTCTAAGTATGTGTTGTTGCTTTACATAGATTTTCTTCTTGGAAAATATTTTATGAGCACCATTATCCCTGAGTAGGAGTTCTTAGAAAATAAAAGTATTTTTTTTGAACGTACAAAATAAAAGTATTGATATTTTATTTAGACAAGTATGTTCTTAGCTCTTTTAGTTTAATTAGACTAATAGCTGAATAGAAAACAATATGTTTAGAGTAACTAGGGTTTCTCAAGCAAGAACCCCATTAAAACTTTTTCTCTCCTCATTTATCAAAAAAATTTTTTGTCTCTTCTCTTTCTAACTTTTTATTATTTTATTTTATTTTGTAGGTGAGGATGTCGGGATAAAGTTTGCAGAGAGTGCCTATGGTATAAATTTTGAGGCATTGGCCTTGGGGCGCTCTCATATTTGTTAATTTTGGGGCCTCAGATTTACCAATACTCGTAAGCAAAATGCTAATATAGTTACCAAAAAAAAACAATGTATTCTTTTAATAATTTTGTTTCAAACATTCATCTCTATTTTTATTTATTATTGTGGACACCAACCATCTTTTTAATGTTGAAAACTTTTTCTATTTATATATATATAGATAAATTCCCACTAAACAATTTATAACCTTTGCCATTAGAAGTTTGTATAAGAGCAAGGAATGTTTCTCTTTTTCATATAAATAATTTTAAAATATGAAATACCAAATAAATAAATAAATAACAATTATTTTATTTACTTTTTACATTTTAAAAGTTATTATTGCACTCATATTACTATTTGTGTTATTTTAATATAAAATGAATAAGTTTTTGCCTTAGGCCCCAGTTACTCTAGGCATGGCACTGAGAGCTTGGCGTTGGAAGTGTGGACTGTCAAGTCCTTCTTTAAGCAATCATATCATGTTTGTGCAAAAGTGTTGACATACAACTTAAAGCTGTTGACTGTTGTCGTCTAACTGGTGTCATCTTCTGATTACCAGTGAAGTGAATTATCCATGCAAGCAACTCCACTGAATCCAGCTTCTTTGGAAAATATGTCCATATGAATAGATTTGTTGACTAGTCGACCATAGACCTTTTTATGTAATGTCAAATTATAATTTGTTGATATTGTACCATATATAGCAATACAGTGCAAATATTTCCACTGAGAAGTATGAACTTATGGAGGGAGTATATATTTATGTAATGTCAAATTATAATTTGTTGACATTACGGAGGGAGTATATATTTGCACTGTATTGTTATATATTTGCACTTTTTAGTTAAGTATGTGAATTATCATTGAAAAGGATGCAGTGCAAATATTTCCTCAATATTAACAAAAGTTCACGCTCCCTAACAATTTGTAGCTCCCAGTACAAAATTATCCAGTGGTGTCAATTTAATTTATCATGTAAAAAGAAAAATTTTGGTCAAAGCAGTTGCGAGTGTTATTATTCGGAATTTTAATTGTAAAAAACATTTTCTTTCTGTGAAATCATATGGTGACATAGATGTATGTGTTCTAATTCGAAACATAAAAGAAATAATTTATATACATACCTTTTTACCAAAAGATATACAAGACAGATTTCTTCGTAGATTTCTAGACCCTATGATCAATTTTACATTATGTTGAAATCAACATCAGCCTAAAGCTTTTACCAAAAAAAAAAAAAACAACAGCCTAAACCTAAAAATACATCTGCTTCCATATATATATATATATATATATATATATATATATATATATGTAACAATGATATACTACATTTTATCAAAATAAATTAATAATCTATATTAGTATTTTAAAAGTAATTTTTCGCATTCAAACTCTCACGTTAAAAGTTAGACCGGTTAAAAACTATGTTATCCTTAATGAATTTATATATATAATTTATTATATAATTAAAGACGAATTTATATTAATAATAATAAACTTATATGTTATATTAGATAATTGATCATACTTAGTATAATAAAATTATCAAAAATGCATATCTAAGAAAAAGATAATTATATATTGTGTTGTTTTCTAAAAATAATATTTTCTATTATAAATTTTAAATTAAGATATTAAACATTTTACTATTAAATATTAATCAAATAAAAACATTTTATAAAGATATTTTCTAAAAATTATAAAATTTGAGTGTTTTTAAAATTTGAAACACAATAGTAAATATATATTTTGATGAAAAACTTTTGTCATATATAAATAATTTGAAGTTTAATCTAATTTTTTTGAGAAAAAATATAATTAATAAGACATAAACTATTAATTAGTCATAAAAAATTATGTTTGCACGTACAAGCAAATACCTAAGCCTTGATTGGCAAAGCAAATGATAAAGCAGTAGTAATATGCTATAGAAGCAGTATGCTGCAGAAGCTGTATATTTTTGTTAAACTGTTTAATAAGATGATTGGTAAAGCAGTATGAATATGCTATTTAAAATTATTCTTAAAATTAGTATATAATATATAATATTTTTATTTTTAATATATAATATAAATATATTAACATATAAAGTTAAAAAGATATATAATTAATTTATCCTATTTAATAATTTAGAAATTATGTTTATAAAAAAATATCATTTTAAAATAAACATTATAATTAAAATATCTATTTTTTAAAATAATATTTCACATTTAAAATATAATTAAGTTCTATAAATTAAATTATATTTTAAATGTCAAATAATATTTTTTTTTTTTAAAATATTTTTATTGTAAAATAATTTTAGAAATCAAAATTTTATTTTCTGGATATAAAAGTAAATTTTATTTTCTGGATATAAAAGTAATTTTATGATATGATAAAATAAAATAAATGAATTAATTTATATTTTATTTAATTTCATAAATTATACTCCCTCTGTTTCACAATACATGATGTTTTGCCTTGATGCACAAAGATTAATAAATTTAACATTTTCTAAAAAGTGACTTTAAAAATATAATTTAGAAATCATTCAACCAATTATAAAAATAACTACAAAATCTAATTGGTTACACAGTTTTCAATAAATTTAAAAGTAATATAAAATATTGAAATATCATCTATTTTGAAACAACAAATATCTTCTAAAATATCGTTTATTATGAAACTGAAGGAGTAAATGCAAATGCTTTTCTAAAAGCTTCATAAAAGCCCATTAAGGCCCAAATACTAAATGTCATTTATTTTATAGTTACTCCTATGAGTGTT
This sequence comes from Brassica napus, assembly GCF_020379485.1. Lineage (NCBI taxonomy): Eukaryota > Viridiplantae > Streptophyta > Magnoliopsida > Brassicales > Brassicaceae > Brassica > Brassica napus. Next base: position 22,552,831 of record NC_063440.1, read on the forward strand.
CATGTATTTGTTTTAAAGGTTCCGTAAAAGCAACAAGTTTAAAAATAAAATAAAAAACATATAACCAACATAATAAGAATAGAAAAATTATTACTTAATACACACAACTTACACAACTAAACTAGAATAAAATATCCAGAAACAAAAGGTACTCTCAATAACTTTAATATAATTTATGTAATCTCAACAGTATAAGTAACAAATTAAAAAGACAAACAAACAGTAAGTCTCAGTGACACAGCAAACAACACTACGAACTATAAACACAGTTTAGTTCTTCATGAGTGGAGGACAGTGCATACACAGTTCATCATCACAACTCTAACTCTATAACAATAGAAAAACTTGAAAAATTATGATCAACCCAAAACGCAAAATTTACAGCTACAATAACCTTAACAAATATTGAAATGAAACAAGAATTATGTCTACAATTCCGCGCTTGTGCGGAATAATGTCCCTAGTATTATAAGAAGTTTAGTTTATGGGTATCTTATACTAATAGATCCATATTCTTCGGGGTGGTCATAAATGCATGGGACAAAAAACAAAAATGCATTGAAACTTTCGCCATCTTTTTTGTATCTTTGTTTGTTGCGCCTCTTAGAATAACCCATTGTCGTTACTACTATAGGTTATGGACGGGAACCGGTTATGGACCATGTAAGTTATTGAAGTTGTCTTGTATGAAATTAATTATATACCATACGTGTATTTGTATTGCGCATAATGAAGCAGTAGGGGTATAACATCCGGAAACGTAAATATCATTTTGACAGGACATGCCAACTTGTTCTAGTCGTTCAATCATGATTGACGTTCTGCAACTTTTCTTTTGTGTCAAAATTTATGACTTCCACAAAAGTTTATACAAATAATAATAAGAAAAGTCTTTTTTTTTTCTTTTACAAAAAAAGAAAAGTCTTTTATGACTTCCACAAAAGTTTATACAAATAATAATAAGAAAAGTCTTTTTTTTTCTTTTACAAAAAAAGAAAAGTCTTTTTGTACCTTCATAAAACGAGTTGGGATCAACATCTTTTGCTAAATAATGACCTCTAGTAACAATGCTATATGTATTATTAAAACTGAAATATTTTTTGGTATTGTTTAGAAACATGAATAACAGTATAAATGAGAATTATTTGAAAACACGTATAAAAAAGAAATATAGTGTCATTTTAATAATTTCACTTATAGAACTAACTTTATTTTCAAAAGATTTATTACATATTTTATTTCCGTATTTTTATTCATCTTAACAATTTTATTAATTATATTACTTTAAAAATACATCACATTATTAATTATATTACCATAATAATATTTCAGATTTTTTATTTATTAGTTAATCAACATTAACTTTGTACCAATTACAAAATCGAATGTAAAATAATCGGGTTTTGAAAATGGTTAAAAGCTCAGTTTAGTCTATTTTACTATTTTTATCTTAATTTCAATTCAAAGACATAGTTTATGTGAACAAAATAATAACTTAAATCAAAATAATAAAACGTATTACATATAATGTGACTTAATTTTTCACATCATATAGATATTTTACTAAATATTTTTTTCTATTTTATTTAATTGCCAAACACGTAGAAAGAGTTTTTTTTTTATTTTTTTTTTAGAATCAGTTAGGTGTGGACACTCTAATACCTATTCAGATATGGATTGTTTCTTTCGGGTATCATATTTTTTTTTGGGTTTGAAATTATGATGTGCTTGGATATTATAAATTTATGTGTGGGTTTCGAATTGGATCCTTTCGGATTTAGATGGTTATGTTCTGATGTATAGGAACTTAAAATTATCAAACAACTAATGTATCTGAAACGGCTTTAAAATATTTGTACCAAAAATAATTATATTACTCAATTCAATTTTAATCTTTTGAATACAATTAATTATATGAGAACACATCTAAAATATATAATGATAAATAAATATTGATTTATAAGAATAAAATAACTGATATTCGCGCGGGGTGCGCAGATCGAGTTCCAGTGACAAATTAAACATTAAACACTAATGAAAAGGTTAAGATAGGTATTACTTTAGTTTTTTTAACTGGTGTAAAATGTCGTAGAACGACTCAGGGAGTATCTATTAGCAATGGCGGATAGCCGGATATTTAATTAGATTTAAACGCATGTGCACAGTGCACGTATAATAATACAATACTATAAGTGATTTGGCACGTTTCATGAGTTTTGCTAATATGAGCTTGTGATTAAATAGTGGTTTATTGACTTAAAAGATTACACGTGCCTCGCAATTGGATATCCAGATCTACCAAATAATTCCAATATGTTCAGCCTCCAGGGCCATTAGCCCGTGAGTTTAATTTTTCGGTTAATTTAGATTGGTTAATTCGAAACTCGTTTAGTTCGGGTTAGTTAAAATCTTGCCGAAGTAAATCTAAGAAAATTCAGTTTGATTCGGTTTTTGGTTAGTTTGGTGTCCAATTTTTTTACTGAAATTTTTGTTTGCGGTTAACTCGGTTAAATTTTAGGTTTAAATGAATAAAATACATACATTTTTACTTAATTTTGGTTAGTTTGGTTGTTTTGATTTGGATTTCGATTAGTTTAGTTACTTTAATTCAGAATTCCGGTTAAGATTGGTATTGTTTAAAATAAAATTTTAAACTGAACTAATCTATTACCAAACAGAACCGAAAATCAAATTTTTTTAGTTTCCAAACTGAACACTTCTGGTCGGTTCGGTTCAGATAATAACCGCAGGCCTGGCCATGCTCATGTGTAGAAAAGCCTCAAGCCTCCACTTAGTATATTTAATTTTGGACCCCAACTTTTATATTTCTATTACTTTCATTTGGTTTTGAAATATTGTATTATTTTTTACTTTTAAATTTTTAATAACAGTTTTTACAAATATATTTGTCTTCTTATATTTCCTATCTTAATATGTATTGTATCTAGGGATTCAACGAATATCAGAAGTGAGAAAATTTCAATACGAATTAATATATTATTTTTAATCGATGAAATATTGCGTGATAAATTTTTCTTTTCAAAATCTAATAACTATTACTTTAACTTTTTGAACGAAAAAAACAAAACAGTTCTTGGGTAAGATTAGCTTCGTGGGATGAAGCCAAAATGAAATCTTGAAAGAAATCAACAATGACACAAAAATGGAGACTTTTATATGATGTCGACGTGACACCTTACAGCTTTTATGAGAAATGTCTCATTTGGAACATTGTTCGTGGACGATGAGCATGCACGTTCCTTTCCCTTTGTCTACAAGAAAAAAGAAACAAGTAACTCTTAGTATTTCCTTAAAAGAATGCTAAAGTATCATTTTCATGAACTGTGTATATTATTTTACAATAATACATAAATAGTTTGTTATAACCTCACTTGTTTTAGTGTTATCCCTCGCATAAGTTTGAGATATATATGGAAATAGCATTGTTATATTAAAAATATCGTGTTATGAGAAATATAGCAGGTAAAAAGAGAAATATATAATGTTTAAAAAAAGAAGAGAAATATACGAGATACATTTTGTATTTAAGGAACAAGTATAGCGTGTTTGCTTTAAAAAAAAACAAGTACATAGCGTGTTACGTTTTCATTTGTATAAACCAGTGTCAAACCTTAACCATCTGAACGTAATTTGTAATTGATCTACCTCTATAATTATTTACATAATATCGTAAACGGTTAGAAATATATTTAATCAGCGAAAACAATAAGATTATTTTGTGCATATACCCAGTAATCATGTTCTGTACGGAAGTTGTAAATCTATATAATTGACACAAAAGATCCAATAAGATTATAGTTTGATTTTATTTAACTTCTATGTTGAGAGTGACAGAAACGTAACACCAATTGACGTCTGAAGAAGTCGACGTACGATGTCGAGACAAAATAATAATTAATGAACTGTCTTCATATTATTGCAATCTCCGTTCACAGTCCATTCTCATTGACACAGAACACGTCTTCTTGGATTTTTGTGGGTAACAGTCTCTCTCGACCATAAGCAGAGTGGTTTTGGTCTTTGCTGTTGTGGCCCTTTTTTTGTCAGTGACCATTAAACTCTGTTTTTTCTGTTGGTAAAATGTTAAATAGTTACCATCAAATTCTTTTCTCTTTTGTACTATTTTCACGTAAAATTAAAGTTAATTTGGTCCAAAAAATTATAGTTATTAATTTCACAGTATAGGTAATCCATTTCTCACTGCCATATCAGAGATTCAATTTTTTTTTGAAAAAAATATTCCGAATATATCACCAGGATAAGCCATTATTAAGAAGAAGAAAAAATCAACAGAGCCAATATGTAAGTATCATCCAATATGTTTCATGCAACGTTAGCAAAGCATTAGGTTTTAAAAAAAAAAACGTTATCAAAGAACTATTATAAATTTGAGAAATTTAGTTTACAAAAAAAAAAAATCTGAGAAATTTTATGTACGGCATTATTATGTTCATCTTTGAATTAAAAACATATGTTTTCAACATCAATCACATATTTTTATTTATACGTGATTCTTTGCTAAGAAGTAGGTAGTTATTTCAAAAAATCTGGTTTCCTTAAAAGTGTAAAGAATCTATTTTGCAAAATTCTTGATTGGTAAAAAAATAGTTTTAGAAAATCAAAAACTATTTTAAAAATTGCAAACAGTTAACCCCTAAATATTTTAGTTGTTAATATTTATTCTATTATTTTCGAAATAACAAAATTGTTAAAGATTTCAAAAAATATAATTTTTTTTATAACACAACATATATTAACTTGAATAAAGATCGATCCTATCACTGACATGCTTCGCATAAGAATTTCTCTCAGCATGTTGGACATGCGTCTTACATTTTTCAGGAAGAACCTTTTATAAGACAAACAGTATTGTACAAACTCTTAACAAAACAAATATAAATTACACAGTTTCTCAATACATAAATTATACAGTTTCTACTTTCTACTAAAACATTAAATCATGTGATAATAATATATTTTTAATGTTTAATCATTAAAAAGTGTTACAATAAAGTCTATACCGATGTTTATGACTTTTAGCCCAGTTTATCCAATCAAGCCCAAAAGAAACACATAAGGAAAGAAAGGATGGTTTCCTGAATGATACCTTATCGAATCTCACATAGATTGCTTCCTGAATCGATGTCAAAGAAAGGATGGTTTCCTGAATCATGTCGTTGATAAGGAAGGATTAGGTGTAGAGGCGAAAGCATCATTTCAGTCCCGGTAACTTGCGATTCAATCAATTTCTAACTTGGTATAGGCTAAAATTCTGACGACTCAAGAAATGGTTCTCAAAAGAACAAAGAAAACCGTCAGTAGAGAGTCGCTCCCTTCCATGGAGGACACGAAGACGAAGGGAAGTTAGTGACTGGAGTTAAGAGCTTCCTGATCCAACAGACCCTTCAGCCAAGAATGCGCTCCGGTGGCTACATAGGACTGATAACGGTGATCTCTAGTTAGAGATGTCAAATGGGCGGGTTGGGCGGGTTTGGGTGTGTCCGAATGGGTTTCATTTTTTTGCTGGACATTTTTGGTCGAAGCCCAAATAGAACCATGTCCAAATGAGACCATAACCAAATAAGACCATGATTTGTTGGGCTATCCATGGGCGGCCCATATGCCCACTTAATGTAAACAACATAATTTCAATTTTAAAAATTTAAAGATTATTAAGTTTTCAATTTTAAAGATGTCACATACTTAAACTTTATGTTTTAAACTTCATGTTTCAAAGTTATAAAAAATTCAAGATAAGTTTAAAAGATTCGTAATTTCGTCTGACTTGCGGAAACAGAAATAGTCGCCAGACTCGCCACCAACTTCGTTATAAACACAAATCACCGATCCATTTAACACATAAACCATAACACAATATTAGTAGATGATACGAATCAGTAGCTAATAGTGAAAACCCATAAATTTTAAGAGATGATAAAATCAGAAGTTGGTGAAGAATCGAAAAAAAATCGAAGAAGAACGAAGACGAGGAAGAAGAATCGAACACGAATAGGAAGAATCGAAGATGAGGACTCGAAGAGGAAAAATCGAAGACGAGGATTCGAAGAGAAAGAATCAAACACGAAGAAAAAACACAAGAGTGAGACGGGAAGAAAAAAAAAGGGGATTTGTGTTTTCTCCCAATTTTTCAAACCCTAGACATTTAAGTTTATTGGGCCGCCCATTGTCCAAGTGGTTAAGTCCATTATTGTCCATGAATATAATTGGGTTCACCCATCTGGACAAATTTTAATTATGGTTTAATCTGGGTCTGTCCATTTTGGACCATATCGATTTGGACACGGGCCGCCCATTTATAGCCCGCCCATTTGACATCTCTATCTCTAGTAATAGCAATCAAGGAAGCTACTCTGTTTCTGTCCTGTCCCACATGACAAAATCTCTGAGAGCAGAAGACTATGGATGTAAGAAGGAGTCTCTTAGAACCTCAGATGAGATTTCGGAATACACCTTTTCCACTCGTAAACTAGTCATAGCTTAAGCTTCCAAAGATCAGGTAGGAGAGAGTGTTCAACCCTGAAGAAGGACCGTCTGCTATGAAAATTCACTACACCTGCAGAATCTCTTGCAACCCAAGCGCCTCCATTATTACTCATACCATTTGTCCACGATGCTGCAACACTACACTTAATCCAATCACTAGGCGATTTGGACCATCCTACAGGACCCAAGGCAAGAATACATGATGTCTTTTATAGTGGCGTTTACAATTGATTTTGATCTGGCACTTCAGATATAAAAAAAATCATGAGTCACGATTAGAAGGAAGAAGAAAATTTTGGCCGTTCATACAAATAATAAATTGTAGAGGTTTTGCATGCTTTGAAGGAAAATATAGGAAACTTTGTCTTTTGTCTTTTGTTCCTCTCTATTTGACAAAAAATATCTAGGGTTTGAGTTTTGCTAAATACATAATATAACAAAAACATACATAATATAACAAAAAAATTGAAATTTCAAAAAAGAAAAAAAAATTCAGAAGGATAAAAATTGGGAGAATTCATCAACAGTATTGTTTATTTCATATGTTTCAACAAAATAAGGTTAACAAAATTTTAAAAAGAGTGAATCTAATTTTTTTCCCCTTTTTATTATTAAGCTCAAGTTAAGGAAAGCTAACAAAAATATTGAGGAAAACCACAACAAGGAATTACTACATAATTAAAACAAAGATTTCAAAAAAATATTTAGAAAATAAATAAACATTAAAATAAAATTTTTATTTTCAGTATATATATAAAAGATTAAAGTTTTTGTATAGGAAAAATGTGAAATTTTTATAAAAATGTCATGAGATTCCTGAGACTGAAAAGGTTGTAGAATCATGTTGAATGTGGACTTTGTTGCAAACATCTCTTCTTTGAAGTCAGCCTTCAATGTAAGAGTATCGGTCTTGACTTCATCCATTGTGTTCTCCAAGCCTGTAAGGCGCATCTCCATATCCAGATTGCACTTCAGCGAGAAAAGAACATATTCAGGAGTGGAGTCCTCGTAATGAACACCACCGAGCCCACGCCACCTAACACCAAAACCTAACCCAACTTTATCAAAAAAAATACATGTGCATAATTTGGTGGAAAGCTTATGTTTTTAGCCATTTGATTAACACTGAAATTCTTCTACTCCAGAGACGGATCTACTTAGTCCAACATGGGGCAGCTGGCATCGGTCAATTTGTAAGATTAGTGCAAATTATAAAGACATCAAATTAGTGTCTCCACTCATAATTCTATTTCTGCACCTATAACCAATTTTTTATATATAAAAAATGTAATTTGAGCCCAAAAATTAATAGCCCATTACTCTTGTCAAATGTTAATTCCCATATAAATGACATTCATTTCTGATGATATTAATTTTCCTTATTCCAGTCTTCATATGGTAATTTACAAAAACCTAGTTCTCGAGTTATATTTTTGCCAATTTTATAAATTTTCTTATTTGGTTGAATTATTACTGCTTTCATTTATTTATATACTCTATATATGTAAATCTTCCTATATATTAATTGAGAATTCACTTAATTAGATTTTGATTAGGTGTCAATCATATATGAAGTTTAAGAAGAATTGTTATAATTTGATTGGTTGATAATTTTAAATTTTTATTATTTTAATCATGTTTAGAAAGACAATTCTTGAACCATTTAAAGTAACTAATAATTTACATCAGTTGCCAAACAATCAAAAATATTATTTAAAAGAAAAATAACTATATACCAATTTACATCAGTTGACAAACAATCGAAACAATTTTATAAAAAAAAATATCTTTAAATTTATGACATATTTGTTGTCAAACTTATTCAATACTGAAAATATTAATTTGAAATATTCAATTTAAAAAGAATCGTTCAAATACTTTGCATTTTTTGAACATTCAAAACTTAGAGCCATATTATATCATTTTAAACAAAATATAAAAAGTTTGATATGTTTGAATATTTTTGATTATAGAAAATCAAATCGGATACAAATTTATCTTAATTTGTTATTCAAGAAATGACTAAGATTATTGCGAAAAAAATATTCAAATTTCTATAGCTGAAACTTTTTATATCAGTTTACGTTAAAAAAATATATAAATATGTTATAAAATCGAAATCAATGGCAAAATAGCCATAAACAAACTTACATCAGCTACCAAACAAGTCAACCACCTAGTTGTGAATAGTTGGTTGGTTTATAATGGTAAAACAGTTGCAGTAGAATTTAGAAAGTAAGTTTTTATTTCTGGATATAAATCTTTTGTAAATGTAAAAATTAAATGAAATTTTTTAAATGAAAGGTATGTCTACATCCACTTTTTTTGCTCAAAAAAAAAATTCCTCTAACCAGTTTAAGTTTTTTCTAATGTATATTTAAATTAAATATAATGGATGATTGATTGATAAATTAAGTCCTATATAAAATTTTAAAAGTAAAGATATGTCTTACATATCAACCAATCACTCAATTACCCCCATTAAAAAAATTATTTGTAAATAAATATCAATTATATGGACTAGCATTCTTATATACTTTTCTTTGGATGATATATATTTGATATATGAATTACGGTTAAAATGTAAAATATTTTCTAATAAAAAAAATTCAAATAAATATACAAAAAATAGATGATATATCCATAAAATGTTCTACCCAACACTATATAGGTGATTGATTGTAACTGTAAATACTCTAGACAACAAAAATTTAGTCTAAAACTTGTTAACCATTCAAGCAGAAATATCTCTAGAAAATTAAAAAAAGAAATTGCACTAGCATTCATACAAATTATAATTATGAATCTATTGCCCTCACTATTTATCTCTTTCATTTTTTGTTTTTTTTCCCGGTAACTACTTCTCCTAACCACTATTGCTTCCTCCGTACCCATATATATCACTTCATCTTTCACCACCATATCATCACCATGGCCACCACCATAGTGCCTATATCCATGATCACGGTTTCTTCGAAAACCACAACCACCAATTGCTCGCCGATCCGGTAATCGTCGCCACTCCGGTAACCATTGTCACTGCTGTAATCACCACCACCACATGTTTCCCTACCGTCAATTAAACCACCACCTCTTCCGCTGTAACAACCATCAACTCTTCCGTAATCACCATCAACTCCTTCATGAACAAATCCATCACACGTCCACCATCATCATAGCCACCACGACCATCACTAACTTTGTAACCTCCGCTACATATTTCCAATCTACCCACCGATTCTTCATAACCACCATCACATCTTAATATAGCAACTGTAAAATTGATTTTTATCCTATTTGCTAATTGGGTGAATTGGTTTAAAACCCAAAAAAATGAAAATACCTATGATGTGATTAGTTTGTGTCTATGGAGAAAGGTATCACATTGTGGGATTTAGGGTATTTGGTTAATTAGGGTAAAAGTCTAGTACATGACGTGTAATTTCCCTTGCTAATTTAACATATACATAGTGTAGTATTTTTAGACCATCTGATAATTAAATCAATATGTACTATACTATTTCGTCTATTCCATTTTATTTATATTTTCATTTGCATAATAGTGTATGATGGAAGAGTGTTCACATGCGTAACTTATAATTTTGTTTCATCTTGTCTAATATTCTATTGAAACATCTGATTTTTGGAAGCAACTTTTAATTGTCCACAAATAAACAAAATCTATTTTCGAATAAAACATTCTATTTAAATTAAAATGTAGTATACCATTTGAAATGTTCTATTCAATTTTTATTATAAGTATTTCAAATTTTAATTTTATTTAAAATATTATAAGTATATTGTATTTTATAATTAGGTTTATGGTTTATTAATTATGATTTAGGATTTAGTATTGAAGGGAGATGAGAGTTAAGATTTATAGAGTTTTTATACAATGTAACTATCAAATCACAATAGATTCTATATGATTTTTATATGATGTTCAAATATATTAATCTAAATGTAAATAGAATAGAACATATATTATGTACTATTTATATAGAGTCTACTTTGTTTCTTCTCTATAACAATTATCATGCATTGTGGTTTCACCATATGTTCCACCGTCTTTAGTTTAAAAAACAGAGCTTTTATATGTGGTGATTAATTGAGTGATGGTATTTTATATGTTTAATTTGATTTTAGTTTTTATCTTGGCAAAAAATCTACAACTCATTACAATCACCCTTTATTCTATGGGCTATATATTTTATAAAATAATAATTAAAAACAAATTTATATTTATTTTATAATAACAATTTATTATTGATGATTTTTTTTGTATTTTTAATTAATAAAATAAAAGATCGTATCGTGAGTAACGTGTTATTAATGCGCCAGCGAGATACCGGAGAAACAGTTAACAGGATCACATGGGATCGTGAAGTATAACTGTATCTTTAACCGATCCACACAACACAAGATGCACATGATCAAACCATCTTTATAATTAAACCAAACTAATGAATAATTATTAAAATAAAAAAATCGATTAAACCTTACAATTAAGAAATTAAAATCCCTAATTAATCCATAAGATTAAAAAACCAAAGGAAAAACAAAGATTAATCCAGTTTAATCGATAAAACCTAAAACTAAAAATTGAATATATACAAAAAAAAAAGGAAACGATTCCTCGCCGTTAAGTCAAGCAGTAGCTCTGCCGTTCATCATCATCTTCTTAAACTCTTCAAAGTTAACACAACCGTCACCGTCAGCATCAACTTTGCTAATGATCCTCTTGCAATCCTCAAGGGAACACTTCTCGCCGAGATTCTTCATCACCGAGTGAAGCTCGTTCACAGAGATCCGTCCGTTACCATCCAAATCGTACAGATCAAACGCTTCCTTCAGATCTCGAATATCGCCACCGTCTTCGATTTGGAACAGAGCGACGAACTCGTCCATGTCGATGTATCCGTTACCGTCGAGATCGAACTCCTTCATCATCAACGTCGTTTCTTCCGGCGACGCCGTGGGACTGAGAGCTCCGATCACGTCTTTGAGCTCGTCGATGGAGATTTTTCCGTCTCCGTTTTTGTCGAAGCGCTGGAATACTGCTCGGATGTCTTCCATCGATCCTAAGCAATATCTTCCGCTCTTCGACATTGCAACAGAGAGAGAGAAAAACTGAGAGAGAGGAGAAGAAGGTAGTTTGTTATATATAGGGGAGTGACGAATGATAACGCGGTTTTGAAATCGCGTTAAAGATTGCGTGGGATAGAGTACAGAGTATTAATTCTGATTTTTTAATATGACTTTAACTATACTATATTAGTAAGATTTCCTGTTTCGGTTGTGATTTTATGTCAACAGGATATTTTTTAACTTAAATTTCTATATACAGGATTCTCTTTAGATTCTATGACATTTTCTCTTGATAGCACATTCTATTTTTAAATCTTTAAGGTTCTGATTATAGTAAATATATCTTAGATAAAGATAGTGATATATCAGATCTTTTATGTTAAGTTGAATATATTTTAGTTAATATACAAGATTTGTTTAGATTCTGCGAAATTTTTGGTATTTTATATCATTTAAATGATTTTGATTATGATTTATTGCCAATATAATATCTTTTTAGTTTAAATTCTAGTATACATAATTCTGTTTCGATTCTAAGAGCATTTTCCTATTAAACTCTTGATAATTCATCATTTATAATTCAGATATAGTAAATAATCGTAAGATAATAATATATTAGATTTTTATGTCAATGTGATATCTTTTGATTTAAAATTAGTATATTTTTTTTTACATCGGATTTAAAATTAGTATATAAAAATCATTATTAGACTCTTTATTACATAAGTACTGGATTATTGATTTGAAAATATTTCATTTAAAAAATTTCCCCTTACATTAAAATTTTGTAAAAAAAATTAATATATCAACTTATTAAATTATAAAAATCTATCAAATAATATTTGATGAGATATAATGGCAAATTTTAGTTAAAATTAATGAATAAAATACCGGATTTTATTATAGTATTTGAATTTTTAACGTAAGATATTCATATGTAAAGAAATAAAATATTCAATATTATTTTTAGTTTTAACATTCACAAATACGAAACTTTGTAAATGAGATGTCACATCAATCCTGAGAAACCCCATAATCTCAAGTCCGCTGAATCTTATTATCTACATAAGAACAAATTATCATACGAAACACATGAGATAATTAGTTTATTGCTTGGAGGATTTCAAGGCGATCTTTTATCAACAAACCTATATGTTTGAGTTTGACATTATCCAATATATACACCACACTATCAATTTACTCCACCCTTCTCTCAAGCCCCAGCTTCCTAAGAAAATGCTTTCATTTGACGCTTAATGAATGTTAGTTATTATGTGACATCGCAAAATCAGCAAATCAGTTTGTGGCATTGTGAATTAGGTATATGTCGTAGTTCGTGTAATTGGGCCCTCTTCCCGCAGAAAGTTTTTTTTGGCAATACACGAAAGCTACCAATATCAAAAAAAACATGCCAACAAAGAAAAAAACCCACAAAATAAAAAGATATTCGTCAACCAATAATGTCTGTTAAAACCTTGCAAACTACTAAGCTCAATCAACAACAGATCGATTTTTTTTCTAGATAATAAAAGGTTAATATCACCACCACTTTTCTTAGTTTTTTTCTTAGCTTACCATATATATATAAATCACTTAGCCATCATAATCTTGACAAACTCCTCGTAGTTAATCTGACCATCTCCATCAACATCAGCTTCACGGACCATCTCCTCAACTTCTTCATCAGTAAGCTTCTCGCCTAGATTCGTCATGACATGGCGGAGCTCTGCAGCGGATATGAATCCGTTCTGGTCTTTGTCGAACACCCTGAAAGCTTCTTTGAGCTCTTCCTCCGAGTCCGTGTCTTTCATCTTTTTAGCCATGAGGTTTAGGAACTCAGGGAAGTCAATGGTGCCGTTGCCGTCCGCGTCCACCTCGTTGATCATGTCCTGGAGCTCAGCTTCTGTTGGGTTCTGTCCTAGGGACCGCATCACTGTCCCCAGCTCCTTGGTGGTGATGCAACCTGTTCCCAAATAATACAAGCAAGTACGAAATAGTCAGATTGATATACATATGAAACATAAATGAAAACTAAGTCTTGTGAAACCAAAGAGAGATAATATATTCACTAAGCCAAGGATCCGCATTCAACACAACGCAGCTTCTAAAGAAACATCATTGATAGAACAATCAAGAAAGATAAAACATGAAGCAATAAACAAGTAAACATAATCAACCAAATCTAGCACAAACGAGACTTAAATCAATCGATTCAATCACAGAGGCTCTCGGTCAAATAAGCAATGAAGGGAAACCACACGAATCAGAGATCAAACACAGCAAAACTAGAGGCGATATCACCAAATCACACGAATCAGAGTATATAAGATATGAATCTGAGGACGATTAAAGCATCGATCGTAACAGCGAGAGAGAGGAGGATGAGAAGAGACGAACCATCGCCGTCCTTGTCGAAGAGGCTGAAAGCTTCCTTGAACTCGGAGATCTGTTCGTCCGTTAGCTGATCCGCCATTTCTTCGATCGATTTTGGGTTCTCGCTTCAGAGACGACGAAATGCTCTTTTTTTCTTTTCTCCGAAGCTGTGAAACAAATATCTCAGCAAACCGACAAAAACAAATATACGATGACAAGGAGAAAAAGTTAAAAAGGAAAGTAATAATTTTAAAAGCTATGAAATTGTACACTAGTATTATGTGGACCTTGTTCATCTTCACTGTAACTTTTCAGTATATATAGTCTTTTTCTGTTGACAAAAAAAAACTATATACGTGTAGTCTTTTATTTTACATGAAATGTATTTAATATAATCGTAATAGTTAAGACGTACAATTTAGTATTAAATTTTGATTGGATTCCATTATTATGATAAAATATCCATTTTAATAATAACCAATCAAAAACAGAATGCAAAGTTTGAAATTTCAAATTTTCGTCTATATAACCATTATATTTAACATTTTTCATTATTTTATATTTGTTTACCATTTTTCTAAAAAAGTTATCGGTAAATACTGTAAAATCTTTAAGTGATAACTTTTAAAAACACTAATATTTTAATTAAGTTTTATACTGTAATTTTAAGTTCGAGTTAAAAATATTCATGATATCTTTAAGGTTTAGACTTGCTATAGTAGACTCCCTAATCCTTAGCAATCCCAATGCAAAATCTACATGGTTTTTGTGGTGGCATGAAGGAACCACCAATCCTTTGACATCAGAAGTCTCTCCGAGTTAAATTGTTGCTTGATTGTATCCTGAATCTTCTTATTTGTCCCTTACTCAGTAGCGTGTACTTCCACTGGTTGCAAATTTGCAATTGTGTCTTCTCCATATCTTTGATTTGCATTAGTTGTGCCTCATAATTAAGTTGGCTACTCTCGCCAGATGGTTGTCCTTCATCAAGATTGTTGTGTCAATTTGCTGGTTAGCGAGATGAAGAGAGTAAGAGACTATGTAGCCAAATGTAAAATTTGTAAGCTCTTAGTCTCCATATCTGGAGTTTGAGAGAAAATCTTGAATCCATGCTTCAAGCTGCTGCAGTTAGTATAAAACTTTTGGAAGTCATCATGGAAAAATTCCAATTAAAATAGCTTCCAATACACATTATCTGAATCTTTACTGTCAAAGAAATTTGGTTATTCACATAAAACTGAACTCTTATCCACACATAGTTGGTTCGACAATCTAACTAAACTTGGAGCCAATACTTTTGACTGTTTTTTTTGTGTATGATGATATGATGCTAGAAGATGGTAGGTAAGTTATTTATCTGGATAAACAATAGCTTGGTCGGGGACCATGAGAAACCTTTGGTCGATCTTGGTCGAGGACCATGAGGGACAGTCAGGTCGAGCTTGCTCGATCGAAGACCATAAGGAAGATGAGGGACCTTCCGGTCGAGCTTTGTTGATGACCATGAGTCCATGACTGACCTTCGGTCAAGTGGTTTTAAGCCGTATGTTGGCTTCATGCCATATGATCTCTGGATCATAAGTGATCTTGGGGTTAGAATGTTAGAAATGTTTAGAAATAACTAAGTATTCGAAAATAGCTGTGTGGATGAAAAATTACTAAATATGAAAATGAAAACAGATTAAGAGATGGTTAAAATGAATCTTATAGCTTGTCAAAGCTGTTCGTTATACTGTGTTGCATGTGAATGGTAGTGACTACTGAACGCGCTATCACTAAGTAATTGTAATTCATGCCGTTTTTGTGTTGCAAGTGAAGATCAATTGTTTGGACTCGAGCAAGAGATCATTGAAACCAATGAGAATTGAGTGTTATGAACTTGGATGTATTTTATTATTATTGTACTATATAGGCTTCCAGTATTTAGCATTAAATTATTTAGTAAAGTCTTGTAAGATTTTACTTTAGAATTTTCAATGGATTTTTTGAAATTTTTTGATCGAGGTGTTTCAAAAACATTTTGATTTATTATAGTAACTTTAAAATGCTGATCCCACCAAGAAGAGAAAAGAAAACACAAAAATATAAGATGATGAACATATCAAAAACATTGTAGACATTTGGTTTGATTGTAACTCTTTGCAAATGTGTATTTGAGAAAGAAAAAAAAAAGAGTCAGAACTAATTAGTCTAGTTTTCCAAAATTGATTATGACCCTCATCATCTCGTGGTCGTGGGCTCTGGTCTTGTCCCTCTTTTAGCATTTAACAACCGCTTTACCAACTAATCTTTCTGTATTAACAAGAACTCATTGCTCTAACAATTATTCAAACAATTAATTAATACCCAATTATCGTCTTCCAACTGTAAGCCTAACAATTATTCAAAATAATTAATATATTCACAATTATCTTCCCCCTCCACTCTTTTTCTTTGCTCCAACATCACATCAACATCAAACAATACACTGACGATTTAATTCATCTTTCTTCTTCTTGAAACTTTTCTTTCATTTTATTAATGCAAAGAGTGCTTTTAAGCAAAAGCTTTAAAGAATCAACTTTTCATTTTTGAAAAATCAAAAGAGAAAACTTGTCATTTTCTTTCTGCCTCCTTTTTCTTTTGTTCTTGTTTTCTGGGTAATTTGATTTGTTATCTTCAGATCTCTTCAGTAATCAAAACCCATTTTGACAAAGAAAAAAAAAGAAAAGAAATGATTCTTGATTTGGGTTTTGCATGTTTCCTCTCTGGTCGAACCAGAGAGAGCTCTCATGAGCATAACAAAGCTTGGCTTTTGGAGGAAACAAGACCAACGTTTATTGAGTCAGACCCATATTCAGGACAGTCGTCATTTAGGTTTAGTCTTTGCTCACAGGTGGAGCTGGAAAAGATGAGAAGGGAGCAACCATCATCGTCTTTTCAAGTGTCTGAAGGATCAGCGACGGTTCTTCTGGTTAACGAGGTTAAGGAGACAGATAAACCGACGGTTGAGATGAATTGGTCGACGGCTCTTTCACTTGAGAAGAGCATTTCTCCAGTGACCAATACCTTGATCCGGTTTAGCTACAGTGAAATTGTCACCGCCACTCGCAATTTCTCAAAAGGTAAAAGCCTAAACCCCTAAACATATGACAACACACCTACTTGAAAGTTGATGAGTTTTGAACAAAAAAAAAAAAAAAAAAGTTGATGAGTTTTGTGATTCTCTGTTGTAATTTTGGTTAGGGAGAGTGTTGGGAAGAGGAGCTTGTAGCTATGTATATAGGGGCAGAATGGGGATTTGGCGAAAAGCCTTGGCTATCAAAAGACTTGACAAAGAAGATACAGAATCTCCAAAGTCATTTTGCAGAGAGTTGATGATTGCAAGCTCTCTTCAGTGCCCTAACATTGTGCCTCTTCTAGGGTTTTGTATCGATCCTGAACAAGGGCTTTTCTTGGTGTACAAGTATGTCTCTGGTGGCAGCCTCGAACACTATTTACACGGTACCTACCCTTCAAGCTGATCTTCTCTCTTTCCACAATCACTAGATTGCAAGTTGTGTTAGAGATTTGATGGGTTTTTTTGCTCCATTTCCTAATTTAGATAAGAAAAAGAAGAAGAGAGGTGTTAAGGTTCCCTTTTGTTTGCCTTGGTCAACAAGGTACAAGATCGCCTTAGGCATTGCAGATGCCATAGCGTATTTACATAACGGCACTGAGCAATGCGTTGTGCACAGAGACATCAAACCCTCCAACATTCTTCTTTCCTCAAACAAAAAGCCAAAGGTAAAGAGACTTAAACCACTCCTAGCAGTCCTTGATCAGTGTTCTGTTTAACCACAATTTCTATATTTTGGTTCTTTCAGTTGTGTGATTTTGGGTTGGCGACATGGACAGCTGCACCATCGGTTCCTTTCCTGTGTAAGACCGTGAAAGGAACATTCGGGTATCTAGCTTGAAAACCTTTAAGATCCAATAAAGTCATTACTACTATATATGGAAATAAAAAGTAATGCAAACATTTTGGGAAACTTGTTGTAGTTATCTAGCTCCAGAGTATTTTCAACACGGCAAGATATCAGACAAGACAGATGTGTACGCGTTTGGAGTTGTGTTACTTGAGCTAATAACGGGTCGAAAGCCAATTGAAGTAAGAAGACCATCTGGTGAAGAAAATTTGGTAGTTTGGGTAAGTGTCTTGTTATCTTTTATTTTTTGATAACTACTAGTAAACCAAACCTATTGACTTGTAGCAACTTAAATTCCACAAGCTTCCCCACTAACTTATTTCTAAATCTGGTAAATTAAATCCTAATTTCCAACCAAATGCCATTTAATTTGTGACATTAGCCTGCTAAATTCAGGTTTCGGTCAAGCTTGGTTGAACTACAAATTATGGTTCAACTGTTCATGGTTCAACAGAATCTATATATATATATATATATATATATTTTTTTTTTTTTTTTTTTTTTTAATATCATGGGGTTCGAAACCCCATCATGTAATATTAGTTTCGTCCAAGTAGTCACTGGAACCGGGTCTACGACCAAAGTACCTGTCAAATACATGAACGTTCAAGTGTAGTTAAACTTGTGTAATAACCGTTTTTTTGGCAGGCGAAACCGTTGTTACGTAGAGGGATGGAGGCTATAGAGGAGTTGCTAGATCCAAGGCTGACATGTACTAGAAAGAACTCGGTTGCAATGGAGCGTATGATCCAAGCAGCAAGAGTATGTGTGACCGATGAGGAGTCACGTAGACCTGGAATGAAAGAGATTGTTTCGATTTTGAAAGGAGGTGAAAGCAGGAGAGTAGAGCTAAGGACGTTTTCAAGCAGGACAAAGTCAAATCTTTCGAGTTTAATGGACTGTTATCCACAGTTGCAACGGACAAAATCTGAGATGAAGAGTCATCTTGCTCTTGCCATGCTCGGAGTAACAGAGTTTGAAGATGATGATGATAATGATAATGTTCTTTTGTAGGGAAGGTAAAATAGATACTCGCAAGAACTAAAAAAAAGAGATTTTTTTGTGTCACTGTAAATGTTTTAAACTTAATTACTTCTTTATAAATATAATTTAGGAAAATGCAAAGAAATAGTTTTTTTCTTTTAAATACCTCTTGACTTGACAAAACAGGCTAGTTTAGTTAGCTGCTAGCATAGTAACAATTTGAGAATACACTAATAACATACAGCTATGTTACAAGAAACAACCAATACAGATTTGATGAACAAAAATCTGAATCTTTCTCATTTTTGTTTTTTATTTAGACGACGGCTTTGAGTAGGGCCTCAAGCACAGCTTCTTTAGTAGGAAGTGCCGGTATTGCACCTCTCTCCTTCACCGTTAAGGCACCACACGCATTCGCAAACATTAGAGCTTCTCTCAGTCTTTCTTCGTCCTGAGTCAAACAATGAGAGCATAACAAATGTGATGACTCTGACTAAGAACAAAGCTTTGAAACTGCTATTCTAATAACTCTAGGCTATAGCCCTCACTAATTGCTCTCAAACCAACTCAACACTACTACATCCACTCCTAGGCTGATTACTATAGCTTTTTTTTTTGAAACACATGCTGATTACTATAGCTTAAACTTCGTCTTAGCTTATCAAACGCTCATAAAAACCCCAAATGACAAGTGTCAAAGTTTACCTGAAGCAATGAGAGATCACATGCTAGTTGAGATAGTATTCCAGCAACAAACGCATCTCCAGCACCTGTCGTGTCCACTACTTCCACCTTCAACCCATGCACTCTCCCGCTAAAATCCTGTAAATTGAAAAACATTTTAAAAAAAAAAAAACACCATTAACCTTGAGTAGTCAAGACTAAGGCTACGTAGTTTAGTTTGGATATCAAAACCAAAAGAAGGAGAGGGAGAGGGGAGAGGGACTCTTAACAACCTTTGTGTAGTACCGACAACCTTCAGGACCTTCAGTAACAAGGAGTAGTTTCAGCTTAGGATGGAACAACTTCCTGACGACAGAATCATCATAAGGATCTTCTCCTTTCGTTAGAAACTCAATCTCCTCTTCGCTGATCTTAATAATATCAGCAGTATCCCAAACACTGAGGATTTCATCCCTAGCGTTGTCAGCAGAAGGCCACAAGGGGAGCCTAAGGTTAGGGTCATACGAAAGAATCACACCAGCTTCCTTAGCCGCCTTCGCTGCTGCTATGTGAGCTGACTTGCACGGCTCCGTGATCAGACTTATCGAACCGTAATGGAATATCTTCGCCTGGCCACACACAAGACTCAAAATGATTGATTTTCATAAAAAGCAACAACTAAAAAAATGTTTATAGTTAGTTAACCTTTTTAATCAAATCCAAATCAAGCTCAGACTCTTCTAACAACATGTCGGCGCTGGGGTTGCGATAGAACATGAACTCACGTTCGCCTTCATTTGTCAGAGTGACGAAAGCTAGAGCAGTTCTGGCTCCAGGATCGAAACGCATGCCTTCATTGTTCACGTTGTTGTCCTTGAGGATGTTTGCAAGCATGTAACCAAACTCATCTTCACCAACCTGTTAGCACAAACAACATATAGTTCAAGAAAAAATCAAAACAGGAAACGCAGTTTGGTCGTGCCACCTCACCTTGCCAATGAAAGCTGAAGAGCCACCGAGACGAGCGATACCAACGGCGACATTAGCAGGGGCGCCACCTGGAGCCTTTTTGAAAGCTGGTGCTTGGGCCAGAGAAAGCCCACTTGTGGTTGGTACGAAGTCGATAAGCATTTCTCCGAAACAGACCACAGAGGGAGATTCTTGCGTTGAGCCATCACTAGCAAAGGCTCTTCCTTTTTAAACATTAAAGATTTAAACTTTGTTCAGTAACATTATAAGTTAGATCCAGAAGATTTTCTTTAGGGACAATTCTAGTGATTATTTTTTAAAATCATTTCCAGGAAAAGAAACCGAAACGCGAAAAAATTTATAAAGTGAAGAAAAGGTTAACCTTTGAGATTAGATCGTGAAAGAGAGAGGAGGGGAGGAGAAGAGAGTCCTGAAGAAGAAGAAGCTTTGATGGAGAGACGACACTTTGAGGTTAATGCGTGAGGAGGAGTTGATCGGAAAGTAGGAGCGGAGAAGGAGAACGTAGAAGTAGTGGCTTGGAGAGCCATTGTCGGAGAGATTCGGAAGATGCGTTTTGGAGACGCGTTCTTGTTTTTTTTTTAATGCGTTTAAGAGGAATCTGAGAGGGAGCGGAGGAACCGAAGGCAATGATTGACGTTCTAAATTTGGAACGAGGAGTTAATGTTTTTTTGTCTCTGTTAGTTAATTTTCAGTCTTGTGTTTAGTAAGAGAGAGTTATTTAGCTAAACAGCTTTTTAAAATTAATTGCCGACGACAAAAATTGAAAAAAATATGTCTTGACGTACTTTTATTTTCTCTATTTACACTTTTACATACCCTGGTGTGAGGTATTTTGATGTGATTTACCAAAAAAAATATTTTAACTAAACAGATCTAAAAATCAAAATTTGAGCTAAACACTTCTTTTCTTCTCCACAGCAATTATCATTCTTTTTATTCTCTCCCTATTTTTTCGCCATAATTCTCCAAACTACGATTTTTTCTTTTTTTTTCCACCGCAATTCTCTAGCCCGTCAAAGATTTCATCGAGTAACCGTAATCAGCGGTCATGTATAGAATTCGCTTTCTTCCTGCACCCATCTGAGAAACAAATTGTTGATTCTAACCTCATCCACTATAACTCAGCCATGACTACAACCATCTTAATCCTAAGATTAGAAGCTCAGAGTATAAAGAACTAAATTATGAAAAAAAATTGCAATAATTATGAAATTTTTTTTTTCTTAATTTGATATTTATTTTCCTAATTTGATCTCCTGTTTGACTGATTTGGTAGTGTTTTCTCTATTTAGAAATTTTGTTTATGTGATCTTTACAACTTTTTTTTTACAACCATTGTTTTTTTTTGCTAGATTATAACCATTGTTTTGAACCCAAAAAGTAATCTTGCCAACATAGTGAGATTTCATCAAGATTTGGTTCCCTACCAAATAGTTTTGGTAATTGTTTATCTTATGAAAATATTTTTAACCAAAGAAAAAAGCTTACAAAGCTACTGACAATTTATTTGTTTCGACATAATTTGATCAGTTTCTCGAATTTGGCTAGTTTAATACCATAAATCACTATCTTAATTGTACTCTAAGGGATTATTGACAGTTTAATTTAAAATGAGTTAGTTTATATTTAGGGTTGGAGATTTTAAAATTCGTAAGGAATTTTTCATATTTGCAGAAAATTTTGAATAGTTCTCAAAATACTTTGCTATTGTGATTTTTTCATCATAAAAAAAGATTTGGTGATTTATGATTTGAAAGAATTTTTCCCTTATTAAATTTAATATTAATAAAAATTGTTCAAAATTCCAAATTATACCAAAATTTAGTTTGAATTATTTGGTAAGTGACTTCACGTAAACTTTTAGTGCATAGAATATATCTTATGATTGATCAAAAAAAAAAAGAATATATCTTATGAAAATGGTATTTGATAAAATTGAACGGGTGTGTTCAATAAAAAAAAAAGATAAAATTGAACGGGTCTTTCTTTCTTCGTTTGAACATTCATATATGCCACACACACAAGAAATTCTAATCATGGAGGAGAACAAGTTCAGAAGCTGTCCCACACACACAAAAAAAAATTGGATTATTTTTCTTATCTTGATATTGCTATGACCCAATCTTTGACATTTTGAACCTTTAATGTCATTTTGAAGATATGGCCCAATCTTTGACATTTTGAACCTTCAATGTCATTTTGAAGAAGCAAGCTTTGTCTTTCAGTCTTGAGATGGAAATGGAGTGGCAAATATAGTAGCAAAGGAATGTCTTTCATTCTTGAATTATGCTTCCTTAGTTGTATCTATAGTGTCAAATTGGGTTAAAACACAAATACAACAGGATAATTCTTTGTAATCTTCTATTAAAAAGGTTGTGAGGGCAAGTTGATATCAGAATTTTGCTAGACTCCAAGAAAACGAGTGGTAAAACCTGAAAAGGTGTTCCTCCGACAGGGATTGAAGTCATATGTCAACTAATAGTTTCAAATCGATGAAATGTATCTTTCTAATATTTTCCTATTAGATTCAAAATCGATGAATATTTATCTATCATGTAGGTTATTTCCTATTAATATAATGACATTTTGTCTTTTATTTATCACTTTAATTTTTTTTTATCTTATTACTTTTATATTTTAATTATTAGTATTAGTTGGGTCTTAAATTTTATTATCAGAATTAGGTTTTGGATTTATATAAGTAGTGACACCATGACTTTGTATTACTAAATACAAAGAGATATCTTTTTCAATTTTTGTTACAACTACAACTGAGGTTAAAATGAATTTTGAACATTAACAAACTATATGAGATACTGTTCAGAAAAAAACTAACTAACTAAATGAGATTTTTCGTTTCTACCTTCCGGTACTTTTATTTTTATTTTTTGTTGAAAGAGTTTACTGCACTATTTTTTGTTCTGAACTTATAATATGGTTTCGACCGACTTATGAGATTTTTATCAATTTGATTATTATTATGATCAGAATACACTACGTGTTCTTCCGAAAAGAGAAATATATATATATATATATATACTACGTGCTTATTAATGAATTAATCTCATTTAGTAAGGTCGTATACTTTAGACACTGCCTATTAAATAAGTTTGGGTTTAACATGTAAGAAACTATCCGTCTTGCTGAATTTGAGCCTTTGGGTTTTAGCCGAGTGTTGTCCACAAAAAAAAAAGGGTTATAGCCGGCTTTGTGATCCTTGATCCGTATTTGGTCGGTCCACAATGAATTTTGTTTTTTGCTAAAAAGGTCGGTCCACAATGTCCTTAAATAAAAAATAAATTATTAATAACTAAGTTGTTTTTTCTCTAGCAAATTAACAAATATACTTCTTTATAATGTATAGTAGAAAATCTATAAATTTCTCTATAAATTAGTTAATATGATTCCAATACAAATAAAAATTTATAAATATATGATTCCAATACAAATAAAATTTAATAATTAATATATATGTACATAAATATAATTATTGTTTATTTTTATTCGCAGCTAAATGCATCTTTACTTTTTTAAAACATTTCAAAATATTTTGATGTTATTTTATCATTTCACACATTAAAATGCATCTATATTTTAAACAAGCCTGGAAAAAATCAAATCAATATTTCAGTAAAGGCACTAATCCATTCCAGTATCAAAATACTATTTTCAGCTTATATAGGGCTCGAAACTAAAACAAACTAGATTAATAGATATGTAGTATATGTTGACCAAAAAAGATATGCAGTATATTACTCCAAAGTCGACGTGTCGATAAAAGAAATGAAAGTAAGAAGCAGCTTCGGGGGGAAATGAATCATCGAAACAATTGCAATACAAATGGGAATCAAAAAGACGTGCAGATTAGCGGCAGATACGGCGATGCTTTTGCTTCTATGTTCTCTGTTTCTCTTAATTAATAAACATTTTGTAGTTATATAAGTCTGAGTTCATTAATTTCACCTTACTGCCAGCTAACAATCCCGATGAATTACTCATAAATAAAGTAATATACAGCACTTTCATTTACATTCATTCATTCTGTTTTTATCACTCTATAAGATAATGATGTAGTATATGATATGAGATCCATACGTTTCCTCGATATCTAGATTTTTCTCTATACTAAATTATAAATTAATTCGTAAGTTTAAGTGTTAATCATGTGCATTTTTACAGTGGCTAATTGTATTTGATGACAAATTTTCCACCACTTTATTACCAAAACACCGAACTGCTAAACTGTTTGCAATAAATAACTTATTGATAACACCAAGATTAATTGTTTAACGTTTGGAGTTTGTTATAAATGGTACAGACTCGATTCAATTGATTTAAAACTTTTTGAGGTAGATATTCTGTTTATAGTACAATCATATACGATAATTGCAAGTAAAAAAAAAGAAATTTTAGGATTTAATTTCCTTTTATGTGAAATTATGTAAATATATATATATGACAACTAAATTGAAAAGTTCATACTAATTAACCCTTAGGAAATAATTTAAAATTATTTTCAGAAGACATTTCAAATTTCAGTTAACCAAATATAAGGAATAAATAAACCGTGGTGAGTCATGTTGGTTAGCCAAAAATGTACTAAGTTTTACTATATTAAAAAATCTCAAATGGTTTCAAATAATTAGAGCAAAAAAAACTTAGTGTCTGTATAAAAAAGTATAGTTAATAGGAGCAGAGAACATAACAAGTGTGGTTAAGTAGGACGAAATCGAAAAAAAATGGGTGAAAGAAACGCAACAAAGCTATATTTATGTGTGTGTAGATGTTTTTGTCGTGTGTCTCGACTGCTGATATCGGTGTTTACCAAAGGTAATTGTTTTTAGGTGGAATAGTTAAAGAATGGATGATAAGTATGCACTCGTTAGGGATATAGAGAGTATTTATTTTCGTTGTCAATCTGTTGATATGCTTTCTAAACGGGTTAACTTTACCTTCTCTCCCGATTTTTCATTGTTTGCCGATTTAGATAAAAGCACCCAGTTAATAGGTTCGTAGCCGAGTTAAGAGTCTTAAGACGCATCCCGTCTGTCGCAACACATATTCATTCACATTTTCTTTTCCTTTGAAAGAAAAGGGAGACATTCGGGCCTATGTTAAAAGGGTCGGAATAACTCCAATATAAGTAAATAACACACACGTTTAGTTACCCCCAAGACCTATATGCGTTTTCGGCATGCAACCACTCCAATATTGCTGTCGAAGTTAAGGACAATGTACATAAAAATTAAATATGTCTAGCTCTAGATTTAAGAACTATAACATTCATGACTTCAAAGCTTTTAAGTGATATATAAAAAAAATGAATTTAAATATTGGCTTTGATTTAATGCCAGCTTCTTTTTCTAATCAGTTGTCAAATTGCATAATTTCTTTTTTTAATCCTTAAATACGTCACCAGTTTAAATATAATATTAGACATAACCACTTATATAAACGTTTATCATAACATAACTACACAAGAACATTGTCTCTCTTTGCTTACCAATAGATAAACTTGAAAACCACCCACAAAGAAAACCAACCAAACCACTCATCAAAACCTTATTAGTGTCTAATGGCACTCCTGAATGACCATCCCAACGAGCCTAATTACATCGCAAAACAAAACTCCTCCTCATCCGAAGATCTCTCATCACCGGAGAATTATGGATTGGCTTCTAGCAGTAGCACGATGAATTCAGATCATCAACAAAATCATCAAGGGATTGTGTTTTACCCTTCCGGCGAATCTGTTGAAAATCACAACTCTTTGTTAGATTTCAACGGATCATCATTTCTTAACTTCGACAACAACAATCATCATGAGAGCTTTCCTCATCCAACCATAAGTTGCGGTGGTGGCTTCTCTTTTTTGGAAGGAAACAACATGAGCTACGGCTTCACAAATTGGAGTCAGCACCATATGGATATTATTAGCCCTAGACCTATTGAAACTCCGGGGATAAATCAAGGCCACAAAGAATGGTTATACTCCGATTCAACTGCTGTGACCACTGGTTCTAGAGATGAGTCTCTCTCGCCTAAATCCGCTGGAAACAAACGTTCTTATACGGTAATTACAAGCACATATTAACCCCCGGAGCTTTTGTGAATATTTATGTATAAAAGCTTACTTATATGTTATCACTGAATTATGAATAGGGAGAGAGCATTCAACCACCCTCAAAGAAACCGAGGAGCGGCGCTAACGGGAAAGCCAAGCCTAAGCCAATAACTCCACCTAAAGATCCACAAAGCCTAGCCGCCAAGGTTTGCTTTCTTTACTTTTACAGTCGTTTGTATAAAACCCAAGAATGCCAATTATTCGATATTTGTTAACTCATATGTTATTATATGTCTTTCAGAACCGAAGAGAAAGGATAAGTGAACGTCTCAAGATATTGCAAGAACTTGTGCCCAATGGCACCAAGGTACACATCCATCAAATTGATATTTTATGTCAAACTTATATACAGTTATTAAATTAAGTGTTTTGATAATGAGGGGTATTATTTCTTGAAGGTTGATCTGGTGACGATGTTAGAGAAGGCTATTAGTTATGTCAAGTTTCTTCAGTTACAAGTTAAGGTGTATTGATTATGACAAACATCCCTCAAAAAATATTACACGAGATTGATTGATATATATGTAAACCTACTAAGTTTTGTGTATTGTAAGTAACGTATAACGTTAATCTCAATATTTGTTAGGTACTTGCGACCGATGAGTTTTGGCCAGCACAAGGAGGAAAAGCTCCAGACATTTCTCAAGTTAGAGACGCCATTGATGCCATCCTCTCTTCATCACAAAGAGACAAGAATTCGACTCCAATCACCAATAAATGAAGACTCATAATAAAGAATTACTTAACATTAATTACGCTGTAATAATATCGGGGAAAACAATGATTCTCTCGATAACTTCCACGTACAATCCTAAGATTATGTAATGTTAATTATGTGAAAAAACCGAGAAGTTCTTTTTTTTCTTGCTTAAAAAAAACGAAAAGTTCTTAATGCATTTATATCGAAGGGAAGACAAGAGGCACTGAAATCACCTTGATCAGCTCGTACTGGCTACACACGAGGATGGAATCTATAACTAGTACTAAATTACTAATATATGTAAACATGTATCTTCTCTTTTCTGCATTTTTGGTATTTTTAGTATACGGAATACATATCTTGTAATGGAATTTTTTTTTTTTTTGAACAACTATCTTGTAATGGAATTTAAATTCCAAGAAATGAGTAATAAAATTCTCACTTTTGGATTTTTCTTGGGCCTTCACTTTTAGAGAATCTATCTGTTTTGTCACCGTAGTCTATTTGAATTTTAACTTATGTGCTGTTGAACAAAAAAAAAACTTATGTGCTTTTCGATCATGAGCGAAATGCTAATCTATTTCAAGTTTTTTTTAACAAAGAAAAAAAATTGAAATAGAGATACTACTATTATAAAATGCACTTCTACTTTTCAAGTTAGAGACATAGAGAGGGATATCTTTTTTTAACTTAGATTGGGTATATATTACTTCCACTTTTTCATCAGCTCCTTGGATTGTTAAAACAACTGGCACATTTAACAACACAATTTTTTTTGATATATAGACGTATATATACGTAGACTTTGTGTTCAAGAAAAATATTTTCTATCAAACTTTCTATTAATATATTAAAATCTTTTATTAATACTGCGATAATATTTTAATTTGATTATCAAATAGGGTTCGTGAATTATAATCGCAATCACGAAATATAAACTAATAATTATGCTTCTTGTTTCTGATTTTGCGTTCAAGATTTTGAATTAATTATGACTAGTTTAAACGCTAAATTTCGGATGAAGATGTAAAAGTTTGTGAATGCGAATAATTACGCTTTCAAACGTTCATAAGTGATTTACAAGGTTGACAGAATAATTAGAATGGATGCATTACAAGATGCTTATAATTACATCAATTACCTTTCAATAATAAATTAACAGTATTAATATATTATATAATTAGAAAAATATCAGAATATTATATAATTATATTTCTTAAAGATATTTTGTTTCATTTATATATATATGCATATATATATATATATTAATGACTAAAAACTTTATAGAATATTTTGTTTAAAGTTCTTATTATAATGTTGCTTTGTGAATATAAACCATAAAACATAAAATTTATTTATATTTTCTATTTATAAGCTTTCAATTTTTATTTTTACTTTTATTCTTTTAATAAACTAAGTTTTATTGTTTATCTACTTGTAATCATCCATAACCATATAAGCGATAAAGAGAAACAATAAAAAAGATATATAAAAAATAAAGAGAACCAATTTTTCGTTTTGAGAAGTTTTGAACGGTATATAAAACGGTTTATAACGTTTTGTAATTTTGTAAAATGCCAACAACCCCCGCAAAACCTATTTAATTCTAACCGACATACTTAAAGCTCGCGATTTGGCAGCCAAGGTCAACATGTAGGTTAGGGATACGTGTTTGATTAAATTATTAACATTATTTTTTGAACTGATATTTAAATGCAAGTCCAAAACATTGTTTAATTAGTATACATGATTAGCCACATGGATAATCACACTTTAAGCGATGTACTTGTATGTATGTACTTCCGAGCTCCATCAAGTGAATAAGACAAACGAACTTATTGGAAGTCCAAAATTTATCTGTTTCTTAGTCAAAAATAATTATAAACAAAAAAAAAATTATTTTGCGTGTATCAATATTATATATCTAGAATACATATGTATAATAGCCAATATCATAATTCATTTTATAGAAGATATGAAACTATTAATTTTATAAGAAAATCATTTATTAATTCTGGGTTGAAAACACACAAAAGGGAAAAAGGGTAAAATATCAACATCGACTGATATTTTATTATTTGAAAAAATCATGAACTATTAAAGATACCTCTATATATGAATCATGTAGTAGCTGAAGGTGCTCTTACAGCTTTAACCTATCTCAGATCCACAATCTTCATTACCAATCCTCACTTTAGTCTGCAAAACAAAGAAGAAGGAGAAATGTAGATATACGGCTTATTGACTTCACACAGCCAGATCAGAAAATAAACACTAATCGACACGAAGAAACATCATGATCAACTTGGAGAAAACAACAAAATCGACACACTTAATTTAAATATTGGATATTCAAGTTACAAAAAAAAAATTAATTGGATATTCTCATCGGTTTATACAGTATTATTGATTTTCACTGTCATTGAAAATATAAAAAATATTTTTGATACAATGTTTTTTTTAAATATGCATCTTTATAAAACAAAGGGGGTATTTTTTTCTAGTTTTTAATGTCAAACCTCAGTATTACAATACATTTTTGAGATAATGGATTTGATTGGTATGTAGAGTATTTCCACAACCCAATTTCTTTCTGAATCATAAATCTCTAACAATCATGCTTTGTAAAAAAATTTAAAGCTACATATTTTTTTTTCTTTTTCTTTTTGCTGTAGAAAGCAAAACTGCTAAAAGATTATATATTAGCTATATAAATTTTACAAGTAAATCATTAAATCCTTTGAAATCTACGGTCAATATTATACAGTTAAAATATTTATAGTGACAACAAAAAAACTATAGCTTTAATTTTACAACAAAAAATAGAAAGCTAGAACTCTTTTCAATCAAACCCAATAACATTTTAGCTATTGATTGTTGTGTATTTGGGTCATAATCATCGGGACCAATTTTAGATCTCAGTTATAAATTTGATTAGATTATTGAAATCGAATTGCATACCATATTTTAAAAAAATTAAAAACTAATTGACAATTAATATATTAACGTATATTTTTTAGTATTAAAAATATTTTGAAATATCTACATTATTTAGGAAATGGTATTGAAAGTTACTAGACCATAATGTTAAGCTAGTCAATTTTTTTTAACGCTGATTTATTATGATATTACAATTATGATATAAGAAATATTACATACACGACTCGACAACCGACAATACTTTATGTCTTATGAAAACCTACGCCTAACTGCATCATCTGAGTAGTCCTATTAAGATCCACGTCTGATCAGATTTACTTACACCATGTTAAAGATCTCTTGTAAGCCTTTTTTCCATAGTCTGCATAATTGTTTAATAAATCGCTCTCTCCGAAACTTGAAACTGAATTTTCTGTAATTTGTAAAAAATTGCATAGTGTGGAATTCGAACCCCAGACCTGAGTGTAGAACCTTTTAAACCTTAACTGCTAATCAATTAGGAAAACTAAAAAAAGACCTTATAATAGCCAAACTTTTACTGTTTCCTCAGTTCTTATGAGATGACATTTTAAGATTATGTACAAAAACTTAAAACACATTGAAGTTTTTTCTAAACAAAAATATTATTATTTTCTAATTTTAATTTAGTTAATCAAAATGAAGTACATAATACACGAAAAGTAAATTACATGAAAATTTAATAAATTGTATACTGAAAATTAAATTAGAATTTTAAAAATCTCTAACATGTCAAGTATTAAAAACAGAAAATGGTAGTTTTATAAGAATACATTTAAATTATCAATTGAATGGTTTTGAGGATATACTAGAGAATCCTCCTAGTAGAATTGTCAACAAAATCTTGTTTTAGGAAACAAAGTTTAATGAGTTGAGTCGGATTCGCAGGTGAGGCGTTGTAGGCGCAGTTCCTTGCATTTGCATAGGGCTTCCCTAAGTGCGAGTGCTTCAGCGATCAGTGGTGAAGCAACATAGAAGCATAGAAGCAGTGAGCTCCGAAGTCCGAGCGCTCCGCATTTTTGGTGATAGTCCAGTCTAGCCCTGCACATCTTATGTCTTCTCTCCATGCTGCATCTGTCTGGACCTTGTAGCAATTTGTCAGTGTTGGTTCTCCTACGACGTGTTGTCCCTTCCCTGAAACAGGCAATCAAGACGAAGAAGCCTCCACCTGAAATCTATGGAATCCTTACGGACGTTCTCAAATTGATACCCTGTTTCGCGGTGATCCAATTCAAATGGATACCAAGAGGAAAAAACAAAGAGGCTGATGCCTTAGCAAAGCATGCTCTTTTAGCTGTTTCAAATGTAATGAACTCTGCCCGTTTAGGGCTCTAAGATTAAATGAAAGTTGGTGTTAAAAAAAAAAAGGAAACAAAGTTTAATGGTTAATAAACTCTTCTTTATTGTTTGGATGTCTCCATTAGTAAGAACGACTCTCAGATACTCCATTCACAACTTCTTTATTGTTAAATTTAAAATTTAGCAAAACGTAATGAAATATGACAAGCTATATTGTCATGACAGTTGCCTATGAATGATTTTGTGAGCCATATCTGGGTTGACTAGAGACAAGTGTTGCATTATTGGAGTAAATAATCAAAGAAAAATAAAATATCTATACTTATTCTTAAAGTTTTACCTATAAAATAGAAACAATATTTTATTACCTATTGAGACAAAATATACAAAACATATTCACGCTGATTTGCTGAATTTTTCTACTCCATAATCTCAGTTTCATCATCCTAGTTTTATATTTACTTCGAATTTACCAATAATACATGTTTTGTGCTGTTTCAATCAATCATTATAACAGCATAGCTGTCAGATTTATTTTTCTCTCGCATCAATTGATTCTTTAGTTTAATTCTCTCTTCAAAATAGTTTATCTAATTTAACATTTTTCAAATGTACTTTAAAAAATCTCAACATATTAGTTTAGAGGTTGATTTATTCCTTTAATATAGTGTTATATTTTTGATTTGTTATGAAATAATATCTTATGTCTTATATATATATATATATATATATATATATATATATATATATATATATATATTTTTTTTGTACCTAAAAATTATATTTAAAATAATATCAAATTATGTCATTTGGTTACAAAAGCATCTTTATCAAAAATATTTTAAAAGGTTTCTTAAAATAATAAATAAAGAATAATAATATAACAGATTCATATAATATATTTTTATATATTATTATTTGTTTAACTTTTATAACTTTATTGAAATATTACAGATAGAGAGATGTTTTAAGTGTTCATATTAATGTTTTGGCTTTCCAAAAACACGTCAATCCCCAATCGATCAACCTTTTAAACTCAGCCGTAAATATGATGATTGTCTATGTTCTCTACCCTTCCAGCCGTAAATATTTATGTATGTCACTATATGAAAGGGGTTGAAAACTCTACCTCCCCAAGTCGTATCCTACACATCGAATCACAAAAAAAAAAGTGTCATTAAGAGAATGGCAGACTGTATATGGTATCATAAAGTGTGTTTATTTTATGTAACCGTATCCTACATATCGAATCACAAATAATGTGTCATTAAGAGAATGGCAGACTGTATATGGTATCATAAAGTGTGTTTATTTAATGTACAACTATGAGTCTATGATTAATAATACAAGAGGATCCACGTGCACACTGATTTCATTAATATAACGTGAGGTTCGCATTCTCTAGTTTTTTTTTGGTAAAAATGTAAAGAAAAGTCGTATTCTCTAGTTGGAGACGAGAGCTTGTTTTAATATAACCGGTGTTCCTTTTCAAAAGAAAGAAAACGTGAGGCTCGCATTAAAATACTAGTAAAAATCAGTTTTTCCTTTTCCTAATCGCGGGTTTTGTTTGTCATTATCGTTGTTTTGGGCTTCCTATATTTTTTTTTTGTTTATTTTAGTGAACGAAAAATTCCAAGACTGCAGCTTTATCTTATCAGCTTGATGTGGATTATTAAGCTTGTTTTTTTAATGGGGTTATCAGATTTTTTGGAGACTTAGTTTATAAGAATACATATATATATTTTATAACGAAACAACACCAAAACATGATTGAAAATTTCGTTGTTTATAAACTTTCTATATACAGTATTTGTTGTTCAACGAAGTTAATGCCTACTCTTATTAAGAAAAAAAAGAAAAACGAAGTTAATATCTGTTTCAGTAAATACAACCAGTACGCCTTTTTCGATCTAAAAACTAAGAGGGGACCACTATGGATAATTAGGTGTTGTATATAATTAGATTCACATGGCTAATCGCATAACAATCATAGTATATGTTAATAGTCCCGATTAATGTGAATGGTCCAAATATTTTAAATTTCTTTCTGTAGTTATTGCTGTCATTAAGAGCATTTATAGGGTGTTCAAAAAAAAAGAGCATTTATAGTTCCCAAACCTTCCCGATTCCTTTTATGGAGATTTCTTGCCTCCTTTACTTTTTTTGAGGAAAATATATATAAAAATTTTAATCATTTTTAAATTATGTGTGTCAATCTTTCACATAATATTGTTTCAGTTTTATTAATGTCTTCTAAGGGACACTTTTTTACTTGTAATTCGCATCATTGCATCTTTTAAAATTGGACATATTTGTCTGGTTTTCTGGTTTAGGGTTAAAATATGTTCTTGTTTGATAGTATAATTAGAAAATTGTGTCATTCTAATAGCTTAGTAAATTTGATTGCTGAATTTTGTTGTTGTATAGTATCACTTTTTCGTTTTCCTTTTTTAATGTGTACAAATGTTTTTTTTTGTGGTTCAAATTACAGCGTGAGAGCTAGCTAGAGTTCAAAGTGATTGGGATGTGTGTTACACAGCTTCCAACCGATGTAAATCCGTAGGGTTGCGACAATCCGACAAAATCCTTCCGAACATGAACATATATTCACATATCAAGCTATTAGAATTGCATGTTTTTATTTGTATAAAGGAAATTAAGGGACATTGAATAAAAAATAAAAGGAAATTAAGGGAAAGGCCAACTGTATTCATTTCTTACAAATGTACTATGGTCAAAATTATTCATTCTTCTACGGGGAGCCTTTTTGTTTTATTTCACTTATCTTCCTTTTTCTAAATAAAATTACAAAAATCGGAGGGTGTAATATGAGTTTCATAGTGAGGACTGAGCACAGGGGCAATTACTAAAGAATTTTGAACTTTCCAGCCTTACACAACCATCAAATCATGGAGTTGTTGTATGTGAAAACATTCAGTTCAGTAACTGCTCTTTTACTATCATCTCTCCTGAGCTCTTCAGATACTATGTGATCATCACGGTGTAACAAACATCCGGTGTACGTATACACCCGACTTTCACCATTAATTAAATCCTTAATCAATTTAGAAAGTACACTTGCATGCTTCATCATTTTGTTTAGCCCAATTACATATGGGCTCATCATAGCACTTTTGTATCTAATTCTTTGGATTCAGTAAAAGTACACCTTTATTATGGGCTTCATTAAACATATAACAAGTCCATTAAATATGCACCATAATCTGATCACAAAGCCATCGATGGTAGATGGATGTAATGGTTTCTGCAATCAAAGGCAACTACTATAATGAATATTGATGTAATCCAACACGCGATGTTAGTTAGAAAAGAAAAACACGTGATGATTGAACACTGCACAAAAAGTATATTCAAAACGAAATAAATCAATCAACCATGATTCATCCACCAAAATAGAATCTGGACGGACTATCCTACCCAGGCCCGGCCTTGAGCACATACATAAGAAACATTTGTATGGGGCCTATAATTTTTACAGATTTTGTAGGCTCACTTTTTTATCACTGTAAACTTTCTAAAACTCATACAAAACTTAACGCTGATTGTGGAGCTTATCTCAAACGCAACAAAATTAAATCATAACAACTTTTTGCCTCAACGTTATATAAAAAAAAGAATGAAACGATAATTATATCTAACTAAACAATACTCAACTCTTACGGCAAGTCTACGTTTTAGAAACACAACCACCATCACAATAAATAATCAAACGAAGTGACCGAAGAAAACTGAAGCTACACAACTTGGATATTTTTCTTATTTACAGTTAACAAAGATTACATGATTTGGTCATGTTATTGATTAGAAAAACTGTCAAATTTTTAATCAATGCTCGATTTTGTAAAAAAAGTACAAGAAAATCATTTTTTAGAATTGATAGACTATCATTAGCTTTAACAATATAGTGAAAATCTAATTACAAACTTAAGTTACAGTAATCTAAATTTATATATGTTAATTAGCGCCTTGATTTTTTTGTCTCGTATTGGACCCTAAATATTTCAGGACCGGCACTGATCCTACCATCTGTAATCTTTATGTATCTTTTAGAAACACATGCATTTTCAGTCTCATCTAAAAAATGCATTCTAACTCGTAATTTCTTTTGTTTTTTACCAATTTTTTAAAAAGAATTTTTTATAAATCAGCCGGAGAATCGAGGATAAGGTTTCGATTAACTTGAACAGAATATACATATTTGTTTTTAAAATAATGAGTTTGTAATTTTTAATTAAAAAATATACAATTTAATTTGTTTTCTAACTCGTAATTTAGAACCCTTAATATTTGTTTAAGGTTTTTACATTTTTTCTTTCAAAAGAATGACTTTGTAAGTTTTTTTTAATTAAACAAATTATAATCTATTTTAGTCCCTTTTCAATTTTTGTATTAGCTTTTCTATATATGTTCTATTTTTCTTTTCTTTTTAATAATTAGGAGGGTGGTCCACATTTTTTAACGCAGTTAATTCTCTGGAGAATACTCTCTGCATTTTATTATATTTACTTTGGAGAACTACGGAACCATAACTACTAGTTTAAATTCTTTTTGCATTTTCTCATTTAGCTAGCATACGGATGACATCCTAATCTAGTAGTTTAAGAGTCATAATAAAACATAGGTAGGAAAGATTATGCTTACTCTAAATTCAAAAGGAGAGTGGTGCACCTAAAGCACTCTACTATCTATAAAAATAACTATATACCACATTTTTTTTTTGTTTCTTTGTAATGGCGAAAGAAAAGACTGACTTCTCCACCCAACAAGGCGAAGATAATTGATATGTTAATGATACATGAAAATAATTGAAAGGAGATTATAGAAACGGACAAAAGTAATTTTCTTTTTCCCAAAACAATGTTAGAAGATTTTGGAATGTTTTAGTTGAGGCAAAATTATGAACACTACTCTAATCGGGGAAACTGGCCTAACCATTCTGACTATTTTACTCGCCTTTTTTTCCTTTTTTCCTACCCAAAAAATCCTTAAAAGTCAATCTGTACAAGTAGTTATGTGGAAGTACTGTTAAGTGATTAGCTAAAAAGTTGGAAGTTTTTTACATTATGTCTGATGTTCAAATTCATGAATATATAATTTACAGATCGTTGAAATTGATGCACATAGATTCCATTCCATGTTGAATTGATGATGTAGTTTGAATAATTTAGAAATCATTATGCAATATGTTAGGATGTTCCGATAAATATGATTGCATGCAATAGATAAGTAATCATTTCGCCTTCGCGTCTAGTGGACTACCCACAACCTTTTACTTTTTGAAGTTTTTGCTACTAAAGGCAAAATCGGTTTTAGGTTTTTCTTCAGATTTCTCTTTTGAAAACCACGTAAATTTTGGAGAATTTTACGATCGTGATTACTTAGGGTAGGCGGTAGATGACATCCAACCATTTCAGAGTATTTATATCCTTATATTATCCAAAATAATATCATATTTTATAGCATAATTTAGTTACATATTTAAATTTTAATATTAAAATAAAAATATATACTAATTAGACAACTGCGGATGTTTTAGTAATGTTTCATGGTAAATAATTTATTTTTATATCAAATGATAATATTTTTCATTTTGTACAGAAATACTTTATGATAACCTTCCATTGAAGGTGGCGCGGTCCATAATGTTCACATTTCTCAAAATGTGATTTAGGACTAACTAACGAAAACCAAAATTGTGTGGTCTACTGATTTCTTTTATGTGATAAATGATTCATCGTGTGTATAAAATGTAATTCCTGACGTCCATCATCTGCAAAAATTATTGTGGTTCCTTTTTACTTACATAACAGCTTTTATACATGTACACACGACAGCAAACATTTTAACTGACAAAATATTTGTGTTTTTTTGGGCTTCAAAATATTTGTGTTTTTAACATGAACTGGAGATTAATCTGATTTTTGGACCTTTCAGTCTATCTATGAACTACTCTTTTATAAAACAAAATGAAAGTTCTGTTGACACAGGAGCAAACAAGTTCTACATGATCTCAAATTGCAAAATAAAACGATATATATACACTAGCACAAATATGAAACCTACCACAATATATATATAGGAAAATAAAGAGAAGGAATTATTTTTATCCAATTGATGACGATTGGTTTCCCGTTCTGCTCCATAACACAGGAAGCTCCCGTCCACCATCTCCGGCGAAACTCACCTGCTTCTGCACATGTTTAATTATTACAATTTGTTATGTCACTTAACTAGTATATAGTTTACAAGAAAGAAAATAATGTACAATTAGCCAAACAAACCGACAAAATATTAGTTGATGATCGAGAGGATCTCCATCATTGATATAAGTATGATTAATGTTTGACTATGTATATAAAACTAATTTTCGTTAACATGCATCTATGTACGTATCCACATGTGATACATTTTGTGTATATTACATACGTCATACTCACGTTTTATAGATAAGTTACATATACCCAAGTGGCCTAGTGGTTACAATAATTATCATCAAATTCTAAAGCAACACAGGAAATTTAAATTCTGTTTCTTGTCTTGTTCATTAATATAGAAATTCTACTCTATTAAACTAATAGTTAAACTATATATATGCTTAATTCCCTGATGTAATCCATTATTGCCAAAACAAAACCCTATTAAGTGATACTTGACATGATTTACAATTTTAAATTTCATCTCTTTTCTAGATATATTTTTATTAAGTTTCATATCTCATCTGCTTATATCATCAATATTATAGATTCATTCTATTAAATTAAATTGTCAGTTAAATGATTTTTTAGTTATTTTGTTGAATAGGAAACAGTTGAACTTTAAGCCTTTGACGCTGTAAAATTATTTTGACCAAAACTCAAAGTAAGACCAAGAAATCTTTTGAAAGAAAAACCAAATACCTCACGTGCCTTAATCTTCCCGGTTCCAAGATTCCGGTGGCTGTCACCGCCGCCAATCTCGCCGGAGCTCTCCCTATAGAAACTTAAAATCTTATCCGCGATCTCAGAATCATCATTGCTCTCCTCCATAAACTTTGTAATCTGAGAACGAGGCAGCCTAAACCTCACGCTCGTTTGACCAGGCCCAAGCCCAAGCCCATCGCCGCCGTCAGATCTACCGACCGCCACGTCGGAGACCGTTCTCCGAGAAAGCATGAGCATCTCCAACCGCTCCTTCGCGCCGACGTGAATTCCGGACATCACTCGCCGTAACGGAAGCTTATTATCAGTTCCCGACGTCGTCTCCGGCGGAAGCTTCGGAAGCTCGACGAGAAAATACGTCTTCTTGGGTTTCAAGAGCTGGCTCGGCTCGAGCGGTTTCGAACGTACTCCAAAGTGTTTAACAGCTTCCGAGTCTAACAGCACGTAGCCGGGATAATCCGCCGTGACTTCTCTCGCCGTCGCCGGAGTTTTGATGCGGAAAACCTCACCGTCTATTTTCATCACTTTGGCTCTCTTTCTCTTAATCGTGATGCTGTTTCCCATTTTCTCTTGCTTTTTGTTACGCGTGGATGATGTGAAATGTCATAAAGCGGCAACATGGTGTATTTATATATGATAAGAGGTTTGGGTCTATAAATATATATTTTTAATTATAATATGTGTGAAGCTGCGAAATTTAACAGAGATTCGTTCTGATCCCTCTTTTTGTAAAGTCTTTAACGTTGAAATATTTTTCATAACGGTTTGAAAAGAATATTAATCTTGAATATGTCGGTCCATGCTAAATTCGTAAAACATTTAATAATATGATTTATTACAACTTTTTTTCGTTTGTTTATTAGAGACTTTTAACAGGCAATCTAGAATTAGCTTGGATATTTAAATGTTAATGACTGTAACTACCGTTCGTGCTTTTCGTGCTACGTATTTTTCAAGTTGTATGTTGTAATTCGTATGTAAGACTCATGGCTCATGTATCCATATTATAATGTAAGGAATATAATGAAGACAAAAAACTTATATGAAAATGGTATAATTTTATTTTGTGCTCATTCTTACTCACTTACAGTTTAAAGCTTACCTACGAAAATGATACTTAAGAATATAATAACCATGTTCGGTACACGGATGCTGCGTCAGCGGTGAGCTACCAAAATTATAACTGACTTCTTGTCCAAATTTGCGGAGAACACCGCTGGTAGCCGTACTTTTCACCATTAAAATTAGATGCAGCACTCGTTTAATTGCCGCTATTTTACACAACGTCACGGAAAACACCGTGCAACCTTTGTAAAATGTAATCGCAGCGGCAGCGGCAGGTCAATTTTTCTCCACTATTTATTTTTCCTATTTTGATGTGTAAATTTTGATCGCTGGAAGTGGTTGCAGCCCGAGTACGGAGTACCGAACATGGCAACTATGTCATTTCTAGATTATTTCTAGATCCATCCATTTGTATTAAGATTTTAGATATTAACATATATTATGATATTTTGGTCATAGCAGTAAAAAGTACAAATAAAAGTACTTAATTTATACGAAAGAGTATGCTTATATTAACTAAAATCAATGTATACTATTCATAATCATTAAGATTATTCAACCAAAAAGATTATTATCTATACTACTCTTGAATAAGTAAAAAAAAAAGGCAACATGATAATACCGGGACGTGTGTTGAGATGGTCAAACAAAGCATCCTTCATTTACTATTCTTTAGCATTCCACATAATCTAATGACAAACTTAGCCATCATTTCTAATGAAAAGTACAATAAAAACTCTATAATTAGCAATATCAAAATATCATATTTTATTAATTTAAAAATAATAATATTTTAAAAAACTTTATCTTATATATCAGCTAAAATATATTTTATTTTATTATACCAATTGGTATTTTGTGTATCAAAAATACAAATCTTAAATTATATATGAATTTTATATGTAATTAAAAAAATAACGCGAAAATATTTTATTCATGTTTATAAGAATCTTACACAAATTATATATAGTAGTTATTAATTTATAAGGTTAATATACTACATGTTTATTTCATTTTTAAAATATTATTATATTATTAGTGTATGTTAGATTTTAAAATGGTCCAACCTATTATTATTTTATTATATTTATTAATTTACAGAGTTTATTCTGTATTTAAGTGCAAATGAAGACGAACTAGTTATGCTAGTTAAAATAACTGACTGTTAAATTTAGTTTATTAGGGTGATTACCTTTACTGTGTTAATTAGTAAGCTTCGGGGAATATGTTGCATCGGTTGTTACGCATTGGTTGTTAGGCATCTCTGCAAACGAGAAAAGACGGTTGAGAACTTGAGATAGTTAACCAGTTATTATAAGACTCGCATATAATTTTTGACTTTAATGTGAATCAAAAATACACAAGGCCACATTACATTTGATGTAGATCAGTACACATCTAATCAAATCAGTAAGATATAAATTGCAAATTCTTGGAAAATAAAACATTTTTTGTTAACATGTATACACTATTAAATTGTAATTCTAGAATTAGCTCCCATAATTACTTGAATTGAGCATTACGTTTATCTATCAAGTGCACATTATATATTTTTATTTTTTTTGTAAAAGGTGTGCACATTTTATTGCGTCAATTCTCTTATGAAGATTGAAGAGTTGCACTGGTGTACAACAAACCTCTTTTTTTGTTTTCTCTTAAGTCATTTCTATGATACACTAACTATGTGCTAGATGCAGCGTCTGCCGCTGTGGCATACTTCTACACACCTAAGAACGGAGTAATATTCTCCCCTACAATTTAAAAGATTCGACCAGTGGGTTGTCAAAAATCAAACCAGAACGCTCTGTTTTGAAAAACTCACAACACCTGGCAGTTTTAGAAGCTTCCTCCAAATCCATGAACTCCCACATCCATCCCGCAATTTTGGATACTTGCAGCAAATATATAATATTGAAGAACTAAAAAAAAGTATTATTGAACAATCTTATGAGTTTGTAGTATGCTTCAGTGGGATAGTTTGGTAAAAGCCTTGTTATCTGTAAATTCGGCTAGCTATCTCAGTTACTAGGCTTATCTGGTTTCCTCCATAAACGTAAAAAGAAGGTTGAGATAGCTAACCAGTTATTGCGGCATGTAATTTTGACTTTAGTGTGATTCCAAATACACAAAGCCACATTACGTATGATGTTGGACTATGATGCTGATCTATTTAAACCAGTAAGCTATAAATTGCCTGTTACTGAATCAAACAATTTGTCAACATCTATTGTAACTTAGGCCTGTACTGATAATCAACTACATTTATCTGTTGCCTTATTGATATGTTTGCTGTAGAAAAATAATGATAGAAAGAGATTCGATTGCAACATATTCAACACAACCCAATTGTTTTAACTTAAATTTGAAAAAGTGTTGAACAATGTCCTTTGGCTTCTGCCAGTCGAAAGTAGGGAAGAAAATATGTTGCATATTGAACAATACTGGCCAGAGAAGATACAGAAAAGTAAAAAGAGATTATAGCAATTGAAGATGAAAATTTTATTGAAATTCAAAGTGTTTTACAACTCTTAATTGTGCATGTTCATTAGTTACAAAGAAAGGAACAAGAATCAAATCTCTAGGAGTCTAAGACTACGTAAATCTATCAGCAGGCCACTGCACTCGCAACAGGCTTTGTCAATCCCTTTGCAGGCCCTTTTCGTGGTTCCGGCATACAGTTAACATGCACTATAGGACCAGACCCGTTCATGTTCAAGTAGGCAGCATCTCTGTACATCCAATCATCCTCTTCATGGCTGAAAAACTCTTCCAACGACTCCAAACATAACGCACACATCTTCTGGTTCTCATCAGCAGGGACATAGCGTTGCTGTTGTTTCTCCTCTTCTTTCGTCTTCTGTGTTTCTCCAAAAAGAGGTTTAGCCCCTTCAATGGCAGCTCCTGTTGCCGCACTGAGCCATAGAGACAAGCTAGCAAACCAATCACGCGACTTCTTCGGTTTCTGGCTTGCCCTCGTGGTTGTGGCG
Organism: Brassica napus; assembly: GCF_020379485.1. NCBI lineage: Eukaryota > Viridiplantae > Streptophyta > Magnoliopsida > Brassicales > Brassicaceae > Brassica > Brassica napus. The sequence goes on from NC_063440.1 coordinate 22,595,472, forward strand.
GCTTTGGTCGCGTCTTTAGCCATTCTATTCTTCCTCACATGCCAGTCCATGTGCTTGCTATGCTCTTCTTGACCCTTGAATCTAACACCACACGAGGAACATTGCCTCGGCATGTCGGAATAAAGAGACTTAACAACAGATTCATGTCGCACGTTAAGATTACTTTTATCAAAATCAAGCCCGAGATCACATTCTTTCTCATTGTTGTTAAGAACGCTAAGTAAATCAGCCAATTCTTTGCTCACGACAGGTTGTTGGGGTAATGATTGCGACACAACTGAAACCATGTTTGAATGATTCAAAGGCATTGAATTAGGCAAATTCGTAAACACAGGCGGTGCTTGAGAAAGTTGGTTACCGTTAAACCGGACTCCGGTTATCTCACGGTTTGTGTTAGGTACGAAATTAGGAACCCATTCCGGTAACGAATCGAAACCATCTAGTTTACGATACGGTAAAGGAAGCGGAACCGATTGGGGATTAGGGTTCCCATAACCATACGGTTTGTTAGATTGCGAATGACGATTGTTACGAAGAGCAAAAGGAAAGACATTACTTGAATTAGAATTGATCACATCACCGTAATTAGAAACCCTAGACAAGTTACTATCATGATGATGGCGATACATAGGAGGAGTCCCGCCGCCGTTAGGTTTAGCCGATTGGAATTGCGGTTGCGCCTGCTGATATCTGGGGCGTTTCTGAAGCGGGGCGTAACGGCTTCGCTCCTCCTCCTCCTGAAAACCTCCGATTCTGCATCCGCGATTGTCGATTGGTCTCTTCAGCATGGTTCTTCCACCGTTACGATGCGCGTTTCTCTGATGAGCGAAGACTCCGTTGGATGAAGACATCTTTATCAATTCTACAGACGGATTAATTTCTCTGAACGATCAACAATGAATTGTTTCGTGTTTATGCGAGAGAAAAAGAGGAATATTAGAAAATTATGAAAGAAGCAAAGGAAACGTGTGAGAAGACGCAAGTCGTGGGTATATATATAAAAGGTTTAAGTCGGTTGGAAGTAAAGCGCGTGAAAATCGCGTCTCCGTCCACAAATCTACGCGGGGTTTATTTTAATTGGGCTGAACTGAAAAGCCCAACCTGTTAGTGGGCCGTTCTGGAATCTACTAGCCCTCTATCCAACTCGATGTTTGTTTGTTTCTTCTTTTCGTATTGATCGGAAAGTTAAACCCCAGAGGAGGAGGAGGAAGTGATGGATTCGGAAAAGGCACTAGAACTAGTGAAGCATGGAGCGACGCTTCTATTTCTCGACGTTCCTCAGCATACTCTCATCGGAATCGATACTCAGGTCAGTGACTTGCCTCTTTCAACCTATTGAGGTATCGAATCGTGAGTTCGAGCTTTCTTGAGCGTTAGTATGGTGAACTTGAGCACTATTGTTACTTTACATGAACATTTTGAAGTGATATTTCAATGGAGACTTAACAGATTCATTGTTGGTGAATTTGTATATCTTAACAATGTGGTGAGTTATTGTTGCAGATGTTCACAGTGGGGCCAGCTTTCAAAGGGATAAAGATGATCCCTCCTGGAATTCACTTTGTATTCTACAGTTCGTCCACCAGGTTCATCTCTTTATATGCTTTTGTATTCACTCATAAAAGTCTGTGATTAACTGTATACTTTAATTATTTTCCAGGGATGGTAAAGAGTTTTCACCTACTATCGGCTTCTTTATTGATGTTGCTCCTTCTCAGGTTTGTGAATTAGTCTTCCCTTTACATATTTCAATACTTTTATTTTCTGTGAGAACTGTATTATAAACCAATCATGGGTATATTTGTTCTTGGCGACACAAGGTTCTTGTACGCAAATGGAATCAGCAAGACGAGTGGCTGGTCAAAGTATCTGAAGAAGAGGTTTGTGCCTTTTAATAATCCAATCCATCAAATTTTCTCCATGCTGCTTGAAGTTTAATCTGTGGTTTGCATCTTTGTTTCGATTAGATTGATATTAGTTCAATGCCTGTTGAACAGAAGAGAGTGCTGTTTCATTTTGTTTTTCATAATTTTCACTTTGATTCCAGGAGGAGAGATATTCTCAAGCAGTGAAGAGTCTGGAGTTTGACAAACATCTTGGTCCATTCAACTTAAGCCAGTATGGAGCATGGAAGCACTTGTCTAACTATATTACCAAGGATGTTATCGAGAAGTTTGGTATGTGAGACCTTATATCTAGTTGATTCTTTAGCCACATTCTTAAGGTTTCCTCTGTGTCTGAGTGGTGAACACTGTAAGAAAGCTTGACTTCTTCCGTTTTGCAGAGCCAGTTGGAGGAGAGATAACAGTCATCTACGAATCTGCTATTCTAAAAGGCGGACCTAAGACGGAAATGGAAAGAGCACTTGACGAGCAGATGAAGAAAACCAAGTCTGGGGCGGCATCATCAACCACTGAGCAACCCAAAGGGAATAGGTTTTATTATACTTCTATTCCTCGGATTATAAAGCACAAGGGCATTTCTGGTCAGGAGCTAACCTCTTTGAATCTTGACAAGGTAACACCACCTCTTAATCTTTTTCTTCTTTAATTTTAACCTTAAAATCCTGTGAAAGCTTAGTTGATGTTATTTCCTCTTTTTGTTTGTAAAGACTCAACTTCTAGAAAGTGTATTGTCAAAGGAGTACAAAGACTCGGAAGACTTGCTTCTTGGGGAGCTACAATTTTCATTTGTAGCATTTTTGGTATGTACTCTTAACATATACTTATTATTATACATTCATGCACACTGCATATTTATGTATGGTCACACACATGAGTCCTTCAGATTTGTATTCCATTCTCAGATCATGGTGTCAAATTATTGTGCAGATGGGGCAGTCTCTTGAATCCTTCATGCAATGGAAGTCCTTAGTTAGTCTTTTACTAGGCTGCACTGAAGCGGTATGTGATTCTAAAGGACCCAAGCTTTGATGTGATGGTGTATCTTTTTCTTTCTGTTCTATGCAGTTTTCTATGCTTCTCTGTTTTTGGTCATGATATAGATACCTGCTTCTATATGTTATTGTAATTCGTTAAACTAATGCAACTTCATGCTCTTTGTGACCTTTTGCAGCCATTTCAGACTAGGAGTGAACTTTTCACAAAGGTGAGTTTCGTCAATTTTCATTTTAAAAACTGTCTGATGATGCATATAAATATGCTATTTAAACTCTTTGAACTTCATTCTACGAACCCAATAAGTTCCTAACTTAGTCTTTCATGATGTATTTATTACAGTTCATTAAGGTCATCTACCATCAACTAAAATATGGACTACAGAAAGAGAGCAGTGGTCCAGAGATGGGCGTACTTGCACTTCTTGATGATTCTTGGTTAGCTTCAGATAGCTTTCTGCACTTGCTTTGCAAGGTAAAATCTCTGTCTAGCTTTACATGTTTCCTTTGACCGAGCATAAAAAGATTTTGAGTTAGATCTTCCCCTTCTTTTTGATAACAGGACTTTTTTGCGTTAGTGGAAGAGGCATCTGTAGTTGATGGAGATTTATTGTCGTGGGTATGTACAAAACTCTACATGAACAGATCACACAATGTCAACATCTAATTTCATTTTCAAATAATGTGTTTATGCAGACAAGGAAGTTCAAAGAGTTGCTTGAGAGCAGATTAGGATGGGAGTTTCAGAAGAAGAGTGATGTTGATGGGATCTACTTTGACGAAGATGATGAGGTAAATGTTGAAATCTTAAAAACTTCTTTTGCTTTCTCCTTTTTTTTTTTTTTGGTTGCTCATGGACTTTCATTAACTTGACATGGTACAGTATGCTCCTGTGGTTGAGACGTTGAACGAAAGTCATGGAGACTATATGGCCACATAGAGGACGTAGATGCAAGCTTTCATCGATTTTACCTTTGCTTGCACAGATGTTGGTATGATGCTAGTGTGTTGAGTGTTATTCTAACACGAGTTAATACAATTCTTACATTAGTGCAAAAGTATGTAGAATTTGTTTATTTCAGATCTTAAAAGTCTTCTTCCTCGAGAAGAGAATATATAGAATTACACCAAAGAATGTGGGGATATTAGTCATTTAAAATTAGAATGTGACAAAAGAAATGAACTAATTTGACATTTAGAAGCAAACTTCAGTCTCTGTCTTCATAGCTTCTTCAGCTTTTGACCTCTCAAGCCATTCCAAAAAGCAGTTGCATTGATCGCTTTTTTCCCAGGAAGTTGGACTTCAACTACCTGAGTTAGCAAAACACCAAATGCTAAGCATGTCAACATTTTCCCTTTGGATCAACACTCAGCGGAAAATTAAGCAAGTCTTATAGCTTTTTACCTCCAAAGCTGTGCCTCCTCCACAAGGAAACACCAACGAACATTTCTTGAAAGTTACATAATCTTGCTCACCGTTCAGGACTTCTGTACTTTGACATATTCGAGTGGTGATGATCTTAAGCTCTAGCTCGTTTTGCTGACCGCTTTTGTCATCGAGAACCAAGACTTTAGCTCGTGTTCCCGGCCATCCTGCGAATGCACGAACCTAGAAAGCAGTTTTTTACTTTTCATGTTTACGATTACAGCCTAACCGGAACAAATTAAAAGGTTTCTACCTTGTTATGTAGAACAAAAGCTTCCTGGTCAAAAGAAAGCCAAGCCTCATCAGGAGCTATCTGAGCATCAATGAAATTGATTCAAGTCCAATAATAAACACGGTATTTGTTGATATGATTCTAATGCATAATCATACGGGAGACATGCAAAAAATACCTTTGGAGCTAAGGTAGCTTTAGAATCATCCTGAAGAACTGCTTTTGATTTTGCTGACCCATCAAATATCGATGGAAGTTCACGGATAAGAAGCTTAGACCCTGCAAAGTTTTTTCCACACAGAATCTGTAATGTTCAAAGTGACACTTTTCTTGAAATGTATGAGCATAAGAGCTAATAATTACCTTCAGAAAACAATAACGAGAGTAGTTCTGGTGCCTGCAAATGATTCAAAAGTCATTAATACCCATATAAATATGTTAAGATGATCAGCTACTTTCAGAGAAAAAGTATAACCTTTATTTGATCATCTACTTGGAAACTCTTAGAGGCAATCACTGCCCCTGCATCAAGCTTCCGCACCGTAAATGCTACTGACACTCCTGTTTCTTCAACACCATCCTATTACAGCCACCCAAGTCTTACTGTGAAATCTTTAGTTATGCAATAACAGTAAGAGTTGGAATAAGTCAAGATTAGAAGACCTGCAATGCTCTTTGCACTGGAGCAGCACCACGGTACAGTGGCAGCAAACTAGGATGTATATTCACTGTCCCTAAAAATAGTAAAACATTGACTTCAAACACACAAGCCTCTTCAATGTTCCATTAATTAGCAACTTTCTACTAACCATGTAGTGGGATATTAAGGAACTTGGTAGGCAAAATATTCCCATAAGCAGCTGTAACACAAAGCTCAGGTTGCAAATCTCTTAAACTGGATAAGAACGCTTCCTTCATCCACACAACAAAACACACAAAGAAAGATCACACCTTTCTCCTAAAAGCAAAGAAGCTTGATTAATGAGACCCAAAAGAAAAAACCTTACATCTCCCGCCTTCTCAGGGGAGAAGATGAGATCAGAAGGTAAACCCTTTTCTAAAGCGTATTGCGCTACTGGAGAAGGCAACACTTTTCTCCCCCTGTCTCTTCTCGCCGGAGGCTGTGTGACAATTCCTGCAACCTAGACAACAAGATCTCATCTCACCACATTTGTCTTAAAATCTTGTTTCATTGTAAGGAAGAGACCAGACCCTTCAATGGTGTTATTACCTCGAAGGAAGAGTTTGGTGCGGAAGATGCGTCGAGAAGAGCTTCGAGTACTGTCACGGAAACCTCATTTTCAAAGAGATATGATTGAATTTGTCAGGCTTAAACCCTAAACCCGTAAGTTATGTATATAGACGAAGCATTGTGAAGTCTCTCTTACTTGAGGAGAGCCTAAGAAGATGAGAGGCTTCTTCCTAGGAGATGGAGCTACGGAAGAAAGAGTTGCGGAAGCGTTGACGCAGATGAAACGACGTAGCATTAGCGCTGAATTCATTGTTTTCTCTCTGCTTCAAATGGTTTCGGAGATTTCCTTTGGGTTTTGGAAACAGAGACGAGACGAGACGAGACGGAGAAGAAGATAAAATGGTTAGTGATTACATTTTTGGATTTAAACCGTTCCTGTCCGAGTTGAACCGAAAATTAATGTGCCAAACCGAATTTAAATCTTCTCTGGGGATGTTCAATTCTAATTTTGGTCTAATTTTGATTTTAGTTTCTATTTTCCGGTTTTCAGTAATTTGTTATATAAAAATTAACTATTATAATTATTTTTCAGTTATAAAAACATTTAATTTAATTTAATTTAGTTTGATTTCTAATTCATTCGATTTTTTTTTAAACACAACAACGAAATATTGTAGAAGCACTGTAGCCTATTAGTTAAGCTTAAAAAACTTCTATACCCAAAGTCTAGGATTCGAATCTTATACTATGCAATTTCTTCCGGATTACGTGAAATCCAAGTTTTAACTTCCGAAGAAAGCGATTTACTTTTTAAAAATAACAACGAAACATTGGGCTTGACCTTCCAAAGTTTTGAAGGTTTTTTACATAAACATGGACCACCAAATTATTAAAAAAAAAATTTACTAAAATTATTAAAAAATATTTCAAACGTCCAAAATCTTCTTGATCATGTCCTAACCAAACCACATACTCTGTTTCGCTTTAGATCAGTATGCCTTTATCCAATTAAATACTTTACTATTAAGTACAGAGACCGTTTACGTTATTTAAATTTAATCACAATAAACACATTTTAGTGACAATTATCATGGGGATTTATCTTATAAATTATTTTCAATGTCTTTCCCTTTATCTCTGTGTTTCCGAGAGAGCGTTCTTTTTGCCAATTGAAGCAACTGTCTAAAAGCAATTGTGCATGCTTAATTTCTTTTAGAGATTTCTTTATATGGTTTTTGTTGGTTCATGTTGAAGGGTAAGTATGTTAGGTCATTGATGATAGTAACAATGATAGTATGGTAGAATGAGAAAGAAGGGGCACGTATATTTTTCGTTGTATTGAGACGTAAGTACAATGGCAACCAAATTTCGTTTTTTTAGTACTATAAGATTATTTTCATTCGTGGAGCACTCAAGTGATGAAGGCCTAACACATGAACGTCCTCCTCAACCTCGTTAAGACACTTGAGAAAATTCAAAAGAGCTTTCCAAATACTAAAATATACTAAGGCTTGCAATGAGCTGATGCACGCAAGTTTCAAGCAGGACTGGTTAAGGTTGATGAGGTTTCTTTAGATAAGAATAGAGCTGATGGGTCACTGACAAGGAGAACCAAATCTTGTTTGTGCCCATGGATTTTTGTTGGTACTTGGTAGACAAGGTCGCTTGGTGTAGAGATCAAAGTTATCATTTCTTTTGTTGTGTGTTTTTCTTGCTTTGTGATTCTAATAGTCTAGAGATCCGGCTTATTATCAGAAGACCTGGTTATGTTGATGGGTCTCAGGATTGTAGCAAATGTTCTTGCAATATCAACAATTCAACATCACCGGTTTTGCTATTTCTTTCCATTAGTAACAACAACCTCACATAATATGAATTTCACTAGAAACAAGTTAGAATAATCAAACCAAGTCCTTTAGAATCACTAAAAACCTTAATTGTACATAGATATCTGAACATAGAACATTATTAAGGCAATAAACTAATTTCCTTTTTTACTTTAAACAGAAATGTGGAACATGAGTTGTTAGTTCTTACAAACTTTGAAACACTAAACAACAAACAAAACAACAAAAAGGAGACATGCAAGAGAACATTGTTACTTGACTTCGTTTTGGTATTTGGAGAAAACCTTTGGTTACTTGACTTTGTTTTGGTATTTGGAGTTACCCTTCTTCTGACGAGTTGACCTGCGAACATTGTTAACAACATCAACCTCAACAGCTTCTTCTTCTTCTTCTTCACCAGCTTCTTCTTCTTCTTCACCAGCTTCTTCTTCTTCTTCTTCTTCTTCTTCTTCTTCTTCTTCACCAGCTTCTTCTTCTTCTTCATCTTCACCAGCTTCTTCTTCTAGCCGGCGGATGCATATACGCAAGTTCTTAACAATAATCGGTGAAACCAAATATGAAGGAATCGACATGAAGTCGCTCTGAGGAGTTTCCAAGCTCACTTTCTGAATCCTGTTCATCTCCGTTGATCCAAACGTCACAGTGTGACGTCCCAACGTGTAGGTTAAATTGAAGGAAAACTTCCCAACTCCTGGAGCAGACGGTGCTATACAGTTCACAGTCACAGACAATCCATGTGCCACCACGAAACCCTGAACCACAACCAATGGACCATCTCTATATTCCTGAAGGACTGAAGTAGTCGAAACTGTGCCAAGATATGTGCGGTGGAGAGTGCCACACACGAAGCGGGTCGATGTATCCTTGTGGTTAGCATCATAGTGAGTGTAGAGATCTTTGTACACACCAGCGTAGTTGCAGTCAGGTGCAGGGCAATAACAAAGAGCAAAACGGCATTCTTTCTCATGAGCTAATTCTTTGCCGTAAGAGAACTTCTCCGTACAACCATGTTTGGCGTTCGGACACGGGACAGTGACTGATTCAACAACTCTCTCCATGATTCTGCATCGGTTATTACCAATGGGTAAAGCGCAGGCAGGGCATTTGTTTCTCAGTTCACGACAGCAGGAAGAACAAGCTATGTGTCCATTGTCACACTGATGAGATGCAAAAAAAATAAACAAACTTGTAACCAATCAATGAAACAAAAACCAAATATAATCATTTTAAATAATAATCAGTTACAAACAAAAAAAAATAAACGGAGACCTGAAAAACATGTTGGGTCAGTGCTTGAAAGCAAACGGGACAATCGAGAAGATCCAAATCGAGTAGCGTCCCCGATCGTGCCTCCGGTATCACTTCATCGCCGTCTACACTCGCCGTTTCTCTGCCATTCTCAACGGAAGGAAGTCGTTGTCTCTTTCGGTGGCGGCGGAGGCTGCTCGACGCTTCTCCTGCGGCGTTCGTCTCTTTCATCATCACTATTCAGAAAAGTTGAGCCAATTTCTTTACGATTCTGCCATTTAAAGATACATAGGTCAACTTAGGCGGGAAAACCCTTTTTCATTTTCCCGCGGTTGTTCTCAAAAGTTGGGTCAGTTATGTTAAAAGATGATTTTTATCATCTTATAAATATTGGGAAATTTTCACATAAGAAAATACAATTAGTATTGTTAAAGAAAAACATATAACTTAAATTAGTAATGGTGTTCCAAAAAAATAATGTAATCAGTATATAAAATATTCATAAGTGGAAACAATGTAACGGACAATGGAGAGTATGCTACAACATTCGCCATGTCAGAACTTTGGGATGAACTGCGAGGATCGGATTGCAATGGTAAAGGAGTCTCATGCTTGGCCAAAATTTACAACAAAATTAAAGGCGATAAAGATGTTGCAGATATGTTTTCCGGACTTCAAGATATTTCATATTCCAAAAGCGCAAAATAAAATTTTTGATTTGCTAGCTAAGAATGCAAGATCTTTTACTCTTTACATTAGTTGTTTTATTCTTATCTGGATTCCCAGACCATCTCAAGTTTGAGTAATAAAATAACCGTTTGTTGTCAAAAAAATTAAATAGAAATGAACCCATATAGAAACGAAGATTTATAGTGATATTTTATATATATTCTATCGAAATAAAGGGTTTTTTAATTGAGTGTATTATAAAAAATACTCATGTATTATTAGGGATAAATGTCTCACATCGGATATTGGAAGGGATCCTAAGCAATATATAAGATGGATGGGCCACTCCACTTAGCACCAATTGGTTTTAGGTTGGAAGCCCATCTAGCTTAACATGGTATCAGAGCCCGATCCACACAGTCCAATCCGATCCATTATCGATCCAGCCCAAAGTCGGCTCATCGATCCTTGCCCGAGCATTCCGAGATTGACGCTCAAAGAGCCATCATCTCGAGGGGGCGTATTAGGGATAAATGTCCCACATCGGATATTGGAAGGGATCCTAAGTAATATATAAGATGGATGGGCCACTCCACTTAGCACCAATTGGTTTTAGGTTGGAAGCCCATCTAGCTTAACATGTATGCAGGTAGACTGAAAACATAAAATAGAATTTTTGGCGGACTTGATACAAATGGTACTAAAAAATGATTTTGAAACATAATAACAATCTTATATATTAAAAGAGAAGTCACAATCTTGACTCATGTGTGATTTTTAAAAAAATAGACCTAATTGACCTATTACTAAAAAATCATGTTACATTTAATTTATAATCTTATCATATTATAGATCTAAATAACTCACTTTCTAGATTATAGGAACTAAATAATATGTCTACTACATTATAGGAACTAAATAATTATCAATCTTTTTCAAGCTAAAAACGTGATCTGAAAACAACCAATTCAATTAAAAAAATATACAATAAAGTTATTATATTTTAAAAAGTGATAGACACATCTCATATATATTATACTGATATATACCAATATAGAATTAAAAATAAAATATTTCTATAAAAATAAATGAAAATAAACACTCGCGCGGTTGCACGGATCAAGATCTAGTAAAAATTAAAACTAGTAAAGTGTAGGGTCTTTCCATTTTGTTTTGTTTGTTGTTGTATCAAAAGAGAAAGCCTATCTCTTATATATTAAAACGTGTAAAACGTATACCGTGTGGACGACATTGACGCTATTTGTTAATGCACAAAGTTACAAAACCTATCTCTTATATATTAATCGAAAATTATTATAATATGTGAGATGTACCATGTGTATGTGTGATCATTAAAATAATTTTTAAAATCTTTGAAACAATAAGTGGTTTCATCTAAACATATACAATAATTTTCATTAAACTAACCATAAGATTAATTAGTAATCTACAAAAATATTCTTCAATTTTATAAATAAAATAAGTGAAATTACTTAGTGTTATTAAAAAATATGTAAAAATTAATAATTTTAAATTATAAAAAATTTATAATAATTTGTTTATCTTCTTTCATTTTTGTTTAATTTAAAATTGTTATAACAAATTGAAAATTGCATTAACTATAAAATAAAAATTAGGTTGAATTGTTTTAAACGACTAAAATATGTTTGTAAAAGTATAAATAGAATAAAAGTTATAAAAAAAACAAACACCAAGGAAAAAAAAAACCCAAGGAATACAATATAAATATGCGTGTAGACGTCCATAGTTCATCACAGTTCTCATAAAATAACATCAAACAAGTAAGAAAAGTGAGAGGAAAAGAGATATCGGCCATGGCAACTACTCCACAATGGATCATGATTGGAGGAGATGGTCCTGAGAGTTACAACCAACATTCCTCGTATCAGGTATATATGTTTTTCAAAAAATTAGGAAGTCAGATATATATATGTATGCATTAACAATCTCTTCGTTAATATGATTTCAATTCACAGAGAGCTTTGTTGGAAACCTCAAAAGAAAAGATGAACGAGGCTATCTCAGCCAAACTCAGCCTCGACTTGATTTCTGATCGCTTCTGCGTTGCGGATTTTGGTTGTGCGAGTGGACCTAACACTTTTGTGGCAGTCCAAAACATAATAGATGCAGTTGAAGACAAGTACCGCAAGGAAACCGGACAAAACCCGGCGGAGAACATAGAGTTCCAAGTCCTCTTCAACGACTCTACCACCAATGATTTCAACACTCTCTTCCAGGCACTTCCACCTGGCAGACGCTACTACAGCGCTGGTGTTCCGGGCTCCTTCTTCGGCCGTGTTCTCCCTAAGAATAGTTTCCACATAGGAGTTATCAATTATGCTTTCCATTTCACCTCAAAAATCCCCAAAGGGATCACCGACCGAGACTCTCATCTTTGGAACAGAGACGTGCATTGCACTGGCTTTAATGAAGCAGTCAAGAAAGCATATCTCGATCAGTACTCGGCCGACACCAAGAATCTATTAGACGCTAGAGCTGAGGAGCTCGTCCCCGGGGGATTAATGTTGCTTTTGGGATCGGGTTTAAGAGATGGGGTTAAGATGTCCGAGACTGCTAAAGGAATTATGATGGATTTAATTGGAGCTTCTCTTAACGATCTTGCTCAACAGGTACGTTTATTGTTTTCATCTTAAACTAATTAAGTATCACTTAATTATCTCCAAGCTATAATTACCATAATCACACGACCTTTATATATGATTAAAAATAGGGTGTCATCGACCAAGACAAGGTTGACTCTTTTAGCACACCACTCTACATTGCAGAAGAAGGCGAGTTAAGGCAAATCATAAAGGAGAATGGGAAGTTCACAATTGAGGCTTTTGAGGATATCATTCATCCAAACGGGGAGTTTCCGTTAGACCCTAAGATCTTGGCGGTCTCCTTTAGAGCTTCCTATGGAGCTTTTCTATCGGCATATTTTGGAGTGGACACAACGAGGAAAGTCTTTGAACTAGTCGAGGTCAAGGCACGGAAGGAGTTTTCTAAAATCCAGAATGCCAAACCCGGAATGCAGTACCTCATCGTGCTTCGCAAGAACTGATGATCCAAAGTATATTATTACTTTGAATAATATTTCAATATTAATTTTTGTTGTCATTATTGCAGTTCTCCTTCTTTCATCTCATGGTGTGTTGTCTCTTGTCCTTTTTTTTTTAATATCCAAAATTGTTTCTTGTTTTTCTCTTTTATCGTTGTCTTGTTGCGTTTGTATTCTCCATATCCTACAACTTAACAAATACATGGTTGATGTTTGAATTATTACATTTATCTGTATCATCTACGCAAAACAAAGGGCTAACACACATTTGTGTCAACAAGCAGGGACGTGCCTCGGTAAGGAAGAAAAGAATTAAGGGCATTTATTAATCTCATATAAATAATACATAAAATATAATTGCACAGTTGACAAAAAAAATTGCACAAACATAAACCTATAGCAGCTAAGTTTTTTAAATGATTAAAGAAAGGAATGTCAAAATGGATAAAAGTAAATGCATTAGTTATATACAATCCATACAATGGATAGAAAAATTGGATACATATGGATTAACAAATAAAATAAATAAATGAATTTCGTAGATTAGGTTAAAATGGTTTGAATTCGAATAAATAATGACATCGAAAGTCAAGAACAAGCTCTTAGTGACGTCACTCTACCTATCCAATCAACACAAATTGGAGCTCAGCAAGCTAGTCGAGCTCCACGAGCTAGACAACCTCAACAAATCAACCGGTACGTAATAGACGCCCTACTTCTAAATGGTGTACATCAGTTGAGGTTCAAGTTGCAGATGCTTGAGGTAGCTTATGATAAGCTGGATCCTTTCACTTTTGAAAAATCTGTAATGTGCACATTGGATCTTTGTTTAATGTTGGAGGACCTCCCTGGTTTCAAGAATATGACGTTACTATGGAATATGTAATCTTTATTGATTATCATATATTTAGTGTGCGATCCTTGCATCTAGTTTCTTTTATCTCAGTTTTTATAAGTTTGGTTATGAATCTGTTATTTCCTTGCAACATATTTTATGTTACGTGTGATTCTGACGTTAACAGATTTTCACTTGCAAGTTATATCATCTAAGCAAATTAAATTCTCAACTTAAACATAAATTTATATAACTTTCTTATTTTAGAAAACATTAACAGAATATCAAAAGAGAACACATTAAAAGTTGGGCTAACCATAGTTTAACCCATTTGTATACAAATTCCAGGTCTTAAAGAGGCTCAAACTCTTGATTTAACATCCCTACTTCTCGGCGCAACAATGTTTGGCGCTTCTGCATGGAACACTGTTTTGCTCTGTTACCCCCAACTCCAACCCACATCTAAACCAACATTACAAATGGTCATCAACATCAAGGCTGATCCAGAGGGCAAGCCACCCAAACCATTGATTAGGCCATTAGGGCATCTAGTTTAACGACACATTTTAGTTTGTTTTTTATTAATGTATAAGATAAATAAAATTGATAGCTTTATAGTTAGAAGAATATTTATTAGGCAATTTTAGTTATAATGCCCTAAGAGAATCATGTTTGAAATTTTATAATTTTTAAAACAAAAGTATACATTTATTAATAATTGGTGATGATTTTTTTTATAGAACTAAGATTTTCTGATACCATAAGAAGTTAAAAATCCTATTGAAATACTTAGTTTTTTTCAAAAAATAATATTATCAAAACACACATGAAGTTTTACAAAGTTTTTTTTCAATGAATGTGATTAAAATATTTGATAATACGGAATTTTTGAACGGTTTATAGGAAAAAATGTAAGAAAACTATATTTTTAGTGTTTTAAATTTACTAGTTCTTATAAACAGTTGAGTGTATTTTATTGTTAATGAAATTTTAAGTTTTTTATAAAATAAATAAATACCATTTCATTCATCTTTCTTTTTAGAGTACTTTTATGAAGTTTTAAATTATTTTTGCATTTTAATTGGTTTATAATATTAGATAAATTTTATATAAAAGACATAATTTTTAAATTGGCCTAGGGCCATGTATAACATTAAAACAGCATTGCTTAACACTACAATCATAAGCAATAAAACACTAAGGTCAAAAGAGTTGCGCAAATCACATGCCAGCAAATCTGCATCTTCAAGATGAGCAATCATCATCACATCTTCCTCAGATATGAACATACTTAAATTCACTTCCGACGCAAATCTGCATCTTCAAGTGATTATCAATCAACATATAATCCGGAATAAACAAGAAGTCCTCACTGGGTTCTTCCTGCTCTCTCACATTCTGGATTCTCTTCACCATCACCCCAAGCCTTAGCGTCGTAAACGAATTGAGCTTAGCTATACTGCACGAGAGGTTGGGCAATCCAAGAGACAAAGGCGCGATATGGTTCACGGTCACACAAAGACCAGCGTTAGTCCTTTTGAAAGTCTGGACCACAATCATATCGCCCTCCTTCTCTTCCTGAAAAACTGCCCTACTGGTCCTAGCCAGGTTGATGCTAAATATCTGAGGGGTGTTGAACACGAACGGGGTGAGGTCTTCCACGTCCCAAGAGTGCAGAAGACGAGCGTGGGCCTCAACCTCCTTGTAGCCGCCGGCGTAGTTGCAGTTCGTTACGGGGCACTGGCAACGGGTGTATAGACACACCTTCTCATGTGCTTGGTCCCCATACAACGTGGTTTCTTTACACCCGTACATGGCGTAACGACAGGGGACAGAAGATGATTCAATGACCATCTCCATGGCTCTGCATCTGATGTCACCGATGGGCATCCTACAGACAGGGCAGTGCTTATAGACTCTGGGGAGGCACGGAGAACAAGTTATATGCCCATTATGACACTGCAAAAGAATAAACACCAAAGTAATTAAAGATAAAAAAATTAAAGACAAAGGTAATTAAAAATTAAAGATAAAGACAATTAAAGAGTAAACCTGATAGATGGGGCCCCTGAGTGGCTCTAAGCAAGTGGGACAGTCGAGAATCTCAGTGCTGTTCAGCTTAACGGGGGAGCTAGGGATGCTGCTGCTGCTGCTGCTGCTGCCAAGGTATCCTCTCGACTGAGCCTCCGCTACCGTAACGACAGCGACTACTTCGACGTCGTCTTCTTCGTCATCGGCACTTTCGTCGCTGCGATCTTCCACGTCATTGGCACTAACGTCGCTGAACTCGTCGTCGTCTTCTTCTTCTTCCTCTTCAGGGACGGGAGGAGAAAGAGGGAACCGTGGCCTCTTCGGGGAACGGTGGTCGGGGTTTCTCGGGGGAGGAGGCATTGTCGAAAGTGGGGGAAGATCTTTGTTACTGAATGTTGTTGAGATGATTAGGCCTGGGTGCTCTCAGATAGGGTTTTATACTGGTCATTTGGATTTCTTGCCAGTTTTGGTTTGGTCCACATTCCAATGATCTCTGTCTTAGTTTGGGTCTCATTTAGAAGCTGAAGATTCGTCAACATGGAGAAGATTTTAATACCTTTTTCTAGCATATGAGTCATGTATCTATCTGTTTGTGTAATAATTTACGCTCCATTATTCTTTATGACTTTAATTTTGTTAATTTGATATTTTTTTTGAGCCAAAAGTTAATTTGATATAAGTAATGAAATTTTAGTCGGAAAAAATGTAGAAGATTTTTTGTTTAAATGCTCAAAATTATAAATATAATATTTTTAATCAAATTATAAATACAAAAGCTATATTATTGATAATAAGTAAAAAGTCATTTTAGTGTAGTTTCAGCACTAAAAAAGTTATTCTCCAATCACAACACTAAATTTTACACTAAAAGTTATTTTATAATATTATATGTATTTATGTTTATTTGTCATTTATTTAATTGTTTATTTTATTAATAAAATAAGTAAATAGTGTTTTATTGGAGTAAATAGTGTTTTAGTGTGGTGAATAATGTCACACCAAATTTGATGTGAAATTATAGTATTATACTAAAATGATATTTTTTTTTAGTGTTGGATTAGTGAAGGTTTTTGTGTCAAAGTCACACTAATATAGAGTTTTAATATTGGGTCGGAGATGGTCAAATTTTTTTAATCAAACTATAAATATAAAAGCTATATTATTGGTAAAAAAAAGTAAAAGGTCATCTTTGAATCGGAGGGAGTGTGCGGGATTTACTTAAGACGATTGTAAAACACATAGGTTTGCTTAATTTAATGGCAGATTTAGATGATTTAACTCACTTTAGATGAATTTTTCAAGTGATATCTTAAGTATATTCCATAAATCTTAAATATTCGTGCTAATACCCTTATTAAAATGACGCAAATACAACACTCTTTATTTTCTATATAAGTCATAACTAATCGTTAGATCGGAAAATCATAATCAAAAATTACTTAACGGGTTTTATATGACATAAAAAGTAAAAAAATCACTAAATTGTTTCTCTATAAAACTAAAATAGATTTTTTTTTCTATCAACAAACAAAAATAGAATATTATCATTTATAGTACTAAATGAATAAAATCGATAAAATAGGTGTATCAATAAAATATTTTATTTAAAATTAACAAAACCAGAAATTTTTGTTTTAATAGTACATTTAACAATAAAATAATCAAATCAAAATTGTGTAGTATACAAAATAGCTATATTATTATATGTTAATCGATTGGTTTATCGATATATCTGGTTAAATATATCTGGTTGACTGTTATAACTGATGTATACGGTATTTAAAATATTTTGGCTCTAATTGAATTTTCAATTTTCAGAATGAAATAATGTGAAATATTTTATTCCATTCATTCGATACACTATTTTGGATCAAAAATTCCATAATTTTTTTTCCATTTATAATGAATGCATTGAAATGCTCATTCTATCAATTCCACAAAAATAATAATTCAAAGAAAACCATTCCAATACAAATTTTATCATATGAACAAATGAAATTTATTTCAATTTTATTCATATTCCATTCCTCTTAACATTTCTTTTTATTAAACTAATTCTATTTTATGATAACCAATTACAATCATCAGTTTGTAGAGATGTCAACTGGGTGGGCAGTCCATGGGCTAGCCCAGTTCAATTCACTTTGGATGGGTTATGGACACACCCAATTAATAAATGAGCTAATTGGACAATAGAACAATTGGTTCATGGTCCAACTGGGTAAAGACCAAATGGACAATAGGTGTCTATGGGCCTCTTAAAAATATACTTTTATGATTTTGACAAAAAATTAGTTTACTGTAATAAAAGTGTTCTATGGAAAACGTAATTTCAAAATATACTTAAAACGTAATTTCAAAATTTTGATGGGAAAACATAATTTTACGGTTTTGACGGGAAACCGTAATTTCCAATTTTGTTTTGGGAAAACGTATATTTTTTAATTTTAGAAGAAAACATGATTTTACAATTTTGGCGAGAAAACGTGATTTTTCAGTTTTAGCGGAAAAACATGATTTTTCGGTTTTGGTGGGGAAACATGATTTCTCAGTTTTAGCGAGAAAACATGATTTATAGGAAACTGACAGTTTGGTTATATGGTTTCTGCTAATACCCAAACTGTTCTTTTGAAACTGTTCAGTTTTTTTTTTCTTTAGAAAACAACTAATTTTCTCTCAAACAAACTTTTTTGAAGTTGATCAATGTAGCTGGCTGCACCTTCTGTGCTACAACAACTAATCATTTTTTTTGGTCTTCCAATAACTCCAAAAATCTATCCGAGAAATGGTACAAACACACGAAATGTCTTGTGATGGTTGCAGCTAGCACATTAAAACATAAAGAGATTAAAGGAAACAGTAAAGGCCGTAACAACATTCACTATTCAGGAGTGGCATAACCATTCTGTACTCTTGACTGCTCGGTCGGTAAATCCTTATTATCGTTCTTGGTTCCTTCAACTTTCCAAAAATCCCACACTTTGGTGTTTGGTGGAGGAGTACCATCTCCAATTGGTGCGACTAATCCCGGTTTGCCATCATCGATAACAGCGTCTACCAAACCATACTCTTTCGCCTCCCATGGATTCAAGAAGTAATCACGGTCTGTGTCACCTTCAATCTGTACAAGGACATAAGCATTAGGTTGCAAGGAAAAGGAATCATATTATAGAATTTCTAGCATTCATTACCTCTGATTCGGGCTTCCCGGTGATTCTAGAGAAGATTTTGTTGAGTTTAATCTTGTGGTACATCATTTCTCTAACGCGAATGCTCATTTCCGTTGCCTACACACATTCAAGGTTTTGTTGTGTTATCAAAACATTCATTCAGTAGCAGAAGAGAAAGAAAAAAGCATAAAAATAAGATCAATACTTTGCCTCCGGCGGAACCAAGTGGCTGATGGATCATAACTTTAGAGTTAGGCATGCAATAGCGTTTCCCTTTGGAACCAGAAGCAAGGAGAAACGCACCCATTGATGCAGCTAGTCCTAAGCAGACAGTGGATACGTCGGCCTTGCATTGTTTCATTGCATCATATATTCCCATCCCTGAAAATAAATAAATAAAAAAGGCCAAATCATTTTCAAAAAAAAAAAAACTTTGCAAAATCTAGTACAGTACTAAGAATATGGGAACACAAACCAGCAGTGATAGAACCACCAGGTGAATTGATAAAGAGTGTGATGTCTCTCTCGGAGTCCTGAGCATCTAGTAACAAGAGCTGACTTATGACCAAATCTGCTGTCATATCATCAACCTGGAAAATAATCAAATTCAAGAGAAAAAGCTTGAGTCTGCCATAGAACAAGAACAGAGCTTTATCTTCAAAACCATCTCTCTTTCTAAGAAACAATAATATTAGTCAGCCGAAAACAATCTTTAATTTCAATACACTGCTCCAGTAATCATTCTAATCAGTGCAAAGTACAAATCTTTACAAAATCAAAGAGCTAAAGAATATGACAATCTCTCTGGTTGGGTTATACAAGATTAATGCAAATCTGGGTTTAAGTTCATACGTATATGTCACTAATTCGATGAAAATACAAAAATTCGAAAAAGCCCAAAACCTGAGAACCGAGGAAGACGATTCTTTGACGGAGAAGCATGTTTGTGGTGTCGAGTTCCTCGAAGCTGGGCAGACGAGAAGGAGACTGAGCGACGGAATCAACCGAGAATTTAGACACATCCCAGTTACTAGACAGGGTTTGTCTGGGTCTGGGTCCAGACAAGTTCATCGAAGACCTAACGCAAAAGGGTTTCGCTCTTTTCGGGATTCTCTGGTGTCGGCTTGGGAAATTCACTTGTTTCCCTGATAGAATCGGATTGAATAGGAAAACATGGTTCGAGGATGAAGACGACACGAGATTCAAACTCATCTCCATCGTGTGTTTTGTTTCTGAAGTGTTTTTGTTTTGTTTTGAGTTTGGTTGTGCTAAAGATACAGGATGAAGCAAGCAAGTGATGGGGCTGTTTCTGGAGGCTCTTTAAAACGCTGTCGTTTCAACTACGAACTGGATGATAGTTGTGTATTCGTAACGTGTACGATTCTTATACTCTCTTATTGCTTTAGAAGTTCCAATCTTAAAACATCAAACTCGAGAGTCGAGAGATGTAGGTCGTCGCATTACAATTTGGAGGCTTGGCTACTTTGTTTTATAAAAATGTTTGGTGGACTAATTTCAAAAAAGAATATAAGTTTCTGAACTGATATTGGTCGGTTTAATACGGTTTAGTTTATCCATATCGTCTCTTTCACATATTGTATTTAGGAAAAGTGAACACACTGTGATAAATGACCAAACCCATAAGTTACCAACAGTTTCTGAAAAGAAATTTAGAGGTTATTAAGTGCTCCCAAAAGCACATGAACAAGTCTTGACCCAGGAAATAGGACTAGAAAAGAAGTCTGGGCATCACTAGGTTATGCCAACCCCAAAACCCACACCCCTCAACAGAAAAAAAACCACACTGTTATCACTTCCTTAGAAAAGCAACAGTTGCCACACGCGATCCAACAGACCCACCAAACATGAACGTCGGGTATGTCCTAACGTGGCTCAGATACTCGAACGGAGGATAATCAGTTCCACTTGCAGCTTCGGAAGACACATCTCCAGTTAAATTTGATTTCCTCATGTTGAAATTCTCCACTTCTTCCAAGAGTTCGTCCTTTGTGTTGTTACACGACGTGATAACCTTTGAACAGAGAAACAGAAACAAAAAGAGTTTATATAACACTGAGACAGTTTGCTTTAGGATAACATGAATTTATAGCATCTTTCCACTACATATTTTTTCACGAGTCGAGAAGTTATTACCAATATTCCTCCAGGAGCAACCAGCTTGGACACTGAATCCCAATACATGACTCTGAAAACAGACAATGGGAGTGTGTCATTAGTAAACAAAAATAATCTACTTCACCTAACCCCGAGGACTAATAGCAAGTGTAAAGGAAATCAATATAAGGAGGTACCTTTTGACAGGGCCATCAGGGTGCAAACCAATGGCATCCAAAGTTCCTTTGTCCATCACCAGCTTGAACTGCCGTTCCAGTTTTGTATCAAGGATATCATCAACCTACGACAGCAAACTTTTAGTTCACTAACGTAGAGCACCTGAGATCTTTTTTCCAGATAAAAAGTTACGTCTTCTGATGTTCATTACTGTAACAACTAACTAGTTCATAGCGAAGATTTTGTGTTGTAATACTAGATGCTAACTGCATGTAACCAACATATCCCATTCCTTGAATAAGGCCAGTCACCATTTACAAGAAATAAGATAAATACACAGGGAAAACTGCACAATTCCGCTAATTATACAATTTGGACGTTTATGAAGGAAGAAACCTTGTGGGTTTTGCAAACATTTACGGTAATGAAGCTTAAACAAAAATCATACCATGAAACGTATATTTGGGAAACCATCACGTTGGGAGAGATGTTGAGCGAGTTCAACCGCTCCTTCACTATAATCAGTCCCGGTTAAATCAGAGAACCTGAGCAAGAAAAATGCAAGGATGATGAGATTTATAATACTAAGTAGAGTATGAACTTAACATTCTGATGGTGTGTAAATGTTATGTTAAAAGTAAAAATTATCAATGATACGGCCGTACAGACTCATAAGTCATATCCCCAAAGATATACGGCCACCTCTAAGCATCATGCCAACATGATTTGGTGCAAGAGTGAAAGAAGAAAGCCAACACAAGATCTAGGCATCAGACAAAGCCACAGTATACAAAGACATGACTATATCTTGTTTATTTAGAATCCTACATGATTCTTATTTCTTAACTTCTCAGACGTACCTAATGGCAATCAGCTAATGTAAAACGACGGATGTCATAACATAGCTACGCATTTAAGTGACCGAGCATGAAAAGAATGTTAAGAAGCTCACCCCTCCTTAGCAAGCTGATGAAGGAGCAAGCCATTTCCGGTACCAAGGTCAAGCACATTCCAGCTAGACAAATACTTGTCAGCCTGATCATTCACCTCACCGTTGTCAGAAACAGACATCTCCTTCTGAGAAATCTCAACGCACAGGTCCTTTGTCCAAGAGGTAACAATTTCCATGACATCATCGCCAAACCTAAGGTTAAACAACAGGAAACGAAAGAAGTTAACAAACTTCCACTAGGCTAATGACCACAGAAGGGATCCTTCCTTACCAAACTTCGCCGGTATGGCCATGCTCCCGGAAATTAGAGAGCTCATCAGAGTAAGCAGCGTCCCAATAGCTTTGGAGACCAAGCATTGACTGTCCTCCATCAGCATCTGGCTCTTCCTTATCAGAACTGTTCACAGCAACACTCATTAGATTCAGTAAACCCTAAGATCTGGAAAATCAATTCGACTGTTCCTTCGAAATGTACGATTGATTCCTTAACAAAAACCCTAATTTCTCATTCGTATCCCTAGCTTTCTGCGATTTCCCAAAGCAGAGGAAAGGTATACCTGTAATCGGAAGAGACGCGAAAGTTGGCGGAGGAGAGAGCCTCGGCGGCGTCGGCGTGGCGCTGATCGTCGTCGAGAGTGCTTCCGTACTCGCTCTTGATCGACCACGAATCCGCCGCAATAGATCGATCGTCGTCCGAAGCCAAACTATCGGTTGTTGCTCTGGCATGTTGCTGAGGAGTTGTCTCTGGTTCTTCCGGTGCTAGTCTGATTCCGGCCATGAGATTCAACGCCAGGAAAGGAACGGTTGCTTTATTGACGGAGTCTGATAAAAGAGACGATGTAGTCGAAACTCCTACTTTGGTAATCTCACAGTGTTACTCTATTATAGCTTTTATTTCACAAATGACATAAACTTTGTGGTTAAACACTAAAATACCCCCACAATATTTTTATTGAATATCTATTTTATCCTATTTACTTAAAAAAATCTATTAATTTACAAAACTGCTATTAATCATTATTATTTGTATTTAAAATATAGATTAATTGTACTCAAACATCTTTATATTCATCACTTATTTATGAAAATGATCTTGATCAATATCACCAATCATCGTTAATAACCAAAATCATCATTTAAATACACAATAAATAAATTTATACATCTTATTTTCTTACGCACACAAATCAGTTATTTTGAACATCTTGTCTTAGAGCACCATTAACGCACAAACTCTAATGTGGGATGCTTACAGTGGCGGACCCAGGAGTGAAATTGACTGCGGTCAAAAACTAATAAAAGTGTTTCTATTGGGCTTCAAAGTCGAGTTCTGTGGTGTCAAGGGGCGCACTTAACCAACACTGCTACCAATTCTTTACTGTTTTTCTATGTACAACATAATTTTAACATGGTTTTTTTGTGGTATCAGGTGACTCCACTCCTCTTCAAGTGGATCCGCCCTTATGTGTTTATTTATGTGTAATCTTGTAAGAGCATCTCCAACCAGAACTGGGCTTGAACATGTTACGAAACATGCATATGTATATTTATGTATGTAATGAGAAGTATAAAATTTTGACAAAGCAAATATAGTTACAAATTAAACAATCATTTTTTTACTAAATATAATTTTTTTTTCATTTTTTCGTAGAGATCAAAACTAAACTGTAGATACTTTTTTGATAAAAAAACTGTAGTTACTTTTAACGACTATTTTATTGTTTAACTATCTAAATCCCAACAAATTCAACTGTTTTTATTTGAAAATATTTAATAATCAAAATTTTATAATATAAAAATGATGTGCAATATTTATATATTATATGTATATTTTTGAATAGGCTCTTAATAACTCAGGTCCGGCTCTGTCTCCAACCCAGCTCTATTTCTATCTCTATAATAGTATTTAGAGAAAAAATCATTCCAACTTATCTCTATTTTTGCCTCTAAAATAGAGATTGTTATTTTTTCTTTAATTTATAAAGAAAAAAGTAGCATTCTTCTATATTTTGCTCTATATGTAGAGATTTCTATTTTAGAATTCCTCTATTTTAGTACTCAGTTTTCATGAGTTTATCTTGTCAGAAATATGTGTATGCATAATATAATTACATAAATACGATTTGCATCGTAAGAGCATGCGCAACGGTGTGTTTTAGGGAGTCCTTAGCGCTAGATTATAGGGTAATCACATTAAAAATAAATGAAAAAAGGCAAATAAGCGAAGGATCAGTCCGTGTAGAAGGAACTTAAGGACTTAATCCTTAGGGCAGCTGGCACGCTTTGATTGGGTCGAGTTGTGTTTGTGTGTCGTGGTCACGAAAAAAAAAATCATTCGACACAAACGTAGAAAAAAAAACTCTCGAAGAAACAGAAGGCGATTTTCGATCCATCTCGTTCCATCTTCTTCCCTCGCGTTCCAAGGTAAATCGAGAGGAATCTGTAGATTTATGGTATTAGATTAGGTTCCTTGTAGTTTTCCTGTAAATTTAGGGTTCGTTTTGCTTTTTTAAATCGAATTGGGGATTTTCGTTTCAAGTTAGGGTTTCAAATGATTTGGGTTTTCAATCGATTTGTAGAGGTTTTGGTTAGTAGTTACGGTTCCGAAACTGAAATAGGTTTGATTAACGATTTGCTTATCTGCTTTTAACCATTGATCCATCTGGTTCTGTCTGTCTGATTTCAAACGATGAATGCTTATCTGCTTCGTCTGCTTTTCTGCTTTGACTCAAGGTTTTATTTTCTTGTGAAACTTAAAACACGATCCTTTGTGTGTTTACACGATCCCCCTCATCTATGCTTTGATAAATTTCTGTTTGGTTAGTCGTCTGATGATGAATGCTCTGTGGTAGTTGTTGTTTCACTTTTGTTGTTCTATTTTGTGCTTACATATTTAAAAATTTCAGGTTAAGCAAACATGGGCCAAGACTATAGCTACACCCAGCCTTCCTCATCAGACGAGTATGCTCCAATATATATAAATTATATTTCACAACAAATTTTTTTTTTTTTTTTAAGGATCCCAACTTCGGACTCACCATTGTACAGCTATTTTTCACAAGAGTCCTTAACAATTAAAAAAAAAAAAAAAAAAAAAAAAAAAGATTAATCTAATCCTAAGGACTCCACAATGGGTATCACCATTGTGGGTGCTCTAATACGGAGATAATAAAGACACGAAAGTTGTGTGTTAATATGTTTATATGAAAATGATGTGTTTATGGGCATATATAATGATACAAACACAACTTGTATCATTATAAAGTAGGTCTGAGGTGTGGCTGGTGTTGGAAGATTAACTTTCATTCTCCAGAGCCTCTGTTTTTCATCATGAGTTCTAGCTTCTCTCCGTCATCAAGGATATACAGTCACCTCCATTGACCTTCTGATGGCCGGGGCCGGAAGCCAACCGCCTCTCCGCCTGTAATCAGTTCAAGTATCCTTCAGGATCTCTCCGACTTCCTTCGATCCTTTGAATAATTGCTTTTCCAGGTTCAAGCTTAAGCTCTCTTGTATACGGTGAATGTTTAAAGAACAATCGGAACAAGTGTTGATCGAGTATTTGCTATATCTAATGAATATATGGATCTACTGATAATTTATATGCATTCTTTGAATCCTGAGCCTCGAACTAAGCCACGACGTCGCTCGAATGGTCCTCACTTTAAATTGATAATGTTTTCTCGATTTTGTACGTATAAGTAAAACTGGTCCCAGTCTATTGTTGACAAAATGATCGGATGTTCCTATAGTGATAAGAGTAATTATCATACCCCACGGTATAATAAGACGATCTAAACACTTCGGACTAGAATTTATGTATTTTTTCATGACTCGTACAGCCAATACAATCTTAATCTGATTAAATGCGTAACTGTCCTTAAGCATTTTTATTTACACGTACATGCATTAATCGTTTTGTGACTCTTTTACACATAAAGCATAAAATTTGTGGGTTTCTATGTTTACGTGTAAAATAGTTACAAAACGATTAGTGCATATAAAATATTAATGATCGCGTCTTTATATAAGGATATTGATCACGTAAAAATGGTGTGTTACTGTACACAATCTTGCAGGGCCGGCTCAACAATCTTAGAGGCCCTAGGGCAAAAAAAAAAATTTTACCCTCTAAAATTTATATACATATAATGTTTAAAATATATATAAAATTTAATATGCAATATTTTGTATATATTTGTAATGAAAATAAAACTATATACATATCAAATAATTCTGGACCCTTTTTATTTTGATTTATTGTATTTAAAAATTTTTTATATATAAAAATATAGATTTATAAAAAATTTAGGCTCCTTAATTATTATTATACGGGGGACATGGGCTTGGGCCCGGGGCGGTCGCACCGCTTGTCCCCCACTGAGCCGGCATTATCTTGGTGTGTTTAATCTCTATATATAAAGTAGAAATTTTCTTCTCATTAAACTGCCTAAGAAAAACTACTTCGTCACATAAATCTCTAAATTGTAGTCACATAAGCCCAACTTATTTATGAAAAGTTATTTGATTGTATATAGTCGATCTATTTTAATGTGGTTATTAAAATTAATAAAATAAATTTTAGATATCAAAATGTCTTAATTTTAGTGTAAAATCTAATAGTCTTGTTTATCACATGTATACTCGTTATATTATTTGTTGTTTGGGTTTTTCAAATAAAAATAAATTGGAAGAAAGTAATCAAGATTTTCTAGGTGTCGGCCAAATATTATATTTAAATTTATGTGTATTTTATATGGCATGTTTTCAAGGATTTGGATACGATCGGTATATCTTTATTGATTCAGATATATATTTAGGGTCGACATATTAAGATAGTTTTTTTTTTTTTTTGCTAACGACATATTAAGATAGTTGCGTCACATATTCGGACTTCTCGATAACATAGTCGGGTCCGTGCTTTATTTTAAGAGAAAGAGCTAAACAAGGTCAGCAGCGGCCAATCTGACATAAAGATCTTGACCGTGATCAGGAACGTAATTCCGCATATCGTCAAGCCGTCCGGTCCAAATCACACAACCCGTCCCACCATTCCGGACATCCGCATTTGCAAACGCTGTACAATTACAGTCGCTAAGGCACCTCTTCTCACATTCTTTCACACCAATACTGCGGTCGACAATAGCCATCGTAGTTTCTGGCAACTTCATATACTTCATCCTGGCAAAACCATCTCCACTGCAGCTCAGCCGCGTCCTTCTTATACACCCCCTTAATGAGATTCTCAGATCCCACTGCTGCCGGTTCTTGGGTCTGAACCCTTGGATACAGTTACACACCGGTGATGTGGTCACGTCACAGTAAGAGTAAGGCCCACAAATCTTGTACATATCGCACTGGTGGTTAGGAGAAGACCAGAAGACGTTCCATACCACTGATGACGGAGCCCACGTCAGTCGCTCAAAATACCCTGTGGAGCTTAGTGTCAATCTCGAGTAGAAGCTGTTGTTGGTCATTCGGAATGTATAAGCGACCTCCTCACTAGTCTCTGTGAAATTGTACTCCATGTAACTCAGCTTTTGGTCCTCTAGTATCCCACTAAATCGGATTCCGTTCCATGGACCACTCCGATGCTCTCGAACGTCTCCTTGCAGTAGATAAAACTCAGGAAGCCTTCGGGGTTCGAGCTTGTACGAGTAATCCCCGCTTGACGGATCATCTGAACTTCTCCATGATATAAGGAACCTGTTTAGCCCTTTTTTGAGGTTGTAACCCAGTTTCATCTCTGGAAGCAAAGTATCTGTAGGGTAATCGAAACTTTGCCACAAGAATTCACTTGCATCGTTGTTATTGGAGTCTCTCATCACGAAGTTTCCATTAGCGAGAAGCTCTGCCATCACCGGAGTTCTCTCATTACGTCTAGTAAGATTCGTGGACCAAACAGATTTATTAGAGTGATCAAGGAGGACAAGGTTCATGTTGGATATTTTGAGGGTTCCAATGGAATTGGGGAGAGGGTTATCTCTGTTGGCAACCCATACATAGGTTCTATATGGAAATTTCTTGTACCATATCCCGAGATACCAACGAGAACTAGAGGTGGTCTTGAAGAAACCGAGCTCGAAGACATCACCCCGAGATACAAGTGTTCTGTTGCTTGATATTGTAAGAGATTCTTCAGAAGACAAAGTGTTAATCGAAAAGGCAGGAGGAAGTAGAATCAAGACGAAAAAGACAAGCAAAAAGGATAAGGTGTAAGAATTTTCGTAGTTTTTTCTTATGCCTTTCATCTCTCTCCCACCTTTTTCTTCCTTTTCTTCTCCCCTCACCTTGTATATTTATAATCTTTTCACGTACCGATTTTAAACGACTATCACGAACCTAGCAGACAAGCAAAATGTGGTGTTACATATTCGATGACTTTTTCATCCCATCGATTAATTCATTTCCACAAATTCGTATAATTTGTCTACTACTTTTATATCCTCACGTGATTAATTTCTCACCCTGCCAACATAACATACGGTGTTCAGCAAGTGAACCCTTCGATACTTTCTAAGTCTGTTAGAAAATTGTTGTACTTTTTGTTCCAATTAATTAGCTAAAAATCGTCGGACTAAGAGGAAAAAAACCTACTAGAGTTTAATTTCGTTCTTTACAAAAAAAAAGGAGAGGGATGAAGTAAAAATACAATCGAATCAAATTGTAAGTCGAACCAAATGCTTTACCCTTTATTTAACCAACTAGGTAATAACCCGTACTTTGCGCTGAATATGATTATTAATTTCGTTATTATTTAACAAAGATACATTTAATCTGGATATCGGTTTGATTTTAGGTTGTTTTTTTTGTTTTTAATCTCCTAAAATATAATTATCATTCTAAATCAATATTTATTTTGGTTTGTTCGGTGAAAATGTTTGATGCTTTTGGTTTTTCCACTGATAGCCAAAAATTACTATTATTTGTTTGTTTTCATGTTATGAATTTTAGATAGTCCTCACTTCGAACCAATGGTTTTATATTATTGTTTCTAAATGAATAATAGTTAAATACAAGGAAAAGAAAATCATTAAAACAAATTATTTGTTTACAATTCGGTCGATAGTGAAAGAAGCATTAAGAAAAAAATATTTCAACTTCTAATAGAATTAAATACATTAGTTGTGGTGAATATATAGTTATAAGGTGTTCAAGTCAATATACACATGTATGTGTATGTAAAAATATATAAAGGTGATTGATAAATATATAAAAATATTGTTAATTAATATTGAATGATATTTTTGTTTAAAATAACACATGAAAGATAAAAATTTTAAAAGAAAATTAATTAAAAATAAAATAGGCCTAGACATTAGTAAATTTTTTTCATATAAAGAAAATCAAATTGTATCAGTAAATAGGATGGACACAAATCGAATATCTGGGTATTTGGAGGTATTCATATCGATTCGATCAGTAGTCACCTGGATATTCGGTGTCTCGGACATCTGGAAAAATTTAGAATTTTAAGGTGTAAATAAAATAAAATTTTTAAAAATAAATGAATTAAATAAGAATATTTATTAAAAAAATAAAACATTATTTAACTTTTTAAATTCTAATACCTAATATAATAAATTTAATACAAATAAATATTGCAAAACTTATATAAACTATAATATATATAACATATATATACAATTCTTTAAATATATGTATATATATGCATATAACGGATCGAATTGGATATCCGTTCCTTGGTGTTGTGATTTGCTTCTTTTTTCTACGAATATTGCATTTTAGTATTTGATTTGCTTTGTAGAGTTACGGATATCCAGATTTTTCGGTTCAAATCAAAATGGATAAACAATCGTATCAAAATTTATGAATATTTTGCTCAGTTCTATATGTAGACAGCAAAATAATATATAAATAATTTGGCTTTCGATTCGTTATCTGTTTTGATTCGAACAAAAAAATTTCTGATAGTCTGAGTTTTATTAGAACCATGGATGTGAGTTTTATATTGGAAAAAAAAACATAAAGTCATAGAATGAATACATTTATGTAGAATTTGGCTGAAAAAACTCTCTACACGTGACACGTCAACGTATTCATTTTCAAATCGCTCTAAAACTGCTATTTGTCCATTATAGTGTGAACGTATTTATTATAATCCTCCTCCTTTAATATATAAGAGATCAACCTATAACAAGCTAAATCCATTATAATGTGAACGTATTATTACAATGCTTCTCCTTTAATATATAAGAGATCAACCTATAAACAAGCCAAATGGAAGAAAAAATTGGTTTATAATTTAGTGGTTTTTATTAATTTTGTAAATCCTGTTAAGAATTTAAAGTATTAAATCAAATCTGAAGAAAGAGAATAGTTTAAAACCAAAGTTAGCACTATACATAGAACATTTCCATTCAAAACCTATCTCAAATAAAACTTGGAAAATTGCCAAAAATATTACATTCATAGTACAACTTTTCATGTTTACATTAACCACTTTTACCTTTAATTTTAATAAAAGATAAAAAATATTTATAACCCTAGGGTTAACTAATCTACACTTAGGGTTTAGAGTTGTGAATGAGGTACGATTTTTTGGATGTGAAATTTATCATTCTAATAAATACTTAAAAAATTTTTAAAAAATTTAAAAAACAGTTTCAAAAATAATTTTGAATTTTCAAAAAAGAACTTTGAAAAAAAATCCCCTATAATGAATAATGGTACCAAGATAGTGGTAAACATGAAAAATCCCTATAAAACTTTAAATCATTAAATAATTCATTTTAATTTATTTTTAATAAAAATTTGCTAGAGAAAGATATTTGTCTCTATAATCTCCTATATATTAATCATGGAGTAGTACAACATGTTTTCGTACTCATATGTCATCACTAGGATAATTCTTATATCATTAGTCAAAATAAGTTGGTCCACATAAATATATATTATATTTTTATTAAAATGATGCCTAATATGTTCCCAATAATCACTTGCAATCTCAAGGTGTGAGAGATTGGGGCAAACAGATTCAGCAATGGTTAACTTGATCCAAGATAGAACCAAGGCGTTGTTGGTCCACCAATCATCAAGATCGTCAGAATCTGGATGCGGTTGTGAGATCGAGCCGTCAACGAAACCAAAATTTTTCCTAGCCTTGAGTGCCATACGCAGATTTGTAGACCATTCATTGTAGTTAGGACCTTTAAGTAAAGGTTGAGAGATAACAGAACCCAGATTATCACTGGAAGATAAATCATAAGGTGGTATGGTCTTTCGTCAAATCTCAACGCGTTGTTGTGAAGTCTCTGAATTCGTCACGCCTGATTCATGTGTAATATCGTCGCCGTCTTTACTTCCCATGATGTCGTATTAAGAGGAAGAAAATAAAAAAAGATGGCAAAGGTACGTCTAAAAATCTAGTATTGTATAAAGGATTTTTTGTATTGATCAAGGTCAAATGACCAAAGTATATATACATACGAGGTTTCCTAATAACAGAAGATATGCACATCTAGATTACATGAATATTAACATATTCGTATATATATCCTCTAATAGTGGTACTATAAAAGTGATATTTGTGGCAATTTTCCTCATTTAAAAGAGTTTCTAGATCTACCGTTGATGCTATTTGACAAATTTGAAAAAATGAAATTTATATCAATTCACTTTTTGTATTTTAAGTCAATTTATTTAAAATAAAATGTATAAAATAAAAGAAAAATATCAATGTATTCAAAGATAAATCTATAACAGAGAAAATAAACAGTGTTTTATCTATTAAATTAGAAATAATTTTATTTTACTTATTTGTATAGTAAATGTTTGTAAAATATTCTAAAGAAAATAATTATATTAATTAAGCATTTTCCTTGTGAATTATATGAACATGTTATTTTTAGCAAGAACAATAAAAAATATTCTAAATGAAAGTAAACTAAATATTTAAAACATATATTAAAAATAAGATATTTTCTGTTGGTTTTCAGTTGTTCACCCGCCCCTAATGAATAGAAGAAAGTAGAGTTGTTGTGATAATGAAGCTAGTATAGATAACCTAGCATTTACTAACACAATTTACATACACAAGAATAAGTATTCTTTCCAGAATTTGTGCATTCGCAACGTGGAGGCCTCTTGTCCATACCCTTCGAATATAACTTTTCGCATGTCTTGGGTCCGCCACATTGTCCTTCCATACCAAAGATATCGTCGCACGGATTCATCAGATTAGCTTCCACTTCTATTAATTTATATCAATCATCAAAATGTTAGTTGACAAAATGTTAGATGAAAAACTGGTAACAAAATAAGTTTAAAACTGAACGAGGCTCTAGAACACGTTTTCCTGATTATTAGTAATGAGTTTTGCTATCTAAATTTGGATGAAAAAATAATATTTTTTTTGAGAAAGGGCTTCGGAAAAATAGCTAAGAATCTACTTTCTTGCGAAGTCTTCAGATGTTATGGATGTGAAAAAAGAGTAGATGCAAAAACCGATGAATAAACGTAAGATAATATAAAGATTTAATAATGTAGTTTATCAAATTGGTTATATTTAGTAATAAAGAGAAATAGTGATATTGGAAGATGTACAAGTTACCGAATACAAAGCTAGCATTACAGGAAGCCAATATATATATGCCTAAAACCCTATAGCTAATAATAATAACTTAGGCCTTGACTTTGAGTAGTTGAACATTAGCAGTAGCAGTATGCTGTAGGAGCTGTATATTTTTGCTAAACTGTTTATTAGAATGATTGGTAGAACAATATGAATATACTATTTAAAATTATTATAAAAATTAGTATATAATATATAATATATTTATTTTTAATAAATATAGTTCTAATCCATGTTCTAAAACTCGCCCGAGTTACCGTTTAATCGGACGTTTAATCGGACGAGTACTCGTTCCTCAGCAACTCACCGTGGCAAATTCGTCAAAATCAGTTGAAAAATCAGATTTATCAAATTTTTTTTTTTTTTGGTTTTAATGCTTGAAATCGAATATGAAATAAGAGACAGAACAAACAAGTAGAAAAAAACAGAATTTAAGTGATTGGTAATAGATTTATTATGTTAGCTATGGTGGAAAATGCAGAAAACAAGAACAATGTGTAAAAAAAGAAGAAGACTTAATTACTGTTTTGTCACTCATTAAAAAAAAAACATTAAAAATAAAAATAGAATAGGTTTTTTGCTCTTTGAACACGTAAATTGCAAACTTAACTAACACTCAAAAACCACTAGACCAAACTATATCTCTAGAACTTTAGAAAACTTGTTACATAAAATGTATTATCTTGAAGTATACGTATAAATAGAGTACTATACGTATAAAATACATAAAATTCTGTCCCGCATATTCCCCGATTTTTTTCCATTTTTTCGATAAATCGCTAGGTCCGGGTGCACTGCACGCGTAGCACCTAACGAGTTTCTGAACAGGGGTTCTAATATATATATATATAAATATATATTAACATATAAAATTAAAAAGATATATAATTAATTTCTTTTATTTAATAATTTTAAAATTATGTTTATATCAAAAATTATTATTTTAAAATAAATTTTATGATTAAAATATATATTTTTAAAATAATATTTTACATTTTAAAAAATTATATTATATTATATAAATTAAATTATATTTTAAATGTGAAATATTATTTTTAAACAAAATATATTTATTGTAAATTAATTTTAGAAATCAAAATTTTATTTTCTCGATATAAAAATAATTTTATGATATTATTAAATAAATAAATAAATTAATTATATATTTTCCTTAATTTTATAAATTATAAATGCAAATGTTATTATAAAGCTTCATATGAGAGCATTGCCTAGAGAGCATTTGGATAACATTAGCATTTAGTAAATGTTTCTCTAAATGCTTTTCTAACAATTGTTGATTGGATAATGTAGAGCATAATGCTAATGCTAATGCTTTACCAATCAAGGATTTAAAGGCAAGTTTAAGGCATCTCCAACCCATGATAGTATTAATGTCAAAATCATATTATTTTAATGTAACTTTAGCACTATTTTTTTAGTTTCCAACAACAAGACTAAATATAACACTAAAAAATATTGTTTATTATCATATTACTAATTAAGTTTTTTTGGTTTAATAGTTTTGATAAATACTAATTATTATATAAATATATTATATAACAAAATATATTATATAAAAAATATTATATTAAAATATTAATAGTTTTAAAATATAAATATATTATATAATAAAATATTATATTAAGATATTAGTTTCGATTTCTTAATTTAATTTCAAGTGTTTAAATTAAAGTTTATTATGTATTTTAAAATTAGTTTATATTTGTTTTACATAAATTAATATTTTATATTAAATATACTTAAACAAAATAATTTTTATTTTTATTTTTATTTAAAATAACTGATGCAATTATAAAAGGTAATATAAATCAAATGTAATTATCTATAGTTAAACAATACTTAAATAAACAAATTTGATTTAACAAAAGAATAACAGTTTGGAATAAAGGAGTTTTGCCGTTGCTATATATATCACCAAATATAGCATGACACTGTAGCAAACAAAAAAAAAAGAAGAAATCACACTATAATACTGTCATTTTCAGAGTTTGGTTAGAGAAAAAAAAACACTAAATTTAACATTAAAAGAAAAAGGGTTGGTTTTAGACCATCTCCAAAATAGCCACCTCTTTCTTAGTAATAAAAATATTAATACTTTAATAATAGTTTAGTTTTTATTTAAATTTTACATTTTGTATAAAAGCAAAATTAAATATTATGCATATAGTTCAATCGTTTATATTATTCAAATAAAATATATGTTAAATGTATGATAAAATATTATAATGTATTAACAGTTTACATGCATCAAAAAATTTAATATAATATTTAAAATACAAATATATATATATATTTTGCAAATTAATTGTAAAGTTTTTCTGACTACAAAGAAAAATTAAATATTATGCATATAATTCAATCGTTTATATTATTCAAATAAAATATATGTAAAATGTATGATTAAATATTATAATGAATTAACAGTTTACATGGATCAAGCAATTTATATAATATTTTAAAATATAAATTAATATTTTTCAAAAATTATGAATATGTTTATAAACATAATTATTACATTTAATAACTAAATAGCTAATAAGAAGGTATAGTTAAAAATAAACATAAATAATATAAACAACAAATAAACAAATCATATTTCATATAAAAAATTATACAAATCAATTAAATAATTAGTTTAAAAGTTATTATAAAATTAAATTAATTATTAATAAAGATTGAGTATAAAATCTAGTTTTTAAAAGGATTCTGCAAAGTTCTCTTACGAAAAACTCTTGTTTCTTGATTATTTTGATTATTATAACCAGTTCGAAACCCATCAAGAACCTACCGATAGGGGTAGGTCTTCGACCCAATAAAAGTGATAAAGTAAAACGTCGCGGCCTATACAACGAAATCCCCATGATGTCTAATGCTAGAAGTTCAAAACATATTGAAAGAATATGTCAACACTTCATAATTTAGCCCCAAGAAAAGAGAGAAAAGTTTATTAGCCAGAAAAGACTTAAAGAGGAGTTTTAATTTTTATCAAGTAACCAATTGTAGCACCAGTGGTAGCTGAGGGTATGTCGTGGTACCTTGAATATGACCTGAAACGATGAATATGAAACATAGTAAAGCATTATAAACAGCAGATTTCATGATTCAGAAAAGTGATAAAAGATTCTCTTTTCCCTGCAGAAAATTCTTGTTTATCTTACTTTTGCAATACATTTTGTTGTTTCCTTGTTAACAATCATTATAAATACACTAGGTCCGTTTCCGCGCTACGCGCGGATTATATATTTTTCTTTAAAATTTTGATTTTGATTTTTTGACTTAATATGTTAATTGTTTTATTTTAATATTTTATTAAATTTTGTAAATGTTTACATATCTATTTAACCTGTTTTCTGATTATTTATTATTTATTTTTTATGTTTTTGTTTGATTTGAAAATAAAATATGAAATTTTAATATTTATCCATTTAACACATTGTGTTATTACAAAACAGATTTTCAATTTTGAATCCGTCTGGGACTGATCGGATATCCGCCGGATAGTACAATTTTTAGAAGGATATCCGACACCCGGATATCCGAGAATCCCGGATCCGGATAAGGATAGTTAAATTATGGATCCGCCGGATAAGGATCCGGATCCGGATTTGGATCCTTAAAATAAATAAAAAATAATATTAGTATATATAAAATATTAACAATAATTTAAAAATAAAAAATATATAATGTCTTTAATTATTTCTATGTATAATATTATTTACATAAAATTTACATATACTATTATAAAAATGAAATATATTAAATACAATTAATTTTTATATATAGATATTACTATTTTTGAAATAGTTATAAATAAAACTTACAGATCCAGATATCTGGACTAAAAAATTAAAATATCCGGATCCGGATCCGGCTTTGACAGATCCAACATTTTATTATCCGGATCCGGATTCGGCCCTTCCGGATATCCGGATTTTCGGATCGGATCCGGATCCAATCTCGAATCGAATCCGGATCTCGGATAAAAGTCTCAGGCCTAATATTAACACGACTAAGCAATAAATATGGGGAATGTAGACCCATATTCCTATATGGAAACAGTGATTACCTTGTATTTTATCCGACCGGTATATTTATTCTAAATAACCAGAAATTTTCAAAAACTGAAGTTATTTGGAATAAAATAAATTTCATGTATTAACCGGTTGTCAATTTTATTAATCAAACATAAATTGAAATAACTGATCGAAAACCGAATATAATTTCATAAACACCCAGACATATACAATTAGAACCAAAAAATTATATAAAAAATCAAACATTGAACGTAACTGTCAAAATCTAATTTTAAAAGTTTTATTTATTATTTTAAAATAAATATGCAGTAAAAACTCTATAAATTAATAATATTGGGAATATGGAATTTATTGATTTACAGAGTTATTAATTGACAAAAAAAAATTTTTTTAGAATTTTTCTATTTTTAGAATATATTTTTGACCAAATTAGCTCAATATACTAAACAAAGTGGGATACCATAGAATGGGGGGAAAACGGTAATGATGGGGGGGGAAAATTGGGGGGGGGGGGGGAAATAAGGTATGGAGTGTAAATAGGGTAAATGTTGTGTGTAGGGAGTACAAATTCTCAATATTTTTATATAAAATAAGAGAAATAGTTGATTATGTCATACATATATTAATTAAATTTTGAAAAATTACACTTATTTTATTTTGTTATACTATTTGGTGTGTACGATATGTTTCATATAATTTAAATGTAGTTTTAGATATAATTTTACCAAATATTATCAAAATATATTGAACTATTAAGAAAAATAAAATAGAACATCACTGTGAATATAAAACAAATAATAGAATGATTTGTTTGTAGTTATATAAACACTATATATATGAATTATTAATTTATGACTATAATAGAATTATATATTTACATTAGATTTTATAAAAAAATTATTATTTTATTATTTTATCGATTTGTGTCGTTTTTTGAATATGGCCAACTCGGAATTGAATTTTTTAATTAATTTATCGTGTTTATTAGTTTATCGAGTATTAATTTATAGAAATTCTACTGTATATGTAACTGTAACATGAAATTATAATCTTTGTCCCATTTAACAGATGTTGTGTAGCTATAAGATATATTTCAATTCGGAATCCAAAAATAACTAATATGACTGACACTCTAACTAATACTGGAAATGTAGTTTAATATTCTGTTACGGAAAAAATGTAGTTTAATCTTTTCTTTGTTTTTTTCCCTAGTATTGTTCTTACGTATTTGGAGTGATGCAGAACTCATTTTAGGTGGTATTGGTCCCAACTTCAATTTTTTGAATGCCCACCCTTCCCCTTTTCATTTTGTTTCTTAATTGACCACACAAAGGTGATCGTTCATCAGAAAATAACTTATCTGACAGATTATTTATTTCTAAGAACACCTAGTTCTTTTTTCGCTAAAATATATATATATATATATATATATATGTCAAATAACAAAGAACCTGTGCCCTCCATAGGTTGGGCTCTTTCTGTATCTTGGAGGACTTCGGCTACGGCTGCGACCACGAGGAGAAGGACTTCGACCCCTCCTAAAGCCGCCACCACCACCACAGGAGCGGCATTCACATGCAAAGTGACCAGACTCGCCACACTCATAGCACTTCAAATCAGAACCACCACGGCCACGACCACCATCACCTCCTCCACGACCACCGCCACGGTTATGAGACTGCTCTACTCTCCATCCATTCTTGCCTGACAAAAACAAAAATATCAAACTCTTAGACCCACACAATAACACATCAGCTTCACTGTGATAATTTTAAAAAGATTCTTATTTGCTACCATCTAAGTCACGGATGGCGTCGCGGGCGTCCCTTGAGTCTTCTAAATCAAGAAAAGCATAACCAGGTGGTCTTCTTGCAACCGAAACACTGCCACGACCACCATCACCTCCTCCACGACCACCACCATGGCCTTCACCACCGCCACGGTTATGAGACTGCTCTACTCTCCATCCATTCTTGCCTGACATAAACAAAAATATCAAACTCTTAAACCCACACAATAACACATTAGCTTCACTCTGTTAATTTTAAAAAGATTCTTATTTGCTACCATCTAAGTCACGGATGGCGTCGCGGTCGTCCCTTGAGTCTTCAAAATCAAGAAAAGCGTAACCAGGTGGTCTTCTTGCAACCCAAACACTGCACAATAATAACAATTAAAAGTGCAAACCTTAGATCAAACAATTAATACAGGTTTAAGCTCAAGGAATCGAAATTGAATATCTTCTCGTCGATGAAGATTAGTTGAAGACCAATTAGCATCCGGTTCTGGGAGGATATGGGGACCAGGTCATCGGAAAAAGACGGTGGGAGAGATTGTTGCGTTGATGGGTTTAGGGACTTTTAAGAGTCACTCATATAGAGGTATATGTGGTGAAGAGTGATGAATATATATCGCAGCCGTGTAAATCTGGAGCATCGTATATATAGTGGAGGATTACGTGAAAAGTGAATCGTCATATAG
This sequence comes from Brassica napus, assembly GCF_020379485.1. Taxonomy (NCBI): domain Eukaryota; kingdom Viridiplantae; phylum Streptophyta; class Magnoliopsida; order Brassicales; family Brassicaceae; genus Brassica; species Brassica napus. The sequence continues at coordinate 22,634,474 of NC_063440.1, forward strand.
AAGTTACAGTTTTGAAGACGACAATTAGGAATGCAAATCATTGATTGATCAGAAGAGATCAAAGTAAAGCTAAAACTCATAGATCGGAAAAGAGAGAAGTGGAAGAGTTATGACTCTCAAAGCTAAGCCGTAAAAGAGTTTTTAAAAAGAGTGGGGCTGGGCTGAATTATTATTTAAACAAAACCCATTATAAGTCTACTTAAATGACATGGCAGAAAAACAACTTCTAATTGGTCCGAATTTTTAATCTTAGGTGGCATCCTTTCCATTGAGGATATCTTGCTTTTAGTATAGTATAGATATCCAACAGAAGTTGCGTAAAAACAGATTTTTTAACTAAATTAGGTAAAGACTATAAAATTTGGGTGCCAGTCAACGAGATTAACGGGTCCAAATATTTAACTTTAGAATCCCTAGAAAAGTTTTTTTTTGGTAACATGTTAAATTTATACCATTTTCAGATTTTAAATGTTGGTTACAACTTATTATGCAAGAAATTAAAACAATCAAAACTCAAGAACAGGCTATTAAGGAGGTCTAAAAGACAGGTAAAACAGCAGCAAAAATGGAGACACGTCAGGAGACGGGAAGGAGAGTAAGCAATCTCGGATTAGACGGTCCAGGGCATGGCGAAGACCTTCAGCAGGGGTGGACACGGAGGTGAAAATACGAGAGTTGCGTTCCCTCCAGATAAGGTAGATGGTGGATTGCAGTATAAGCTTAATCACTGCAGAGGCTTGAGGACCAAGGCGATTAAGAGAGATTAAAGCTGCAGCAGAGTGAATGTCTGAGGGTACATCAGGGATGATTCCTTGCGCAAAGTGATTCCAAAAGGTGGAAGAGAATTCACACTCAAAGAAGTGGTGATGGTGTGTCTAGACACCATAGAGCACGACCAGTGGCGGACCCAGAATCAATTATTATGGGTGTCAGATAATGTGGGCTTTGGCCCAGTATAACAATAGTTAAGGAAAATGAAAAAAACCTTACGCTTCAGATGCTTTGAACCAGAGAAAAGGGGTGTCAGATGATAGGATAGTTAACCAAATGAACTACCTAATCTTCAACCGTACATGTTAAACATGTTCTTACTTATTTTTAACCTGTGTCAGCTGCAACCCTATTTGTCAACGTAGGTCCGCCTCTGAGCACGACACATACGAAGCTGGAACATTTAAACCCCAACGACGAAGACGGTCACGAATGGGAAGTCTTCTCAACAAGACTAGCCACGTTATGAACACATTACGGGGAATATTCTCTCTGAACCATACAACCTTGGACCAAAAGACTGTAGGAAAGTGATGTCGAATATGCTCCCAAGTGGTCTTAGAAGAGAAGGATGGCCCAAAGCTTCCATCAGCTTTACGCCAAAGGAACTGATCACTTCCGTTAACTGGAGATGGAGGAGGAAGAGTCGTGAGAACTATTTGGAGAGTCACCGCTTCTGGTGATCTAGCAGATGGAAGCACCCAATTACCATCGCGAGCCGCTTCAGAAACTGTAGCGTCCTTTCTAATTCTCAACATACGCGGACCCTGTTCTCCTAACACAAAAATCAGAGGACCTAACAGAGTCCAAGTGTCGTACCAAAAGGAGGAGGAGATGCCGTTCCTAACCAGGCAACGCAAGAAATCATTTAGCATAGGCTTGAGCTGAAGCATACTCCTCACAGTAGGAGAGAATCTTGGAGAATCTTGTGTGAGCCAAAAATCCTTCCTCCCAAATACATTGTTCTTCAACCAAGCAACCCATAGGGATCCGGAATGAGAGAAGAAGTTCCAGACCTGTTTCAGTCTAATTCCCACACCACCTTCTGATTTTGGTTTGCAGACATCTTCCCAAGCAACACGAGCACCTGCCGCCGAGGAAGTCTTGTTGTTCCATAAGAACGCGGCGCAGAGAGAATCAATCTTCGCGTAGAAAGCTTTTGGTAACACAAATACTGCGCTCCAAAAATTGACCATGCCATAAATTACAGATGCCACCATTCGAATTTTCCCGGCTAAAGATAGATAACTTGACAGTCCAAGAGTGAAGCTTACCGGGGATCTTATCAATAAACGGCTGGAGACTGGCCATTGTGATCCTGGAGGGGTTTAGAGGGAAACCGAGGTAGCGGGTAGGAAAGGAGCCGATACTAGGACCTGAACTGCTATTTCTTCGTATCCTCCAAAGAAAATCTTAGACTTATCAGGGTTCATACTCAAGCCACTCAGGCGTTTGAACTCTCTCATAACTGAACAGATGCCACTGAGAGACCAGCGGGAGCCATTGGAGAATATCAGCAGGTCGTATGCAAATAATAGATGAGTAAGTTTAGGATTCGAGCATCTTGGATGCCGACGTATACGGCCAGAGTCAGCAGCACGGGTTAAGAGTGTAGTGTGTAGAGAGCGCTTCCATCACAAACAAGAAGAGATAAGGGGACAGGTCGTCTGCAAAGTTGTAGTAACCCTTATCTCTAAATCCCTAGAAAAGTTCATCCAATTTGTTTTACGTACAAAATAATAATATTTCAAAACCGATCACTTTAAAACGTAGCCTCTTTGAGATTTTTGTTTTCTTTTGAAAAACAAAAGACTTTCAATTAAAATGCATAAGAAATACAAGTATTAGTTTAATTCTAAGTTTGGAAAAGTTTGCAATAAACATAAAGTTGTAGTAACCCTAGAAGAGGATTACAACTGAATCCTAGAAAAGAAAGAAATAAAAAGACACCAATTACTAGATGAGTTATTCTTGGGATCACCTTTAAGGTAGGTTCACCAACCAATAGAATTTCATTATTTCAAATTCGATATCTTTTAAAAAAAGAAACAAAATATTATTAAATTATATTATGTTTTAAAAAAAAAGTAAAAAAAAATAGTAGCTACAGAAAAAAGAATTAAGAAAATATTTTTAACGTCTTCAGCAAAACACTAAACCCTAAATCCTAATCCCTAAACCATTGGGTAAACCCTAAACCTTTGGATTAATCATAAACTCTAAGGTGATGTTATTCACTGATTTATTTTAATAGAGTTTAAATCTAAACACAATCCACTGTTATTCAATTGATGATTCTGAATTTTATTTTAAAATCTAGTGTTATTCAGTGAATGATTAAAATCTAGTATTTAAAATCTAGTGTTATTCAATTTTTGAAGATTTTAAAATTCTTTGTATTTTGGATTGATTTCAAATCATCTCTTATGGATTGTCATGAACAAATGAATGAATTCAAAATCTAAGGCCTACTGCAGAGATTTTAAAATTCATCAACTTAAACTATTTTGAAATTTTAAAATTTGATAGATTATAAAACATTAATTATTGATTTGAAATCACTGACTAAAGAACATCTCCTAAATCAAAAACACTAAACACTAAAACCATAAATCCTAAACTCTAAATCTTAAACCTAAACCCTAAATCCTAAAACTAAACCGTTGAGTGTTTTAATATTTAGTGTTTTTTTTTTTTTGTTGAAATGTTAAATTTATTTGTCAACAAAAGAAAAAAATGTTTACAATACGGGAGAGTTTGGAAAAATAGGTAGAGGCATTAGCTTAGGAGAAAACTAATAATTGATAGACTACGTGGTTCTTCCCATCCACTCCATCATCACAGTGCTATAGAATGCCGCGTTTTTACTGCGCAGGGACGAGACTCTGTTCCGAATAATCTTATCTATCTGTCGGGTAAGTTCGTGGGCAGAGCGGAAGAGGCTGTTGTGTTTGCGACTGTTTCGTTCTCTCCAGACACTGTGGAGCACAGTTTGGAAGGAGAGACGTAGGAGGCAAGTTACAGCGGCGGTTCGTCGGCGAGAGAGGAGCATCGTGATAGTGATGTTCCAATCTGGGTTTGGTCTTGGCAACAGTGATCCTATCGTCTCTGTCCATACAGTATATGTATACGGACATGCGAAGAACAGGTGATCTCGCGTTTCCTGTGGCTCACCACAGAGGCGACAGTGTTGGTGCTCTCCCCAAGCTTGGGTGCGGTCACCTGTAGAGAGACGATTCCTAACCGCGAGCCACGCAATGAAGGAGCATCGAGGAATAGCTTGTGGAATATTTAGTGTTTTTGATTTATAGAGTTTAGGAATTATCCAAAGGTTTAGGGTTTACCCAACGGTTTACGGTTTATGATTTAAGTTTTAAGGATTAGGATTTAAGGTTTAGTGTGTTTGCTGGTTAGTATTTTTTTTTTACAATTACTACTATTTTTTTATTTTTTTATTTAAAAACATAATATAACTTGAAAATATTTTGTTTCCTTTTATAAAAGATATCAAATATGAAATAACACAATCATATTGGTTGGTAAACCCAAGAACAAGTTTTGGTTATATTATGTTTTTAGGTTCACCAACCAATAGAATTTAATTATTTCAAATTCTATATCTTTTAAAAAAAAGAACCAAAATCTAAACAAGTTATATTGTATATTTAAAATAAAAGGGTAAAAAACAAATAGTAGTTACAGAAAAAAGAATTAAAAACAATATTTTTAAAGTCTTCATCAAAACACTAAACACTAAACCCTAAATCCTAATCCCTAAAACATAAATCCTAAACCCTTGGGTAAACCCTAAACCTTTGGATTAATCGTAAACTCCAAATCAAAAACACTAAACGCTAAAACCCTAAACCCTAAATCCCTAAACCCTAAATCCTAAACCTTAAATCCTAAATCCTAAATCCTAAACCCTAAACCCTTGAGTGTTTTAATGTTTAGTGTTTTTGATTTAGAGTTTAGGATTTATCCAAAGGTTTAGGGTTTACTCAAGTGTTTAGGGTTTATGATTTAGGGTTTAGTGTTTTGCCCGTAAAAAAATATTTGTTTCTTGTAATTACTACTATTTTTTATTTATCTCTTTTTACTTTTTTATTTTATTTTAAAAACATAATATAACTTAAAAAATATTTTGTTTCCTTTTATAAAAGATATCAAATCTGAAATAACACAATCCTATTGGTTGGTGAAACCAAGAATAAGTCTTACTTTGAATTTTTGTGTTAGTTTTTTACTGCCCTTCATCTTCTATTCAAGTTATAACTGGACGTCTCTCCAATCACGTCAAAACTATTTTTTTTTTCTATAAGTCAGTGGAAGTCCCGGCTCCATATGAAATTATGAAATTATTGATGATTTTAAAGAGTGGTAGGATCGATCGGTATTGTGATGGAATAAATTCCATAGACTGAGAAGACTCAGCATTTGCAGCAGCTAACATATGGATGGTGACATCAATCTCGGAACAAGGGGTAGAATGTACCTCATTGTGAACGAAGTGGCAAAAACCGAAAGCCGGAGGCGGTATGTTGTCTACTAGCAACTGCGGCATTGCTTTCTTAGGATTCGTTCTTTCTTCAGCTTGGGACCGTTGACAAAAGCTTCTCCAAATAAAGGCCTAAATGCCTCTATTTGTTTTTTATAGCTTCTGAAATACTGAGCTTTGGAGTTGCAGGTTCGGACATGAAGTGAAGCAGCTTTGACAACACATCCAAAGAGGGAATAAAGGTGGAACTTTTTTCATAATTGTCATCAGATTCGTGTTCATTGTTGGAACTCGTTTTTTGACGAAAAAAACCATTTCAGTTAGTTTCCGGACGAAGACGTTCGTCGGAATAATCATGGACACTATGAAGTAGTGTACCTACATGTCAAAATCAGAGTTGGTTTGAATGAGAAATGTTGGTCCAAAGTCATTGACTTGGAAAGCTTGTAGAGCTTAACAATTTGACTATGTTTGAGAAACTAGTAAATGTCCCACATAAAAAATATGGAAAAGTAATAAAATGGTTATACTATGGTATAATAGTGAAAAGATATGCCTAAATAAATATTTGTGTGTTAAAGCAAAATGAATTAAACCAAGTTTGGTATCAGATTCGGGTTTGGACTTGGGATTGGATTTAAGATTTGGTCGAGTCTAATATTCTTTAATATTTTTGCCCAAATTTAAATCAATTATTAAAAGAATCATTTATCTTTTCATTGATAGCAGAGAAACGTTTTCTGACTTTGATAGTCATGGTTCCAAACTAATTATGATAATTAGTGCCTACGTTTTCTTTTGTTATTGCTTTGGAAAAAGCTTATATAATTCAAGTCTCCATTACACTTACGAACAATCTACAAGGAGAAGAAACTTTTTCACTCATTTAGAATAGTGATGTTTTATTTTTATTTTTTTAATCTGAGAGTACGTCACAAAATTAGTTTTGATAAATTCTGTTTTGCGGTGATGGTAAACAGAAACAATGATGCAATTGTATCCTGGGAATCTGAGCACTATAAAACCATCACACTACGGAGCGTTTAAAATTTAACGAAATAGATTAACCATCTCAACTCTGTAATTTTTTTTTATTTTTATATTTCGGTATTGTAATTTTAATTTATATTCTTATTATTCTTTACAAATATCAATTGTCCTATGGTAATAAAATAAGGTTCCTACACTCTTAAATCTTTAAATATTGTTTATGCTTTTGCACTAATAATAATGATATTTGTTAAAAGTTGCCTGAGGTGAAGCTTCTTCAAAGGTGGCAGCGATGTCAGTGAGAGGCTTAGATGGCGTAGGAGTGACGGCGGCTAGTCGGCGCAAGCCAGAAAATCTGGCAGCGAAAGCATCAAAATCTGGCAGCGAAGGAGTCACTGTGTGAACATAGAGAGAGAGAGAGAGAGAGAGAGGGATTTGGTCGTGAGAGGAAAGTTGACAGCGAGATAGTGTGGAGGAGGCGGATTTGAAGTCAGAGATAACGGAGGTGGAGGTCACAGAGATCGAAGTTGCAGAGATGACCCTGATTTTAGGTTTGTCGGCAACAACCTCTCCTCTTCACCCGTGAAAGGGTTTTGTTTTGTTTTTTTTTTTTTTTTTTAAGTGTATCCCTAATAATACTTCAATGGCAAATATGTGATTACTGAAAACTAGATTGGGTTTTATGTACTTTTGCTTGGTATATGTGTTATGCTAGTAATTCAATATTGTAAGAGTTAGTTGAGTAATATTAGGTATGAATAAATATGAAAATACAAAAAGTTCGATAAATAATTATTATTTATTTTCATATTAAATTTAAATTTTAGTAACAACATGAAATAGCTAGATAGCAAAAGATTCTCTCTCATCTCTATGTTCTTTTTTCTACATCTTTCACAGAGAGACGAGAAGAGATATTTAGTCCGGTTTAGCCGGATTTTTTGTTGTGTATAACTTCAATCTAGTGATCGATATTGATTTCTGCTTAGTCAGATTTAATATTGATTTTTATGTGTACTCTGAAGACAAATTGGGACTTGTTCTTCTTGTTCTATCTCTCGTTTAATTTGTTTTGAGTTAAATAAAGCTTAAGTTCTCCTCTTTTTTGGACTGAGTTAAGTTCTCTTTTGCAACAAAAATATCAGATTCCTTTTGTTTTGTTTTGGGTTTTCTCTTTCTACACGGATCACTTGAGAGCATGATTAATCCTGATCTTTTAGCCGAAAATTTTAACTCATGATTTGATATTTTTTTTTACATTTTTCGAATAAAAGACGGTTTTTATATATCTTATGTAAGAGACGGTTCTTAACTTTTCTTAATTAAAATCTAAAAAAAAGTTAAGAACCATTTTTAGCTGAAGCTAAGAATCCCAGTTAGACTGGGGTTAATCATGGTCTAACTCTTTTTAAATGAGAGTCAATCTTTGCTCTGCTTCTTGTGAGGCCGTTGGCTTATGAGTGAAGTTTCTCTGTAGAAAGTATGATGTGGTGATGGATACTGTCTTGGCTGACTTTAATAGAGATTAGTAGAGCTGACATCTCCTCTATATCGAAGATGGTCTGGCAAAAGTCTCTTGTTTGTCATCCAAGCTTTCCCATGTTAGATTAACTTTTATGATTTCTATTAAGAAAAATCTATCTCAAGACCAAACTAGATATATCTTAATTCAACCTTAATAGTTTTTCTAAGAGAAGAAGCAAGAAGCACTAACCTTTAATCCATGCTCAATGAGGACAAACTGAAATCAGTGCACCAAGTGATTTTCTCCTCCCTTAGACCTCCAAGTCCTTATGATTCTCTTTGATGGATAAGAGAATCCGAATCCTTTCTTCCTTTCCTTGTAATGATCACCGTACGTCTTTCCTTTGATCACCACCGTATGTCACTCTTCTTTCATTTACGTTTGTTTGTATTGGTTATGACAAAAGGAAGAGACTGTTTTGTGATCAAAAGTTACGTACACCAATTTACACACATATATATATTATATATATATATATTGCACCCTTTCAAATATATAGTCACGTCTATTTTATTAACTATACATATATCGTACAAATAATACATACATTATACACATATGAAAAGGCTATTATTTCATTTATATAAGCGGTTATCACTACACCAAAATTCTAATGACATTACGATGCAGCAAGATATTTGGATAATTTTCAAATATTTTTATTATTCATTAGTTTACATAGATAATTACTTCTTATTGTATTTTCTATATTTTAGTAGTTTTTCTATTTTAATTAATATTAGAGTTTTCGTAGATTTAAGGATTTATTATAAATAGACATCTAAGTCTAAAGTTGTATTCAGTTTGATTTGATTAATAAAAGAGCGAAGATGATTCGATTCATCAATCAAGAAGCATGTCCCAAACGAGAATTCCGTAGAATCTCTTGGTTGAGCTGGCAGGTTCCAAGCGTGGTTCCATAACTCTTTAGTTGAGCTGTTTATCGTTGCTTCCGCTCCATCAGGTGGTATCAAAGTTGCGTCTCTTTGATTTTTTAATCGAAGAACGATTCTGGATGTCATGTTGATTAGCAGTTGCAATCTCTATCCATTCGTGGAAGAAAGTCCTTTTGTCGAGAGAGAATACCATGAGATCTATCGAGAGATCTATGGTGATCCAATCTATGACGTTTATGAAGATGGTGAGATCTACAAAGAGATTTGTGCAGATCCAATCTATGATGTTTGTGAAGAAAACGATTTTGATAATTTAGTCCGTGCAAATATAGGGTAAAATCTCGTTTATACATAAGACTTCAAACATAATCAGGCTCGTGTAATATTCGTGCAGAAACAATTTTATGAAACATTTGGCTCGTGCGAAATTTGTGCAGATTCGACTTGTGAAGATTTTGTGCAGGTGGAAAAATCTGTTGAAGATTCAAGGACGAATTTTTCTTGGTAGGCGAGAACTGATACAGCAACATATTTGGAAATTATCCAAATGTCTTTATTATTCATTAGTTTACATAGATAATTATTTTTATTATATTTTCTATATTTTAGTAGTTTTTCTATTTTAATTAAGATTAGGGTTTTCATAAATTTAAAGATTTGTTATAAATAGGTATCTAAGTTTAAAGTTGTATTCAATTTAATTTGATTAATAAAAGAGTTTTGGATTTTGGGAGAATTGTATTTTTTATTCCTTGTATTAATTTGATTCGATTCATCAATTAAGAAGCAGGTTTCAAACAAGAATTCTCTAAAATTTCAATTCTTGAGCTGACAGGTTCCAAGTGTAGTTCTATAACTTTTTAGTTGAGCTGTTTATTGTTGTTTCTGCTTCATCACATTAATCGAACCAATCTATCATATCATAGCATTATTTTTTATATTAGAATTTTACAATATTATTATGAACTTAAAACTCTATATCAAACCAATAGACATATAGACTACATAGAATATTATTCTTACATCCCAGATATATAATCTAATGTAGGTTGAGATTTCAAATACAAGCAAAAGAATTGAACAAAAGTTGGAGTTCAAGCACTGCGGTTGCCAGTGGTGGAGCCACAGTTCCAGATTTGCATGTCAATTTTTGGCCACGTATTATATTTTTGTTCTTCAGTTGACGCTTGTAAGAGCAACATTATCAGTGTCCTTACCACTGTCCTTAACCTATAATTAATATTTTTTAAACCAAAAGCGAGCTAGGGACGAAGCTTTCGTTTACTAATTAGAAGACGTTTAATGCCGTCCTTAAGGACATGCGTCGCAACCCGAGAGGAAGACCGAGTCGAGAGAGTTACAACGCGTGAAGTGAAGACTTCATTTTCTTCGCCTATCTTCTCTCCTTCTCTGGCGACGGCGATTGCAGGAGACGACACCGACCGCGACACTGCGTTCTCCGAGCTCGGTTACAATCGCCATCTCTCTGCGTATCGCATCTCTTCTCCCTCACTTCTCTGATCTATCCGCCGAATCGCGACCTCCTTCTCTCAATCGAATCGATTGTAAACAAGGTAAGATCACTCCTCTGTTATGAGATTCGATTGTATTGTTAATTGACTGAATGCTTGTTGTTTGTGATTGAATGGTTGTTGTTTGAGTAAATAAAATTGAAATTAGGGTTTGTGAGTTCATATAGCATTAACCGTATGAATTTGCTTGATCATTCACTCTTTCATTCATTAGATTTGAAACTCATGGATTTGAAACTCATGGACTCATAAAAGTCCTAACCAATAATCAACAAAAATTCATAAGTCCTTAACTTTGTCCTTGAACCTTAAAGTAATCAATAATAATGCTAAGGACTTAATTTGGGTCCCTCCTATAATGATGCTCTAAGTTACGTGGAAGTTCTAAAATGTACTCCTTTTTAGCCTATTGGGCTTTTATAAAAATTAGAAGTTGGCAGAAGAAAATAACAAAATGAAATAGTATCCGATGCGCGGATCTAATCTATTTTTAGTGTATATACTTTGAACCGCCTTATGGCATTGTGTTCGGAGGTTTGGGTTTCAGTATCTGCAGTGGGTTTGGTCTTCAACTTTTCTCTTGCGAGGAGGTGGCTGTAGCTATGACTCGAGTGTCCGCGTGTAAGAGTTGTTTATCAAGGCTTGTCCCCGTTCAGAGTTTTAGGCTTGTCCTTCTGTCTTGGTCTCTCTGAGTGCTTCAGTTCGTCGTGTTGAGCTGCCAAAGTTGGTTTTGTCTTCTGATGTGGTTGTGTGTTTGCCTCCTCTCCTGTCTCTATGGATTCTGGTTTGAGCGCAGTCCGAGTCTCGTCCGAGTCTCCTCTCGGAGATAGTATGCCGTGTTAGCGGTTCCTGCGGTTCTTCCTTTCTCGTTCCTTTTCAGACGTTTACCGTTTTAGTTTGGAAAGTTGTAAATCTCTTCTTGCTCAGAAGGTCTGCGTTAGCATCTCGTGTCTCTCTGCTCTCGCCTTTCCTAATCAGTTCAATCCTTTGGTTTAGAGTTATCCTTTAGTGAAAGTTTCCCATTTGTTGGGCTGTAACTTCTCTCGTAGGAGCTTATGTCTCCAGTTTCATCTGTTTGAAAGCTGGTTTTGGTGTCCTAAAAACGTATCCGACCTTGTAGTCCTTTCAATTTGGTTTAATATCATCGAGGAAAAAAAAAAACTTTGAACCGCCAGAAAAAAGACGCAAGAATTTGTTATCAAAATAACATACTTTATCTATTGAGAATTTATTTTACTTCTTTCACATATGGTATTGAGTCACACCATTTAGTAATTTTTAATTAAATGAACATTCTCACAGCTTTCATATTACCGGGCATCGATTACTGAGCAGGTGTACTGGTTCACCGTCCAGGATTCATCATCGTCGCGCTGCCTACTTGATGAAGGATCAAGTTCGTAAGGACTTCTTCTGACGCAACCTGGCGATTTAGGCTGAGGAATCTCTGTTGCTTCATTGCCAAGCATCCAAACCACAGACGACATGGTTGGTCTGTTCTCTGCAAGTTCTTGAACACACAAGAGACCAATTTGTATGCATTTTAGGACTTCTTGTAGTTGAAATGGTGATGACAGTGGTGAAAATGAATTTACGATGACTGGATCTACTATTTCTAGCGCTCTTCCTTCCTTCCAATTTCTCCATGCCTGTTTATTAAGATAAAAACATTCAATGTTTGAGCAATCTCAGAAAGCAGATTGAATTGTTGGTTCTTATACTTACACAGCTTAGAAGATTGTCTTCGTCGAATCCTCTGTTTCTCTTCCCAGTAATAATTTCAAGAACCATGACTCCAAAACTGAAAACATCTGATTTTTCCGAGAATATCCCACCCATTGCGTACTCTGGGGACATGTAGCCGCTGTAAAGAAAAGTTAAACTCTTTGTATTTTTAAAGATACAGATGTTTGTGATATTTTGATTGCTTACTAAGTTCCGACCACCTTCATTGTGTTAGCTTCCGTCTCGTCTCTTTCAAATATCCTGGCCATTCCAAAATCCGAGATCTTTGGGACCATATTTCTATCAAGCAAAATGTTACTTACTTTCAAATCTCTGTGGATTATCCTAAAGCGGGAGTCTTGATGAAGATATAAAAGCCCTCGAGCAACACCATTGGTAATGTCGAATCTCTCCTTCCAATTTAGCTTAGACCTTCGAGTTTTTCCTACAAATCGACACATCCAAATCAGATTAGCTTATTTCTACCCACATTCAACTATTGTATAGAGCTTTAAAAGAATGAGGCTCTAACCGAAGAGATAAGAATCGAGGCTTAAATTTTCCAAATACTCATATATCAGCATCTTCTCATCTGCGTCAATGCAACAGCCAAGAATTTGGACAAGATTTACATGTTGAAGCCTCGCGATTAATGTCACCTCATTCATAAACTCATCAACCCCTTGAACTGACGTCTTTGATAGCCTTTTTACCGCGATTTCTTGCCCGTCAAGTAATATCCCCTGATAGCACATACTTAAGGTATAGCATAATGGTAGATTGTGTGTATATTTTCAGTGTAATATCCTTTCTACCTTGTAAACAATACCAAAACCACCTTGTCCAATTTTGTTAGAATTGGAGAAATTTTCGGTGGCTTTGACAATAGCTTCCAACTCTATCAATGGAAGTTCCAGCTCCTCAATTTTGTTCTCTCCAGACAACTGTCTCTTGCTTGATAGTACTATCCCGTTCATAGGCAAATTTTGGTTTCTCTGTCGATTTGCTGTTTCCACTCAGACACCGAAACAAACAAAATATAAAATCAAAATTTACATATAGATATCATAACAAATGAAAGTTGTTATAGTTACCAATAGATGCTGCACTTGATTTTTCTCGATTTTGTTTCCTTTTCCAGAGGCAAAACATGATCAGAAGAAGCAGAACACTAACTCCAACAATCAAACTTATGATTTTCCCATTCGCGTTACTCTTCTTAACTGTGGGGAAAAGGTGATAAAGTCCTCAAAAATATTTGCGAATATGACTTTTATAAACCTACTACAATCTTTACATAGATTTTTATACTTCCCTTATTTACAACATTTTTATACTTCCCTTGAATGTACTTTTTGAGCACTAATATATAGAGGTTCATTCAAAAATATACCCACATTAGTCTCATATGTGTGTTGACTAATATTTTATTATCTTAATAAATAATAATACTGAATTCGGCACTGTTTAATATTTAAAAAGATTATTTTTGGGAAACCCCATAAAAGTAAAGGATGTCATAGAAAATACACAAAAATCATAATAGTAAAGAGTACTGTGAGGAAAATATTAAGAATTCAAGGTCGATTAGTTCCGGCTTTTGAGAATTAATATTTTAATGAAAAAAATATAAAACTATTATTATTTGAAAAAAATTATCGTGATTATTATTTGAAAAAAAAATTATTGACCAAAACCACAAATAAAACTGTTTTCCTCACTTCAGTTGAAAACTTTTTCAAATTAAAAAAAACCTTCATAAACATTATTGATCAAATAAATCAACTTTTATTTTAAAATTTAAAGATTAGTATTACAAAATTTAATATTTATTTAATTATATAAATAGTTCTATTTACGTCATTAGAAAAATTCAATGATTTATTAGACTTAATAAAGTTTATTTGTTGTTATAAACTTATAGTTACAAAAGAAAATTTTAAAGTGATACTTTATATTTCAAATAAATGATAGTTTAATAATTCATAAAATAATCATCTTTTAATTTACGTTTTAATTTTTAATGGAAACAGAAGGGGATCTGAATATATGTGTGTGTACGTATTTGTATAGAACTAAATCTTGGATATTTGTATAGTTGCAATATTCAAGGGAGACGAAGCTAACCGAGATCAGCCGCAGCCAATCTGACATAAAGGTCTTGACCGTCAGCAACGTAATTCCGCATATCAGCGAGATTTCCAGTCCAAATCACACAACCCGTCCCACCATTCCGGATATCCGCATTTGCAAACGCGGTACAATTACAATCGGTAAGGCACCTCTTCTTACATTCTTTCTCACCTATACTGCGGTCGACAATGGCCATCGTAGTTTCTGGCAACTTCATATTCTTCATCCTGGTAAAACCATCTCCATTGCAGCTCAGCAGCGTCCTCCTTTTACACCCCCTTAATGAGATTCTCAGAGCCCACTGCTGCAAATTCCTGGGATCGAACCCTTGTATACAGTTACACGATGGTGATGTGTTCACGTCACAGTAAGAGTAAGGCCCACACATCCTGTACATATCGCACTGGGGGTTTGCTGGAGAAGACCAGAAGACGTTCCATATCACTGATGACGGAGCCCACGTCAGTCGCTCAAAATACCCTGTGGAGCTTAGTGTCAATCTCGAGTAGAAGCTGTTGTTGGTCATTCGGAATGTATAAGCGACCTCCTCACTAGTCTCTGTGAAATTGTACTCCATGTAACTCAGCTTTTGGTCCTCTAGTATCCCACTAAATCGGATTCCGTTCCATGGACCACTCCGATGCTCTCGAACGTCTCCTTGCAGTAGATAAAACTCAGGAAGCCTTCGGGGTTCGAGCTTGTACGAGTAATCCCCGCTTGACGGATCATCTGAACTTCTCCATGATATAAGGAACCTGTTTAGCCCTTTTTTGAGGTTGTAACCCAGTTTCATCTCTGGAAGCAAAGTATCTGTAGGGTAATCGAAACTTTGCCACAAGAATTCACTTGCATCGTTGTTATTGGAGTCTCTCATCACGAAGTTTCCATTAGCGAGAAGCTCTGCCATCACCGGAGTTCTCTCATTACGTCTAGTAAGATTCGTGGACCAAACAGATTTATTAGAGTGATCAAGGAGGACAAGGTTCATGTTGGATATTTTGAGGGTTCCAATGGAATTGGGGAGAGGGTTATCCCTGTTGGCAACCCATACATAGGTTTTCTCGGGCAATTGCTTGTACCATATCCCGAGATACCAACGAGAACTTGAGGTGGTTTTGAAGAAACCGAGCTCGAAAACATCACCGGGAGATACAAGTGTTCTATTGTTTGAAATTGTAAGAGATTCTGTAGACGACAAAGTGTTGATATAGATCGAAAGGGCAGGATGAAATAGAATCATGACAACGAAGACGAGCAAGAAGGTGTAAGAATGGTGGTCATAGATGTTTCGTACACCTTTCATCTCTCTACTCTCGTTTTCGGTCACTTCACCTCTCTACTTTCTTCTTCTTTTTTGGTATTTTATATTTGTTAACTTTTTATAAGGTACGATTGACCTAAGCCACTGAAATTAGTTTTGGTTCTTTATAGCATATATTATATCTAGATCCTAGGTTACGTTCGCAAAAATTTGGAATATTTCAATTTTATCACGAACCTAGCAGACCAGCAAAATGGTGTATTCCATATTCCACGACTTTTCCATCCTTCCAATTAATCATTTCCACAAACTTCTATCATTTGTCAACTGCATTCAAATCTACATGTGATTAATTTCTCACGCGGCCGACATAACATATGTTGTTCAGCGGGAGTGGTGTTCTCAAGTCTATCCTTCGAAATACATTCAAAAGTATGTTAGAAAACTATCGTACCCTTTGTTCGGCGATTTTATAAAGTCAAATTAAAAAGAATGGTTGGACAAGAGGAACTGAGGGCCTGTTTGTTTCTCCATTTGGATGGATCATCTGGATGAAGATGAGAGTTTTGTTTGTTTAGGCACTAAAAGTGCAATTCATTCAAATGGATCATCCGGATGACTTTTGGAAATTTAGGCTTAATTTTAAAGTCCATTCAGCTGAACCAATTTGGATCATTTGAATGGAGATGGTTCATTCAAAATGGTATAAAGTCTATTATGCCCCTAATGTAATTCACAAATTACAAACCTAAAAATAAAATCATTTTTGTCACAAACGAAAACTGACAAAACTACAAACACTTTTTCCCGTGCTAAAAACTATTTTTTTACGCCAAAACCCCAAAACGTATTTTCCCGCTAAAATTGCACAAAAATATTTTTCCGTCAAAATTGCAAAAACGTGTTTTCCCGCAAAAATTGAAAAACATGTTTTCATGCACAAATCACAAAAAAAAAATGTTTTCACGCCAACACCCCAAAATACATTTTTCCGCCAAAACACAAAAAAAAACATGTTTTACCGCCAAAGTCGCAAAACGTGTTTTCCCGCCAAAATTGCAAAAACGTACTTTCCCGCCAAAATTGCAAAAACGTACTTTTCCGCCAAAACCAAAAAAACATGTTTTCCCGCCAAAACCAAAAAATGTGTTTTCTCGCCAAAACCGAAAATTTGTATTTTCCCGCCAAAACCGAAAAATCTTGTTTTCCCGCGAAACCGAAAAATGTGTTCCCACCAAAAACGTGTTTTCCCGACAAAATCGCAAAAACACGTTTTCCGCCAAAATCGCAAAAACGTGTTTTCCCGAACGCGTTTTCTCGCCAAAACCGCAAAAATGTGCTTTCCCGCTAAAACTGCGTTTTCCCGCCAAAACCGCAAAACCGCATTTTCCCGCCAAAACATCAAAAGCATGTTTTCCCGCCAAAAACATGTTTTCCTGCCAAAACCGCAAAAACGCGTTTTCCCGCCAAAACTGCAAAAACGCATTTTCCCGCCAAAACCGCAAAAATGCGTTTTTTTCGCCAAAATCGCAAAAACGTGGTTCCCTCCAAAACCGCAAAAACGTGTTTTCTCGCCAAAAACGTGTTTCCCGACAAAACCGCAAAAAACCTGTTTTCTCGCCAAAACCGAAAATTTGTATTTTCCCGCCAAAACCGAAAAATCTCGTTTTCCCGCCAAAACCGAAAAATCTTGTTTTCCGCTAAAACCGAAAAATCTTGTTTTCCCGCTTAAACCGCAAAAAAGAAAACTCGTTAATTTTGAAATAATTCTAATGTAAATATATAAATTAAATAATTAAATGTAATATAGTTAAAATTAATGTCAAACATATGATTAAATCAACATAAGGGTATTTTGGTAATTTGTTTGCTAAACTCATTTGAATGGTAATGAAAATAAAGAAACAAACATAAGATCCATTTAGATGATTCATCTAGATGAGCTATGTGGATGGACAAACAAACAATCACAAAAATCTGAATGGATCATTTGAATAGATCATACAAATGAATCATTTGAATGGAAATGACAAATGGTGAAACAAACGGCCCCTGAGCCTACTAGAGGTGGACAAAAAAGCCGAACCAACCGAACCGAAACCGATTCAACCAGAGTCTATTTCAAACCATTCGGTTGAAGATTTCTCCAACCCGAATGGTTCAGTTTAGTTCGGTTTTAACCAATGTGTTTTGTAATTATTTAAATTAAAAATATTAGTTATACCAATATACTAAAATTCTAATACCAAACCATGTATTTTCCATTTTTCATTTAATAATGATATAAGAGACATTACAATGATATTGGTTTTTGTTATTTTAGTTAACTTTCATTTGTATTAATTTTTATATACTTTTTGTGACTTTTTTTAAAAGTTTTTGTTTCAGTTTTATATTGAATTTAGTTAACATAGTTTATGTTTACATAATTTATGTTTAAAAACATAATTTTTCTTACAAAAAATTAAACTAAAAAAACCTAGTTAAACTGATCCAAAAAACAAACTGAACCGGACCGAATACAAACTGAACCGAATATAAACCAAACCGAATATAAATTAAACCGAACCAAATTAACTATGGTTTATTTCAGTTGGAAAAATACTAGAACTGAACTAACTAAACCCGAACCGAACCGAGAAAATAATCGAAGTGACCACCCCTACCTACTAGAGTTATAATTGGCCCTTAACAAAAAAAAACAAAGAGTTAGGGAAAGTGGGGGCCCAAAGTTTTACCATTTTAGAGGGGGCCTAAGGCAATTACCTTATTTCCTATGCCTTAAGCACGACTCTGTTGAGAGGGGACATTCATGTTGGACGCAGAGGTAGGAGAAATAAGGACGCAGACATTCATGATGGCCGGCTTGCAAAAAAAAAAACAGTAACTGTTTATCATAAGTTCTCTTGGTATTACATAGTGTAATGGCTTTCTTTATGAAATTCAGGTTGTTGCAACTGATAGAAAGAATGGAAACAAACTCATGTCATTCCAAGAGTTATCAACAAGAGAGAGAGAGAGAGGGAGTAAAGATGCTTTGGTAACTACAAAAAGTATTAAGGTATTGAATACAATATCCGTACCTTATTTCTACAGTTACATGGTAATCAGCATTTTTATTGAGAAATTCAGCAGCTCTGTAAATTTTACTCCCTCCATTTTTTAATATAAGTCGTCTTACCGCTATGCACATATATTAAGAAAATCATTAATTTCTTATATTTTATAAACAAAAACATCATTAATTATTTACCTAACCACAATTCAACCAATAGAAGACATCATTAATTATTAATAAATTTTACATAGAAAACCGAAAACGACATATAATTTGGAACAAAATTTTTTTATCTAAAACGACTTATATTAAAAAACGGAAGGAGTATATATAAAGCATGCGCTGTTACCTTTGTTCCTTGTTGTAGTCATGGTTCTAAATCTGTCACCTGGTTGATATCATGTTTTTATAAATAAAAAAAAATTGCTTGGGCATAGGGACGTTACTCACTTAATCTACTTTCGTTATTGAATGTTTGCATGGAAGCCCAGCATCTACATACATGCTAATCTAGTTTTTAATTAAAGCTGAGTGAAAAATTGGTTGCTGTTTTTTTCTTCAGTATGATTGACGCTTTCCTCTTGATATTTTTTTTCTTTTTCTTCCTTGTGTACTCTTTGAAGATAAACAAGCTTGACCTTTTTTTCTTTCTTTTTAGTTTCTCATGATTTTCTTCTTACGCTTTATTCTAATGCCTTCAGGTTGAAGTCTGCATCTTTGTGTTTGATATTATGTTCTTCAACGGTGAACAGTATGTGTCTTTTATACTCAATACTTTTTTGTCCCTCTGCATTTCTCCTAGTGGATTATATGTTGATTCGTAATTTCCGGAGTTAACAATGCAGGCTGTTGACTCTTCCCCTCCGTGAGAGACGAAAATGTAAACCTTACCTCTCTCTTTTTCTCCCTTAACTCAGATGCGTTCATTTTCTTCATCAGGTTCATATATTCCCAAACTTTTAGGTCTAAAGGAGGTCTTCCCTGAGACTAGGCCAGGTTTTCTTGAGTATGCTAAGGAAATCACTGTAAGTGCTACAGTAGCTTACGGCTTATAAGTCATAAAACATAGTAAATCAGTGCTTTGATATATTCGTTGAACTGTTCATTGTTTATTAGGTGGGAACAGAAGAAGCGTCTATGAATAACCAAGACACTTTGTGTAGAATAAATGCGTTTCTAGAAGAAGCATTTCAGTCATCTTGTGAGGGAATCATGGTTAAGTCTTTAGATTTTGATGCCGGATACTGCCCCACAAAGCGTTCTGATTCATGGCTTAAGGTCTCGTGCTGTAAACTATCTTATCAAAGATAAATGTGCCGGAAATGGATTAAATGGTGCTAAAATTTTCTGGTTCAGGTTAAGCGAGATTATGTAGATGGATTAGGTGACACATTGGATTTAGTTCCTATAGGTGCTTGGCATGGCAACGGGAGAAAAGCGGGATGGTAATTTAAAAAAAAACATATTTTTTAACTTTCTCTTTTTCTTAAAAATCAAAATGTGTGAATCGCCCTTGTATCTTTGAAGCTGAATTGTAAACATAATGTTATTTTGTATGTGTAGGTATAGTCCATTCCTCATGGCCTGCTACAACCCTGAGACCGAGGAGTTCCAGAGTGTCTGCCGTGTCATGTCTGGGTTTTCTGATGCCTTTTACATCGAGGTAATTAAAAGCTCAACAACACCTTCACACTTCTCCACCTTTCCATCTTCAATATAAATTTAACATTGTGGCTAAGTGTACACATTCCAGAAGCTGAAACCAATAACTACCGTTTGTAGTTAGGTCTTGCAAAGTATGTATATATTATTTGCTTTTTCTTGCAGATGAAAGAATTCTACCCCGAGGATAAGATCCTTGCGAAAAAGCCGCCATACTACAGAACAGGGGAGACACCAGACATGTGGTTTCCAGCAGAGGTTGTTTGGGAAATCAGAGGTGCGGATCTAACCGTCTCACCTGTTCACAGTGCGGCCTTAGGTCTGGTCCATCCATCACGAGGCATCTCCGTTAGGTTTCCGAGATTCATCTGTAAAAGGGTGGATAGGAATCCGGAGGAATGCAGCACGGCGGCAGATATAGCAGAGATGTTTCATGCTCAAACCAGAAAAATGAACATCAAGTCTCAACACTAACATTGTATCTTATCTGATCAGCTACTTACCTTTTGGTTCTGTTAGGAGTTTACTCAAAATGTTTTGGTGTTGCTTTTAATAGCTTGGTAAACTTAGAATATGTAAAAAATATCTACCTAAAACTATGTAAATATTCTGTATATATAATCTATCTACATGTTAATTGTTGTGTTTCTTTGTTTATATCACTTGGTCTGATTGGTAAAACTTCACAGGCCATAGAAGTGCAAATTTGTAGGAGTTTAGGAAGATTGAATTTGTCTATCATTAGACCATGGTTTTGCAAGATTAATGAAAATATGGCGGTAATCACCTGTAGAAAGTTTCAATTTTGTTTTTTATTTTGTTTTTCCCTCCTTAATAAAGAACACCTCCCGCCAAATCAGAAAACCGGTGATAGCCGGTTACTTTTCCTAACGGCGACCGGTCATAAGAACAACACTAGTGAACATCGAAGTTTGCTCGTTGATTGTTTCCTTCGAAAACCCTAGCTTTCTTACCTTGATTGATTCTAAGCTTTTCGCCTGATTCGCGAAAGAGTACCAACTTAAACTTTCTCGGGACTTTGAATGAAGTTTTATTGGAAGCTAGGGTTCTTTTGAGGTTTTGTTTTCTCGATTTTGAGGAAAAATGAGTGCGATCAACATCACCAACGTCAGCGTATTGGACAATCCAGCGCCTTTTGTGAGCCCTTTTCAGTTCGAGATATCCTACGAGTGCTTGACTTCTCTCCAAGACGGTAACCTCCACTTGTTGTCTTATTAGTTGAATTGGATCTATCCTGAAGTTCTTGAATAACAGAGTTATGTTGGTGAGACTAATCTGCCCTATGTTGAAAGTTAGACTCTTTCGAGAATGCTGTTCTTCCCCAATAGTTGTTATCAGGATAGATGTTTTACCTAGACTAGTGGTTTCATCTGGCTTTAAATTTTTGGAGGTGTTTTGGTTTGTAAATGTGTTTGAACTTTGGCTTTGTACACTATGATAAAAAAAAAAGATAGATACATTTTTTCAGCATTCATGGATCTTGGATTTTTCTGGAATATAATATAGTATAACCTGATAAGATCGATATCTTTCTGCAGTAACAGATAGTTTTAATCATCTTCTTGTCAGCAAGTACAATATAAAGAAAAACGATTATGTCGATTTAGTCCCATGCTTTTGTGTTGGTACAGATTTGGAATGGAAACTTGTGTACGTAGGCTCAGCAGAAGATGAGACTTATGATCAAACTCTAGAGAGTGTGCTTGTGGGTCCTGTTAACGTTGGCAACTACCGCTTTGTCTTGCAGGTAAACTAAACACATATTCTCTTTTTTTTTTTTTTTTGCTTACATTCCCTCACTTCAATACCAACGGAGTCGTGATCCAACACTCCATTTTACTTTACAGGCTGATCCTCCAGATCCATCAAAGATCCAGGA
Source organism: Brassica napus (assembly GCF_020379485.1). Classification (NCBI taxonomy): domain Eukaryota; kingdom Viridiplantae; phylum Streptophyta; class Magnoliopsida; order Brassicales; family Brassicaceae; genus Brassica; species Brassica napus. The sequence continues at coordinate 22,656,425 of NC_063440.1, forward strand.
GGAAGACATCATCGGTGTCACTGTGCTGCTGTTGACATGTTCGTACATGGGTCAAGAATTCTTGAGAGTTGGATATTACGTGAACAATGACTACGAAGATGAGCAACTCAGGGAAGAGCCTCCAACCAAGGTTTTGCTCGATAAAGTCCAGAGGAATATACTCTCTGACAAACCTAGAGTCACTAAATTCCCTATCAATTTTCATCCAGAAGACGAGCAGACTCCTGCTGCTGCAGATCCTCCTCCTCCTCCTACTGAACAATCTGATGATCAACAACAAGCTGATGACAATTGTGATGAAGCTCAAGTTTTGCCTGAACAGCCACCAATACCCCATGAATCATGATTCTTCCTTAAGCCGAGGTCTAGTTGGATGAGAACTATCATCTGCAAGATCTTTTCATTTTGTTAAATTTTATCACAAAACATTATCTGAAGGTGTTGTCTTGTTTGTAGATGGCTTTAGGGAAGTGGTTCCTGACATGTTTGAATGTTTTGGGCAAATATTTAATCAAAGCAAAACAATAAGTTCCTCCCAAATCAAGAAAAAGTTTGAACATTCACAATTTGTTTGTTATATTATGTACGATGGTAACATGAGCCATTCTGAGTCCGTTCCATAACGGAGTTAACAGTGGCTGTCCCTCGGCATTTAGTTTTTCATTATATGAATTAACCAACTGTAATACGGGTTGTTTCTGATAGTATCAGAATTATGAGATACATTTCATAAAATACTAAAACTATAAGGCTAAAACTGTAAATAAAACCAACGAATCAAAGTGCTTACTTAACTAGCCCTTCCTTCCCTCATAGCGTTAACAGTAAACCGGAGGAAAAAAAAAGACAAAGCCGATGTCGAAATCCGGCGGAAACCAACCCGTAGATCGATACCTAAGACGCCAAGTGCTCGGAGAAGGAACATACGGCGTCGTTTACAAAGCCACCGACACCAAGGTCACTCAATCAATCAGATTCAATCCCTTCCCCAATTCGATTTCAATTCGAATTCCTTATGTGTTCGATTTTGGCTTGTAGACTGGTAAGACTGTCGCGGTGAAGAAGATTAGGTTAGGAAACCAGAAAGAAGGAGTCAATTTCACAGCCCTTAGGGAGATCAAGCTCCTAAAAGAGCTGAACCATCCGCACATCGTCGAGCTCATCGACGCGTTTCCTCACGATGGGAGCTTGCATCTCGTCTTCGAGTATATGCAGACGGATTTGGAAGCTGTGATTCGTGACCGTAACATTTTTCTTTCTCCTGGTGATATCAAGTCTTATATGTTGATGACCCTCAAAGGTTTAGCTTATTGTCACAAGAAATGGGTTCTCCACAGGTAAAATCTAAACTATTCTCGTTCTTTCTCATGTGTTTTGAGTTCTTGATTTCTTTTTGACATTTGTTTTAGGGATATGAAGCCTAATAATCTACTGATTGGAGAGAACGGTCTGTTGAAGTTAGCTGATTTTGGTTTGGCTAGAGTGTTTGGGAGTCCAAATCGGAGGTTTACTCATCAGGTATTTGTCTACTCATAGATTGTGTGTTTGAATTGGCAGCTTGATTAGTCTTGGAATTGACTAGTGTATATATCTTTGGCACCTCTTGATGATCTATTGGAATGTTCTGTTAAAAATGAAGGCTTGGTACAGAGCGTTTAGCAAACATGAAGTGTATTTGATTCTGTTATTGCATACTTATGTTGTTCGGTTTTGGTGAGGTGTGAAAGATTGGCTGTTCAGACTTGCATACTGTTTTGTTGTTTTATTGACATTTTAGACTCTTGAAGATTTTGTAGACTTGGATCTTATTGGTTTGAGCTGGCACCTGGATTATTAATCTGGAATTTGTAATTATTTTATTGGAAGTTTTGTTGGGAAGTACTGATACTTGATATAGAGCATTGAGAAGACATCATATGTTTTTAATTCTGGTTCCTGCATGCTTATTTTTTGCGGTTTTGGTGAGGTGAAAGATTGGTGGTTACCAGTCACTAGATACCCTTTTCTGGCTTATGACATTTTTTAGCTCCAGAGGATGCTGAGATTGAGTGGTTGTGTAGATATATCATTTGGCTTGTATAGAAGACTAAAAAAAAAAATTACTTGTTGAAACAGGTATTTGCGACGTGGTACAGAGCCCCTGAGTTGCTGTTTGGGAGTAGACAGTACGGAGCAGGAGTTGATGTCTGGGCTGCAGGCTGTATCTTCGCTGAGCTATTACTTCGTAGACCCTTTCTACCTGTAATCTTCTATATTTTGTCTCAAATGATCTTTACTCGTCAATACTTCAGGATTTTATTTTTTTATTTATATATATCCTAATTGCTTTGCTTTCTTCAGGGTTCTACTGAGATAGATCAACTGGGAAAGATCTTTCAAGCTTTCGGAACTCCAACACAATCCCAATGGTCCGACATGATCTATCTCCCGGAGTACATGGAGTTCTCCTACACACCAGCTCCACCACTACGTACCATTTTCCCTATGGCGAGCGATGACGCTTTGGATCTTCTATCCAAAATGTTCATCTACGACCCACGCCAACGGATCACCATACAGCAAGCTTTGGACCACAGGTTATATACATTGTCTTGAAAATAAAACTCACATGACAATAATTTCCATTTCATCTCTGATATCTTCATTTTTTATTTGGTCAGGTATTTCTCGTCTTCTCCATCACCAACTGAGCCAGGGAAGCTTCAGATTCCAGCTTCGAAAGGAGACGCCCTCGAACCAAAGGCATCTGAGCAAAACAACCAACACGGAAACAGCCCGGCCGTGCTATCACCTCCTGGAAAAATGAGGAGAGTGATGGGTCCTGAGGGATAATACCTGAGGGTCTTCGTTTGTGGTAGTATATACAATCAATAGCTTTGATTGGGTTTTTTGCAGTAACTCTTGCATTGGAGTTTTGTAATGCCTTTTTCTGCAAATTAGTTACCAGTCAAAACTTATCAGAAAGAACAAAAGGCAAAATGAAAGAGAGACAATCACTCATTTAGAAATTTAGATGAAAAGCAAGTCCAATCACAAAGAAACAATCCTATAGTGGGCTTTGTTTCTGATTAGGTTTTCCAAAGAGTTGGGGAAATTTGTAACATCTCCAACTAAGACCTCACTTCCTTTTGTTTTTGAAACAAAAGGGAAAAGCCCATTAAAAGTAAAACCCATTAAGTTAAATTTAGGATTCTCCTCCTATTTTTATTATAAATAAGGAACTTTTTTCTCCTCTTTCTATACAAAAAAATCTACTAAAATTTTGTAAAAATTCAAGACCCAAAAACCCTAGCCGTCAGACATCTTTCTTCTTTTCTTTATCTTTCTTTGTGCCAAGCCATCAACTTGTTAGGCCGTTGCTCGTCACTTTCCAGACCACTGCGGATTGTCGCGATTGTTCCCTTCTCCACTGTCTTCCGTTGTTGTTCATCAGATCTGAAAAATAAGCATTTATTTTTCTTCTCTCTATTCTTCTTCTCTCTCTTCTTCTTTTCTTATTTTCTGTTGAGAATGAGAGTACATATCTGATTCGTGACATCGAATAAAGCCAAGGTGAGAACACGACTGTTAACTCTTTTCATGTCTCGTAATACTTTGGGGCGTTAGTCCCTTATATCTCTGTTCCTAAAAGATCTATGTTTTGAAAAAATATTTTATTTCAAAAAGATGTATATTTTATGTTTTCTATGAGAAAATTGCAAACTTTAAGAAAATTAATTGATTTTATTAGATTACTATCGGCTAAAAGTTGTTGAAAGTTGAAAATTACAGAAAACGATAAATTTACTATAGTGATTTAATGCATTTTCTTAATATGTGTGAAAACACTAAAAAGTCTATCTTTTAGGAAAGGAGGAAGTATTGTCTAGGTTTGATTGTTGATCTTATTGATGTGATGAATTGTTAGATCAAGTTGTTGACTTGTGTTGAAATTATGGAAAACAACTAGTTGTGTTAGGTTGTTAAATGGTAAACCAGTTGTGTGTTGAGAAAGAATGAGATGATAGATGTGTGATAAGAATTACTATAATATTATTTAAGAAGTCAATTTTTTAGATATCACATTCACATTAATTTTTACGATGGTTAATTACATAGATACACTTAACAAGTTAAAATATTATATCTAATTACCATTATTAAAAACTATGTAATAACTTATGCCAATTAAATTTTTATTTTTATATTTTTCCAAATAAAATAAAATTAAATAGTTTTATTTAATAAAAAGGAAATAGTCATAAATAAAAAAAAATATTTACAAAAATGAAAGAAAATATATTTTATATAATGTGATTTTGTAAAAAGAAAAGTTCACATAAAATAGTTTTGATGTTAAAAATATAATCATCTCTTTAAAACACAATATTAAAAAAAATTGAAATTAATAAAATATTTTATTTATATCAATCTATTTTCTCAGATTTGCAAAAGTCAATTAAAATAAAATATCATTGCTTAACTATAAATATTTTATAATTGCTACTATTGAAATGTTTATTCATTTTTCATATTTTTTTTTGTTTTTTTTTTATTTACATTTTCTATATAAATTTTATCAAACTACATAACTAAATATATACAAACTTTATCCAATCTTAATCTACCACTAAAACTGTTTGAAGGCTTCGTATTTTTATTTTGGTTTTTAAAATTTTATATATTTATACAACATAATTTACCTATAATAAAATACATAAACCAATATGAATTTTATGGTTAAGATTATTTAAAATATTTTTTTAAATTTATATATTATTATTCTAAAGTATAAAATTATTTAGAATTTACAACAAAAAAAACATTTTATAAATATTAATATATGTTCATAAGTTTTCAAAATAATATCAGTAATGATTGTTATAAAACATCATACTTATCATCATTTCAGTTTTTTCTTCTATTTTTACAAATCCACAAATATCAATTATATAAAATAATTTACGAAATTATATATATATATATATATATATATATATATATATACATATTTACGATAAAAACTGAACTAGTGAAATAAATAAAATTAATAAAATTTAGTTTATAACTAGAATCAAAAGTAATGGTGCTTTCATTTGAAGAAATGTGTTTAACACAATATAACCTACAAAATGAGTAATTTAAACAATCTAAATTTTTATGCCCAAATCAAAAGTCTAAATGCAAAAAAAAAAAAAATTAATTAATCAAAATTTAAAGCTATTTCAGTACAAAAATAATATTATGGTTAAAGTTAGAGAAGTAAATACGATACAATATACCCAAAAAATAATCAAATCGATTAGATATTATATATTTAATTACATATCTAGATAAAATAATATAATATTATTTAAAATAAATCATACATCTAAATTACAAAATAATGAAAATTAAAATTAGAATATGAATTATTTTATAATATATTTATGATGTAAGTAAGTGCATGATTTATGTTTAAATTGCGGGTTCAAAAATATTAAACCAAATCTAGTTTTTTCTTCATCTGAATTAGTAATTTTGACTTAATCAATATCATTAAAAAAATGTGCCCATGCAAACGACAGTCTGCAATGAGCTATATGGTTTACGAATAGGACGCATCAATTCGGCCACTTCAGCGGTGATGCAGAAGTACATAAATAGCTATATTATTTTGTTTAATTTGTTTTGCATGTTCCGTGACCAGTTCTGTATTTCTCTACTGATTATTCGATCCATCAGTTTGTATTTGACTTTCTCTGTAAATATTATCAACAAAAAAAAAAAAGGTTTGCTCAGACGATGGAAAGCGGTTTCTCCTTGGCGGAGAGAGAAGAAGAAGAAAATAACAAAAATGAGAAATCTGCAGGGATGATGATGAAGAAAGTAAGCTACATGGCTGCTCCAATGGTGGCAGTTTATCTTTCTCAGTATCTCCTTCAAGTTATCTCCATGATTATGGCCGGTCACTTGGACGAGCTCTCTCTCTCCAGCGTCGCTATTGCCACTTCTCTTACCAACGTCACTGGCTTCAGCCTCCTCGTAAGATATTCCTCTCTTACTCTCTCTCTAACTTGACTTCAGGGCCGGATCTGGACATAGCCCAGGGAAGCATTGGCTTTGGTCCCTAAAATATTTGAAATTTTTTTATATAGACATATTACCTCAAATTATGAACATAAGTTTTTAAGAAATATATATAGCCAATCACATATCTTTCCTTGCTTGACTTCGATCATTAGGTAGGATTTTCAGGTGCTTTAGAGACATTGTGTGGTCAAGCTTTTGGAGCAGAGCAATTTAGAAAGATTGGTTCATACACTTACAGCTCAATGATATGTCTTGTCTTGATTTGTTTCCCAATCTCTCTTCTTTGGGTGTACATGGACAAACTCTTGGAGCTTTTCCACCAAGATCCTCTCATCTCTGAGTTAGCTTGTAGATACTCCATCTGGCTCATACCGGCTTTATTCGGATGCGCTCTTCTTCAGCCTATGACTCGCTATTTCCAGTCACAAGGATTGGTTCTTCCTCTCTTCTTGAGCTCTTTCGGAACTCTCTGTTTTCACATTCCCCTTTGTTGGCTTCTTGTCTATAAACTGAGATTTGGAATCGTCGGCGCCGCTTTGTCCATCGGTGTTTCGCTTTGGTTAAATGTAGCTTTGCTCTGGGTTTTTATGAGAGACTCTGCTCTGTATCGTGAAACTAGTAATCTTCAGGTGGAAGAAATCTTCTCGAGCATGAAGCAGTTCATCTCTCTTGCGATTCCCACTGCAATGATGACTTGGTAACTATGTTTTCTCTTGTTTCTTGATTTTTGATCTTCAACGGATGCTTAAATCTTTTATCTCTTTTGATGTGCTAGTAAAGCTTGGAGTGGTGGTCATTTGAGCTTCTGTTACTATTGTCTGGACTCTTACCCAACTCAAAACTTGAAACATCGGTGATGTCCATATGGTATGTGCATATATCCCTTTGTATAACATTATACAGATGACCACAGGTCATTAACTCAACTAGAAAGGAACAATGACTATTGTATCAGAGATCCAAAGTTCCAGTGAAACTAATATTACATGATGTGGTTTCCACCTGAAGAATTACGGTTTCGACCTAAAATATTTATATATATACAAATGACCATTGTTTAAATATTTAACTAATATGTGCAACTTTAGTACTTTACTCACTTTATGTCTTCCTTGAGCAGCCTCACAACTTCACTTCTGCATTATGTTTTCGTGGATGCAATAGGTGCAGCCGCAAGGTATAGTAACATTACCAATTGTTCATAAGAATATAATTCTTTATGAAAATTCTTCTTAACCATTGTCTTGTTTATATAGCACACATGTCTCAAACGAGCTAGGAGCTGGAAACCCAAAGGCAGCTCGAGCAGCGGCTAATGCTGCACTTTACCTTGGCGCTTTTGATGCTTCCTTTGTATGCATCACTCTTTACAGTTATCGAAAACAATGGGCCTATATCTTTAGCAATGAGGAAGAGGTCGCTAACTATGCAACAGAAATAACACCGATTCTCTGCCTATCAATTTTTGTCTGCAGCTTTACCTCCGTGCTCTCAGGTAAGCAAAAGTCATATCAAATGGAAAAACCATATGCTGAAATGATAGCTTTTGTGATTGTATTTGTTACTTGAAAGCCAAGAAACTAAACGTATATGTTCTTCGCGAACACTGCAATTCATCATTAACCTTAGGGATTGCTAGAGGAGTAGGGTGGCAAAGTATAGCAGGATATGCAAGCATAGGATCATATTATCTAGTTGGTATACCGGTTGGTTCAATCTTATGTTTTGTTGCGAAATTGAGAGGAAGAGGACTTTGGATTGGTATTTTGATAGGCTGCTTTGTCCAAACGATGGTTCTTGCTCATGTCACTTTTTTCACCAATTGGAAGCAAGAGGTTTGTATACCTTTCCTTCTCTAGTTACTTATCTTCATCATTTTCTTATAATTAAAGTTTTGAATTTTATCTCCATTGGGCTCCAGGCAACGAAGGTGAGAGATAGAGTATTGGAGATGACACCAAAAGGAAACCAAGAAACAGAAATCATAAAAGAGGATGCGCAAGTTTTACTAAGTGACATTTCAGAAAATGTGTAACCCCATTTTCATTGGTTTCTGTGTTTATAGCTCACATAAGCATGTGTTTATGAATAAAATAAGAATGTTTCTTGAACTGACTATCAAGAGATAATGATAAACTGGAATCTGGGACAATAAACATAAAAGAGTATTAGACAAAAAATACTGTATATATTCGGGTCATAAATGTTTCTCTAGCATCATTCAACCCCATTAACGCCAAGGAGTTCTCCAAATTTCAGCAGAGAAAACTCATTGGAAAAATAAGTGATCCCTTGATTCTTGATGCGATCCACAAAGTAAACAAGTCCCTTCAACATCAGCACCCCAAAATATAAACCTATCTAAAGTAGGATTCCTATTTAACATGAATAATTAGCCAAGTGCTTGTTGAGTGCTTAGGAACCATTGCAGAGTTCCACATCATATGATCCCATGTACAAAGCTGTTTGGAAGGCCTAATAATATTCCAATTCTCCTTTGAAATAAATCTGTCTCTGGAAAGACCATCTACTCTCCAAATAATCTTGTCATTTCCTATCCCAAACTGTTAAAAAAGAAATGAAAATCTGCAGGTTGAGAAATCTGTCGTGTCGAGGATGAGGCAAAGCCCAGACCCCATTATGAAGACAAACACTGACGAGAGAAACAATTGGAATGCCTAGGTCTGAAGGTCCAAGACAGCTTATAAAAAGTTTTATATATTTATCAATTTATATATGAAAATGCTTTAATTCGGTTTTCCCCATTGTAAACATTGCGTTCCTACGTGTTGATTATTGAATTATTTAGAGCTTTTACATGCATTTTTTTTTCACAAGCTTGTACAAGCAATACTTTCTCTCTTAAAACTTATGTGTTCTCTTGAATCAGTGATCTTCAAATTTTCGTCTTTGGTACGTTGTTCTTTGAATCAATGAACATCTAACTTGTTTACGATAAGGTTGCACCAAAAATACTAAAGGTTGTGGCTTCCTTAAAAGAACCTTGATATTTTGAAAATTTAGACGTAAAAGCAAAGTCCAATCACAAACAAACAGACTTATAGAGTGATCTTTGCTTCTAACTAGGGTATGCAGGCTAGATAGGTGATAACTGATAAACCTTACGTTGCTTGACAATCAAGAAACATCTCTGACCCAAAAAGGCTGGAATTTTAAGATCCTCACTTTTTTTTCCTTCAACATTTCCTACGGTATTGTGTTAAAGTATAATGGCGACTAGAAAGAAGACTTTATATTTTAATAAGTCAAGTTTGTATCAACTGTCCGACAATATCTGAGATTCTACTAAGCGTTCTAGTATTATATTCAGACCACTAGGGTCTTTGTTTAATTTGTTTTGCAGTTCTGTATTTCTCTACTGATTATTCGATCCATCAGTTAGTATTGACTTTCCCTGTAACCATTATCAACAACCAAAAAAAAAAGTTTGCTCGGACGATGGAAAGCGGTTTCTCCTTGGCACAGAGAGAAGAAGGAAATTACAAAAATGAGAAATCTGCAGGGATAATGATGAAGAAAGTGAGCTACATGGCTGCTCCAATGGTGGCAGTATCTGTTTCTACGTATCTCCTTCAAGTTATCTCCATGGTTATGGCCGGTCACTTAGACGAGCTCTCTCTCTCCAGCGTCGCCATCGCCACTTCTCTTACCAACGTCACTGGCTTCAGCCTCCTCGTAAGATATTCCTCTCTCTTTCTCTTTCTCATCTAACTTGACTATAGGCCCGGATCTCGGCATAACCGAGAGAAACATTGGTCTTGACTGACAATTTTTTTAAGTTTTTTACATAGATAGATGCTCCCAAATAATGAAACAAAAAAAAATTATTAAGATTTTTAAAAATGTTTATTACCCTCAAAATTTTATATCCAGCCTTGCTTGACTTCCGATCAGTAGGTTGGGTTTTCAGGTGCGTTAGAGACATTGTGTGGTCAAGCTTTTGGAGCAGAGCAATACAGAAAGATTGGTTCATACACTTACAGCTCAATGATATGTCTTGTCTTGATTTGTTTCCCAATCTCTCTTCTTTGGGTTAACATGGACAAACTCTTGGAGCTTTTCCACCAAGATCCTCTCATCTCTGAGTTAGCTTGTAGATACTCCATCTGGCTCATACCGGCTTTATTCGGATGCGCTCTTCTTCAGCCTATGACTCGCTATTTCCAGTCACAAGGATTGGTTCTTCCTCTCTTCTTGAGCTCTTTTGGAGCTCTCTGTTTCCACATTCCCTTTTGTTGGCTTCTTATCTATAAACTTAGATATGGAATCGTTGGTGCCGCTTTGTCCATCGGTGTTTCGCTTTGGTTAAACGTAGCTGTGCTTTGGGTTTTTATGAGAGACTCTGCTCTGTATCGTGAAACTAGGAATCTTGAGCTGCAAGAAATCTTCTCGAGCATGAAGCAGTTCATCTCTCTAGCGATTCCCTCTGCAATGATGATTTGGTAACTAAGTTTTCTCTGTTTCTTGATTCTGATTTTCAACTGATGCTTAATTCTTGTATCTCTTTTGGGGTGTAATTAAAGCCTAGAATGGTGGTCATTTGAGCTTCTGTTACTATTGTCTGGACTCTTACCCAACTCAAAACTCGAAACATCGGTGATGTCCATATGGTATGTGCATATATCCCTTTGTATATATTATACAAATGATCCATATGTCACTTACATTAATGATCCAAAAATATGTGATTAGATCCAAGATAAATGAACGAAAGATGCATTATTTAAAAATTCGTGTTAGGATATCCAAGATCTAATACTACATCGGCTAAAATGCATCATTTGTTACAATTTAAATTTTCAATAACGTTTAACCAGTAATAATTCAATTAATATTTTAAGTTTACAATTTCTTTATAGAAAACATACATTTTTTAATTAATATGTCTCCTTGAGCAGCCTCACAACTTCTGGTCTGCATTACGTTTTAGTGGATGCAATAGGTGCAGCCGCAAGGTATAGCAACATTACCAATTGTTCATAAGAATATATTTTTTTGTGAAAAATGTTTCTTAACCATTGTCTTGCTTATATAGCACACATGTCTCAAACGAGCTAGGAGCTGGAAACCCAAAGGCAGCTCGAGCAGCGGCCAATGCTGCACTTTACCTTGGCGCTTTCGATGCTTCCTTTGTATGCATCACTCTTTACAATTATCGAAAAACTTGGGCGTATATCTTTAGCAATGAGGTAGAAGTCGCTCACTATGTAACAAAAATCACACCGATTCTCTGCCTATCAATCTTTATCTGCAGCTCTACGGCCGTGCTCTCAGGTAAGCAAGTTATATCGAATGGAAAAACCATATGCAGTAAAATGTAGAGATGGAGGCTTTTGTGATTATATTTGTAACTTGAAAGCCAAGAAACTAATGTACACTGCAATTCATCATATCCTTAGGGATTGCGAGAGGAGCAGGGTGGCAACGTATAGCAGGATATGCAAGCATAGGATCATATTATCTGGTTGGTATACCTGTGGGTTCAATCTTATGTTTTGTTGCGAAATTGAGAGGGAGAGGACTTTGGATTGGTATATTGTTAGGCTGCTTTTCCCAAACGATGGTTCTTGCTCTTGTCACTGTTTTCACCAATTGGGAGCAAGAGGTATACCTTTCTTTCTCTAATACTTATCTTCATCATTTTCTTATAATTAAAGTTTTGAATTTTATCTCGATTGGGCTCTAGGCAACGAAGGCGAGGGATAGAGTATTGGAGATGACACCTAAAGGAAACCAAGAAACAGAAATCATAAAAGAGGATGCGCAAGTTCTACTAAGCAATATTTCAGAAAATGTGTAACCCCATGTCCATATGTTTCTGATTTACACAAGCGTCTGTGTTTCTAGTTCACATAAGCATGTGTTTATGAATCAAATAAGAATAAGGCTTCAAATGTTTCCAAGCACACCACAGTTAATAGTAACAAAAATCTCTACATATACCTATGTATCTATATATTTTTGTTATTATTAGTACCACATTACAGTTGTTCTGCAATTGTCCACATTTTATCATTCGGAGCCTATGTTTTTTGAATTGACTATTGACAAGAGTTGAACAATGAACTGGAATCTGGAACAATAAAATACTATTAGACAACAAATATATCGCAAACTGAAATCATATTATTCTGCTCATAAATGATTTTCATTTTGATTACCTCGAATCTTCCTTATACGTACATGTTCTAGACAACTATATATTATCTATCGAGAGAAAGACAACATTGACATGGGGAAATCCGATGCCATCTTCAAAAATAGCCAAACTCATTGACAGAAATATGACAAATTGGCTTATTTCACCTCGAGCAGCTGGAAGGTCGCAAATACGATAAGGGGTTGTGTGCGGTTCTCTTGTCAACCACCTGATCTCGTGAGTCATGACAACATCATCCAAATCCAACCTTTCATTTTTGGTTTTAATTCTGTATTCGTTGTATTATGTTTTTTTCTCCAAAAAAAAAAGTTTTCTTTCAGCTAAATGATGAAGATATTGTAATTCGGCCACCCCAGTTTCCATCTTTCTTTTTAGAGTTTACCACTCTTAATTTCTCAAAAAATTGAATCTAAACCGTCAAAATCGAAAGTCGTCACACTAGTAGTTTACAGAATCTCCATGAAACAAGAATAAACTTAAAAACTGAAAATCTGCTGCATGAAATTAGAAGAGTTTAAGTCATAATCTCAATGTGCCTTTATGAGATTTCATTGGCAATGTATTATATAACCCAACACAAAAAAAGCTTAAATAAATCGCGAAGATTTTTTTTAATAATATCTGTGATTAATTGATCATCACTTGGTTTATTCGATAGTGCATGTTACATTTAGCGGAATTCTGAAGATGGGTAAGTGTTTTTGTTTTGAATTAAAAAAAAAATTAGTTAAAAATCATTCAGTAAATCAAGTAATCAACTAGTCTCTAACCCTTCGTCTAGGCGTCTATATATTATATTGGACGAGTATCACATAATCATCCATGATATTATTATGATACTTTCTAAAAATCTCAGTGTCACAGTCACGGTAGTATTTAGGAAATTTCTTTGGCATATGGATAATGGTTGGACCTACCACGGAAATTTAAGGAATATTTGTTACCCATATTTGACAAACCTTGTATCCAAGCATAACCAAATCATATCTCCTCAACCTTACTCAACCCGATGTCGAAAATTCTTTTCCCTGCCAAGCATCTCAGTAACAACCTTAACCCTTCCTAGATCCATCCATATCCGAAAAACTGTGTGAAAAGAAACTTCGATTACAACCGTGCCGATGACCGCCCCCCAAGCATAACCAAATCATATCTCCTGAACCTTACTCAACCCGATGTCGAAAATCCATCCATATCCGAAAAACTGTGTGAAAGAAACTTCGATTACAACCGTGCCGATGAGACACATTTTTTCCTAAAAAAACTTTGAGTAATAATTGACAAAAACCGATTTTTACATGTGTCTTTTTCATATTAGTGAAATTATTATTTCAATATTTAAATTTAATCATAAATAAATTATAATAATAAATTAATATAAAGAGAATAACAAATGCTTAAAGAACTGTCCATAAGAGAATTGGTGTTAATAATGCCCTTAGAGCACCACTAATGGATATATAATTTCACATATAATCTCTAAATTAGTATAACAAATACTTAAAAAACTGTGCACAAGAGACTTGTGTTGATGATGCCCTTAGAGTACCAGCAATGGATATATAATTTCACATATAGTCTCTAAAATTTCAAAAAAAGTCTCTAAATTAATTTTTATTGATATTTTAATTGCACTAAGTGAGTTAATAAATTTTTTGTGTAAATTAAATTGAGCCAATAAAAATGGACAAGCGTAAATACAGTCTCTACAAAATAGTCTCTTTGCAGAGAAATGATTGTGGCATTTTCTATAATCTCCTCCAACTTTTTCTTTGTTAATTATATTTTTTGTTGAAAGACTTCCTTGAGAGATCATCACATACTACTCATCAAAATCTTCTTCCTTGACTTTCTCAACTATTTTCTGACAGTTGGCACTATATATAGGATCTGGTCCATCTTGGGTTCTTAATAATTAAATCAACCTGATCTTTTGTATTTAAAAACAGCTATTGACAGTTTTAAGATTTAATATATATATAAAATATTTAATATATAAAGTTAACACACCCGTGACCATTTAACCCAAAAAACAACCAAACCAGATTAGTTTTCCACAAGACAATGCTGTTTTTTCTTCCAAATCGTTGATTTATGGTCCAATTTTGATTCCTTTTGTAAACGTTTATTTCATTACAAGTTTGACAAGTAGAAAAATTCCAAAGATCGCGATATGAGCCTTGTTCATTAATTATTATTCTTTCCTGAAAATCCTTGGTCATTAATTATCATGTCAAATTTTTATTGAAAGCCAAACCTTAATAAGTCAAAATCATATTGGCTTTCGCTACTAGACTCCACATTTTCTAAAAGAAAAGAGAAGAAGAAAACACACAATGGAAGATCCGTTACTGGTAAATTACAAGAAAGAACAAGAAGTAGATAAGATAAGATGGGAGAAGTTGAAGAAAGTGGCATCCATGGCGGCTCCCATGGTGGTCGTAAACATATCTCAAACCCTTCTTCAAGCCACTTCTACAATGATTGTCGGCCACAAAAGCGAGATCTCTCTAGCTGGAATTGCACTCGCCAGCGCCAGATTATCCTATTTAATCTCCTCTGATTTAATTTTATTACATACAATTATTTGAATAACAGTCTGGACTAGCGAGCGCATTAGAAACATTGTGTGGTCAAGCCTTTGGAGCTCGTCAATACGAGAAGCTCGGGTCATATACTTTCACTTCCATTATTTCTCTCCTCATCATATGTTTCCCAATCTCTCTTCTATGGATTTTCATGAAGAATCTTTTGTTATTGTTTCATCAAGACCCCGAAATAGCAGAGATAGCTTCTGTTTACTGCCTTTGGCTCATACCAGCTTTATTTGGTTACTCTGTACTTCAATCTTTGATTCGCTACTTCCAGACACAAAGCTTGATTTTTCCTATGGTTCTGTCTTCTTTAACGGTTCTGTGTTTCCACGTGCCGGTTTGTTGGATTTTGGTTTACACTTTAGGGCTTGGAACCAAAGGTGCAGCTTTATCTATAAGCCTTTCGTATTGGCTCAATGCGGTTTTCCTCTGGTTTTTCATGAGACGTTCTCAACTTTGCGATGGCAAACGCGTTTTTATATCGATGGAAGCGTTTGGTCACATGAGGACGTTCTTCTCCTTAGCGGTTCCTTCTGCGTTGATGATTTGTCTTGAATGGTCGGCTTTCGAAATTTTGATTCTTATTTCCGGAGTTTTACCCAACTCAAAGCTGGAGACATCTGTGATTTCCATGTGGTAATACGAAGTCCTAATTTTTTTGGCAACACTATAGTTTCTTTGAATCCTATGATTGTTGCGTATGAGCTAATGGCTACATTTTCATTTGAACAGCGTGACATCGTCTTCTTTGCACTACAATCTAGCAACTGCGATTGGTGCGGCCGCAAGGTCAGTTTGTGTATTATATAAGTTTGTTTAGAAGAAGAAACAAAAAACAGTTGCCCTTAAATTTGTATGGACTTACAACTTATGAGTAGATTATAATTCTATATTTCTTTATATAGTATTGCATTATAACTCATTTTCTTCTCTCATTATATGTAGATGATAGGTGTTTTAGTCTACTTCAAATCAAATTCCATTTTAAGATTGGTAACATATCCTATTCGATCGAGTGCTAATCTTGGGTTTTAATATCATGTTAAGGTTTTAAAAATAAAAGCTAATTATCAGTGAGTATATTGACTTATGTTTCTTAACAATTATTCTATGTCACATGTTACTTTTAAGCATGTGAGTCCTAATAAGTATTTCATTGAAGTAAAACACATGTGAACATTAAGGGAAACGTCAACGAAATGCAGACAGAGCAAAGTGCTAGTCAGTTTAACTATTTATTTTATTTATTTAATTGGATCTACTTGAATGTTTTAGCACAAATGTGGCCAACGAACTAGGAGCTGGAAACCTAGTCGCAGCTAAAGCTTCTGCGTTTGTTGCAATCATGATTGCAGCTGTTGAATCTTCTTCCGTAAGCTTTGCTCTGTTCATGTCAAGCAACGTTTGGGGCTACGCTTATAGTAACGTCCCTGAAGTGATTCACTACGCTGCAGAAATAACACCGGTTCTCTGCATTTCCATTGTCATGGACAGCTTGTCAGCCTCACTAACCGGTTAGAAATCCATATTCTCTTTAGTTAGTCTTTATAAATACACGAAGAAAAGAGATTTTCTATATAAACGTCTTGTTTATTCTGGTGCATGTGTTTTAAGGGGTTGTGAGAGGAAGTGGTAAGCAGAAGATTGGAGCTTATGTGAATATCGCTGCGTTTTATATCATCGGAGTTCCAGTAGGACTTCTTTTCTGTTTTATACTTGACTTCAAAGTTAAAGGTCTCTGGATTGGAGTTCTTACTGGATGCACTGTGCAAACTATCACCTTGTTTCTCATTACTACATTCACAAAATGGACCAGTGAGGTAACTGAGGCCTCTAGCTCGACTGTTTAATATGCCAATTATTGCGGTTGTGTTCCCATAAAATTATTTGTAAAGTCTCAGTTAGTACTTTTATTTTTGATTTTTTCTATCAGTAACATGCGAATTTTTTATTTGAAAAACAAATAAAACAATACAAATATATTGTAACATGTAACTGCGAAACCAAATTTAAATGTGAAAGATGTGTGATATCCGCCTCTATGAATACCTCCAAGTATGAGATAGATGTAGCATCCATTCATAAATCTATATGGGTTGAGACTTGGACGTATAGGTTATGAAAAACAAAAAACGTTAGATTTAAATCTAAAAAATGGTCAGATCAACATCAAACTTGTTCACCACGTCAAGAGCACATATCTGGTGGTAATATACTAGAAGTTTTTAAGGAACAGATTTACCAAATGAGACCAAAATATCTACACGACCTTTTGTTGACATATTCTTTCATTTCTTCTCCCAAGAGGGACATCTTTTTACAACTTTCTAAATAGAATAAGTTTAGAAATTTAATATAGAGTTTGATTGTGTTTCAAAAAGAAAAAGAAAATTTAGAGTTTGATTTGAAAAGCAACTCATAGAGTTCATAAGATCATGCGTCTTATTTTTTTAGACCAAGGGATCAAACAAATTGCTCTTCCAAGTTGACTGGCAGAATTGGTTCCATAGCTGCATTATTTAAACTATTTAACAAGAATTTTTCCTCAAGTCTTTGATTGGATGGACGAGACTAATCCTCAGGTGACTGGAGTATTAATCCGGCTATATCCATTTGACTTTGCTATTCATTCTCATATATATGATTGACCTCTCGTTTTTAACATTGTTTTATATAAACCCTTTCACAAAAAAAAAACATTGTTTTATATCTTCTTTGTTGTCAAGCAGGACCGCTTTGTAAGCCACGCTGATTGCTAAACAGTGTTTATTCGTAAAGAACCCAAGATCAAGAGCATAATTTGGATATCACTAAACTGGGTATACTTTTTTTTTTTTGAACATAAAAACAGGGTATACTTGCAACTCAAATGACGGATAGACAAATCCTTGAACAAAGTTCAGCCGACAATACCAGGTGAAGTAGATTCAAATAAACTCATAGTTCTACCAAAGAATAGAAAGGTAAACAAATATTCCTCAGACATAATATAGATCATCATACCTCGAATAGTTATTAATTACTCACCGAAAATCCTACTAGTCATGTGATACCAAGTAAAGAGGAAAGTAAGCCGTTCTGTTAATGCGTATAAATACAAACAATAAGATATATAGTGCGCGAATTACAAATGAGAGCCGGAAGAGGTATTCCTATTGGATTTATCAACAATCCGGAAAACGCCTGTCGGGTATGTCTGAATAAATGTTACCTCTGCCATTTTATAATATCAGTTCGTCGATATAGTTGCATTCTAGCCGTGAGACAGTGATGTGATGGTGATATGAAACTGCAAAAGTAAAGTTAGCAAGTTTTGCAAAAGACTGCATGACGGAATTGGCAACGATTTACTTTATCTGGGCTGAGCGAAAGAAAAGACTGCATGACGGAATCATAGCAACGCCACAAACAACCTTCAAGCTCATTGACAGGCATGTTCGTGACGTTATTTATGGGCAGGAGGCACCGGAAACTTTTCTCTAACCTTATGCTCTGCTAGTTGAGACACGAGTAATTGTTCTTTCAACACTTAATTCTAGGCTATTCTTGTTTTCTATATTTTTGTCCAAGGGTTACTCTAGCTGTGATTTAAACTCTTTTGTAACAAGTTACAAACCCTTCTCATATTTTATGAATTTCACAATTTGACAAAAAAAGTTAGCAACTACGAAAAATTAGAAGAGATGATTGTGGCTTAGTGGTTATATTAATTCTTTTGGCGATATCGTTAAATCCGATCATTGGCGTGCATATATACTTTTAAATCTGATACTTATATTAGTGTCTAGTCTTTAAATGTATATTATTATTATTTTTACCTGGTTCCATAGAAGTTTATTCTACTATTTTTTTTTGTTAGATGTTTTTTTTATTTTACTGCAAATTTAATTATACTAGCTACATACCTTTGAAAATGAATTTAAATTTACAAAACAAAACAACTCATGATATTCAGAAGGAGATAGAGGGAGTAATGGTTCGATCTCATCTCCTCTTTTTGTAAGCTATACAGATAATGGTGAAATCTTCTATATTATTTATACAAAAAGAATTATTTAGTCAAACTTTCAGATCTGTAGGTGGGTCTAATTCCAACTCATAGTCCTATAGCCATATTTTCTGTTTAGAGCATGATTAATGCTGAGATACTTTCTAGAGTATGTAATTAAATAGAATACTAATACTTTTATTAATTAATATCCTATTATCTAAACAAATTTTAAACAGAAAAGAAAAATAATTCAATAAGAATATGACATGTGGATTTTGGTTTCTCAGAAAAAAATTTAGAGTATCTTAACTAAGATATATTTCTGAAAAATTTACTGTCTCTCTCTTCAGTTTTCAAATTTTCATTATTTAATTGTGTAGATACTTGTTAACAACCCTTCGTTGATGTTGCCCTTATTCATCTTTTGTTGTTTTTAAAATAGTTACTAGATTCTCACCCGCCCTCAAAAGGGCGGGTATATTTTTTGTTTCAATTTAATTTTTATATTGGTGTTTCTTTTTGTAATTATATTTGTGTTTTTTTGTAATCATATGTATAAATATTAATCAAAATTTATTTTATAAAATAATTGTAGCTAAAAAGTTATATGTTCGGTTTTTTGTAATCATATGTCTGTATACATGTTTCTTTGTAATCATATTTGTATGTTCTATATTTTGATTCGCGGCTATAATGTTAGTTTGTAATTTTTTTATTTTTTATGTTTCTATAACATTTAGAACAGATAAATATGATTACAAAAAAATATAGGTATACAAACATATGATTACAAAAAATCGAATATATGTTGAATCAACTTTTAAATTGCTATTATTTTATAAAATACAATAGATTTTGATTAAGATTTATATATATGATTAAAAAAAATACAAATATGATTACAAAAAAAATTATGAAAATTAAATTTCTAAAAAAAGTTAAACATAAAATATACTCTTTAAAATGACGGAACAGATAAATGCTGATATTATTGAAAACGTAATTTTCGTAAAACCGAAAAGGAAAGAATAATTGTTATATAACATAAAATTGTGGGACAATATAAAAATTAGAATGAAGTGGCCACCGATAATTTTGGACATGAAGTTACAAAATATGTCTTGACCAATAGAAAGTAGTTACGGAGATATAGATGTAAATGCAGTTATGTTTTATATAGATGTGGATCCTTCGAATTTAAAAGTGTCAGTTGGGTTTGGTTCCACATGTATACAAACGTAAAAGTTAGCAGTTATATTTTATAGTTATATTTAGATGTTGTATATGTTTTTTAATTGGACTCAACTATTATCAATGTGGCATGTTTCTGTTTTAATAGTATTGATTTTAGGGTTTTAAGGGTTGTAGTTTTTTCTTTCCAACAAAATTAGAGAAAAAAAAAAGTCTCTATAGACTAATTTACCGTGATTAAATCTATAACTACGTTTATGACCATGCAGATTCAAATTCAATATAGATTTTCCTTTGTTTCCATAATATTACTTTTACTAAACTAACAAAGAAAGTTAAAAAGTATGGTTCGACTCTCTTGTCATACGCGTATAGTTTCCGTAATAACATATGAGCCGTAATAACATATGAGTCGAGTAAACTGTCGGGGTTCCTTCCGCCTGGTTATATTTTTGACATGTTGTTTATGGTAACGGTACAAAATCCTCTTGTGTAAAAACATTTCACACATAGTACTAGATAAAAAGATACTGTACAGTTAAAGAAAACTTAAATTTGAAGAACAATATTGGAAAGAAAAGGGAAAAAACTAGATTAGTTCAACTAGTTGTGGTAATAACCCTTTAGAAGCAGAAACTGCGGCCCAAGTCTAATCAATAAATCGATCTTATAGAGCAGTAGCATAAGATTATTGAACAGATAGGGTTGGAATTTATTTATACTAAAATAATATTTGATAGAAGAAATGCAAAGTTTAAATGGCGGTTCATGAATATATACAAAGTTGCAAATATTCACGCTAGCTAAAATACAGTTATTGTTGGAGGTATAGTTCCCCTCATTATAAATCAGGTTCAAAAAATTGTTCGATTATTCAAAGGTTCATTACGAAGCCAACAAGCCCACGAAGAACTAGGGTCCATCCTGAGTCTGGAAAGAGTCAATACCAATCTGAACGAGTCAACCCAAAACATAAGAAGATAAAAGCTAGAACTAGGGTCCATCCTAAGGGCACTAAAAATGATTTTAACGACACAAGATACTCGCCGGAGTTCACAACTTCACATCGCCATTACTATTTTCTTCCTAATAGCTATACAAGAATGGTAAAACGGAAGTAGAAGGAGATCTAATACATCAAAACTATAGTGAAACCTCTATAAATTAATAATGTTGGAACTACACCAAAACTATAATTTTTTATTAATTTATAGAGATATTAATTTATCGATATACTAATTGAACCAAAAACTCAATTTGAGACTATAAAATTATATTATTTTATAGAGATTTTTAGTATATATTAATTTATAGAGTATTAATTTAAAGAGGTTATACTGTATATTCAAATTACTCACAAAGTTTACTCTTATTATTATACCTATTAATCATCACAATTATAAAAGCTAGAAATATCAATAATACACTTTTTCATAGCAAAATAGTTAGTAAACAATTTTTTTTATTTATACTTTTACATATGTAAGTATAGATCCTAACCCTAATTTCTGGATATAATTTGAGTTTCATCAGCTATGGCCCTTAGTCAGAAAGGAAACATGACCTAAAAATTAGAGTGGTTAAGGGATAAGGAAAAGAATGTTAGGGTTAATACAGTTTCTTTTTGTGGCTGTAATGAGATCATTGGTGATGGATGCAAGGAGAATGTAGCCAATAGAAGGATGAAAAAGTTAAAGAGGGAACAAAGAATCTGAAAAAGTTAAAGAGGGAACAGTTGACCAAATCAGGTCTATTCATCCCTTCAAACGATCAATACAAACCAATTTGCTCTCTGGCGATTCTTAGGCGATAAGGCTCCTTTCTTCTCGCCGCCGGTGCTGGTGCCTCACGCGCCGCGCTGAGAACTCTCCCCCTTCCGGTCTTCATGGATTCTCCTGCTCCGTCTCTGTTGGAACCTCCATGGCCACCAGATCTGTGTGTCGTCCATCGTGATTCTCCCTCGTCAGATCTGGTTCTTAGGTCTTCAGCTCTCCTCCACCCAGAAGCCCCTCAGTCTCTCGAGGCTGAACCTCCGCAACATCTCTCGGCGCCGTCTCAGTTTCAAGTCCCTGCTGTCTCGCCTTCTCCGGCCTTGTGGGTCTCTAAACTGAAATCTTCTTCTCACAATCTTAAGAAGATGGCTTCGCCAACTTTTTCTGCGGATGGTACGCCCATCGTTAAAGCTCCGGATTCAGTGGTTTTTCGTCCTTCTCAAGTTTGGAAAGGTTACTTAGTGGCCCAATTCCATGGCAATCCTCCTTCTCCTGCTAAAATCTTCTCAGACCTTAACCCTATTTGGGGAAAACAGGGCAGAATCAAAGTGAAACATCATTCAAAAGGAGTATGTATGATTTTTATTCCCTGCGAAGTTACTAGACAATGGGTACTTGATGTTGCTTTTTGGCACTCTGGAAATTGTTCCTTCACGGTTACAGAGTGGTCTCCAAACCTTGTCTTAACCAAGATGAAACTCGAGTTTGCTCCAGTGTGGATCCTATTCAAGAATGTTCCTCCTGAATTATGGTCTCTTGAAGGGTTTAGTTCCTTTGCTTCGGGTGTAGGCTTTCCGGTTCAATCTGAATTTCCTAAGCTTAAACCGTATACCAATGGTATTATCAAATTGAAGGTTGTCATCAAGTTGGAGGGAAACAAATCAAAGGTGGTGAAGGTCGTCGACAAGATGGGAAATTCAGTAAATATCTATGTCGAATACTTGAAGCTTCCGCCTAAATGCAGGATTTGCTCTGAGTTTGGTCACTTCGATCTTAGATGTCCTTCTGCAGATTCTGGATTAATGCCTCCGAAGGTGGTGGAACAGGGTTCTTGTTCTGGTAGAGCAAATCATGTTATTCATAGCTCTAATAAGACAGTCTCGAAAAAAGGTCCAGTTTCTCCTCGTGCTTCATCTGTTGATGATTTGTCTGGTGGGAGGCTAAGGAGGTCGGTCAGTCTTCCTGGTTCTCCAATTGGGTCTGTCAACTCTGAAACTAATGCTGGTGCTTCCAGATGGATCCGGGTTGGAACTAAATCTCCCTCTGCAATTGGTCGTCGTAGCTTATCTCCCCCATCTAAAGCCAAGCCTCTTTCTTCTGCTCAGTTCGCTTCTGAGGAAGAAATGATTGGTGCTGCTCAGAAAATTCTAAGGAATAGACTTAATGAAGTAGTTATGGATATCCCTCCCTTCTCAAATGCTGCGGACAGGAAGCGTTTTAGGAAGCATCAACGACAGACCTTCTATAGTGTGTGTGAGGATGAGGGTGGTGCTTCCATTGACTCTGGCCTTTCAGTTAATAAATCTCAGGATCCTATCGCTTTTGGTTCTATTGAGGCGGTGCTACCCAAGCAAGCCTCAACTTTTTTGGAAGCTTAGTGCTTCGCAGCCCCATTTTTTTGTCTTTCCATGAAGTGCTTTTCTTGGAATGTTAGGGGCCTTAACGGCAATAATCGGAAATTAAATGTGCAGAGGTGGATTCGCACCAACCGTCCTATGATAGGCGGTCTTTTGGAAACTCGGGTGAAGCAGGAAAATTTAAATAATCTTATCTCAAGCTACTTTCCAGGATGGTCTTTTGATTCAAACCATAGTACGGAAGCGGAAAACGGCCGTATTGTGGTAATTTGGAATCCAGTTCTCTCTGTCGTGGTGTATTTGAAGACTCCGCAGGCTATGGTATGTGGAGTTTTCGATCCAGTTACGCAGATTGCTTTTACGGTTGGATTTGTCTATGCCTTCAATGAGAGAAGTGATAGAATTGGTCTTTGGGACACCATTCGGCAATTATCAAATTCTTCAAGTTTGAGAAACTCTCCATGGGTTATTATGGGCGATTTTAATCAGGTTCTAGCTGTTTCAGAGATGTACTCACTTTATCATGTGGATATTTGTGTGGCTGGAATGATAGAGTTTCAGGAATGTCTAAATGACAGTTATCTCTATGATTTATCTTACCAAGGCTGTTTCTTCACCTGGACGAACTGCAGTCCATCTGATCCAAAGTCCAGGAAACTTGATAGAGCCTTGATAAATGAAGCCTTTCAGGACAAGTTCCCCAACGCCAATGCAGTTTTTGATTCCCCCGGGAGTTCAGATCATTCCCCGTGTCTTGTTACAATATCTCAGGACTCTCATCTTAGGAAGTCTAGATTCATGTTCTTCCCATTTTTCTCTGAGCATCCTGATTATCGGAGGTTACTTTCTGAGGGTTGGTCTTCTTCAGGTCTTGGGAGTTCTCCCATGTCTTCTCTTTATCAAAAGATGAGAATTGCCAAAGGAATCTGTAAATCTCTCAACCGGTCGGCCTTTAGTGACATTGAAAAGAGAACAAGAACGGCATTTGATGAGCTCCAACGAATTCAGTTTCTTTCGCTTACTAATCCGACTCCGGTCTTGTTTGAAGAGGAAAGATTCGCTCGAGAAGCTTGGATGGTCCTTGCAGCAGCAGAACAGAGTTTTTTCAGGCTTAAGTCGAGAGTGCGTTGGACTAGCAAAGGCGACCTCAACACTGGTTTTTTCCATAAATGCGTCAAGGCAAATCTCTCTAGGAATCTGATTCACTTTCTTACTGATGAAAATAATGCTCGTGTTGCTGATATTCAAGAAATGAAGAATATGGCGGTGAGGTTCTACTCCTTGCTTCAGGGCCGTTCTAATGTGGCAGTCACACCGTACACAGTTGACCAAATCAGGTCTATTCATCCCTTCAGATGTAGTTCCTCGCAGAATGACCGTTTGTCAGCTGTTCCTTCAGATGAGGACATTAAGAATACTCTTTTTGGCCTCCCTAAGGACAAATCTCCGGGACCTGACGGGTTTTCGGCTGAATTCTTCATATCTTCTTGGAACTTGGTGGGTGAAGACTTTACGAGAGCAGTGAAGCAATTCTTCTTGGAGCCAGACATGCAGAGACAGACAAATGCCACTGTCATTTCCTTGATTCCTAAAACGCCTGGTGCATCCTCTCTGTCTGATTTTCGACCCATCTCACTTTGCAACACGGTTTATAAAGTCATCGCAAAATTGTTAGCAGCGCGACTGAAGATAATCACTCCTAAAGCTGTTCAAAGGAACCAGGTGGGCTTTGTCAAAGGAAGACTTTTATGTGAGAATGTTCTTCTCGCTTCAGAGCTGGTGGCTGATTTCCATAAGAGTGGATCCACAACTAGAGGTTGTTTGCAAGTGGATATTACCAAAGCTTATGACAGCATTGAGTGGGATTTTGTGTTGAATATTCTTCAAGCTTTCGACTTACCTCCCATATTTATCTCTTGGATAAGGAATTGCATAACCACTCCTCACTACTCTGTCTCCTTAAATGGAGAATTAGCGGGGTTTTTTCCGGGTAAAAAAGGGCTTCGTCAAGGAGATCCCATCTCCTCTTCTCTCTTTGTTATGGCCATGGACATCCTATCAAAAGATCTAGATGCTGCAGCAAGAGAAGGGAAATTTGGCATTCATCCTAAATGCCACAACCCTTTTGTCACCCATTTGAGTTTTGCCGACGATCTTCTTATCTTCTTTGATGGCTCTTCCGAGTCCTTGAGAGGTATTATGACGGTGCTTAGGGATTTTCAGAGAAGATCAGGGTTGGCTTTAAACCTCAGAAAGACCTGTGTTTTTGTTGATGGGAATAATGTGGAAGTTGCTTCAGCTTTAGCGACAGAGTTTAGGATAGCTCAAGGAGCTCTTCCAGTCAAATACCTTGGAGTACCTTTAATGCCTCATAAGCTGAGGCGTCAGGATTATCAGCCTTTGGTGGATAAGGTCAGGGGCAGAGTTACTTCTTGGACGTCTAAACGTCTCTCTTTTGCCGGCAGGCTACAACTGATTCAGTCAGTTATTTACAGCATGATTAACTTCTGGTCATCTATATTTCCCTTGCCAAAAGAATGCTTAGAGACTCTCGAACAAATATGTAATGCCTTCCTCTGGACAGGAGCTCCTAATTCTGCAAGGGGAGCAAAAGTTTCATGGGAAGCTGTATGTCTACCTAAAGAGTGTGGAGGTTTGGGATTGCGCCGACTTGCTGATTTGAATCAGGTTTATGGCATCAAGTTAATTTGGCTTATATTTGCTGGATCTGATTCTCTATGGGTAGCTTGGATAAGAAACCACATTATAGTAGAGAGGATGTTCTGGACCTTCGATTTCTCAAATGTCGGTAGCTGGATTTGGAGACGTCTCATGAAGCTTCGAGATTTAGCCAAACCACACATTCTCTGTCATGTTAGCTCCGGAGCAATTGCGTCTTTTTGGCATGATAACTGGACGGAATTGGGGTCTCTTATTGACATTATTGGACCGCTAGGACCTCAGGTCTCGGGCATTCCTATTGAATCTTCTGTTTCGGAGGCAGTTTTAGCTGGTGCCTGGAGAACTACTCGAAGTAGGAATCCGACACTGATGCTGCTTCGTCAATCCTTACCTTCTCAAGTCCCTGATATTACTTTACCAGAACATGACTACTATATGTGGAGGAACTCGGTACTCGACCCCCCAGCCGTTTTCTCTACAGCAAAGACGTGGATTTCCTTAAACCCTCCTCCTCCTTCGGTGAATTGGCACAAGGTGGTGTGGTTTCCTCAAAAGATTCCCAAGCATTCATTCATTGTATGGCTTGTCCTCAAGGATAGAATGTTGACTCGGGACAGACTGAGATCATGGGGTCTTCTGGTTCCTGAGGAGTGTCTTCTCTGTGGTCATGCAGCAGAGACGACTAAACATCTGTTCTTTGAGTGCAATTTTTCTACGGCGGTATGGACACTGCTTATGTCTAAGCTCAGGTTTGCTTTCCCTACTTCCTTGGAGGAGATTGTTCCTTGGATTAGCTCTGTTCCTTTGCGCAAACAGGTTAAAGCTATTTTGAAGTTAGTTTTCCAAGCATCAGTATATTTTATTTGGCGAGAAAGGAACTCCCGTCTTCACTCTGGTTTGCATAAACCTATTATCATGATCGTTAAAGAGGTACACCTACAGGTACGGGCAAAGCTCCTTGGTCTAGACAGAGAGAGAATTGTCAGCATTTCTCCACAACGACACCCTGTGGAGTCATATCTTTCTACATGGTTTGACAGATTCCAAGCTTGAGATGGCTTAATTAAGTTCTGCTTCACATAAGTTACAATTTATTTAAAATCTTTCTGATCTTCCTGTCTATTTAGTAAGCTTTGTGGTAAACTCTCACCCTTTTGGGTTTTATTTAGAAATGATATCTACTTTTGGAGGAAAAAAAAAAAAAAAAAAAAAAAAAAAAAAAAGAATCTGAGAGAAACAGTTGTTTAATTCTTATCTCATGCCTCTTCACGATAAGCATCTTCGTACTTGTCGCTTCCCTATAGCTTCTTCCTTATTCTCTTTTACTTTTTTCAACCCTATCTCCATTCCTTTTTTATCATTCCACTATTCCCCACTCACACCATTCTTTTATTATATTTAATATTTGCAATTATGTTCACAATTACACATTTACATGAATATACACACATATATCTTACAGTTAATTGTTGTTTTACAACTATGTTATATATACTAAATAGAGTAATATTGTAAGAAATCATTAAAACATATTTTTCTTAAAACTAGCACATATAAGAAAAAAATATAGAATCCCTTATATATTAATTGAGAAACATTACAACTTCTTTTTGTAGTCATGTGTCATCATTAGAATGATTCTTAGTTTTTTTAGAAAAATAAGTTGGTCTATCTAATTATATAACAAGCTTTTTATTAAACTAACCATAAATTCATTATTAATGTTCTTTATTATTTTCTTAAGTAAAAGTTACGGAATTGCCTAATGTGGCTAAAGTATATATGTCAATTAATTATTTTGAATAGAATTGATAAAAATTAGTGTATATTCTATCATATTTGTTTAATTTTAAACTATTAAAATAAATTAAACAACCACATTAACTATATAATAAAAAAATTATATTTTTCTGTATATGTTATATTTTGAATTTTTGAAAGTGATTATAAATTATTAAAAATATTAAAAGTCTTACTTTCAAATTTTGTGATCCATGGTTTAAAATTTTTGTTATGAAAAAATACAAATGATACAAAATCATATAAGTAAAAAGTCTAGTGTAATTAATTATTAAGATTAAAAGAGATATATATATATATATAGTACATATTTTAATATCATTTAATTTAATTATATATCCTATCAAATAGTAAAAAATATTGTTTAGATTAGTAAAATTAATTTATATGTTTGCAATAATTTAGTTATATATGTAATAGTTACTGAATTTTAATTATTCAATATATATTTATTATTTTATAATATTTTAAAATATATAATACATAAAATAATTTGTATATATAATGTTCATCTTGCGCAAGACGTAAGTCTTAATCTAGTATCATGAATTAATTAGACACTTTTTATTTTATATTTAAGTTTAAAAATTTTTTTAACATCAAACGACTGATATTATTAAAAGTTAGAACAATCAGTGTAATAAAAATCCTTATGATGAGCTCTTGATATCTTATCTAATGATCAATATGTTGTTTGTTTCCAGAATGTAGATGATAAACAACAGAGAAGTATACAAATCTTTTCTTCAGTATTGATATCTCTTTTAACTCTGTACACCAATTTGGCAACGTTTTTTGTTCTTGTATTATCGAAGTCATGTCTTTGCCGCAATCAGTTCCAATGTGTTGGCACATCAATATTTGCAGCATATCTTCCATAACCCCAAAAAAAAACTCAAGCTCTACATGTATAGAGATTATTGTTAATGTAAGTTTACAATATGTTAATTATTAAATTGATTATTTTAGTTATCAGGATTTTAATATGTACCAAATTATTATTATGTTATATTATTTATTTATTTATTTTAATTTTATTTTATTTGTACGGATTGAATCAGATATCCAGTAAAAAATATAAAATTTCTCGATATCTAAACACCGAATATTCAGATAAATATGAAGTAGATCGAATCGGAAAATAAATTGATTATTCGGATAAAATGGATTTAATTTATGAAATATTTGCAAAAAACTTAGATATACTACTCGTGTCTACTACTCAAGCCAGCATCGCACATGTAATCTTATCATCTGTACAGAAATCTAGAAACAATTCTGCCTGAGTAAAGAATATATAAATATATCTAAAAAGAAAACTGATAAAAGTATACTATTTGATTAGATGCAGTGCATTATCCTTTTTGTGACTGTACGCCAATTGTGTACCCAATTCATTGTCTTTTGTCCCAAGTAAAGATATGATTGGATATAGCAGCTTTTTTTAATTGTTTTGCCAATTACAACGCGACGCATGGTTCATGGACGGAACAGACACCATTAATAAATAATAACTAAACTAGTTGCTGATAAAAAAAAAGAGTTTAGGTTTATACGGGAAAAATGTCAAAAATATATTAAGTCTGTATAATTAGTCGCGTAATATGCACAGTTTATTATTCGCCAAATAATTACGAAGTTTGCATTGACTGAGTTATTTTAGATATGAACATAGTTAACGTGAATTATTTTTCTTATTCTTCATGTACAACAGATCGAAAATCCCAAGTTCCTTCACTAGATCTCCAACTTCGTTTCTCAACAAACTACAACTGTTGAACAATAGAGTTCATATAAATTAAGTTCTCATATTGACAATGGGATCGCACGAATTCAAATCCAAATATATCCTGAATTCCTGATCTCGAGCTAATAAGGGAGAGAGAAGAGATCGAGTTAGGTGTTGGTGAGAGGCACAGGGAAGTTGGCACTGTTCATAACGGCCATATATATATGGCACTGTTCATGTTGCCTATCCCTAATCTAAAATAGCTCAACCAAAGTAAATTTTGTGGTTTATGTAGGACTAGGATATTAGGCAGATTGGCCAAGTTTAAAGAAAATTTTAATCATTTTTGTGCTTAATTTGAGATGCTTGTTACGAAGAAGATCTCTATTGGAAACACATATACACACATTATAATATAAATGTACCCTTTTAGGTAAAGATTTTTTTTTTCTTACGGAGCAATATAATTTAAATTTGATATCCTAGGGTTCTTCAACTCTCGTTCAGTCATTCGGTGAGCCCAAGTGTTCCCTGGAATATAGCTTTGAAGACTCTAGAATTGGTTTCCATCCACAGAATCTCAACTTATCGTAGTGACAAAGTGACAAGACTTTTATGCTTCATCTTTCACTTGAAACCATGTTTTTGCATTAAAATTATTTAAATCCAGTTCTCTTTTGTATTTCTAAAGTTCTGTGTGTGGATTTGGCACTTATATATAGAAAAAAGCGTGTGATAACATAACGCTGGAATTGGATATTTCACACGGTGATAAGGTTCAAGATTTTTTGAATAAGTTATTTAACGAAAATTTTAAAAGTTAAAGTTAAACAAAAAAATCAAATGTTGAACAAAAAAATCAAATGTTGAAGTGGAAGTGACTCTTGCAGCTCCTATATATTACTCCAAAACTTAATGACATAGGCTAGTTCCTGCGTCGTTCACTGATCTGTAAAGTTTGGTCGTCGGTCAAAAAGAAACAACTGATAATAGTATTATAATACTATAAATCGATTCTCGAACATGATGCAAATCACCTGTAGTTTTGGTGGCTTTAAATCAGTCGAGAAACTATGACCAACCAATTAACTTTCGAAAGGTCTAATGGAATTAAACTAGGGATGATCGATGTGATTGAGACTAATTTCTCAATGTGGAATGTGACAAAAAGATCTGTCTCCAGAAACCTCCCCCAACTAACATGCTTATTAGCCTTTCTTAGGCATACGGAATTTATACATAAAAAACTTACTAGTACGTGCGCATGTAGAGGAACCTTCAATTGTGCCAACTATCCAAGACTATGATATCTCCGTTCCCAAATACAAAGATTAATCAAAAGTTGAAGTAACAATGTGCACAAAAAAGAAGTACCAACAAATATAGACAAACACGGAAACTATTATGAATAAGTTCTTAAATAATTCATAACTTTTTACCTATATTTATTTTGCAGTTGTATATTAGCTTTTGTTTGTTATAGATGAAGGGGGTGAATTGATAATTTTAGCCTCCCGCACTATAGTATCGTACAAGGTTAACAATAATATTTGTAAATTTTAGCATACTATTTATATGTGTAAGATAAATATTTTATATATTTGTATACTTGTACATAGACATTTGGTTTGTAAGATTCTCTCCAATATTTTAACATGTGACAAGATTTGTTTGGCTAATGTGATAGAAATATGAAATGTTTATAGGGAACCCTAAAACTTTGATCAAATTTAGATTTAGTCCAACTCAATAATTGGATTATTTACATGTACTTATGTAGAACTAATATTATATTCACTATGTGCTATCTTTTTTATTATTGCTCTCGATATAAACAATTTTTTTGTTGTTCAAGAATCAAAGATAAATTTATATATGGTGTTATCAAAGTTTTCTCTTCAAATTACCTAGCTAAAATAGTATTATATAAATGTTGGTATAATAAAATGTAATGTTGGATCGATTTTGGACGACGATTATATCAAACTGTTTGTGGTTTAGTGGTTATATAAAGATGTTAATTCCTTTGTGTTTTGAATTCAAACCTTCTCTAATACGGTGTTCTATTTTTTTAATTCGGATTTCCATAATTGATTATAAATCTAAAATATATTATGAGCCTAAGATTTAGAACTCGTACATTATTTAAGAAGTTGGTTGTATAAAATTTGATGTTGGATCGTTTTCCCAGCGGCATGTGGTTGATGATAAGGGATCAATACCGATCAGTGCTATTGTATAAAGGTTAGACTGATTTCTACAGTTACATATACTGTTACTGGAGTTCAGCAAGCCTTCATGGTTATGCCTTGACGTGCTGCAAGCTTCACGAATTAGCCAAGATTTTAAACGAACGCCTTGGTAAGTTTTTTACATCTTTGGATCATGTTGTCCAGGGGCGGACCTAGGTGAGCACTAGGTGTGGCAAGAGGACCTAGGTGAGCACTAGGTGTGGCAAGAGGACTAGGTGAGCACTAGGTGTGGCAAGAGCCACATACACAATTTTAATTTTTCATTAGTTGTATTGTAAATTGAGGAACTCAAAGGGCTTAATCAATCTCCTATGCCCCCATTCTTTTTCGATTGAAAATTTTGTTAATTACTATGGTGTGCCCCATGTTGCAATGCTTACTAGATCCGCCCTGGTTGTCCGCCATCCAAGATAAAAATAATTTATAGGATTTGAAGAAACATTTGTTGTGTATCTTTTTCCAAGGCATTGGTTAAAAATAAGGATAAGAGCGAATTATAATGGTGGAGGTTTTTTTACCCATTTTTGATGGATTAAGAATGGCAATTGTAATGGCCATATTAATAGTTAGATTTTTCGATGAATTTTGACGAATCCATCAAAAGTCTATCAAAAACGTTGGTTAGTTATATTCGATTCAAATTTCTTTTGGAAATACCAAAAGACTTATGACAGTTTAATGTGATCCATCATAAAAGTTTTTCCGATTATGTTTCTATTAGTATACCGTCAGAATTGTATTAGAAAACTTTGACGACATCTCATAAGTTCGTTCGGTTTTACCATTCTTTTTTTTAATGAAGACTTGTTTTTTTTTAATGAGTTGTAATGAAGACTTTACAAAACTTGAAACCATCGAAATGGACAATCGAATAAATTGAAGACTTGCTGAATTCCAAAAAACGTAAATATATTTAACTTTTCATGTAAAGATAAGATCATCTTCCAGATTATCTGTCTACACAAAACCGTAAATATATATAATCTTAGCGAAATGAAATTTTCGTATTGATAGAAAAAGCATCTCCAGTACCTTAGCTTGTCAATTGATTGATGGTCTCATAGGGACTTAAGAAAATATAGAATTTGAGAAAATTTACCAAAAGAAGTATCGGAGAAAATAATTGTGCGAATGGGCTTCATGTCTTTATTCTATTTTGGGTGGGTATCTTTTAAAGATTTGATCTTCTACTTTTCTGAAAACCTAGATGTATATGATTATCTTCTTCGTCGTCTTATACACAAAGTTTGTTTCTTCTAGAGTTTCAAATACCGTACCTGCATAGTTATACTATCTTTGTTTTTCGATTACCTTTTTTAATATTTATCCTTATATCGAAATTTAAAAGGTGGCATTCTTATATATCATCTAGTGACCCAAATCATGAGATCATTTAATTACGAAAAACGTTGTAATGTTTATTGTATTTGTATTTTTAACCCCATAAAATATTTATGGAAAAAAAGAATTATGTAAACTAGGAAAACAATAACTATACTCTTTGTGTGAATTTTAACTGGTTGGCAAGAAAATATTAATACAGCACGACGAAAGAGATGTATTTAAAACAATATCGAAGATCATAGTAAATCATTTCCTCAGTAGATCACAGTAAATTATAGGAGAGGAGAGTAACAAAACGACTTACATACGATTTATATTGGATCACTTTTAATAAATCTACGTCCAATACCATTACTGATTTCATTATATTAGAATTCAGACTTCTTACAAATTCGAACTTACCAGAATTCTCTATTTTTTTTGTTTCTCGCTTTACAACAGTAATAAACAGTGACAACAATATAAGGAGAACCTAATCATAGGTCTAAAAATGTAGTACGGATCGAAGGTGTAAGTGGACATTGACAATGTTTGGTACGTTAGTCAGTTGTTTAGATTGTGGAAACAACTATGTTATGTATCCTAAATCTATATAATAAAAAATACTTAAGGCAAAGAACGTGTAGTTTCATCAGGGATGCTTCTGACGAAGAGAAATCAGAAACATGATGGGGGACCTAATGCAACAATGGCTTGTGCATGAGCAATCTCACTCTGTTTTTAATACCTAGGCTTGAACTTGTTTTTATTCATTTTGCCAAGGTAACTCCTAGCCTGATCTAAATTATTGTAACTTGTTACAAACTCTTTCCGTTTCTTTTATAGAATTCACATATTTGGCACACACAAAAAACGTCTAATAACTTTATGTATTGATATATTTAGGATTAATAATCTAATTTTTGGCCTTAAAAATTATGTTATTTGCACTCTCGTGTTGCAGGGCGTCTTAAGTAGGGGACAGACAGTGTGACCGTCTAGGGTCCGATCCGATGTCCCTCTTTTTTTAATTGTTAGGGATCTGGTTTTTTAAAAATATATATAAGGCGTAAAAATATTTTATAAAAATATATATATTTGTTTATAATATTATTATTTTTAAATGGATATTAGGTTTAAGGGTCAAAAAAAAAATTACTATGGACCTATAAAATTCTTGAGCCGGCACTGTCTTGTTGTGATTATGGCTATTTATTTTTTGTCAAACAATCAAGGCTATTAATGTTTTTTTTTGAACAATGGCTATTAATGTTTTAGAGTTCGGTTTTAAACGCTAGTTGATCCTAGGTGAAAATTGTAATTTCTTAGAAAAACAAATTCTTTTGTTTGTTTTTTTTTTATTTCTTTTGGCCGTTCCTGGCCCTTTGATGTGATTTTCCATCAATGATTCAGTATATAATGCGAGTTTGACGTCACACGTTTTCCATAAAGATATCGCTGACTATTTTCATCCCAAAGAGGTAATTAATCTTGCAAAACAGGTAGACAGTTCCAGAAAAGTGGACTAAGAATAATTTTCTACTGTTGACAAGCATAGATTCGAAAATCCGTATATACCAAAGGAACCCAAATAATTACAATATTATTCCAAACTTGTTGAAACAAAATGTTCGATGAAATTGGAGAAGAGAAATCATCTCGCTGCTCTATGTACGTCTATAAATAGTGGCTTCAAGAATACTCATCATCATCTCATCACCAACCTTCTGGTACTTCTCTAACCCCATACATACATCTAATCATATAGTTCTCCAATATATAAAAAGATGTTGAGCTATAACTACAATGATCACCAAACTTGGTATTTTTATCAAGATCTTGATAGTCGCTAGAGGTATTATTATTCATCTTTTATAGCATTTAGGGATCTTTTCAATCAGGATTCTGTAGTCGACCTTTAACGTTTGGTAGGCGTTCATAGTGTTGACAGAAGATAGAGAGCACAGATGATGAGATGCAATTTGGAGAAGCTTGTATGCATCGTACTCCTTTGTGCTCTCTAGTCTTCTGTCATCACTCGTTACTTGCCTTAACCCACCGTATATATAACCTATTTTTTATTCATAACTTAATTACTATTTGAAACTATAAAGAATACACAGTTTAGCCCTAAACATGTTTTGATCAAGAAAAACTGAACTTGCATGATCATATGTTCTAATATTGATATATATTATGTGTTCTTTATTGAGTTGTCTAACATTCAAATTTGGTTCGAGAGGTATTTTATTTAGCTATATCCAAATCGTTTTTAGAGTGAAAGATTAGTGATCAATGTTTAGTTTTGAATCCTATGTGATCTATATAGTGAATATGATATTGGAGTTGGTTACCTTAATCATTTTAGGTTTTTTAGAGTTGCTCTCGGTTTCTTTCCTTCCATTAGCGGCGCTACTCATGAGTCAAAGTCGAACAGATAGACTGCGCATAGCGTATAAAAAAATCTGAAATAAATATGAGAATATACATAGAGTAATATTTTACTTATTTAATATATTTTAAAAAATATTTATATATTAACCACCAAACTTTTAAAAATTTCATTTGAATTATTCAATAATCAAAGTTAAAATATTTCCTCCACAACACATCTAATTCAAAATACAAGAAAGAGGATAAATTCGAATTCAAAGAATACACATCAACAATAGTTTTTGAACACAGCTAAGAAATGAAGTAAAGAACACTAAAACTTAAAAATCAGAAATGGAATAAAGAACACAACTGACCGATTGATCAAAATTCATAAATGGAAAATAGAATCATGCTTATGCAAATGGCAGGGGAAGAGCACTAAAATTATGAATAAACTATGAACAGAAGCATAAGAGATTGTTAACTCTAGTTCACAAAATCAATGGAGGTTAATGAGCGATGACCTCGATTCCTTCTGATTTCCCCTCTACTTATCACTTTCCCCTTCACTTCTCACTTTCCCTTTTTCGTCACCAACAAAAAAAATAGGATTCTTCAAATGTAAATTGAAGAGAAAGAGGAGACAAAGGATTGGACTGAATAGTTTAATACACCGAAAGTGACTGTTTAAATATCTAAACGAAGACATATGAACAAAATACTCTTGACCAATGAAAGTTGATGTTAGGAGTTTATGAACAATCAAACTTGTATAGATTGCATGTTTGTGTTGTTGGATTCAACGGAAGTTAGTCTTCGCCTATCTAAACATAAGAATTAGTTCTTCTCCTGGCTAATCTAGTTAAAGAAGTTTCGGTTCGAAAATAGTTCTAATCGTATTCCGTGTCTTGCAGATATTTCATGAATTTTGTTTCTTAAGTATTACTTGCGGCCAAACGCTTTTTTTCTCCAGTTTAAATTTCGTTTACATTTTCTTTTTTACATTCTTTGTAATTAGAAACAACAAAAACAAACCATTTTGTATCTCATAGATTCATAATGTAACTTTAGTATTTTAAGATTCAGTCTCTAAATACTACCACGAACTATTGTGCACTTCTGGTATATAAATATAGTCAAAATCTGATCACATCATAATCACAATTCTCATTCGTCATGCAGTTTCGTTCATCATATCATAGAAACGCAGATGTAAACGCAAATAAACATTTGTGGCCTCCTACATTAAATATCGTTTGTAGAAACTTGTACATCAACCGAAAATTTTGTCTGGTTATGGCAAAACATTAAGTCACAACATCATATAAATATCATCTTTCAAAACTACAGTATGCTTAACGTGTTTTCACCGGGGTAAAATCAAAAAGTAGGCTACGTTATATAATGACATTTCACAGAGCAAACCCACATGAAACATGTCTATACGAAACTCATCAGTTTTCAAAAGGCCCCCTGCTATGTTCCTATATTTTGATGGCTAAACAACAGTGATATGTCACCTGCTATGTTCCTATATTTTGATGGCTAAACAACAATGATATTTCAAAGCTCAAGTGTAAGCAAATAACAAAGAATGAATGTATGCGTTAGGCTCACAGGTCACTGGACAATAAGGCGACACTTGATCTATAAGGTTAAGAGAAGTAAAGACAGGAGGTAACACCCAGACGTGAGATGCTACATTAGAGGTAACAAACTTTGTTAAGGAATAAGTATCACTTAAAAGGAGCATTAACGTTCCGTTAAGTTCACTACATAACTGGAAAACAGGTAACTCAGAAAGAGGTTAAGAATTGTGTTGTGAAATCAAATACTAACTCTACAGCAAATAGCTCGTGAAGGCCACACATCATCTAGTAGAAGAGCATGATAACTAGAAGTGATTACTATAATAGGAAATTTAACTCTTCAGTTCACAGAATGCATCTACACATAAAGGTTCTCAATACAACTAGCTGAGCCACAGCGCTCGGTTGTAGACCCTAAGCAGAACAACTCAACACATAAAAAGAAAAGTATCATTCTACACATTTACTGCATTCTTAATGTGAGTTCACTGGGTATGATAAAAAGTAAGCTAAGTGAGGGATGACAAGATATTCTACAAACTGCATCAGTTGCAGATAAACTCAAAGATGCACATCATCAAATGACTTTCACAACAGACCAAGTGAACCCTTTCTCATATTCAGTAGATCAACAAAAACTATACCACTGGTTTCTTGTGAAACGAACACAGTCTTAACATGAGAAATCAAAACCAGTGGTCTAATCCCAACACAAATAGTTCACAATGTCTACTTTTACACTAGGACTCAAAACTATCAACAAGTCAAGAAACCAAAACTCCCTAAACAAATCAAACAGAACAAAGAGGATTGAATCGATCACTTGAAAGAAAGTTGCATGCTTTTGACACAAAGTTAAAAACTTTCATCACCTCCATCCGTAAATATTCCTTTAATCGTATCAACATTTTATTTAACATCGTTCCCTTTCTATCATTCAATTACCCAGAAAAAAATTACGATATTCATAGGTATCAAATCTGTACAAATTATTATTACCCTTTTCTTATTATGTATAACCTTTGCTCTTCCCAGATCAGTGAGTGAGAAGCATCCTCTCTTGCTCGGTGAGTGAGTGACGGAAGTGGCAACGGTGGCCGTAAGGGCAGGTAGCTCCGGTGACGATCATACGGCAGACTTCCGTTTTGTAGCGCGGGTGCCTTATCACCGGACGGAGCTCGTCGATTCCGTGAGCGAATTGGCAGTTATCTCCGTAAGGACAAGCTCCGGTCTGTTGCCACTTGTTGCAGAGCTCCGTCTTCGTCATCCCTTGACGGTATACCTCAAGCTCCAACGCATCTCTCTCTCCTTTCGTCGGCACGCACACCTTTTGAGTTACCTTCACAGATTTATAAGCATTTTATTAATTAAAATTAAAAAGAAAGTTAATTAAAATAATAATGAGTGAGAAGTACCGAGTCGGAACCGAGTTGACTCGTTTGACGACTCGCATTACCATATCCATGGCTTCCCTGGTTCATCATCTTGAGATATCCCGGCGAGCGGACGGAGATGCTCTTAGGCAACGAGTTTCTCTCCGGATCGCTCCTCCTCCTCGCTTGGCTACCGAAATCGGAGATCTGTTGGCGGTTACGGACATGCGGCGGAGAGACGGAGGAGGAAGACGACGAAGTGGAGATGTGGATGAGCTTGAGGAGATCGACGTTCTCCTGGCGAAGCGCGTCGTTCTCGCGGCGGAGCGAGTCGAGCTCCGTCATCAGGGACTGGAGGCGGGAGAGGCAAACCTCGTAGTTCTCGTTGAGCTCGTCGTACTCGAGGATGAGACTCGCTTGGCGGAGGCGGTGCTCGGTGGCGATGTCGACGCGAAAGGGAGGAGAGGAGGAGGAGTACGGAGGAGACGGAGAGAGGGAGAGCGAGTCGGGAAACTGAGATTCCGGCGAGAAGATCGAGTTGTAGAGCGAGGCGAAGCTCGCGGCGAAATCTTCCTGGTGCTGTTTGGTGACGCTCTTGTCAGATTGAGGCGATAACGGAGGCGGCGGCGAGTTGAGCGCCGTCACGCAGGCCAGATCCGTTACGGCGGACGCCACTTTCTCCATTTTTCGATTCTGTTAAAAGCTTCCTGAAGAAGATTTGTTCACAATGGTTTAATCGGAGAAGACGATACAGGTACACAACGAGCAAAACCTAGAGAGAGGGAAGGAGGAGAGAGAGTACCTGAGTATCGTTGAAGTGTGGAGAAGGCAAAAGAGAAAGAGGCGGTGAAAGAAAGATGAACAATGCTCTGTAAATGAGTATTTATACACTGGCAAAAACCGAACAAAGAGATAGGTGAGGGAGAAGAAGAGTTACAATCACATGCGGGAGAGACCACCAGAAGCTTGTTTCTATATTCAATCTAGACCGTAGAGTGAGTCGGTTTATGGATGTGGGTGTATTTAATTGGTTAGCGAATCGCTTCCCTGTGATTAAGTAAAGCACAGAAGAGTACTCTACCTACTTCGCTTTTCCCGCCTACTTCAGAACCGTTAGAGGTCTTTAACAGAATATTATCATTTGTTTATTTTATTTTTAGGGAAAAATGTAGATAGCTTCAACTACAAAACTAGTGTTTGGAAATTGCATATTTACTACAAAACTAAAAAATACACTGAGAAAAATGATTAGTATATTCGGTTTGGTGTATGGTTTTAAGCGTGGGAATGGGATTGTAACAAATATTCAGAATAAAATGTTAATCCAATTGTACCGTTTTATGAATTACTAATTAGCAACTTGTGTAATTACAACTTACTTAAAATTGTACTCAAAATTATCAATCTTCTCATGTGGCAAAATTTCTGGAAAATATGATGAATATTCGACGTCAAAAAGACTAACAAAACGTAATTTGAAAATTTAGATGGAAACAAAAATGTTTGTTACGGGGGAAGTTTTGCTTGTCACTAAAGGAATTGTAATTTGGAGGATACAAAAAGTAGTGATGGCTTGTAGAAAATAAGAAAAGAAAAATTAATCGAGAATTCTATTTTAAAGTTTGGTTGGCTCGATCATGAATAAGAATAGTTAATTAACTGATGATGAAATCATAAAAATTAGATGTCATTGTTTAACTTTGAGGCTGCAAACGACAGTAGTAAGGTAAGGAAGACAAGTGAGAGTTTGCTTCGAGAACACAGCTTTAACTAACTATATGGTCCCTCTTCTTCCTTGTGTACATACTTCAATCGAAATCTATCGTTGTGGCTAACTAACTAGAAAATGTTCCCTTCCTTCAAACCCAACAACCCAACCGAATTTACTTTCTTACCCTTTGTTTTCCTTAAATATTATATAGTCGATTCTCAGTAATTATTATCACGTATACTTCTGTCGCTGTATCGCGAATTACATGAATAATCGATTAGTTAATCAAAAAATGGGTCGATGGTTAAAGAAGAGACATAAATGGGCCATTCAGGTTTAAGCCCATTTGTACATATGCATACTTATTTTTCTCGTTTTTTTTTTTTTTGAAACACACTTATTTTTCTCGTTAAACCCAAAAGATGTAATAAACTCTTAATCACGACAAAACCATGAAGTCAAATAAGCTCTGGAGTCGATCACCAGTCGTCAAAACCGGCAAATCCGAGTTTCCGGTTATAAGTTTCGTCCGTGGATACCTCGAGAAAATCAAGGAAAAAACCGGCGGTCCAGGAGTTGGTGGCGGTTTAGGCTGCGGTGCTGGACTCGGTATCGGTCTAACTGGCGGGCTCGGGTTAGACGCTTCTGAAGGGTTGAACCACAGCAATGTGGTGTTTGGAATCGGAATGGGTTGCGGTATTGGATTCGGGTTTGGGTACGGATTTGGAGTTGGTGGCGGAATCAATTTCGATGACATTGGAGATTATTTGACCTATGAGAAAAGCTCCGGTTCAAAGTCCGGGTCTGGTAAAGGATTTTTTTCAATTGATTATTAAAGAAATCGTTGTTAATTATCCATTTTTCAGTCAAAGTACTCGTCGGTGTTGTCTTCTTTATTTTGGTTTAACCATGTCTTTCGGTTTACGTATCTCAGTTCCGGTTTAAGTTCGTGTATGTAATCTTATTAACGGAATCATTGACCCTTGTCTTCTGAATTGTTTTCAACGAGTTAGTAGTGCGAAAAGCTGAGAGTGGCTTTGAAAAGCTGCTTCTAAATCCCAGAATGGCTAATCTAATTTTTTGTGAGAGTGTGATGGTTTAAAAGTCATAGACTCATAGGAGTTTTGTGGGACTGTGGGAGTGTGGGGTAGTGTTACAAGCATTATGCAATGACTACTAAAATGGTATTAAGAGGCTGAAGCTACTTATTACCTCACCGTAATATCAAACTTATGAAAGATACACATAAACATAATGACGATAGTTACATCAAATATATCATGATAAATTAGTTATTCTGTTGAACAAAAAGAAAACGAAACACAGTAATTTCAAATTGAAGATGCCAGTTTCTCGAAGCTCTCAAAGACATTTCTCATGCTTGGTCTTTTATCTGGACTCTTCTTTACACAATCTAATCCGATTTTGACTACTTGAACCATACTGTCTTCCATATCTCTATCTCTAGCTAAAACCGGGTCAAGAACATACCAAACCGGTTTATTTCTCTCAGCAGCTGCTTCAACCCACATAACCAAATCGGTCTCTGAACTACTCATCTGCATAACCGGAAATTTCCCGGTTACCATTTCGAGTACCACTAAACCGAATGAATACACGTCCCATTTCTGAGACGGTTTAGTCATCTTGGAAGCTTCAGGAGCTTGGTAATATGCTTCTCTTGAGACGCTTGGTGAGCGCGACTCCATCGGAGAGATCTGATCCGATCTAATGTCTGAAGAAGGCATGTCGACAATGCGCCCCAAACCGAAACCTGAAATTTTAGGTTCAAGATTCGGTCCGAGAAGTATGTTGCTGGAGTTTATGTTTCCATGGACGTATCTCTTGGCGCTGAACTCATGAATGTACGTCAATCCTTTTGCGATTCCTCTCAATATTCTTAACCGAACCGGCCAAGAAAGTTGCTTGCATGACAAGCTACCTGGTCTACCTGTTAAATAACTTGTATGAATTAGACTTGATCCTAAAGTTCTTAACTATCAAACAATGTTCAAAAAATCACTAGACCATAGCTAGGCGCTTCTAAAGAAATAGCGACTATGCGGATTATTCAGAACCTATTCGTTAATAAATAACTGATTTTTTTAATATTTTTTATATTTACATTAAAAATTTAGTTTTTTGAATTTATTTATAAAATTATTTTGATGAACTATAAAAGTTATATATACAAGAAAATAAACTAGACAAATTTGTGAGTTTTCACGAATATTGTTGCTTAATTTAAAACTACTTAGATCGATATAAACTAATTTTAACCAATTTTAAATGGTTTAAAGTGGTTTGAATTGTATAAATCGGATTCTTAGAAAATCGTTTCCGGTAAAGTCTATGTGCAGCCTAGGCGGACGTTTAGTCCCACCTACACTGATTTTTAGAACATTGCTATAAAAATGATCAAATATGACTTTCAATATTCAAGAATTTACACGATTTGATTAGAACTTACCTTGAATAGCAGAGCCAAGGTCACCATTTGGTATGTAATCATAGATTAGGAGTTTCTCTTCCTGAGACCAGCAACAAGCTTGTAGATTCAAGACATTTGGATGCTTGATTTTAGCCATTGCTTCGACATCAGCCAGAAACTCTTTGAGCCTTAGCCAACCTTTATCCTCCAATCTTCTAACGGCTAACATTAGCCCGTTTTCAAGAACAACTTTGTAGACAAGCCCTATCCTGCTCTTTCCTAGCAGAAAAGCCGATGCTTTCAGAAGCTGGTCTAGGTCAAACTGAATCTCCGGGTCCATTGGTATGAAAACCTGTTGAGTTTTGTTCTCATCTAGCGCCTCGGATGCTGAGTTTCCTTTGAAACAGAGAAACTCTTGCATTGTATTCTTCTCTGAATGACTTGTTCGGTTGTTTTGATGATCCTTATCAGCACGAGCTGCGGATGCTTTTCGGAGATGGTAGATTAGTAATGAAACTAGAAAGATGATTCCAGCTACTGTGCATCCGGTGGCTGTAAGGATGGTACAAAATCTAGAATGATGGTTGGCTTTTTGTGTATATAGTTGAGAAGGAATTATTTGTGTGTTTCTTGTTGCGCAAGAAACCTTTGTGGGTATTCCACAGAGCAAAGGGTTTCCTTGGAAAGCATTTGGACCGGCGTTCAACAGGACGTTAGATTGTGGTATCGGACCACTGAGATTATTGTGAGAAAGATCGACATAGAGAACCTCCGGGAGATCTCCAAGGCTTGTTGGAATCATACCTGACAAGGAGTTATGAGAAAGATCAAGAGTACCTTTCAGATTCTTCAGATTACTTATATCTTCCGGAATTGTTCCACTTAAGCGATTGAAAGAAAGATTTAGCGTCCGGAGCTGAACCAAACTAGAACCGAACCGGGTTGGAAGATCTCCAGAGAAGTTGTTGTTGCTTAGAACAAGCGTCTTCAGCTTCTTGCATTGAAGAAGTGACAATGGTATTGAACCGTTGAAAGAATTCTTTGAAAGATCTAAAGTGATCAGACTCTTCAACCTCCCTATCTCTTCTGGAA
The DNA here is from genome assembly GCF_020379485.1 of Brassica napus. NCBI lineage: Eukaryota > Viridiplantae > Streptophyta > Magnoliopsida > Brassicales > Brassicaceae > Brassica > Brassica napus. The sequence goes on from NC_063440.1 coordinate 22,700,140, forward strand.
CAAACCCGGAAAACGAATTTCCAGAAAGCACCAAGCTCTGAAGCCCTATTGGTGCAAAGAGCTCCACAGGTAACTTTCCTTGAAACTCATTGTCTCTCAAGTTTATGTGTCGAAGGGACAAGAGGGTTCCTATGGAAGGATGAAGAGAGCCTGAAAGGTTTTTGTTGGGAAGACGAATTGAGACAACTCTCAGATCTTTATCACATGCAATGCCTAGCCAAAAACAAGGGTTTGAATCTGAGGAGTTCCAAGTGGTTAAGACAGAGTAGTCTTTCTGGTTTAGTAAGGCTTGCTTAAAGGAAAGAAGAGCAAGGCCTTGATCGTTTAGAGAAGTAGCCATGGAAATGAAAAGGGTTAGGAAGAAGCAGAGAATGAGAAATAATTGAGCCATCTCTAAAGAGAAACAATTCTGAATTAGGTAAAGTTTGGCTCCTAAAAGGAAGAAAGTATATAGAGTTGCTGTACGCTGGACTGGCCTAGTTTTTCCAAGTCAACAGTTGTAATTTCATTTTCACTTCTAACATTTAAAGATTTTTGTTTTTTTTGGTTGTTGAAGAAAGTTACCAGCAAAAATACAATAGAACTGAATACTTTTTCTATTGAATATATTTTTGAATAGTATTTGAATGAAAATTAGCGGGGATTGAGGCGATGATTGGAACAGTATGGGAGCACGTAATGTAATGAGGAACAGCTTTCTAGTTTCTAGTTGTTTAGTGGTGGGGATATGTATTGACGCTTATTAGCTTCCAAATCCTAAAGTCAAATCTCCACCAGAAAAATTATTGTGGCGGTCTATTTAATTTTCAGTCGGTACGATCTTTTTTCATATACGTTTTTAGATTTTTATTTATTTATTTGGAGTCTGAAGCAATCTGGCTAGTTTTGTGGAAGTATTATAGTTAACACACAACATGGAAAACACAATAAAATTACATGGAAAACATACCTTTTTTTGGAGAAACATACTTTTTTTTTTGGGAAAAAGATACTTTTTTTGGGAAAACATACTTTTTTTTTTTTTGGCAAAACATACTTGAAGTGTTTTTCACAAGTCATGACCAAACATTTCTCCTAGGGTTGTCTTTTTAACACATGGAAATAAGTAACAATTCAATCAAACAAGAGTTGTCTAATCCCCTATATATTATTTGAGAAGCATTACAACATTTTTTTGTAGCCACATGTCATCACTAGAATGATTTTTAGAATTCTTAAAGGAATAGGTTGGTCCATCTAAATATATAATAAGTTTTTTATTAAACCACAATAAATACATTATTAATGTGCTTCATTATTTCCTTAAATAAAATTACAGAATTGCCTAATATGGCTAAAGTATATATATGACAATTAATGATTTTGAATAATAAAGATTTGATAAAAATAATTGTGTATTATAATTATATTTGTTTAATTTTAAGCTATTAAAATAAATTAAACAATCATAGTAACCATATATTAAAAATTAAAAAAACTATTTATATATTATATTTTGAATTTTTAAAAACGAGTATAAATTACTAAAATTATTAAAAGTTTCACATTCAAATTTTGTGATCTATGATTTAAAACGTTTGTTAAATAACTAAAAAATAATGTAAGTTGAAAGTCTCATTTAATAAGTATCAAAAATAAAGATATATAAATATATGTATCATTTTAAATTAAACTATATGTCATATAAAAATATATAAATATCTTAATTTTGAAATTTACTTTGAACATTTTTTTGATAAAAATTTGAAAAAATAATTTTTAAAATTATTATAAATTACTTAAACCATTAATCCCACAGTAAAATTTTTTGTTATCACTAATTTAGACTTTTTGCTATAACAGATACAAATACAAATGATAAAAATATGAGCAAAAAACATCATCTAATAAATATTAATATTAAAATATATCATATATATGTTACTATCATTTAAATTTAATTATATATTATATCAAATAGAAAAAATATTTTTTCGATTTATAAAATTTATTTATATGTTTGCACCAATTTAAATATATAAGTAGTAGATAATGATTTTTTAATTATTCAATATATATTTATTATTTCATAATATGTTATAAACATATAATATATAAAATAATTTATATATATAATATTCATTCCGCGCAAGGCGCGGATCTTAACCTAGTTCAGAGTAAACTCCAACTATAACATGAACTGAGATTCTATAAAGAAAGAAATAATTAGTTAAGTATATTGAAAAAATATTTAAATATACAAAAAATTATATTTTAAATAAAGCTATTTAGTTTTGTTAGTTTTAGTTCAAATATAAACCTTAGCGATTTTCAAATCCAAACCGAACTAAATTGAAGTTTGATTTCGAATAGGATTTATGTTTTAAAATTAAAAAAAAAAAAACAAAACGAAAATTTACCTAAAATAAAATCTATTTTTCAAAGCCCAAAATAACAAAAACTGATTAAATTACTAAGACTTTGATAGAATGCAATATTGTATCATTGTCATACACCTAATTATACACAAACATAACAAAGATACAAACAAATAAACCAATAACAAGTTAACATTAACAACAATGTGAAACTTAAAACGCAAGCAAAAAACTTTCAGTAGTCACTACAACAAGACAACTAAACTTCTCATTCTTCTAAAGATGACTTATCTCTCTTCCTGCTAAAAAACTTAACCAAGTTGGGAACCTTCTTCTTCTTCTTCTTGATTACAAAGTAACTCGGAGTCCCTCTGTTCCCCGACGAGTATCTCCTCGTCTTCCCTCCCTGAACCGGAGTAAACCTCCCACTAATCCTCACTGACCTTCTCACCGGTTTAGGAGAAGAGACCACCAAGCTGCTGCTTTTGTCTTCTGATGACTCCTCCTTGAACTTCTCAATCTCGTTCTGCACCAGTCTCTTTATCGACAGCGACCTCTGCATCCTAAACGACGCCCTCTCCTCTTCCACCATTGTCTTCCCACTCTCCCTCTCTAGAGTCTCACTCTTCATCACAATCTCCTTAGTGCTCGCCTTCAGCGCTTCCACCCACGCCATTGCTGCTTCCACTTTCCTCTCAGCAGTCTCTTCAGCGTGACGCGCTTGTCCACTAAGATACTCGTACTCGAATCTCGAGATTGTGATGGTTGAGCTACCCTGAGAATCCATTTCTCTAGTTTCCATTGTTCTCTCTACCATTGATTCAAGCTTCTTTAATGCTAAACTCTCTGCGTCTTTCGCCATCTCCAGCTCATCTAGCTTAGATAGCAACTCCTTCTCTTTCCCACCGAATCCATTTTCGGTTTTCTTGATGATCCTTGCCTCTTCTTTGAGTTCAACCTCTTCCTTCTTCGCAGCTTCTTTATCGTTCTTTAGCTTCTCTAAAGAGCAGATTAAATTATCAGCAAGAGAGCTGATTCTTTCCTCATCTGCAGACACTGCTTCTAATCTACCTTTCGCCATAAGCAGCTTTGTATTGAGTCTTTCAATCATTGCATCATCTTTTTCTATAATCTTATCAAACCGAGCCGCTTCTTGTTTAACTTCCACAAGCTCTTTACTCAACGCATCCATTATACCTCCGAGATAAAGAACCTCCGCCTTAACAGAAGCGAGCTCTTCCTTCTTAGCTTCCGTCTCTTCAGTAACTTCTCTCAAAACCGTCAAAGCATCCTTCTTCCCTCTTTGGTTCTTGGGAGCCTTCCTCTCCATGTCCTTAACAAGGCTTAACTGCGTTTCCAACATCTCTATATCAGCCAAAGTCTCTGACAACACATTCTCATACTCCTTTGATCTTTTGATCTCTTTCTTCATCTCCTTCGTCCTCTTCTTTCTCTTCTCCAATTCCTCAAACGCTTCCTTCCTTTCCCTCTCTCTCTCCTCTTCCACCTCTTTGCATTCCTTCAAAGCCTCCATCTTCGCCAACTCAACCAAAACATGCTCTTCGTTCGCAGCATCGACCTCAAGCTTAAGACTCTCAACCAAGTTCAAATTCTCTTCCGTTTTAGCCCCTAACTCCATTACTTCCTTCTCCGCCGCAACCTTCTCTTTTAAAACATAGGCTGCATCGAGCTTAAGCTTGCTCAGTTCTTGCTTCAATTCCTCTAACTCTCGAATGATCTGAGCGTAGTTACCGTTTCCATCGGTCTTTAACTTCTTCACAGACTTTAACCTGAGATTTGACTGCTCTATGAGTAAAGTCAGCTCATGCACTGTCTTCTTGGCTTTGTTTAGTTCAGTTTCTGCTTTGGCCTTTGCAGAGTCGGAAGCCTTTCTGCTCTCTCTGTACATGCCAAGCTCTCTTCCTGACTTGTGCAAGTCCTCAGCAACAGACTGTTAAACAAAAACAGAGAACAAAGAATACATCTAAAGATCGAAACTTTAGCAACCAAAAGATCTAAAGAATTGATCTTTGGTGGCCTCACCTTAGCTTCTGGCAAATCAAGCTGAGGAGAGACGGTTCGAGTAGCTCTTTGTCCGTACATGTTAATGGCGGCTTTTACTGAACCTATTCTTCTTCCTCCACCTTCTGCCATTGATCTGTTCCTCCTGGGTTTCTACTCAAACATACAAGACTTCAGCCAGAATCTCAAATTGGAAGAGATTTCCGGAAAAGCCAAGACAATATTCTCCAGAAAAAATGTAAACTTTGAGTTCAAAAATCGAAAATGATAAAAAAGGGAATGTTTGAAGGAGAAACTTACAGGAGAGTGAGATGTTGGAGGAAGAGAGAGATTGTTGTTATGTGTAGCAGAGGATAAACAGAAGAGATGGAGATGATGATGATTGGCTCACATTCACTCTGTTTTCTTATCATTTTCTTTTTGTTCTTACTGGAAAAATTTAGGGAGAATTTATGAAAGTTTGTTTCTTCTGGACACTGATCTGAGGCCAAGGATACCACAAGTAGCATAGACATATATGACATATGAAAAATCCCCAAAAGTTAATTTAAAACATATCTGAATGTACTTTTTTTTTTTTTTTGTAACACAACTTTCATTCATAAAAATTAAGCTCCATTGACACTAATACAGAATTGACACTAATTTAGAAAACCAAATTGGTGGAGTAAAATCAATATATATAGACTATAAGAAAATGAGAAATTTGAGCACATCATACCAAAAAAACTATTTATATGGTTAAAATTTATCCAATTGAAAAGTAAAAACTTTAATTATGTTGGTGTAAACACCATTTTCTCATATTGAAAACAGTGATTGCAAACGTAACCTATAAAAACTGTAAGATATTCAAGCATTCCATCGACAAATTAAAACTTCACATTCTCGATGTAATGATTGATAAGCTATTTCAGATATTAATGACCTCCATAATGTTGTTGATGGAGCTTCATATGCTGCAGAACCATGCTTTATACGTAAAAAAATATCATTTTCTTCCAAACTCTATCCACATAAAACCATCTGATATATTTTTAGGTCAGAAGATTCAAACCATTTTATCCATAATATATTCAGATGTATAAAAAAGTCAAATCATAGTAAATTGGACTAAATCAACTTTCTCTCTATCATCCGCACATTCACATAAACTTGAGTTTTCCCTCTTTAGGAAGTCTCGTATACCCTATTACACGTCAGTGGCGAGCCAATAAGGTATTTTTTTTATCTTAGTAAACCAAAATCGCATGAAACTGAACAACTATTGCTTGTTTTCGACCTTCAGTTTTAGGTTCCTTTCGCATGAAGACCAGTTACGTTCACGTTATTTAATGATACAGCAGCACATGCATTTTGCATTATGCAAATCAGTGTGAACCCCCATATAACAATAAATACCAAAACAAGACCTCAAATGTTCCTTAGAAAATATATAAAACACAGTCAAAATCCAAACAATTTATTATAAAACTAACTAAATAGACATGATGAAGATCTTGGCATTGACACTCACGGTTTTCGTCATTCTTTCGCCATCATTTGCGTCTCCAACTAAAGTGGCACTCGGAGCGGCATGTGACGCTAAGCAGCTTCAGCCTTGCCTGGCAGCGATTACAGGAGGAGGCCAACCCTCGGGTGATTGTTGTGCAAAGCTGAAGGAGCAGCAGCCATGCTTATGTGGGTTTTCTAAGAACCCTGCGTTTGCTCAGTACGTTAGCTCTCCGAACTCTCGCAAAGTCGTATCTGCTTGTGGTGTTCCTTATCCAAGTTGCTAAAAGAGAGTTTATAATTAACTAAATAAATAAATAACGAGTAAGGAAGATAAATAACATTTTATCAAACTATGTTAATGAAACAATGTAACCGTTTGGATTAATGTAACCAGCATAGACTTGATAAATGCTTAATCAAACAAGGACGTGTATAAATTTGATAGAGCAGAGAAAAGTTTGATAGAATAGAATAGAATAACTTGGCCAACACATTTGCACATCAAAAAATAACTCTCAAGTTATCTAGCTAGGGTAGTAGTAAATAATCCAGCGACTTTGTAAACAAAAACTATCAAGACATAAAAAAACAAAGGCAGCTTATGAAATCACCAATTGAATCAACTCTATGGTCCGGTTGCAAAATCTATTGTAATTGTTCTTCTCCTCCGCTCATAACTGATGAGAACCAAAATAAGATCGTTATGAAACCTGACAACGTATCCCCAGCTGAGCGATAGTGAAGCGTCTCTGCATGTCCGCCTTCAATCCTGTTCTTATATAACAGCCGGAAAACTACTCATTTTATCGCCATTTAATCTGCCAAAAGTAAATAAAAAATTTAGTCATCTATAAAACATTCCTGAATTTATTTTCTAATATAGTATATTGTTCAGATCATGGTTAAAGCTTTACCCGCACTGGCTTACTGCTTCTCCCTGTCTATATAGTTATAGATATTCTTATGTATCTTGCGGTTTGGTTGCATAGCGATTCAGCAGTTTCTTGAATAGTAATCTCCCCAGTATAATCTACAGAACAGAAACAGTCACACTTATTTTCATTTACATAACATATATATTTTTTCTATGAAGTTTGTCACATACTTACCATTCCCATTCCCTTCCTGCTTTCCGTTCTCTCCACAATGTTGTCTCCACATTCAGTCTCATCCTTAATGCATACCTGGACTGTTTTGTTGCTACCCTTCATCTCCGTATCACTGCCTCCACATTTTTCACTGTGTTCTATCTCTACATCGCTGCTTCCAAATTCTTCACCTAGTTCAGTCTTATGACATCCATCACTAACCATTTCATCTTCGTCGGCTTTACAAACATGTGGAAGAGATTCTGGATCAGCAAGTCCGTTCTCAGGCGAAGAACAGAGGCGTATACCCCATCCTGTTAATCTGAATGTAGAGTCTTCTTGCCAACCGCTTATCTGAATATGCATATCCACGTGATGAGAAACAAGAGCATTCTCTTTGTTCAGAGGGACACAACAGTCGAATATAAACAACCGACTATCCTTCTCAAGCGTATGAAAGCTATGTGCCTCACTTGAGGAATCAAATATGTTCCCGCATATGCCTTTGAACCGACATTTTACACGGATACTTAATCCACTGGGACCAGTCTTAGACATAGTGTCGAAAACAACCACTGCACAAACCTTAAATCTGAAAAACGTTTGCGTGAGAGAAGTGTCAAGTAGAGGGATGGTCAAAGAAGATTCTGTAGTATGGTGAGTGAAATATGAAGGCACTGCTTCACCTAGAAACGTCATGGACTTGAAGCCGACTGATAGTTGTTGTAACAGAACGTCTTGATTAAACTTGAAGTAGTTTATGAAACCGACTTTTGGGATAAACTTATCTGAGGAAGACTCCTCGGAAACTGTGTCGCTATTAGATGCTTCCGTTATCAACTCACTTGACGAAGTTCGGCTACTCAAATCAGCTATGTTCAGTGCCTCACAGTGTGAAAAGTCAACAGCAAGACGTGGCAGTTTAGAAATGTTTGGGTGTACATATTCCAACTTACTGCAACATTCCATATTTAGGTTTTTGAGCTTAGAGAAGATCTCGACCCACCAAGGAACCTCTTCTATCGCTGTATAGCTTAGATTGAGAACTGAGATGTTGGTTGAGATATTAGGAAAAGTCATCAACCGTGAGCACTTAGTGAAGTCGAGGCTCTCGAGAGATTTGAGGTTGATGCCTGTGGGAAGAGTTTCAAGATTCGTGCATCTACTAATCTTCAAATCTCTTAGTTTGTTGAGATTCCGAAATGAGGAAGGAAGCTCCACTAAACTTGGGATGTTGAAGAGATACAACTCCGTCAAAGTGGGAGACAACATAGGCATGAAGGGTGTAAGCGGCTGAATCAAGTAAACAATTTAGAAATGTTAATCAAAATCATGAATCTTGCAATAATATTCAATATAGTATTGGACAATATTTGAAGTGGTTTGATTTTTCAATGAGATTTTAGATGATTATGGATGAATTATGAAAGTTATTGTGATTCTAGTTAAAACATTTCAGAATCCTACCTAAGACCAAGAGATTAATTAACTTTTGATATTTCAATAAAAGGTTATTGGTAGATGAATTCTTAGGAATTTCTTAAAATTTAAGATTTCTACTGCTACCATAGATTCTTAAAATATATATACAACAAATCTCATAAAATCCATTATTTCAAATATTTCAAATAACATAAGATTTTAAATACATTTAAAAATGACAAGTCAATAACATTGGATTTTTTAATCGTCCAAAACATTTTGTTTTTCGTCTAAAACATTACATTTTAAATAACGTTTCAAAATATGTATATGTTTGAATAATGAATTTTCATTTTAATACAAATTATTCTAAATTTCACTTTGACTACAGCCCCATTAACCAAATTAATTTGATATAAATTTAATCTTAAAAAGAATAAAAACTATTAACTAATAAAAATGGCAATTTCTCATATGCAAACGGCTTTTGAATTTAGAAATAAAAATACATACCTGCAACATTTTCCATTGTTTATTTGTCGTTACTTTTGACATGTGAAGCTTAACAAGATTCTTGAGATGCAAATTAGTGGGGAAGTCTACCACTGATGTTTCCTCAAGAAAGAGATATGAGATGTTGGTTGAGATTTTGGGAAAAGTCCTCAACTGTGAGCAGAAACTGAGATTGATGTGGTCGAGAGATTTGAGATTAATGCCAGTTGGGAGAGTCTTCAGCTTTTTACAGAACTGCATGTCCAATTTTATCAGTTTATTGAGATTTCGTATTGAGGAAGGAAGTTCTACCAAACTCCTACAAGATTGAAGATTAAGTGTTTCAAGATTGGTGGCCGTCGTAAGATCTGGGATTTCTTTCAGGTCATGTGAGCCACACAAATCCATCTCAATGAGACATGTAAGAGACTGTACTCAACCAAAAACAGAACACATAGATTAGTAAAAATTACACATCATGTATATTGGCATCCAAAAAGTGAAGTAAGAATTAATTACTATTCTAAAAACTTACCATAACTCCTTTCCACAGCCTCTCTAGCTTGCTATTCCGCATTTTAAGCTTGACGAGCCTATCTGTACAAAGCGTAGAAGGCATACATCGCAGTGGATACCCAGACCAACACAGTAGTTTGAGCTTAGGAGGCAACCAGTCGAAGCTTTTGGGTAACTTCAGTTTGTCTCCATTTACAACCCTAACTTTGTTCGAGTAAATTTCTAGAAAATGGAGATTACGCATCCCTTTGAAGGCACTCTCATGTACTTGTAACTCATCAATCTCATCAACATTCAATGATATCCCTAAGAGCTTTGAAGTACCCTGAAAATTATAACATCAATAAGAGATAGACCAAATCAGAAGCTTAACCTCATATACTAAGTAATAAAACGACTATGGATTAAAAGAAACTTACAATGCTTTCACTGAGTACATCACATATATCTTTTGAATCCACTAGAAATTCCCGCTTTTGAGGTTTTTTAATGGACTGTAACCAAACCACGTTTCTACCCATTTCTTGTAGCAAATGGTGCATCTCCACTTTACCCCACCTCACCTGGATGAGGGACTTGTTAACTAGGTTATTCAACCCTATATCAACTTCCAACTCACTATCAGCAAGAAACAGCTTGATGTCTTTGACGTCTACATGATTGAAAAGACATGCAATATGACGAAATATCGCCTTATCTTCTCCAAGTAACCCATCATAACCGACTCTTAGTGTCTCCTCTATTTTACCATCTAGACTTCTTCTAAGCCTAGGCAGCATATTCAAACAATCCTCCTTGTTCAACCCCCGCAAAGACGAACCCAAAACGTCGAGACCCAAAGGAAGACTACCAGCACGTTCCACAACTTCGGAAGCAAACTCCATCAAACCATCAGGTGGAGAGTCTTGCCTGAAAGCAGATCGACAGAACATCTCTAGAGCTTGTTCATCGGATGGGAGACCAACCTCGTATATAGAATCAATCCCATGGGCTTTTAAGAGTTGCTTATCAGTTGTAACCACAATAATTCTACTCCCACTCCCAAACCATTTGGTTTGACCCGCTAAAGCATCTAACACGTATTGATCATCCAAATCATCGATAACGATAAGAACTTTCTGGTGCTTTAGCCTTTCTTCCATTGCACCGATCTTCATGTTCTTTCTCTCCAAGATTTCTGATAGGAAGTTCATCCTCAAGCGCAGCTTCATGTTATAGTCAACTGGATTGGCTCGGCCATAAACTTCCATACTCTTCGATATGAAGGCCCTGTCTATGAAAACACTTCTTTGGAACTGATTAGAGATATTACAAAATAAGGCTCTTGCAATAGTAGTCTTGCCAATTCCTGAAGTACCCCATATCCCAACCATCTTCACTTCCTTGGATTCCAAATTCATCAGTAATATCACCTCTGCCATATGATCTTTGATGCCGACAAAGTCCTCAAACTCATTAGCCGATGGAGTTACATCAAGTTTACCTAAAATATCATTGGAGATTTCTTCAATCATTGCAGCTTCACTATCACTAACGAGAAGAAACGCCAATGAACAAACATGGAACATCAAAATAAATATCAATAATCACATCATGAAAAGAAGCATTTTATTTTTAAAATATCACATTCACATACCAGTTTTTAGAATGGTATCCGAGGATATTTGCAACATTGGTCAAAGCTTGCTTCCACTGGTCTTCCACTTCATGTGTTTGGTTTAGGCAAGTCTTTTTAAATGCCTCTCCAAAGTCTCCTGTCTGTTTCCTAAGGTGAGAAGGATCCAAACCGTAAAAGATCGGTATCACCAGCTGGCCCAACTCTTCATTGCATTGCAGAATCTCAAGCAACTCATTTAGACACCAGCTTGAAGATGCGTAGTTTTTTGAGAACACAACCACTGCGATCCTTGAATTTTTAATGGCTTGTACAAGCTCCGGGGCAATAGACTGGCTTCTCTCCATCTCGTTGTCTTTGAAAGCAACGATCGAATTCCGCTCAAGTTCCCTGAGAAAGTGGCTGAGGAATGTTTTGCGGACATCCTCTCCGCTAAAGCTAGGGAAAACATCGTATGACCAGCTGCGGGAAGAGGAGGAAGAACAAGATGCCATAGCAAGAACAACCACAACGCGGTGATTCTGGCAAATAAAACAAATTTGGGGGAAAAAAAACAAAAAAACCTCTAATCAAGCAGAATTGTCATTTATTATAAATCCATAGATTGAGCATGTTGCCTGGAAGCAGCAGAGTGGTTACTTACTTCATAATTATTTCTCAGACTTCGCGCTGCTTGCCGGAAGATTCCTCTTTTAAAAAGGATAGTATTTAATAACCACCAGGTCCACCACACAACTCACATCCACATTCGTAAGACTTTTCAATGAACAGTGTTTCTTCTTTCCTATGTTATTTCCTCAAGCTTAGCAAATAAATATCTACAACTTGTTTAAGATTTTTTTAAACTTTGAGTGCAGACATGTAGAATTGTTACAAAAGTAATTCGTTATTATTTATGTTTAATGAGAATCTTAAAACTTGATTTGTTTTGTACCGGAACTGCAAAGAATTTGACTAGAGACATCGGGGTGATTGGTTGGATATCTTCCTAATTTAGTTTTATTTATTTTTAAATCATTAAATTTTAAATTTTAAAAGTTAAAATCTACATCAATTTTTTATTTAGTTTTATTAATTATGCTTTAACTTTATTTTTAAAGGTACATCAAAAAAAAAATAAAGCAAAACTTTTTCTTATGTATTTTAAGCAAAAATCATACATTTTTTTTTATATGATATAGAATCTGTAAATGAAAAAAAATCTATAATATCAAATAAATTATATAATCGTAACTAAAACTTTTATAAATATTTTAGTTTTGAGTTTGAGTGTTTTAAAATTATTAAGATATTTAAATAATATAAATATTATTTACATATCACACTTTAAATTACAATAAATTTTGATAATTTATTTAAAAATATTAATATAAATTATTTTAATTGATAGAAAATAATAATTTTATATATACAACAATATTTCATATATTTTATTTTAAAATATCTACAGCCTACAACAAATTTAGCTACAGCAAAAATCTTTGCAGAAAAAGTCTACACTAACAACTTTACAGTTACAAAAAAAAAAAAAATTTACAACTACAACCGATTTATCTATAGCTAAACATCTACAACTAAACTTTTAATCTATAGCTAAACATCTACAACTAAACTTTTAAAGCCACAATCGAACCAATCAACACCATCATTGTTAGTTTACATTCATGATTTGTTTCGCATTATGTCAATCTTCTCTAATCTTTGTATTTTGTACTGAGTATCAAAACAAAAGACTAGTTAGAGAAGTTTTAATCTTTTTTTGTTACAGATTAAAAATTGCTGGAACTTAAATACATCAACATCACCTCTATAGTTATCTCAAATCAGGAGTTCAAAAGCTCTACAAATGAATCACCATATATTAACACTCTTACACTTGACAAAACATACCATCTGGGTTGTTTTGCTCCTTTTACGTTCACCAGTACAATTCTACCTCCAGAAATTTCCAGGCTTTTCCCAACCTAAAATAACATCATTGTTTCCAACAAAACAAACTAATTTAAGTGTGAAAATTAAAAGATATTTGGATGGTGTAAGGCTCTGTTTCAAGTGTGGGAATGTCACCACTAGTCTCCCCTTCTCGGTGGGAGTCGTCTCGAAGTTTGTGGCCATCCATAACTGGAGCTTCACATGCTTTAGAAACAACATCTCTTTAATCATCTCGAACTATCTGTACGGTGTTTTCAATATAGATCAAGCATCTAACACCATTAGACTTGACAGAGCAGAGCTTCAATGCTACATTTTTATCCACAACTTTGCCTCCCAAAGTTTCCGAGCTTTCACCTTCTAAAAGAGCCTAGATTGAAATATTGTCGAGATTAATGGTTATACAAACGATTATCTCGAGTGAGAATATAAGTTCCCACATCAATTTTTTAACAATTGATTTTAAGTTAGGAGCTCAAGCTCAAATTCTACAATTTCTTGATGAACTTCAAAATCTAAGTTTATTTTACAAGTTATTTTCTCATTTTATAGACCTTTTTATCAGAGATTTATGGCATTCTTGCCGATATTATCAGCCTATCCTCAGCTTTTGATTTCTTTTCTATTTCTTGGATTCAACGTACAAACAACAATGATGCTTGTTAAATGCGTCTGTTGTAACTGCTCTCTCTAGAGGAGCTTGAACCTTTTAGTTTAATGCAAGTTGTGTTTCAAAAAGAAATAGACCTTTTTATCCTTCTCACAACCATAAACCTTATCTAAGTGAAATATGTTATGTTCTGTTTCGTGTTTTTCCTATTCTGTATCACCCCTTCAACACAATTTTTTCAATAAAGGCCAAGAAATAAACCACAACGATTTTTCATAGATCGATCATTCGGATTCATCAACATGACGAATCCATTATCCACTCCAAACCACTAGATCACACGTTCTTAAGTCCTTGGCCATTTAAGTCCTTAACATTTGGCATTAGCTGATCATTTATTTAGTCACTCTCTTTCATTTATTGCGTTTTCTTCTTCTAAACCAGTCAGTTTCTGTAGTAAATGGTCTTTTTGCCTTATTACACACACCATTTCTCTGACATTTCTTGATTATTTGTAACAACAATGACGGAAAGGGACTTTTTACTAGTCAAATTTCCTAAAAACATAAAAATATATTTGGAATCATTATTTTTCAATCAGGTCCTTCGGCGAAAATTCCAAGCACCTGACTTTGAATACAGAAAAATAAATACTAATATATCAAAGAATGATCAACCTTTTTATAGTCCCAGGTCGGAACCGTTTTATATTCTGTAAACAACAAAGAAAAAACTCATTTAAAAATTACTGTTTCTTTTCAACATTTACCAATATGCATTCAAAGTCTTCGTTGTAACTTGTGAGTCACCTAATTCCAAAAGAACCTTCGATTTGAAAATTATAAACTCCAGAAAGTAACATTAATATATAATAAAGAGAAGCCTGGTCAAAAACAAACAAACATAGGTTCCTTTAATATTCAACTCTTACAAAACCAAGACATTCACCAATTCCTTCATATCTTCTTCTTCTTCACCATTTTTCTATTTGCCTCTCAACACAATGATCGATATATTTCTATCCTTAACCAAATCTATGTTCCATATAGTCATATGGATGCTCTTTGTAATACCTTCTTTTGTTTCCTCGACTAATGAGCTTTATGATCGCTGCAGTCAACCGTTTCCGTGCGGCAATCAAAGTCTCTTGTATCCTTTCTGGACATCTGGCAGAGAAGACTGTGGCCACCCTGAGTTCGAAGTCGACTGTAGTGGTGGATTCGCAGAGCTAAGTATCACCTCCGTGAAGTATAGAATCCTAGAGGCGAACTATGACTCTGACTCTGGTATCATACGACTGGCAAGATCAGATTTTATCGGTGGTCTTTGTCCTAAAGATCTTCTTAATGCAACGTTCGACGAAAGAGTTGTTACACTTGCTCCTACCACTGAGTTTCTAACAATATATCACAACTGCAGCAGAGAATTTCCAATGTATGTTTCTACTTATGTTGGAGATCTTCGTTGTGGAGATGGTGACGGTGATGATGATGACACAATAAGTTACTATGTGACAAGCGACCTCTCGTCCCCACTACTTAACGGGATTAGAGGTCAATTAGAAGACTTTGGGTTATCTTGCAAAACCGTAAGTATTCGTGTATCAAGGCCTTTGCTGAACGCACTACAGGGGAATCGGACTCGAGATAATCTGCAGAGAACTCTTGCAGAGGGTTTCCAGCTTGAACTTAGCCAAGAATGTTCGTCTTGCTTAGCCTCTAACGGTGCTTGTGGATTTAATCAAAACTCAGGTGGATT
The DNA here is from genome assembly GCF_020379485.1 of Brassica napus. Lineage (NCBI taxonomy): Eukaryota > Viridiplantae > Streptophyta > Magnoliopsida > Brassicales > Brassicaceae > Brassica > Brassica napus. The sequence continues at coordinate 22,715,446 of NC_063440.1, forward strand.
TGTCTGCTATTGTGTAGATGAGACAAATAACCGTACTTGCAGTTCTAAAAAAAAGGGTAAGATTTCTGGCTTAAAAGTTCTAGTTTCTATATGTTCCTCCACAAAAAAAAACATCACATGTCCTTTCCCTAAATAGATTACTTTAGTTTCTGATAACGATATACAGAAATTCCCTTTTCATCTTTCAAATTTCTAGTATTTATTTACTAGTAAGATTCAAAGTTTCTCTTACCGACCTTTTCCTGGTGTTATTCTGATGATGCAGGCATATCTCCTGGAGCAATAGCAGGTGCATACCCTCCACCTGTTCTTTTGAAACACCTATTTGGCTTACCATAAGCAACACTATAGTCTTATCTTATTATGCAAATTGTTTTTATTTCATTTTTTTTTATCTCTAGGTATTGTGGCTGCTTGTGTATTGCTGGTGGTCATTCTTATAGCCGCAGGTTTGTTCTGTCTCATCAGACGGCCAAAGAAGATACAGGCAGCACAACACATGAGCAAAGGCTTGCCAATAACGTCATCAGCTTCAAGCAGAGAAACATCAAGCTATCCAACTTCCACAACAGTTTCAAGCAGCAGCAATCACTCTCTTCTCCCCTCAATCTCTTACATCACAAACGCAAGCACCTACTTTGGAGTTCAAGTCTTCAGCTACGAAGAACTCGAGGAAGCCACTGAAAATTTCTCTAGAGAGCTCGGAAACGGCGGTTTTGGAACAGTCTACTACGGTAAGAACCATTGATTTTCTTTTATCCCTCACTTCAAAATATTTTGCATTCTGATAAAAACATTTTTGGCTATTTCTTCTGAAAGGCGTGTTGAAAGATGGACGAGCTGTAGCAGTCAAACGACTATACGAGAGGTCGCTTAAACGCGTTGAACAGTTCAAGAACGAGATCGACATCTTGAAATCGTTGAAACATACAAACCTCGTGATTCTCTATGGATGCACGTCGAGACACAGCACAGAGCTTTTGCTTGTCTACGAGTATATCTCAAACGGAACTCTCGCCGACCATCTTCACGGTGATCGTGCTGAAGCCCGTCCTATTTGTTGGCCAGTTCGTCTGAACATTGCTATCGAAACCGCAAGTGCTTTATCCTTCCTCCACAAATCAGGTAAAACAATAATTGTGCTGAGGCTGTTAATTCTGGAAGGAACTTAAATTTTTATTTATTTATTTATTTATCAGTAAATGTTTTTTTTTTGAAAGAAAAAGTATATTTTCTAGGATAAATATGTATTTCTAAATGGAAAAAAAATCAAGTTTTGAGAGTGATATAAATATAGATATAACATTTATAAAATTATTAATTTACATCATAATATACAAATCTTAAACGGGTATTTGCCTCCATATATTTTTGATCTTAAAATTCTTTGTTTTTTTCAAATTTGATTTGCATTTATTCTCAACAAAGGCTAATTAAGTTTTAAGCACCAAAATGTATTCATACAAAATTACTAAATTAGTGTAATGATTTATCGATATATCTTTTTAATGTTTCTAAATTTATTCATAGTTTAGGCGATTAAGTAGAGATAGTACTCGACATGTTAGGTAACATAGTAGAATTTCGTTTGATTTGATTCTGTTGCAGGGATCATACATAGGGACGTAAAGACAACAAACATTCTTCTAGACGAGAACTCCACGGTGAAGGTAGCTGACTTCGGACTCTCGCGGTTATTTTCGATGGACCAAACTCACGTCTCCACAGCACCACAAGGCACTCCAGGATATGTAGATCCCGAGTATTACCAGTGTTACCGTCTAAACGAGAAGAGCGACGTGTACAGCTTCGGAGTCGTACTAGCCGAACTCATCTCTTCCAAAGAAGCCGTGGATATCACAAGACATCGCCACGATATCAACTTAGCAAACATGGCCGTCTCCAAGATCCAGAACAACGCGGTGCACGAGCTCCTCGATCCAAGTCTTGGATTCTCGAAGGATCCAGAAGTGAAAAGGATGATGGTATCCGTGGCTGAACTTGCGTTCCGATGTTTGCAACAGGAGAGGGAAGGTAGGCCGTCGATGGATGAGATCGTGGAGATTTTGAAAGGGATCAAAGGGGAGAACCGCGTGACGCCACCACCGGATGTGGTGGATATTGAGGTAAGCGGAGAAGATGACGTTGGATTGTTGAGGCATAGTGTTCCTCCGCCAGTGTCGCCGGATACTGATAAGTGGACTAGCAGTTCTGATACGGCGGCCAGTTCATTTTGAGATATTGTATAATTAGGCCTCCTGTACTATGTAGTATATTCACACTGGTAAGTGGTTCTTGGACTTATTTATTTATTTTTCCTCGTCTGTATCAAATGACCTATTAGTTTTCTGTTTCAAGGCATAAGAAGATTTGTATCTTTCTTCTTTTTTCCAGTGAAATCCTCATGTATAATCATCTAAAAGAATTTTCCTCATATATAAAATCACCTAAAACAATAAGTAAAAAAATTATGTGTATATACATCGTAAATATTGTATACTCAGAGGGCACAAGAATAAAACAAATAATTGATTTATCGATTTTTTCTGCCTTACACCAAACACATTACATTTACTGATTTACATATAACATTTAATTTTCATTGATCGTAATTATTTGGGGACCACAACTCCATAATAAATTGTAACATATGTAGAGTGTTGGATTTCAGGTGAACAAAACTGTAATAATTGATATTTGGACCAAAACATTACATCATATGATATATGTTGATGAATTGGCTTTCTCAATATTATATTGTGACTTTACCTTATAATATTCTAATCTTATGAAATGATATTAAGTGTCTGGTTTACAAAAGTGGCATATTTGTAACATTCAATAAAATCTTTATAAATTAATAATGTTGTGACTATAAAAATTTATTAATTTTCTTTTCAATTTATATTAAAAATATATATTTCTAAGGGTAAATTCTCTCAAATAGTTTTTTTTAAAAGTTTTTATCACAAAATAACACTCAAAAAATAAAATGACCAAAATAGCCTTTTTATTTTAAAATTTTCAATTTTTATTTGTTTATTTTTAAAATTTTGAACACATTTCCAAAATCCAACTTCTTAACTCTAAACCCTAAGTCTTATATTAGTTAACCCTAGAGATATAAATGCATATTTACCTTTCAATAAAACATTTTTGGTTATTTTTCTCTTTGGAAGTCTATTTTTGTGAAGATAATATTTCATTTGTGATATATATTGACTATATTTTATCGATTTGACTTTAACTATTTTTGTTAGATATTGATACATTTAATGTATGAATACATATCATATAATTCAAATTCACTTTTATATGTAATTTTTAATTATTTTTGCTAATAACTTATATATGTAATTTGATATAAATGAAAATAAGATTAGAGATGAAATTCATTTTGAAGAAAAATACACAACAAATAGTTTTATATATGTTTATATAATTTTTATATGGTAATTATTAATTATGATTTTAATAGGACTATATATTTACATAAGATTTTTTAAAAAAATATTATCATCTTATTATCTTAGTTCTATTTTACACCATCCAATTTAGGATCAGAGAACTTTGTTAATATATCGTGATTATTAATTTATTGAGTTTCTATTGTAGTATTAGCACCACATCTTTTAGAATACCGATTGCCTAACGTTACTGCATATTTCATGTTTTGTCCATGGGTTAATCAAGTAATCATCGTGTCTTTCAGAATCCGAAGCACTGAAAACAAAAGTATATTTTCTTCTTCTTAATTAGAAAACAAAAAAAGTAGTAAAATCGCTCCCAGACACACAAATCTAGAACGGCTAATAACCGGTTGACTTTTCGAACCTCTCCCTTTACCCGCCAGGTTCTTTCCGGTTTCGGCAACAGATCTACTGCAAAGCGTACAACTTTTTGAATTATTCCCCCAAAGTTGCAGTAACCAGAGGTCTCTCTCCATCCTTGCGGTTTAACCCACCGGGTTCTTCCCCCGACCCGGGTCGGAGGGACCGTCTCAGCCGGATTCCACCGCCGGAATCTCAGGCCAACGCAACTACCATGGATCTTTTCGAGGAATCTCGACCTGTGAAGGTGCAGCCAGCTTTCTTTGGAAACTGGTGACCGCAGTCTCTTTCCCTACTCCCTAATCGCCCTTAAGTTGTTACCAGTGAGTACTGGAAACGTAATTTGGATTCTACTCTAACCACCAAACTCTCCCCTCCGAGCTACTTACTCCGGTGATTACTGAAGTTTGTGTGCGCTGACTATAGTAGACCGTTACAATCAAATACTATTATCCCACTGATACAACATGCACAGAAGACTTTCTTCTGCTGAAAAAGGCAAAGCGGTGGCCCTGGAGCACCGGCCTGCTCCGCGCACAGCAAGAGTGCGCCTCTCCGAGCCTGACAACGCATCTCTGCGGCAGAAACACTCTCTCACTCTCATAGGAAGAGTCACCAACCCTTCAGTTCAGAAGGTGTGGGCTCTCATTCCATTCTTCACGGACCACTGGAAGGCCGATATTCCTCCGACTGGAGCTGACTTGGGTGCAGGAATGTTTCAATTCCAGTTTGATTTGGAATCAGATTTACTTACAGTGTTAGCAAAACGGCCCTATCATTATGCTCGTTGGATGATTATTCTCGAACGATGGGAGCCTACAATCTCACCCAGCTTCCCATCAATGATCCCCTTCTGGATCAAAATACAAGGCATTCCAGTACATTTATGGACGGAGGAGGCGGCTCAACAGATCGGTGAAGACATTGGTACTTTCGAAACTGCAGATGTCACGCCACTAGCTATCAGAATGCGAGTGCATATTAACGGCAGACTCCCTCTCATCAAAGCGACCACTATTGAGTATCCAAACGGAGAGGAAGGAACTGCTACGCTAGTATATGAAAAATTAGAAAAGCATTGCTCTCATTGCAATAGACTTGATCATGAGCTTAGAGACTGCTTGGAGGCGAAGCATCAGAAGAAAGCAATGCTGGCAAGCCAGGACGGCTCCCAGAGAACTACCGGATCAGTGGCAAACAAAGAACCGTCTAACCTCAGAGACAAGATATTCCAGACTGAACCAAGTAGACACCCCCCTAATCGTGAGGGACAAAGTAGACCTCTCTCAAGGTACAATGGAGGCAATAAATCTCTTGAAGTCCCAACCAGAGACAGAGCCCCGAGTCACTACTCCAGAAGTCGCTCCTACCAGCGCCAGGAATGGCTTCCAAAGGACAAGTATCATAGGGATTCCTATTCTCGGGAACATGCTCGACATGGCCAGACAACCCATCAATACTCCAGAGAAAGACTGGAAAATTTTCGTGGGGTTTCCCACTCAACTGTCTCTACAAATAAGAGAAGTAATAGAGACCTTGTACGCTACGGGTCAGAAGAGTTCCCTATACAGGATGGTAGACTTCCCATTCAGGAGGACAAAGCCTCCTCGTATGGATACCAGCAAAGTCTAGAAAGGGGAATCCCTAGAGACACTACCGATGACAGAGTTCCCCAGAAGGCTTTAGAAGCAGCCAGAGATGAACTAGAAAGCGTTATGAATCAGTATACAAATTGCGCTGACCCTATTGAGAGTGCAGCTCGAAAGGAGAGAATTAGACAAGCAGAACTCAAAGGACAGCTCGAGGAGTCTGCTGCTCAGATAGCCCGAGCTGCTTTAGCTCGCACTAATGCGGTGGAGTCACCTCCTAGTCCTCCAACAAAGTCCCAAGAACGAGTTCCAGCTTCGCAGCGGCTAGGACAGAGAGATCAGGATACAGAGATTGAGAAAGATTTCTCGCAAGAGAGACTACCGATATCGTCCAGACTAGGTCCAGTGGGAAATGATATGTTTCCAAGCGAAGAGATTGCTCCTGCGCCAGCGCAGAAAAGAAAACCAGGAAGGCCCCCAGGGAAGAGAACAATTGCTTCCAGCCCTGGACTTTTGCCGGGAGCGAGCTCGCGTAAAAGAAAAGTCCAACAAGTCAGAACCCCTAATTGTCGACGGAAGCTCCAGGTAGATGCTGATAAAGCCTCCAAGGCAAGAGCAGTGACTAAAAAAGGGGGTACTTCTCGTAACAGGGGAGCACAGGAGGACAGTGGTACAAACTCTGAGAATCAGCCAATCGTTAACATGATACCAGCAGCGGCTCGACGTAGGATGGATTTTCGGATTCCATCCCACCCCGCTCCTTAGCTCTACTGAGCTGGAACTGTCAGGGGTTGGGGAATCCCCGGACAGTCCGCAGACTGGGCGAGATATCCAAAAAGTATGACCCGGATATCTTATTCATCATGGAATCTAAAAACCCCGATGAGTTTGTACTCAAGAAGTTGGAGCATCTGCATTATGAATGTCATCATCTGGTTCCTCCCACTGGACATGGGGCGGGAGGTCTAGGATTGTTCTGGAAACCGGAGCTAAACCTTCGGGTCCTAGAGTCAAACCCGAATGTAATCGATACAATTATTGAATTTGAAGGAAAAAAGTTCTATTCGTCTTTTGTGTATGGCAACACTGATAAGAACCTCAGGAAACAGCAATGGGATCATCTCCTCCACAACACACTCATTCGTGAAGAAGCATGGTTCATTACGGGAGATCTTAATGATATTTTAAGCAATGAGGAAAAGGACGGAGGGACTATTCGCCCTGAAGGCTCCTTTGCGGACTTCCGTACCTTCTTCTCAGAGGCTGATCTATTCGACCTACAACATTCAGGCGACCCGCTATCTTGGCGGGGAAAAAGAGGAGATCACCTGGTTAGGTGTAGACTCGACAGAGCAGCTGCGAATACTCTTTGGGCAGAGTCATTCCCAACTGCGAGATGCCAGTATCTCGAACTGGAAAGCTCCGATCACAGACCATTACTTACCTTCTTTGATAAGGGTGGCAAGAGGAAGCGAGGATTATTCAGGTACGATCGACGGCTTTCCGAGAATGCTGAAGCTAAGAAAATAATAGATGAAGCTTGGGCGGGAGATACAAGGGGCTCAGTACTTGAAAAGCTAGCCAATGCTCGCAGTGTTATATCTGCATGGAACCGAACCCAACAACGTAATAGCATGAAAATCATCGAACAGAAAAAGAAGGAACTCAACGAAGCACTCTCTAGCCCACAGAATGACACAGCTCTAATTCTCGAGATCTCAACAAAGCTTAATGCCGCTTATCTTGCGGAGGAGGAGTATTGGAGACAACGCAGTCGGTTGCTTTGGTTAAAGCTTGGAGATCGCAATACGGGCTATTTTCATGCGATCACAAAGTCTCGCAAGCGGGCGAATGCCTTCTCGGTGCTGGAAAATGAGGAGGGACAGATGGTTACAAAAGAGGAGGAAATCATCCAGGTTATTGGAGATTATTTTGAAAAGCTCTTCATGACGGAGCCAGGTGTGAGAGAAGAGATAGTCAACCAAGCCCTCCACCCCATTATCTCGGAAGAAGAGAACTCTCATCTGATTAGCGTTCCGTCAGCCTCAGAAGTCCAGGATGCGGTCTTGTCTATAAACGCCGAGAAAGCGCCAGGACCCGACGGCTTCTCGGCTGGGTTTTTTCACACTCATTGGAGCCGGGTTGGGCCAGACATAGTTAGAGAGGTTCAGGGCTTCTTCAGTGGGGATCCACTGCCGACTGATATCAACCACACGCATGTCCGGTTGATCCCTAAGATCTCTAAACCGCAAAAGGTCTCGGAATATAGACCCATTGCCCTATGCAATGTCTACTACAAGATTTATTCCAAGATCATCACCCGAAGACTTCAGCCCCTTATGGAGAAGCTCATCTCAGAGAACCAGTCGGCATTTGTCCCGGGTCGCGCTATCGGAGATAACGTTCTTATTACCCACGAAGTGCTTCACTATCTGAAAACCTCCAAAGCTGAACAGCGATGTGCTATGGCGGTTAAGACGGATATGAGCAAAGCATATGATCGCCTTGAGTGGGATTTTATTGCGCTAGTTCTCTCTCGGCTGGGATTCCACCGAGATTGGATAAGATCAGTGATGCAATGTATCTCTACTGTTACATACTCCTTCCTCATTAACGGCTTGCCTAGAGGGAAGGTAGTACCGAGTCGAGGAATCCGCCAAGGCGATCCCCTCTCTCCCTACATATTCATCATGTGTAGTGAAGTCCTCTCGGGATTATGTAACAAAGCACAAGAGAAAGGGTCACTCCAAGGGTTACAAGTAGCAAGAGGATGCCCTCGGATTTCTCACCTTCTCTTTGCGGACGATACTATGTTCTTCCTCAATGCAAACCGAGCAAATTGCGAAGCGCTTAAAGGAATCCTCAATAATTACGAGGAGGCATCGGGACAATCGATCAACAAAGATAAATCAGCGATCACCTTCTCCCGGAAAGCTCCAGCGGAATTGAAAGCTATGGTCAAGGCTGAACTCCAAATTCAGAAAGAAGGGGGAGTGGGCAAATATTTAGGACTCCCGGAACAGTTCGGCCGGCGCAAACGAGACCTCTTCTCCTCCATAGTGAGACGTATTCAACAGAAAGCTAAGGGATGGTCTAACAAGTTTCTCTCATCCGCTGGCAAGCTGGTTAAGCTACAAAGCGTGCTCTCGGCTGTTCCCTCTTATTCGATGACGTACTTTAAGCTCCCAATATCGCTTTGTAAGAGAATACAATCGGTTGTCACTCGCTACTTCTGGGATAACAACGAGAATGTGCGGAAAATGGCGTGGGTGTCTTGGGAACGCATCGCTAAGCCGAAATCAGTGGGAGGTTTGGGTCTAAGAGATTTCCAGAAATTTAATGACTCTCTTTTAGCAAAAACCGGATGGAGAATCATGAACTATCCGGACTGCTTTCTATCCAAGGTCTTGAAGGGAAAGTACTTCCCGGAAACTGACTTCCTCCAAGTTACCGAAACCACGACCATCTCTCACGGCTGGAGAGGTATTCTCATCGGCCGCGACCTACTGTTAAAGAATCTTGGCTGGGTAGTGGGTGACGGAAGGTCTATCAGCATATGGCATGACCCATGGCTCAGTGTGTCTAAACAAGAAAGACCTATGGGACCGCCGACAGAGCAGAGCGTGAGCCTCGTTGTTGCGGACCTCATGATACCAGGCGAAAACCAATGGGACAGGAGGAAGATTCAACTGCTGCTACCTGAGTATGAGACACAAATCCTCTGTCTAAAGCAAAGTTGTACCGGGTCTCCGGATAAGTTGGTCTGGCTAGGAACTAAGACTGGAACATATTCGGCGAAGTCAGGCTACTATGCGGCGATTAACTCTGATGACTATGGAATGGAGATGGGCCATGTCAGGTCGATTGACTGGAACAAAAGTGTATGGAAGCTGGAATGTGCACCGAAGATCAAAATTTTCTCATGGAAACTGCTGAAAGGAGCTCTACCGGTGGGAGAGCGATTAATTGAGAGACATATAGCAGCAGACCCCTCATGTAAACGCTGTGGTGACACCGAATCTATTACTCATCTATTTCTCCACTGCCCTTTTGCGCAAAGAGTGTGGAGCTTAGCTCCTTTCACCACTGAAGTGGAGGTTAGAGGAATAGTAGATTTGGTGACTGAATGGCTCTCGCTTTGTGCCAGAAAATGTCTACCTCCAGCAGGGATAATCTCTGGCTCTTTGGTGCCTTGGATACTGTGGGGAATATGGAAAGCTAGAAACAGGTTTGTGTTCGAAGGATTTTCAACCTCTCCGGAGGATACGCTATCCGCTGCTATTGTACTAGCGAGGGAATGGAGCTGCAACCAAAAAAGTTCACCCTGTCGCGCTAAAGGGATTCCTCGAACAGAGCTGCCGATTATCGGTAACACTACAGTAGTGCGATCGGATGCTGCATGGTCGGAACAACAAAGAGTGGCGGGACTAGGCTGGACCATTATGGAGTCACCACAAAACAAGGATTTCCAGCTACTTATGGAATTTGTTGCCTCACCTCTAATGGCCGAGGCCTTAGCTTTGAGAGAAGCAATCAGCTCATGTCGTTGTATGAAGCTCAGGACGGTGCACTTTGAGTCAGACTCGGCTCAATTGATCAAGACCATCAACTCGAACACCGGGATTCCTGCAATTTATAGTGTTGTTTCTGATATCCTAGCGATGGCTAAGGATTTTGTGGAAATTTCTTTTGTTTGGATTCCTAGAGATAGGAACTTCCATTCTGATTCTCTAGCAAAAGGTGCCCTTAATGCATCTGTACTTCCGGTTGGTTTCGGTGCTTTAATTGCCCCCAACTAAGTCTTTAATGAATGAATTTAATGTGTGTTTCAAAAAAAAAAAAAAAAAAAGTTAAATCTTATACAGTTAGCTCATCTTTGGTAAGATATTGAAAATTCATTAGTTATTATTCTATACTTGAACAGATGAACATGTTTCCATTCTTTTAGTTAGCTATTCATTAATGAGAAGCCGAGTTACTCTTCCAAACCATACAATGGAGAATATGGTTTTACTAAGTTTAAAAGATGTACATTTCAACAAGACCCTTAAACACTTTTGGAAAAAATAAAGAATTTAAGGTGTCAATTAACCATTATAACTACTAGTCGAATAGAGTAGAGGTGCACCCGGACAAGCTGAAGATGGACGAGGGCGAGTTGGAGTTGGCCGAAGATACAATGAGGAGTTGGACAAACCTGAGATATGCAATGGTGATGGAGCCGTTTGGGCGAGAAATGAAAAGGAAAAGGAGGATGATGCACTTGAGGTCAAATTGGACAAAGGAGACTAGATTGTTCATCTTACCATACATGAAGAACAATTCAGCTTCATTGGCTCAAAATTGAGTTTGGCGCCCAGAAACAAGTGCTACTTGTCTTTTGGGATGGGCTAACAACACGAGTAAGAGCCAAAGTCCACCAAGATGCACTCCAACATTTAGTTTATTTCGTGCACATAAGGAAGAAGAGGAAAAAACCAAGAAGAGAGAAGATTGTACGGTTTAATCTTTTTTATTTATTTATAATTAAGTTATGTAAATCAAGAACAAGTAAACCAATTCCAATTAGGAATTGGATTTCCTAAATCATTTCGGTTTAAGTTTGGGTTTTCCTAGCTTATGAATCAACATGCTTCTTCATTTAAGCCGCATACAAGCTGAAATTAAGCTAATTGCTTGTCTTGTCCCTATTGCTTTTTCGGTTCAGCACAAGAACGTGATCAATCACATTAGGAAGAAGAATCTCTTGTGATCCATCGTAGATACCAGACGTTAATTTGTGTCGTCTCATGAGTAACAACACATCTTTGAAACAACATATAGCTAAGAAGAAAAGTCTATCGTCCACAAAAGAGACTAGTAGCCCCCACGACATTCATCATTCACCCTCTTCAAATAATCCAGGCAGAACAGCTATTCCAGAATCGTACCAGAAATCTTCTTTTTTTTTTGGCAAAAATATCCTCTAGACGTACCATAAATCTACTTATTGTGCTATTGGCATTGACTTATTATTTAGTCACTTTCGTTCATTTTTTTGTAAACACCGTCGCTTTCTCTCAATTATTGCAATTTCTTTATAGATAGATTGTAATAAAAAATGACAATGACAGAAAGGGACTTTGCGCTGGTCAAATTTCGTAAAAGCAGAACATATATTGTTTTTTACAACAAAAAAAAAAGAGAAAATTCCAAACACCAGCTTTTGAAATCGTTGTAACGGATTATTATATGTCGAACAGGAATCGTGCTTTGTAATGTCCCAAGTAGGAAATCGTTTTATATTCTATAAACAACAGAGATAAAAAAAACTCGTTTAGATCACTATTCATTTTTATCGTTTACCAATAATAATATATATGCATGTCTGCGTTGTAACTTGCAAGGCATCTTATTCCAAAAGAAACATCGATTTGTAAAATATGAAACTCCAAAAAGGAATATTAGTAGTATATAATAGAGAGAAGGTTGATCAATAAAAACCAAAACATAGGTTCGTTTAATTCAACTCTTACAAAACCAAGACATTCACCAATTATTTCATATCTTCTTCTTCACCATACTCCTATTTGTCTCCCGACACAATGATCGATCTGTTTCTATCCCCCACAAAATCTTTGTTCCCTATAATCATTATATGGATGCTATTTGTGACACCTTCTTTTGTTTTCTCAGCTGATGATGAGCTTCACAGTCTCTGCAGTCAACCGTTTCCGTGCGGCAATCAAAGCGGTCTCTTGTATCCTTTCTGGATATCTGGCAGAGAAGACTGTGGCCACCCTGACTTCAAAGTAGACTGTAACAGAGGATTCGCAGAGTTAAGTATCTCCTCCGTGAAGTATAGAATCTTAGAGGCGAACTATGACTCTCGTATCATAAGACTGGCAAGATCGGATTTTATCGGCAATCTTTGTCCCACAAATCCTTTAAATATGCCCTTCAACCAAAGCGTCCTTCCACTTGCTCCTACCACCCAGCTGCTAAGAATTTATTACGACTGCCACCAAGACTTTTCACAGTATGTTCCTAATTATATTGGAGCCCTTGCTTGTGGTGATGGTGATGATGATGATGATGATGATGATGATGGTGGCAAAAGATATTACTATGTGACGAGTAACCAATCGTCCCCTCTACTTCAAAGGATTAGAAACGTTTTCAACAGCTTCAGGGTATTTTGCGATAAAAACGTCACTATTCCTGCATCTGGGCCCGCGCTGAACACGCTAGAGTTGAATTCAAGTACAGATAATCTAAAGAAGGCTCTTGAAGAAGGTTTCGAGCTTGGACTTCACCAAGATTGTTCGACCTGCTTAGCCTCTGGGGGTGCTTGTGGGTTTAATCGGAGCTTAACTGCATTCACCTGCTACAACAGTAACCGTACTAGAAACAAAGGTAGGATTTCTTGTCTACGTGTTCTAACTTATATATGTCTTTCACAAGTACCACCGTTTGTCCCTACCCCAGATCCTCCACCCATAGACCTTATGAGTTTCAACTATTAATGTTTTCAGTAAGATTCAGAGTAGGCCTGGGCGTTCGGATCGAGTTCTTCGGATTTCGGTTCTATTTTATAACATCTCCTAGGTCCCATTCTAGAAAATTTACAAGTACAGATCGGATTCGAATATAACACTTCAGTTTCGGTTCGGTTCGGATATATCCGAAGTAACTATATATTATTCGCATTCGGGTTATATCGGATCGGTTCAGATATATCCAAAGTAAAATTTAAAATTTAAAAGTAAAACATAAGAAATATATATTTCTTTGTATATAATTGAATATTTAAGGTATTTAATTAAATTTTAAATATTTATTGTTAGATATCATATCCAAATAAATATGAAACTGTATATTTGAAGTACATATTTATGTTTCAAATATTTATATTATATATTAATTTGGACATTCAAATTGGTTTCTTCGGATATGTTTTTGGGTCTTCGGTTTTCGGGTTATCCATTCGAGTTTGGTTAATAACATTTCGGGTTCGGATATGTTTTGTAACACCCTACAAGATCTATTCGGATATTTTTTACATTTCAGATCGGATTCGGTTCGGATTTTGGGTTACAGATTTTATGCCCAGTCCTGATTCAGAGTTATGTATTCAGATCGAACTTACCTTTTTTGTTATTTATTTATTTACTGTGTCATACCAAAGATACAGGTCTCTCCACTGGAGCTATAGCAGGTACTTACCCTTTCTTCTGTTCTTTCAAGAAACTGGATTTGATTACTATATACCACATGCAGCACATTAACATAGTCTTATTATGAAAGCCTTGTTTTTCTTTTTCTTTTTTTCTCTGTCTCTAGGAATCGGGATTGCTTCTGTATTGGTGCTGTTAATCCTGGTAGCCGGATGCGCGCTCTGTCTAATCAGACGGCGGAAGATACAAGCATCTCAGTACACTAGCAAAGATTTGTCAATAACATCTAATTCAAACAAAGAAGCCTCAAGCCATCTAACTCCCAAAACAATCTCAAGCCATCCAACTCCCAAGGCAATCTCAAGCCATAGCAATCACGCTCTTATCCCCCCAATCTCTAACATCACAAACGCAAGCACCTACTTCGGAGTCCAAGTTTTCAGCTACGAAGAACTCGAGGAAGCCACTGAGAATTTCTCTAGAGAGCTAGGCGACGGCGGCTTCGGTACTGTCTACTACGGTAAGAACCACTGTGTCTTCAAATCTCACTTCCAAAAAATTAGCATTCTGATAAAACATCTTTGGCTATTTCTGAAAGGCGTGTTGAAAGATGGACGAGCTGTAGCTGTCAAACGACTATACGAGAAATCTCTTTAACGCGTTGAACAGTTCAAGAATGAGATCGACATCTTGAAAACTATGAAGCATCCAAATCTGGTGATACTCTACGGATGCACATCGAGACACAGCAGCGAGCTTTTGCGTGTCTACGAGTATATCTCAAATGGAACTCTGGCCGATCATCTTCACGGTGATCGTGCGGAAACTCGTCCTCTTTGTTGGCCAATTCGTCTAAAAATCGCGATCGAAACAGCAAGTGCTTTATCCTTCCTCCACAAATCAGGTAAATAGAATATCAATGTGGACATTGCACTAAAGCTCACATGATTTAGGCGCCAAAATTTATATATGAATTTAAAGGTAGTAAAAATTAGTGTATGCAAATAAAAAAAGAGAAAAAGACTAGGATAGCACCAAACCAAGTTTTTGTTCCTAAAGTAGCATTCAAGACTCAAAGTCACAAAAATAGGTTTCATTAAAGAGGTAAATATATACTTATACCCCTTGGGTTAATTAATCCAAACCTTAGGGTTTAGAGTTAAGGGGGTGGGGTTTTAGAATTAGAGTTTAAAATTTTATAAAAAATAAATACTAAAATAAAAATAAAAAATTTTAAAAACAGTTTCAAAAAGTATTTTTAAATTATAAAAAGAAAATTTGAAAAAAATAAAATAAAAAAAAAATTTCGAAAAAAAATTTCAAAAAAAAATTATAAAAATTTCGAATCTGAAAAATATAATCTGAAACTATAAAAAAAAAAAAAATTTCATTTTATTTATTTTTATTTTATTTATTTTTGTTTGTTTATTTAATTTTAAACCAAGGGTATTAGAGATATTTTACCCTTTAATGAATGTCATTTTTGTGACTTTCTCCTTCTAGTGCTATTTTTGTGACATAAACTTCAAAAGGTGCTATTATTGACAATTGCCCATAAAAAAATGTATGGTAATAAAAAAATTGTTTTATGTTTTAGGCGGCTAGATTGATAGACGTGATTATGTTGCAGGGATCATACATAGGGACGTGAAGACAACAAACATTCTTCTAGACGAGAACTCCACGGTAAAGGTAGCTGACTTCGGACTCTCACGGTTGTTTTCCACAGACCAGACTCACGTCTCCACGATGCCGCAAGGCACTCCAGGATATGTAGATCCGGAGTATTACCAATGTTACCGTCTAAACGAGAAGAGTGACGTGTACAGCTTTGGAGTCGTACTCACCGAGCTCATCTCTTCAAAAGAAGCCGTGGATATCACAAGACATCGCCACGATGTCAACTTAGCGAACATGGCCGTTTCCAAGATCCAGAACAATGCGGTGCACGAGCTCGTGGATCCGAGTCTTGGATTCGAGAAGGATCCAGAAGTGAAGAGGATGATGGTGTCGGTGGCTGAGCTTGCGTTTCGCTGTTTGCAACAGGAAAGGGAAGCTAGGCCGTCGATGGATGAGATTATGGAGACTTTGAAAGGGATCAAGGGGGAGAAGTGCAGGAAGTTACCGGATGTGGTGGACATTGTGGTAAGCAGAGGAGATGACGTTGGATTACTGAGGCATAGTGATCCTCCGCCGGTTTCGCCGGATGCTGATATGTGTAATAGCAGTTCGGATACGGCTGCGCGTTCATTTTGAGAGGTTGTTTAATTAGGTCTCGTCGGTGGTGTGTAATAATATATTCAGTCGGGTAAAACTCTTCTTTTATATATTTATTTTGGCTCAACTAGAAATCTTTATTGTTTGTGTATTGTCTATTGCTTTCTCTGTTCAACACAAAAACATTGATCAATCACACTAGGAAGAAGAATCTTCCGTGATCATTCCTAAATACCAAGCATGGCTAACTTGTGTCTTATGAGTAGCAACAATCTATAGCTGAAAAGAGAAGTCTATCATCCACAGAAAAGAGCTAGTAGCCTCCAATATATTCTTCGTCCATCCCTTCAAATAATCCAGGCAGAACAGCTATTCCAGAACTTACCAGAAATCTTCTTATTGCAACGCGTTAACTTATCATTTTTTTTTTTTTTTTTTTTTGTAAACTAAAAGGGTTAAACCCGGATCTATTAAAGACACAGACCTAACCCCCGGGTGGAGGTACAGCCCACGGATAGACCCTCTCCTGGGCATTCAAATGAGCCGAAAGCAATAGCCCATATCCGTGTGGCCAGCGGGGTTCGAACCAGGGTTCGCCGTATTGGGTTTAATCCTTCAAGCGCCACTGGACTACCTGGTTGTTAACTTATCATTTAGTCACTTTCTTTCATTCTTTGATGGAAAAACAAGGTCTCAATGGCCCAAACTGAGTTTGGCGACCAGAAACAAGATCCACTTGTCTTTTGGGATGGACTAACAATATCGAGCGAGAGCCAAAGCCCATCAGAATGGACTCTAACATTTAGTCTATTTCATGAATATATACGGAGGAAAAAAAAAAAGAGAATCAGATGTTGATTTAATATTTTTGTGATTTGTAAGTAAGTTACTAGATTTTGACCCGCGCTTAAAAGCGCGGATTATTTTTCAGTTGATAAAAATATATGATATGAATTAGTATTTTAGTTTTGTTATACATTATTATGTTACAAAATTTTATTATATCAAAAAAATTATTATTTTTATTTAGTTAGTTAATGTAATTATATTTTTAATCGTTTGATTACTTTTTTCAAAAAAATTATATGGATTGATCAAATTCAGTGCGTCTATTATTTTAAAATAAATTATTTTCAATTAGATGAAAACAATACTTTTATATCAACTTTGGATCCGTCGTCGAACCAGTAAACACGATGACTTGTACATAAGCTGGTTTAGATTTAATGAAAAGTCGTTAATTTAAAGCATGCAAACTTCGAAAAAAACATGCAATCAAGTGTGACCCGGCATTTGGTTGACATGGTAGGAAAAAAATAATCTTCAATAATATTTTAAGAGATGAATGAAACTTCTAATATATTAACACAATAAAAAATAATTTAATGTAAATATATATAATTTTGTTTTAACAAATGATTTGCTAAAGTGTTTTTTTATTAAATTTGATTTTGTAAATATTTAGAATTATATAATGTTAGATGACATGATATAATATGTTGTATGATATATGCTTTCATTTAATAATTGATATTTAAATCTTATATATCCATCTTTGAGAATAATATATGATGTATATAACGCTATTGAATAACAACAATAACATTGGATGATAATAAGAAAAATAATTAGAGAAGTGTATCATACAAAATGAGAAATAATAATAGGATTTATTTAAAATATTTAAATTATTTATAGTTATTTTAGTGAATGGTAGGATAAAAAATAAAGAGTTTTATATAGATGTTATAAATTCTTTTATAATATATTTTTAAAAATATTTTCTTTGAATAATATAAATTTTCAATCGCGTCTATAACATATTCTTATCAAAAATCATCATAAAAATATATTTAGAATATATATATTTAGAATATATTGTTAAACTATAGTACACAAAATAATCTCTAACAATATATTTAGAATAAATTGTTAAACTGTATGCAAAATAACTTCCTTTAAAATATAGTTAAAATTATTAGAAGTGTTAGTCAAGGAGAATCTATGATGTATAAGCTGTGTAGATAAATATTTCAGAATGGTCAACATATTCATTTGAAAAACCACATTTTGATCAACGAAAAAATGATAGAGTGAAGGCTTTGGTCAAAAAATAAATGATAGTGTGAAATGTTGCAAAGTTGGTGGTACCAAGGAACAATATAGTTTTGGTATTTAAATTTACCAGTCACGTTTTGGTTATGGATTTATGAGAAATGTTTTGGAAAGATGATATTTTAGTATAATGGAGTTATGTATAATTTTTTGGTGTATCATAGTAAGTTGAGTAATAAATAAGAGCATTGATTATTTTATAGTTAGAAAAATATAAGGTAATTGATTATTGCATAGTTAGAGAAATATAAGGTGAGACCAAAAAAATAGCCAAGTCTAATGAAAGGGTCCAATAACTTTTTATAGGTAGATTTTTAAAAACTTCTTCCCTTTTAATAGCATAGATGTAAACCAAAACAAGTAGGATTAAGATTAGACTAAGTAAACCAATTCAAATAAAAAATATGATTACCTAAACCATTTCGATTTAGGTTTTTGGTTTTCTTAGCTATATAAATCAACATGCTTCTTTATTTAAGCCGTATATAAGCTGAGTTTTAATATTAACTCATCACATATCTATATTATTAAAGCATAATCCATACTAATATTATTTAAAAAAAAATTCATCTCGTTTTTAAAGAAAAAATATACAATTTTATTTAATATATGTTATCCAAAAGAAACAAATGAAAACCTATCTAAAATTTTAGTTATATATATATATATATATATTTATATATATATATATATATATATATATTTTTTTTCCTAAATATAATTTAAAATAATTCAAAATTTATATTAAAACACTGGTAAGAAAATAATAAAATCTAGAATATTAACAAAAGTTTATTTTAAATAAAATTTAAATTAAATTTTTTTTATTGCTGCACAAAACACCTAATTAATCAAAAAAAATTAAGCTAATTGCTCGTCTTTTATTTGCAACTGCTAATTTCTTGTCGTGTTTCTATTAATTTATCTGTTTAGCACAAAAACATTGATCAATCGCAGTAAAAAAAAAAATCTTCTGCGATCCATCCTAGATGCCAAACATGGTTAATTTTTGTCTCATGAATAGCAACACATCATTAAAACAATCTATAGGTGAGAAGAGAAGTTCATCGTCCACAAAAGAGAGCTAGTAGCCTCTTGGACATTCATTATCTATCCCCTTCAACTAATTCAGGCAGAACAGCCATGAACCGTGCTAGAAATCTTATTATTGCAATCGGCATTAACTTATCATTTACTTGGTCACTCTTTCATTTTTTTCTTGAAACACCGTCACTTTCTTTCAATTATTGCAATTTCCTAATGGATTGTAATAAAAAAACACAATATCAGAAAGGGAATCTGCGCTGATTAAAGTAAAAACAAAACATATTTAACAACTTTAACAAAATAAGAAAATATTCCAAGCACCTGATTTTGAAGTCGTTTCTGCAAAAAACCTTCAACTTGTTTTTTTTTTTTGTAAATTAATCCACAAAATCAAAAACTCACAGGTCAACTTTCCAAGTGTCAGTTAAATCGCAATATAAACCAAAAATAATACTAAGTATTTTTTAAAAATTGAACCTGGCTCAGTCGAACCTTGCAACACGAAACTTAACAAATGAGCAAACCATCGTGCCTCTTTTCATTTTCGTCGTTTACCAATAATAATATTTTTTTTACCAATAATATGCATGCAGCATGTCTGCGTTGTAACTTGTAAGCCACCAAATTCCAAAAGAAAGTTCGGATTTGTAAGATATAAAACTCGAGAAAGGTATATTAATATAGTATATAAAAAAGAGAAGGTTGGTCAATAAAAACCAAACATAGGTTCGTTTAATTTAACTCCAAAACCAAGACATTCATCAATTTTTTTTCTTTTGCGAATTACATTCACCAATTCTTTCATATTTCTTCTTTTTTCTTCTTCTTCACCATATTCCTATTTGTCTCCCGACACAATGATCGATCTGTTTCTATCCCCCACAAAATCTATGTTCCATATAATCATCATATGGATGCTCTTTGTGATACCTTCTTTTGTTTTCTCAGCTGATGATAAGCTTCACAGACTCTGCAGTCAACCGTTTAGCTGCGGCGATCAAACCGGTCTTCTGTATCCTTTCTGGATAGCTGGCAGGGAAGACTGTGGCCACCCTGAGTTCAAAGTCAACTGTAGTGGTGGATTCGCAGAGCTAAGTATCTCCTCCGTGAAGTATAGAATCTTAGAGGCGAACTATGACTCTCGTATCATAAGACTGGCAAGATCGGATTATATTGGCGATCTTTGTCCCACAGATACTTCAGATATGCCATTCAACCAAAGCGTCCTTCCACTTTCTCCTAGCAGCGAGTTGCTCACAATTTATTACCACTGCAGCCAAGACTTTTCACAGTATGTTCCTACTTATTTTGGAGCCTTTGCTTGTAGTGGTGGTGATGATGATGACAAAAAAAATTATTATGCGACAAGAAACCTCTCGTCCCCTCAGCTTCAAGCGATAAGTCCTGTTTTAACCAACCTCAGCGTATTTTGCGATAAAAACGTCAGTATTCCTGCATCTGGGCCCGCGCTGAACACGCTACAGTTGACTTCAAGTACAGATAATCTAAAGAAGGCTCTTGAAGAAGGTTTCGAGCTTGGACTTAACCAAGATTGTTCGATCTGCTTAACCTCTGGGGGTGCTTGTGGGTGTAATCGGAGCTCAAGTGGATTCATCTGCTATAATATAGAAAAGGCCAATAACCGTAGTAGAAACAACGGTAAGATTTATTTCGTACATGTTCTAACTTCTGAAGGAACAGAAGTGCTGTAGTAACCGATAATGCGAAGCTAACGTTATCTTAGCCTTCGTAATACCGTTGAATTCTTATAGAACGCATGGAAATAAGGATTCAAGAGTTGTTTAAAAACAAGCTCTAAGTTTTTATAAAATCAATAATCAAAGTGGTGTCTCTCACAAACCTAAGAGATCACAATATATAGGGACAGAAGTCCTAAAACGAAAAAATAAAAGAAAACCTAAACTTATGAATTAAAGGAATGCATAGTATCTTAGAAAAAAGAAATAAGAAAACCAAAGCTCTATGGGTTTAGGATGTTCGCTACAACAGTTCAAATTTAATGTTTCCAGTAAGATTCACAGTTCTGTATTCAGATAGAACTTACCTTTTTTGTTTTTATGGTGTCATTCCATTAATGCAGGTCTCTCCACTGGAGCTACACTAGGTATTTACCGTTCTCCTGTTGTTTCAAAAGATAAAAAAAACTTGATTTGCCTGTGAATTGATTACAATATACCATATGAATCACAACACAGATAGTCTTATTATGAAAGCCTTGTTTGTTTTTCTGTCCTAGGAATCGGGATTGCTTCTGTATTAGTGCTGCTATTTCTGACAGCCGGATGCGCGCTCTGTCTAATCAGACGGCGGAAGATACAAGCAGCTCAATACACAAACAAAGACTTGCCAATAACGTCTTATTCAAGCAAAGACGCCTCAAGCCATCCAACTCCCAAAACAATCTCAAGCCACGCTCTTATCCCTTCAATCTCTAACATCACAAACGCAAGCACCTACTTTGGAGTCCAAGTTTTCAGCTACGAAGAACTCGAGGAAGCCACTGAGAATTTCTCTAGAGAGCTTGGAAACGGCGGCTTCGGTACAGTCTATTACGGTAAGAACCACTCAATTCTTTAACACCCACTTCAAAAGATTTTGCATTCTGATCAAACATTTTTGGCTATTTCTGAAAGGCGTGTTGAAAGATGGACGAGCTGTAGCAGTGAAACGACTATATGAAAAATCTATTCAACG
This sequence comes from Brassica napus, assembly GCF_020379485.1. Classification (NCBI taxonomy): domain Eukaryota; kingdom Viridiplantae; phylum Streptophyta; class Magnoliopsida; order Brassicales; family Brassicaceae; genus Brassica; species Brassica napus. The sequence goes on from NC_063440.1 coordinate 22,737,115, forward strand.
CGTTGAACAGTTCAAGAACGAGATCGACATCTTGAAATCGTTGAAACATACAAACCTCGTTATTCTCTATGGATGCACATCGAGACACAGCGCAGAGCTTTTGCTTGTCTACGAGTATATATCAAATGGAACTCTGGCCGACCATCTTCACGGTGATCGTGCTGAAGCCCGTCCTATTTGTTGGCCAGTTCGTTTAAACATAGCAATCGAAACCGCAAGTGCTTTATCCTTCCTCCATAAATCAGGTAAAACAACAAATTCAAATATCAATAATTTTTTTTCTTGTCAAAATTTATATAAAAGTTTAAAAGACTTACAAAATTAATGTAATGATTTATGGGTATACTTTTTTATGTGTTTTAATTTATTCATATTTAGGCGGTTAAGTAGAGTTTTTTTCTTTGGTTAAAAGTGGGAGTTCTGGGTCTAGAGTCAGCTTTTAGATATTCCCATTTAAAAATTAATTTTCCGGCCCAAAAGTTGTTTGATTTGATTTGGTTCTGTTGTAGGGATCATACATAGGGACGTGAAGACAACAAACATTCTTCTAGACGAGAACTCCACGGTGAAAGTAGCTGATTTCGGACTCTCACGGTTGTTTTCAACAGACCAAACTCACGTCTCCACGATGCCGCAAGGCACTCCAGGATATGTAGATCCGGAGTATTACCAATGTTACCGTCTAAACGAGAAGAGTGACGTGTACAGCTTTGGAGTCGTACTCACCGAGCTCATATCTTCTAAAAAAGCCGTGGATATCACAAGAAAACGTCACGATGTCAACTTAGCCACCATGGCCGTTTCCAAGATCCAGAACAATGCGGTGCACGAGCTAGTCGATCCGAGTCTTGGATTCGATAAGGATCCAAACGTGAAGAGGATGATGATTTCGGTGGCTGAGCTTGCGTTCCGATGTTTGCAACATGAGAGGGAAAATCGGCCGTTGATGGATGAGATCGTGGAGATTTTGAAAGGGATCAAGGGGGAGAAAGGCGGGAAGTTACCAGATGTGGTGGATATTGGATTACTGAGGCTTAGTGATCCTCCGCCAGTTTCGCCGGATACTGATAAGTGTACTAGCAGTTCCGATACGGCTGCGTGTTCATTTTGAGAGATTGTATAATCAGGTCTCGTCGGTGGTGTGTAATAAATTCATTCTGGTCAACTCTTTTTATCTTTCTTGAATATTTTATTTTTGGCTCAGCTAAGAAGATCTTTATTGTTTCTGTATATAGTATGTGTGATTGCGTTTTTGGCTACTTGTCAAATTGACAATTTGAGTACTTCTCTTTTAACACTGTAGTTTTATTCAAAAAAGACTGGACTGAAGGGTCAAAGAACATTTCTAATCTATTTTGCTATTTTTATAGTAGAGAAATTCTATAATTGTGTTGTGTTTTTTTTTTCCAATGTATTTCTCTATAATACCAAGTTCTAAATACATAGTAAAAATAGAAGATTGCTATTTCTTTCACTATAAATAAAAAAACAACAATTTTTATTTTAGAAGAAAAATAGAAATAACATGGAGTAATTTTATCTGTTATTATAAATACAGTAATAGAAAAGGTCGAAGATATTCTACTAA